>NC_080191.1:97652884-98349290 GCF_030028045.1 Hippopotamus amphibius kiboko | reverse complement strand
TAAGCCAAGCCCACTGCAAGCCAGAGGATGGTGGTCCCGACATGCACAACAGTGTTCAAACATCACCTGGTGTCCAGGTCCTCCTGCTGGTGGGGTTCCCGCCATTCACCTCCTTCCTTAGAGTCACCCCACTTGCCTCCGACAACACACTCTTCAGGAGGGGTTTGCAGGGGGTGTGATGAATCGAGAGTGGGAGGGAAGTAGGGGAGAAGGAGTGAGACACAAGCCCTTAGGTGTCTGTCCGGACACGTTCCTCTCTAATTCATATTCCAAGAACACGCGTGTGCGCAAGGTCTGCGTTCCTGGGGAATCCGACCAGCTGTGGGAAAATGCTGCCGCCTTGTGGCCGCTTCCTGTAACTACAACGTTCCAAAGGGAGCTCAGCGGCCTTCTCTGTTCAAAAGGCCAGCGGGGTTGTAATTGACACCCCCGCTGCAAAAATGTCCTGGGGATAGCACTGGAAAAGAGTCCGAAACAGGATTGATTGGCAACAGGCGGTTTCAAGAGGTAAGTTGAATTCACCATGCGTGTTTTGTTTCCCTTTGTGTTGGTTTCTAAGAAAGGCCCAGGAAATATGCTCCACGCCCATGCGAATGGGAGAAATGGGAAATTGAAACGCCTTCGCGGTTTCACCTGGCAGCCGTTAGGATTGCCAGTATCAATACGTCTGGAAGCAATACCTTCGGGAGAGGGCCTGGAGAAAAGGGAAGCCTCCTAAGCCACTGGTGGTATTGCGCCCTGGTAACAGGCACCACTGAAAACAATCAAGAGATTCCTGCCAAAAACAAAGCAAAACCAGAGAGCCGGCCACATGATGTGGCAATCCACCTCCTGGCTGTCTTTGCACAGTAAAGTATCATTTTGGGGAGACCCGGGGCAGGCCAGCGACCCCTGCACACCTATTGACAAGAGCCAAGGCTTGAAAGTAAAACACAGTGTCATGGTGTGTGATCCTTTTAATGTCATGTTGGAGTCTGTGGCTAGTATCTTGTTGAGGATTTTTGCATCTAAGTTCATCGGTGATATTGCTCTCCAGTTTTCTTTCTTGTAGTATCTTTGCCTGGTTTGGGGATCAGGTGGATGGCCTTCGTACAATGAGTTTGGGAGTGTTCTTTCCTCTGCAGTGTTTTGGAAGCGTTTGCAGAGCCATGTGTACTTTAGAGAGACACGGGTGCCCCAGCCTGTCACTAGCCACCTATTGACAACAGCCAAGTCTTGAAAAGTAAAAACACAATGTCCATCCCAGATGAATGGAAAGTGAAGAGTTGGTACACATAGAGCATGGAATACTGCTCAGCCATGAAACAGAATAATATCCTGCCATTTCCAGCATCTTCGATAGATCCGGAGTTCCCTGTACTCAGCATGGACGTCCAACAGAGAAAGAGAAAATTCCAACGATAGCACGTATAGGTGGCATCTCAAAGTCGATACCAGGAAAGTAGAAAGCACAAACAGAGTCACAGATTTAGAACGCAAGTACAGGGTTCGAGAGGGCAAAGGCATGCGGAGGTGGGTTGAATGAGGGAGGGTGGGATTTAACACATGCATTCTAATATGTATTAAGCAGACGATCCACAACCACCTTCTACAAAGCACAGGGAGCGGTCGCCACCACCCTGGACTAAGCTACGTGGAAGAGAATGCGAAAGAGAATGGATGTGTATATATATACATACACGGAGAACTGAATCAAGGTGCTGCACAGCGAAAGTCAACAGCATTGTAAATTCACTAGACATGGACAGAAATTAGAATCTCTATAAAAAGCAAAATGATCGAGATCCAGTATGTTCCTCTCAGGCCTCAGAGAGATGCGCGGGTGTCACTTCCCTGGAGCGTGAGCAGCTTGGGCACCAAAGTTGGAGTGTGGTCACAGTGAGGCAGGTCGGCACGGGAGTGGGTCGCACCAGCGAATTAACCCCTTTGGACCTGTGGTGCCTGGTCCCTTCTGGTTGGCAGCAGTCTCTGTAGATGTAGGTGTGCCCTCCTGCAGCTAAGCCAAGCCCACTGCAGCCAGAGGATGGTGGTCCGACATGCACAACAGTGTTCAAACATCACCTGGTGTCCAGGTCTCCTGCTGGTGGGGTTCCCGCCATTCACCTCCTTCCTTAGAGTCACCCCACTTGCCTCCGACAACACACTCTTCAGGAGGGGTTTGCAGGGGGTGTGATGAATCGAGAGTGGGAAGGGTAAGTGGGAGAAGGAGTGAGACACAAGCCCTTAGGTATCTGTCCGGACACGTTCCTCTCTAATTCATATTCCAAGAACACGCGTGTGCGCAAGGTCTGCGTTCCTGGGGAATCCGACCAGCTGTGGGAAAATGCTGCCGCCTTGTGGCCGCCTCCTGTAACTACAACGTTCCAAAGGGAGCTCAGCGGCCCTTCCTGTTCAAAAGGCCAGCGGGGCTGTAATTGACACCCCCGCTGCAAAAATGTCCTGGGGATAGGCACTGGAAAAGAGCCCGAAACAGGATTGATTGGCAACAGGCGGTTTCAAGAGTTAAGTTGAATTCACCATGCGTGTTTTGTTTCCCTTTGTGTTGGTTTCTAAGAAAGGCCCAGGAAATATGCTCCACGCCCATGCGAATGGGAGAAATGGAAATTGAAACGCCTTCGCGGTTTCACCTGGCAGCCGTTAGGATTGCCAGTATCAATACGTCTGGAAGCAATACCTTCGGGAGAGGGCCTGGAGAAAAGGGAAGCCTCCTAAGCCACTGGTGGTATTGCGCCCTGGTAACAGGCACCACTGAAAACAATCAAGAGATTCCTGCCAAAAACAAAGCAAAACCAGAGAGCCGGCCACATGATGTGGCAATCCACCTCCTGGCTGTCTTTGCACAGTAAAGTATCATTTGGGGAGACCCGGGCAGGCCAGCGACCCCTGCACACCTATTGACAAGAGCCAAGGCTTGAAAGTAAAAACACAGTGTCATGGTGTGTGATCCTTTTAATGTCATGTTGGAGTCTGTTGGCTAGTATCTTGTTGAGGATTTTTGCATCTAAGTTCATCGGTGATATTGCTCTCCAGTTTTCTTTTCTTGTAGTATCTTTGTCTGGTTTGGGGATCAGGGGGATGGCTTCGTACAATGAGTTTGGGAGTGTTCTTTCCTCTGCAGTGTTTTGGAAGCGTTTGCAGAACCATGTGTACTTTAGAGAGACACGGGTGCCCCAGCTGTCACTAGCCACCTATTGACAACAGCCAAGTCTTGAAAGTAAAAACACAATGTCCATCCCCAGATGAATGGAAAGTGAAGAGATGGTACACATAGAGCATGGAATACTGCTCAGCCATGAAACAGAATAAAATCCTGCCATTTCCAGCATCTTCGATAGATCCGGAGTTCCCTGTACTCAGCATGGGACGTCCAACAGAGAAAGAGAAAATTCCAATGATAGCACGTATAGGTGGCATCTCAAAGTCGATACCAGGAAAGTAGAAAGCACAAACAGAGTCACAGATTTAGAACGCAAGTACAGGGTTTCGAGAGGGCAAAGGCATGCGGAGGTGGGTTGAATGAGGAGGGAGGGATTAACACATGCATTCTAATATGTATTAAGCAGACGATCCACAACCACCTTCTACATAGCACAGGGAGCGTTCGGCACCACCCTGGACTAAGCTACGTGGGAAGAGAATGTGAAAGAGAATGGTTGTGTATATATATACATACACGGAGAACTGAATCAAGGTGCTGCACAGCGAAAGTCAACAGCATTGTAAATTCACTAGACATGGACAGAAATTAGAATCTCTATAAAAAGCAAAATGATCGAGATCCAGTATGTTCCTCTCAGGCCTCAGAGAGATGCGCGGGTGTCACTTCCCTGGAGCGTGAGCAGGCTTGGGCACCAAAGTTGGAGTGTGGTCACAGTGAGGCAGATCGGCGCGGGAGTGGGTCGCACCAGCGAATTAACCCCTTTGGACCTGTGGTGCCTGGTCCCTTCTGGTTGGCAGCAGTCTCTGTAGATGTAGGTGTGCCCTCCTGAAGCTAAGCCAAGCCCACTGCAGCCAGAGGATGGTGGTCCGACATGCACAACAGTGTTCAAACATCACCTGGTGTCCAGGTCTCCTGCTGGTGGAGTTCCCGCCATTCACCTCCTTCCTTAGAGTCACCCCACTTGCCTCCGACAACACACTCTTCAGGAGGGGTTTGCAGGGGGTGTGATGAGTCGAGAGTGGGAAGGGTAAGTGGGAGAAGGAGTGAGACACAAGCCCTTAGGTGTCTGTCCGGACACATTCCTCTCTAATTCATATTCCAAGAACACGCATGTGCGCAAGGTCTGCGTTCCTGGGGAATCCGACCAGCTGTGGGAAAATGCTGCCGCCTTGTGGCCGCCTCCTGTAACTACAACGTTCCAAAGGGAGCTCAGCGGCCCTTCCTGTTCAAAAGGCCAGCGGGGTTGTAATTGACACCCCCGCTGCAAAAATGTCCTGGGGATAGGCACTGGAAAAGAGCCCGAAACAGGATTGATTGGCAACAGGCGGTTTCAAGAGTTAAGTTGAATTCACCATGCGTGTTTTGTTTCCCTTTGTGTTGGTTTCTAAGAAAGGCCCAGGAAATATGCTCCACGCCCATGCGAATGGGAGAAATGGAAATTGAAACGCCTTCGCGGTTTCACCTGGCAGCCGTTAGGATTGCCAGTATCAATACGTCTGGAAGCAATACCTTCGGGAGAGGGCCTGGAGAAAAGGGAAGCCTCCTAAGCCACTGGTGGTATTGCGCCCTGGTAACAGGCACCACTGAAAACAATCAAGAGATTCCTGCCAAAAACAAAGCAAAACCAGAGAGCCGGCCACATGATGTAGCAATCCACCTCCTGGCTGTCTTTGCACAGTAAAGTATCATTTGGGGAGACCCGGGCAGGCCAGCGACCCCTGCACACCTATTGACAAGAGCCAAGGCTTGAAAATAAAAACACAGTGTCATGGTGTGTGATCCTTTTAATGTCATGTTGGAGTCTGTTGGCTAGTATCTTGTTGAGGATTTTTGCATCTAAGTTCATAGGTGATATTGCTCTCCAGTTTTCTTTTCTTGTAGTATCTTTGCCTGGTTTGGGGATCAGGTGGATGGCTTCGTACAATGAGTTTGGGAGTGTTCTTTCCTCTGCAGTGTTTTGGAAGCGTTTGCAGAACCATGTGTACTTTAGAGAGACACGGGTGCCCCAGCTGTCACTAGCCACCTATTGACAACAGCCAAGTCTTGAAAGTAAAAACACAATGTCCATCCCCAGATGAATGGAAAGTGAAGAGTTGGTACACATAGAGCATGGAATACTGCTCAGCCATGAAACAGAATAATATCCTGCCATTTCCAGCATCTTCGATAAATCCAGAGTTCCCTGTACTCAGCATGGGACGTCCAACAGAGAAAGAGAAAATTCCAACGATAGCACGTATAGGTGGCATCTCAAAGTCGATAACAGGAAAGTAGAAAGCACAAACAGAGTCACAGATTTAGAACGCAAGTACAGGGTTTCGAGAGGGCAAAGGCATGCGGAGGTGGGTTGAATGAGGAGGGTGGGATTAACACATGCATTCTAATATGTATTAAGCAGACGATCCACAACCACCTTCTACAAAGCACAGGGAGCGGTCGCCACCACCCTGGAATAAGCTACGTGGGAAGAGAATGCGAAAGAGAATGGATGTGTATATATATACATACACGGAGAACTGAATCAAGGTGCTGCACAGCGAAAGTCAACAGCATTGTAAATTCACTAGACATGGACAGAAATTAGAATCTCTATAAAAAGCAAAATGATCGAGATCCAGTATGTTCCTCTCAGGCCTCAGAGAGATGCGCGGGTGTCACTTCCCTGGAGCGTGAGCAGGCTTGGGCACCAAAGTTGGAGTGTGGTCACAGTGAGGCAGGTCGGCACGGGAGTGGGTCGCACCAGCGAATTAACCCCTTTGGACCTGTGGTGCCTGGTCCCTTCTGGTTGGCAGCAGTCTCTGTAGATGTAGGTGTGCCCTCCTGCAGCTAAGCCAAGCCCACTGCAGCCAGAGGATGGTGGTCCGACATGCACAACAGTGTTCAAACATCACCTGGTGTCCAGGTCTCCTGCTGGTGGGGTTCCCGCCATTCACCTCCTTCCTTAGAGTCACCCCACTTGCCTCCGACAACACACTCTTCAGGAGGGGTTTGCAGGGGGTGTGATGAATCGAGAGTGGGAAGGGTAAGTGGGAGAAGGAGTGAGACACAAGCCCTTAGGTGTCTGTCCGGACACGTTCCTCTCTAATTCATATTCCAAGAACACGCGTGTGCGCAAGGTCTGCGTTCCTGGGGAATCCGACCAGCTGTGGGAAAATGCTGCCGCCTTGTGGCCGCCTCCTGTAACTACAACGTTCCAAAGGGAGCTCAGCGGCCCTTCCTGTTCAAAAGGCCAGCGGGGTTGTAATTGACACCCCCGCTGCAAAAATGTCCTGGGGATAGGCACTGGAAAAGAGCCCGAAACAGGATTGATTGGCAACAGGCGGTTTCAAGAGGTAAGTTGAATTCACCATGCGTGTTTTGTTTCCCTTTGTGTTGGTTTCTAAGAAAGGCCCAGGAAATATGCTCCACGCCCATGCGAATGGGAGAAATGGAAATTGAAACGCCTTCGCGGTTTCACCTGGCAGCCGTTAGGATTGCCAGTATCAATACGTCTGGAAGCAATACCTTCGGGAGAGGGCCTGGAGAAAAGGGAAGCCTCCTAAGCCACTGGTGGTATTGCGCCCTGGTAACAGGCACCACTGAAAACAATCAAGAGATTCCTGCCAAAAACAAAGCAAAACCAGAGAGCCGGCCACATGATGTGGCAATCCACCTCCTGGCTGTCTTTGCACAGTAAAGTATCATTTGGGGAGACCCGGGCAGGCCAGCGACCCCTGCACACCTATTGACAAGAGCCAAGGCTTGAAAGTAAAAACACAGTGTCATGGTGTGTGATCCTTTTAATGTCATGTTGGAGTCTGTTGGCTAGTATCTTGTTGAGGATTTTTGCATCTAAGTTCATCGGTGATATTGCTCTCCAGTTTTCTTTTCTTGTAGTATCTTTGCCTGGTTTGGGGATCAGGTGGATGGCTTCGTACAATGAGTTTGGGAGTGTTCTTTCCTCTGCAGTGTTTTGGAAGCGTTTGCAGAGCCATGTGTACTTTAGAGAGACACGGGTGCCCCAGCTGTCACTAGCCACCTATTGACAACAGCCAAGTCTTGAAAGTAAAAACACAATGTCCATCCCCAGATGAATGGAAAGTGAAGAGTTGGTACACATAGAGCATGGAATACTGCTCAGCCATGAAACAGAATAATATCCTGCCATTTCCAGCATCTTCGATAGATCCGGAGTTCCCTGTACTCAGCATGGGACGTCCAACAGAGAAAGAGAAAATTCCAACGATAGCACGTATAGGTGGCATCTCAAAGTCGATACCAGGAAAGTAGAAAGCACAAACAGAGTCACAGATTTAGAACGCAAGTACAGGGTTTCGAGAGGGCAAAGGCATGCGGAGGTGGGTTGAATGAGGAGGGTGGGATTAACACATGCATTCTAATATGTATTAAGCAGACGATCCACAACCACCTTCTACAAAGCACAGGGAGCGGTCGCCACCACCCTGGACTAAGCTACGTGGGAAGAGAATGCGAAAGAGAATGGATGTGTATATATATACATACACGGAGAACTGAATCAAGGTGCTGCACAGCGAAAGTCAACAGCATTGTAAATTCACTAGACATGGACAGAAATTAGAATCTCTATAAAAAGCAAAATGATCGAGATCCAGTATGTTCCTCTCAGGCCTCAGAGAGATGCGCGGGTGTCACTTCCCTGGAGCGTGAGCAGGCTTGGGCACCAAAGTTGGAGTGTGGTCACAGTGAGGCAGGTCGGCACGGGAGTGGGTCGCACCAGCGAATTAACCCCTTTGGACCTGTGGTGCCTGGTCCCTTCTGGTTGGCAGCAGTCTCTGTAGATGTAGGTGTGCCCTCCTGCAGCTAAGCCAAGCCCACTGCAGCCAGAGGATGGTGGTCCGACATGCACAACAGTGTTCAAACATCACCTGGTGTCCAGGTCTCCTGCTGGTGGGGTTCCCGCCATTCACCTCCTTCCTTAGAGTCACCCCACTTGCCTCCGACAACACACTCTTCAGGAGGGGTTTGCAGGGGGTGTGATGAATCGAGAGTGGGAAGGGTAAGTGGGAGAAGGAGTGAGACACAAGCCCTTAGGTATCTGTCCGGACACGTTCCTCTCTAATTCATATTCCAAGAACACGCGTGTGCGCAAGGTCTGCGTTCCTGGGGAATCCGACCAGCTGTGGGAAAATGCTGCCGCCTTGTGGCCGCCTCCTGTAACTACAACGTTCCAAAGGGAGCTCAGCGGCCCTTCCTGTTCAAAAGGCCAGCGGGGCTGTAATTGACACCCCCGCTGCAAAAATGTCCTGGGGATAGGCACTGGAAAAGAGCCCGAAACAGGATTGATTGGCAACAGGCGGTTTCAAGAGTTAAGTTGAATTCACCATGCGTGTTTTGTTTCCCTTTGTGTTGGTTTCTAAGAAAGGCCCAGGAAATATGCTCCACGCCCATGCGAATGGGAGAAATGGAAATTGAAACGCCTTCGCGGTTTCACCTGGCAGCCGTTAGGATTGCCAGTATCAATACGTCTGGAAGCAATACCTTCGGGAGAGGGCCTGGAGAAAAGGGAAGCCTCCTAAGCCACTGGTGGTATTGCGCCCTGGTAACAGGCACCACTGAAAACAATCAAGAGATTCCTGCCAAAAACAAAGCAAAACCAGAGAGCCGGCCACATGATGTGGCAATCCACCTCCTGGCTGTCTTTGCACAGTAAAGTATCATTTGGGGAGACCCGGGCAGGCCAGCGACCCCTGCACACCTATTGACAAGAGCCAAGGCTTGAAAGTAAAAACACAGTGTCATGGTGTGTGATCCTTTTAATGTCATGTTGGAGTCTGTTGGCTAGTATCTTGTTGAGGATTTTTGCATCTAAGTTCATCGGTGATATTGCTCTCCAGTTTTCTTTTCTTGTAGTATCTTTGCCTGGTTTGGGGATCAGGTGGATGGCTTCGTACAATGAGTTTGGGAGTGTTCTTTCCTCTGCAGTGTTTTGGAAGCGTTTGCAGAACCATGTGTACTTTAGAGAGACACGGGTGCCCCAGCTGTCACTAGCCACCTATTGACAACAGCCAAGTCTTGAAAGTAAAAACACAATGTCCATCCCCAGATGAATGGAAAGTGAAGAGTTGGTACACATAGAGCATGGAATACTGCTCAGCCATGAAACAGAATAATATCCTGCCATTTCCAGCATCTTCGAGAGATCCGGAGTTCCCTGTACTCAGCATGGGACGTCCAACAGAGAAAGAGAAAATTCCAACGATAGCACGTATAGGTGGCATCTCAAAGTCGATACCAGGAAAGTAGAAAGCACAAACAGAGTCACAGATTTAGAACGCAAGTACAGGGTTTCGAGAGGGCAAAGGCATGTGGAGGTGGGTTGAATGAGGAGGGTGGGATTAACACATGCATTCTAATATGTATTAAGCAGACGATCCACAACCACCTTCTACAAAGCACAGGGAGCGGTCGCCACCACCCTGGACTAAGCTACGTGGGAAGAGAATGCGAAAGAGAATGGATGTGTATATATATACATACACGGAGAACTGAATCAAGGTGCTGCACAACGAAAGTCAACAGCATTGTAAATTCACTAGACATGGACAGAAATTAGAATCTCTATAAAAAGCAAAATGATCGAGATCCAGTATGTTCCTCTCAGGCCTCAGAGAGATGCGCGGGTGTCACTTCCCTGGAGCGTGAGCAGGCTTGGGCACCAAAGTTGGAGTGTGGTCACAGTGAGGCAGGTCGGCACGGGAGTGGGTCGCAACAGCGAATTAACCCATTTGGACCTGTGGTGCCTGGTCCCTTCTGGTTGTCAGCAGTCTCTGTAGATGTAGGTGTGCCCTCCTGCAGCTAAGCCAAGCCCACTGCAGCCAGAGGATGGTGGTCCAACATGCACAACAGTGTTCAAACATCACCTGGTGTCCAGGTCTCCTGCTGGTGGGGTTCCCGCCATTCACCTCCTTCCTTAGAGTCACCCCACTTGCCTCCGACAACACACTCTTCAGGAGGGGTTTGCAGGGGGTGTGATGAATCGAGAGTGGGAAGGGTAAGTGGGAGAAGGAGTGAGACACAAGCCCTTAGGTGTCTGTCTGGACACGTTCCTCTCTAATTCATATTCCAAGAACACGCGTGTGCGCAAGGTCTGCGTTCCTGGGGAATCCGACCAGCTGTGGGAAAATGCTGCCGCCTTGTGGCCGCCTCCTGTAACTACAACGTTCCAAAGGGAGCTCAGCGGCCCTTCCTGTTCAAAAGGCCAGCGGGGTTGTAATTGACACCCCCGCTGCAAAAATGTCCTGGGGATAGGCACTGGAAAAGAGCCCGAAACAGGATTGATTGGCAACAGGCGGTTTCAAGAGGTAAGTTGAATTCACCATGCGTGTTTTGTTTCCCTTTGTGTTGGTTTCTAAGAAAGGCCCAGGAAATATGCTCCAGGCCCATGCGAATGGGAGAAATGGAAATTGAAACGCCTTCGCGGTTTCACCTGGCAGCCGTTAGGATTGCCAGTGTCAATACGTCTGGAAGCAATACCTTCGGGAGAGGGCCTGGAGAAAAGGGAAGCCTCCTAAGCCACTGGTGGTATTGCGCCCTGGTAACAGGCACCACTGAAAACAATCAAGAGATTCCTGCCAAAAACAAAACAAAACCAGAGAGCCGGCCACATGATGTGGCAATCCACCTCCTGGCTGTCTTTGCACAGTAAAGTATCATTTGGGGAGACCCGGGCAGGCCAGCGACCCCTGCACACCTATTGACAAGAGCCAAGGCTTGAAAGTAAAAACACAGTGTCATGGTGTGTGATCCTTTTAATGTCATGTTGGAGTCTGTTGGCTAGTATCTTGTTGAGGATTTTTGCATCTAAGTTCATCGGTGATATTGCTCTCCAGTTTTCTTTTCTTGTAGTATCTTTGTCTGGTTTGGGGATCAGGTGGATGGCTTCGTACAATGAGTTTGGGAGTGTTCTTTCCTCTGCAGTGTTTTGGAAGCGTTTGCAGAACCATGTGTACTTTAGAGAGACACGGGTGCCCCAGCTGTCACTAGCCACCTATTGACAACAGCCAAGTCTTGAAAGTAAAAACACAATGTCCATCCCCAGATGAATGGAAAGTGAAGAGTTGGTACACATAGAGCATGGAATACTGCTCAGCCATGAAACAGAATAATATCCTGCCATTTCCAGCATCTTCAATAGATCCGGAGTTCCCTGTACTCAGCATGGGACGTCCAACAGAGAAAGAGAAAATTCCAACGATAGCACGTATAGGTGGCATCTCAAAGTCGATACCAGGAAAGTAGAAAGCACAAACAGAGTCACAGATTTAGAACGCAAGTACAGGGTTTCGAGAGGGCAAAGGCATGCGGAGGTGGGTTGAATGAGGAGGGTGGGATTAACACATGCATTCTAATATGTATTAAGCAGACGATCCACAACCACCTTCTACAAAGCACAGGGAGCGGTCGGCACCACCCTGGACTAAGCTACGTGGGAAGAGAATGTGAAAGAGAATGGTTGTGTATATATATACATACACGGAGAACTGAATCAAGGTGCTGCACAGCGAAAGTCAACAGCATTGTAAATTCACTAGACATGGACAGAAATTAGAATCTCTATAAAAAGCAAAATGATCGAGATCCAGTATGGTCCTCTCAGGCCTCAGAGAGATGCGCGGGTGTCACTTCCCTGGAGCGTGAGCAGGCTTGGGCACCAAAGTTGGAGTGTGGTCACAGTGAGGCAGGTCGGCGCGGGAGTGGGTCGCACCAGCGAATTAACCCCTTTGGACCTGTGGTGCCTGGTCCCTTCTGGTTGGCAGCAGTCTCTGTAGATGTAGGTGTGCCCTCCTGCAGCTAAGCCAAGCCCACTGCAGCCAGAGGATGGTGGTCCGACATGCACAACAGTGTTCAAACATCACCTGGTGTCCAGGTCTCCTGCTGGTGGGGTTCCCACCATTCACCTCCTTCCTTAGAGTCACCCCACTTGCCTCCGACAACACACTCTTCAGGAGGGGTTTGCAGGGGGTGTGATGAATCGAGAGTGGGAAGGGTAAGTGGGAGAAGGAGTGAGACACAAGCCCTTAGGTGTCTGTCCGGACACGTTCCTCTCTAATTCATATTCCAAGAACACGCGTGTGCGCAAGGTCTGCGTTCCTGGGGAATCCGACCAGCTGTGGGAAAATGCTGCCGCCTTGTGGCCGCCTCCTGTAACTACAACGTTCCAAAGGGAGCTCAGCGGCCCTTCCTGTTCAAAAGGCCAGCGGGGTTGTAATTGACACCCCCGCTGCAAAAATGTCCTGGGGATAGGCACTGGAAAAGAGCCCGAAACAGGATTGATTGGCAACAGGCGGTTTCAAGAGGTAAGTTGAATTCACCATGCCTGTTTTGTTTCCCTTTGTGTTGGTTTCTAACAAAGGCCCAGGAAATATGCTCCACGCCCATGCGAATGGGAGAAATGGAAATTGAAACGCCTTCGCGGTTTCACCTGGCAGCCGTTAGGATTGCCCGTGTCAATACATCTGGAAGCAATACCTTCGGGAGAGGGCCTGGAGAAAAGGGAAGCCTCCTAAGCCACTGGTGGTATTGCGCCCTGGTAACAGGCACCACTGAAAACAATCAAGAGATTCCTGCCAAAAACAAAACAAAACCAGAGAGCCGGCCACATGATGTGGCAATCCACCTCCTGGCTGTCTTTGCACAGTAAAGTATCATTTGGGGAGACCCGGGCAGGCCAGCGACCCCTGCACACCTATTGACAAGAGCCAAGGCTTGAAAGTAAAAACACAGTGTCATGGTGTGTGATCCTTTTAATGTCATGTTGGAGTCTGTTGGCTAGTATCTTGATGAGGATTTTTGCATCTAAGTTCATCGGTGATATTGCTCTCCAGTTTTCTTTTCTTGTAGTATCTTTGTCTGGTTTGGGGATCAGGGGGATGGCTTCGTACAATGAGTTTGGGAGTGTTCTTTCCTCTGCAGTGTTTTGGAAGCGTTTGCAGAGCCATGTGTACTTTAGAGAGACACGGGTGCCCCAGCTGTCACTAGCCACCTATTGACAACAGCCAAGTCTTGAAAGTAAAAACACAATGTCCATCCCCAGATGAATGGAAAGTGAAGAGATGGTACACATAGAGCATGGAATACTGCTCAGCCATGAAACAGAATAAAATCCTGCCATTTCCAGCATCTTCGATAGATCCGGAGTTCCCTGTACTCAGCATGGGACGTCCAACAGAGAAAGAGAAAATTCCAACGATAGCACGTATAGGTGGCATCTCAAAGTCGATACCAGGAAAGTAGAAAGCACAAACAGAGTCACAGATTTAGAACGCAAGTACAGGGTTTCGAGAGGGCAAAGGCATGCGAAGGTGGGTTGAATGAGGAGGGTGGGATTAACACATGCATTCTAATATGTATTAAGCAGACGATCCACAACCACCTTCTACAAAGCACAGGGAGCGGTCGGCACCACCCTGGACTAAGCTACGTGGGAAGAGAATGTGAAAGAGAATGGTTGTGTATATATATACATACACGGAGAACTGAATCAAGGTGCTGCACAGCGAAAGTCAACAGCATTGTAAATTCACTAGACATGGACAGAAATTAGAATCTCTATAAAAAGCAAAATGATCGAGATCCAGTATGTTCCTCTCAGGCCTCAGAGAGATGCGCGGGTGTCACTTCCCTGGAGCGTGAGCAGGCTTGGGCACCAAAGTTGGAGTGTGGTCACAGTGAGGCAGGTCGGCGCGGGAGTGGGTTGCACCAGCGAATTAACCCCTTTGGACCTGTGGTGCCTGGTCCCTTCTAGTTGGCAGCAGTCTCTGTAGATGTAGGTGTGCCCTCCTGAAGCTAAGCCAAGCCCACTGCAGCCAGAGGATGGTGGTCCGACATGCACAACAGTGTTCAAACATCACCTGGTGTCCAGGTCTCCTGCTGGTGGAGTTCCCGCCATTCACCTCCTTCCTTAGAGTCACCCCACTTGCCTCCGACAACACACTCTTCAGGAGGGGTTTGCAGGGGGTGTGATGAATCGAGAGTGGGAAGGGTAAGTGGGAGAAGGAGTGAGACACAAGCCCTTAGGTGTCTGTCCGGACACGTTCCTCTCTAATTCATATTCCAAGAACACACATGTGCGCAAGGTCTGCGTTCGGGGGGAATCCGACCAGCTGTGGGAAAATGCTGCCGCCTTGTGGCTGCCTCCTGTAACTACAACGTTCCAAAGGGAGCTCAGCGGCCCTTCCTGTTCAAAAGGCCAGCGGGGTTGTAATTGACACCCCCGCTGCAAAAATGTCCTGGGGATAGGCACTGGAAAAGAGCCCGAAACAGGATTGATTGGCAACAGGCGGTTTCAAGAGGTAAGTTGAATTCACCATGCCTGTTTTGTTTCCCTTTGTGTTGGTTTCTAACAAAGGCCCAGGAAATATGCTCCACGCCCATGCGAATGGGAGAAATGGAAATTGAAACGCCTTCGCGGTTTCACCTGGCAGCCGTTAGGATTGCCCGTGTCAATACGTCTGGAAGCAATACCTTCGGGAGAGGGCCTGGAGAAAAGGGAAGCCTCCTAAGCCACTGGTGGTATTGCGCCCTGGTAACAGGCACCACTGAAAACAATCAAGAGATTCCTGCCAAAAACAAAACAAAACCAGAGAGCCGGCCACATGATGTGGCAATCCACCTCCTGGCTGTCTTTGCACAGTAAAGTATCATTTGGGGAGACCCGGGCAGGCCAGCGACCCCTGCACACCTATTGACAAGAGCCAAGACTTGAAAGTAAAAACACAGTGTCATGGTGTGTGATCCTTTTAATGTCATGTTGGAGTCTGTTGGCTAGTATCTTGATGAGGATTTTTGCATCTAAGTTCATCGGTGATATTGCTCTCCAGTTTTCTTTTCTTGTAGTATCTTTGTCTGGTTTGGGGATCAGGTGGATGGCTTCGTACAATGAGTTTGGGAGTGTTCTTTCCTCTGCAGTGTTTTGGAAGCGTTTGCAGAACCATGTGTACTTTAGAGAGACACGGGTGCCCCAGCTGTCACTAGCCACCTATTGACAACGGCCAAGTCTTGAAAGTAGAAACACAATGTCCATCCCCAGATGAATGGAAAGTGAAGAGTTGGTACACATAGAGCATGGAATACTGCTCAGCCATGAAACAGAATAATATCCTGCCATTTCCAGCATCTTCGATAGATCCAGAGTTCCCTGTACTCAGCATGGGACGTCCAACAGAGAAAGAGAAAATTCCAACGATAGCACATATAGGTGGCATCTCAAAGTCGATACCAGGAAAGTAGAAAGCACAAACAGAGTCACAGATTTAGAACGCAAGTACAGGGTTTCGAGAGGGCAAAGGCATGCGGAGGTGGGTTGAATGAGGAGGGTGGGATTAACACATGCATTCTAATATGTATAAAGCAGACGATCCACAACCACCTACTACAAAGCACAGGGAGCGGTCGCCACCACCCTGGACTAAGCTACGTGGGAAGAGAATGCGAAAGAGAATGGATGTGTATATATATACATACACGGAGAACTGAATCAAGGTGCTGCACAGCGAAAGTCAACAGCATTGTAAATTCACTAGACATGGACAGAAATTAGAATCTCTATAAAAAGCAAAATGATCGAGATCCAGTATGTTCCTCTCAGGCCTCAGAGAGATGCGCGGGTGTCACTTCCCTGGAGCGTGAGCAGGCTTGGGCACCAAAGTTGGAGTGTGGTCACAGTGAGGCAGGTCGGCACGGGAGTGGGTCGCAACAGCGAATTAACCCATTTGGACCTGTGGTGCCTGGTCCCTTCTGGTTGGCAGCAGTCTCTGTAGATGTAGGTGTGCCCTCCTGCAGCTAAGCCAAGCCCACTGCAGCCAGAGGATGGTGGTCCGACATGCACAACAGTGTTCAAACATCACCTGGTGTCCAGGTCTCCTGCTGGTGGGGTTCCCGCCATTCACCTCCTTCCTTAGAGTCACCCCACTTGCCTCCGACAACACACTCTTCAGGAGGGGTTTGCAGGGGGTGTGATGAATCGAGAGTGGGAAGGGTAAGTGGGAGAAGGAGTGAGACACAAGCCCTTAGGTGTCTGTCTGGACACGTTCCTCTCTAATTCATATTCCAAGAACACGCGTGTGCGCAAGGTCTGCGTTCCTGGGGAATCCGACCAGCTGTGGGAAAATGCTGCCGCCTTGTGGCCGCCTCCTGTAACTACAACGTTCCAAAGGGAGCTCAGCGGCCCTTCCTGTTCAAAAGGCCAGCGGGGTTGTAATTGACACCCCCGCTGCAAAAATGTCCTGGGGATAGGCACTGGAAAAGAGCCCGAAACAGGATTGATTGGCAACAGGCGGTTTCAAGAGGTAAGTTGAATTCACCATGCGTGTTTTGTTTCCCTTTGTGTTGGTTTCTAAGAAAGGCCCAGGAAATATGCTCCAGGCCCATGCGAATGGGAGAAATGGAAATTGAAACGCCTTCGCGGTTTCACCTGGCAGCCGTTAGGATTGCCAGTGTCAATACGTCTGGAAGCAATACCTTCGGGAGAGGGCCTGGAGAAAAGGGAAGCCTCCTAAGCCACTGGTGGTATTGCGCCCTGGTAACAGGCACCACTGAAAACAATCAAGAGATTCCTGCCAAAAACAAAACAAAACCAGAGAGCCGGCCACATGATGTGGCAATCCACCTCCTGGCTGTCTTTGCACAGTAAAGTATCATTTGGGGAGACCCGGGCAGGCCAGCGACCCCTGCACACCTATTGACAAGAGCCAAGGCTTGAAAGTAAAAACACAGTGTCATGGTGTGTGATCCTTTTAATGTCATGTTGGAGTCTGTTGGCTAGTATCTTGTTGAGGATTTTTGCATCTAAGTTCATCGGTGATATTGCTCTCCAGTTTTCTTTTCTTGTAGTATCTTTGTCTGGTTTGGGGATCAGGTGGATGGCTTCGTACAATGAGTTTGGGAGTGTTCTTTCCTCTGCAGTGTTTTGGAAGCGTTTGCAGAACCATGTGTACTTTAGAGAGACACGGGTGCCCCAGCTGTCACTAGCCACCTATTGACAACAGCCAAGTCTTGAAAGTAAAAACACAATGTCCATCCCCAGATGAATGGAAAGTGAAGAGTTGGTACACATAGAGCATGGAATACTGCTCAGCCATGAAACAGAATAATATCCTGCCATTTCCAGCATCTTCAATAGATCCGGAGTTCCCTGTACTCAGCATGGGACGTCCAACAGAGAAAGAGAAAATTCCAACGATAGCACGTATAGGTGGCATCTCAAAGTCGATACCAGGAAAGTAGAAAGCACAAACAGAGTCACAGATTTAGAACGCAAGTACAGGGTTTCGAGAGGGCAAAGGCATGCGGAGGTGGGTTGAATGAGGAGGGTGGGATTAACACATGCATTCTAATATGTATTAAGCAGACGATCCACAACCACCTTCTACAAAGCACAGGGAGTGGTCGGCACCACCCTGGACTAAGCTACGTGGGAAGAGAATGTGAAAGAGAATGGTTGTGTATATATATACATACACGGAGAACTGAATCAAGGTGCTGCACAGCGAAAGTCAACAGCATTGTAAATTCACTAGACATGGACAGAAATTAGAATCTCTATAAAAAGCAAAATGATCGAGATCCAGTATGGTCCTCTCAGGCCTCAGAGAGATGCGCGGGTGTCACTTCCCTGGAGCGTGAGCAGGCTTGGGCACCAAAGTTGGAGTGTGGTCACAGTGAGGCAGGTCGGCGCGGGAGTGGGTCGCACCAGCGAATTAACCCCTTTGGACCTGTGGTGCCTGGTCCCTTCTGGTTGGCAGCAGTCTCTGTAGATGTAGGTGTGCCCTCCTGCAGCTAAGCCAAGCCCACTGCAGCCAGAGGATGGTGGTCCGACATGCACAACAGTGTTCAAACATCACCTGGTGTCCAGGTCTCCTGCTGGTGGGGTTCCCACCATTCACCTCCTTCCTTAGAGTCACCCCACTTGCCTCCGACAACACACTCTTCAGGAGGGGTTTGCAGGGGGTGTGATGAATCGAGAGTGGGAAGGGTAAGTGGGAGAAGGAGTGAGACACAAGCCCTTAGGTGTCTGTCCGGACACGTTCCTCTCTAATTCATATTCCAAGAACACGCGTGTGCGCAAGGTCTGCGTTCCTGGGGAATCCGACCAGCTGTGGGAAAATGCTGCCGCCTTGTGGCCGCCTCCTGTAACTACAACGTTCCAAAGGGAGCTCAGCGGCCCTTCCTGTTCAAAAGGCCAGCGGGGTTGTAATTGACACCCCCGCTGCAAAAATGTCCTGGGGATAGGCACTGGAAAAGAGCCCGAAACAGGATTGATTGGCAACAGGCGGTTTCAAGAGGTAAGTTGAATTCACCATGCCTGTTTTGTTTCCCTTTGTGTTGGTTTCTAAGAAAGGCCCAGGAAATATGCTCCACGCCCATGCGAATGGGAGAAATGGAAATTGAAACGCCTTCGCGGTTTCACCTGGCAGCCGTTAGGATTGCCCGTGTCAATACATCTGGAAGCAATACCTTCGGGAGAGGGCCTGGAGAAAAGGGAAGCCTCCTAAGCCACTGGTGGTATTGCGCCCTGGTAACAGGCACCACTGAAAACAATCAAGAGATTCCTGCCAAAAACAAAACAAAACCAGAGAGCCGGCCACATGATGTGGCAATCCACCTCCTGGCTGTCTTTGCACAGTAAAGTATCATTTGGGGAGACCCGGGCAGGCCAGCGACCCCTGCACACCTATTGACAAGAGCCAAGGCTTGAAAGTAAAAACACAGTGTCATGGTGTGTGATCCTTTTAATGTCATGTTGGAGTCTGTTGGCTAGTATCTTGATGAGGATTTTTGCATCTAAGTTCATCGGTGATATTGCTCTCCAGTTTTCTTTTCTTGTAGTATCTTTGTCTGGTTTGGGGATCAGGGGGATGGCTTCGTACAATGAGTTTGGGAGTGTTCTTTCCTCTGCAGTGTTTTGGAAGCGTTTGCAGAGCCATGTGTACTTTAGAGAGACACGGGTGCCCCAGCTGTCACTAGCCACCTATTGACAACAGCCAAGTCTTGAAAGTAAAAACACAATGTCCATCCCCAGATGAATGGAAAGTGAAGAGATGGTACACATAGAGCATGGAATACTGCTCAGCCATGAAACAGAATAAAATCCTGCCATTTCCAGCATCTTCGATAGATCCGGAGTTCCCTGTACTCAGCATGGGACGTCCAACAGAGAAAGAGAAAATTCCAACGATAGCACGTATAGGTGGCATCTCAAAGTCGATACCAGGAAAGTAGAAAGCACAAACAGAGTCACAGATTTAGAACGCAAGTACAGGGTTTCGAGAGGGCAAAGGCATGCGAAGGTGGGTTGAATGAGGAGGGTGGGATTAACACATGCATTCTAATATGTATTAAGCAGACGATCCACAACCACCTTCTACAAAGCACAGGGAGCGGTCGGCACCACCCTGGACTAAGCTACGTGGGAAGAGAATGTGAAAGAGAATGGTTGTGTATATATATACATACACGGAGAACTGAATCAAGGTGCTGCACAGCGAAAGTCAACAGCATTGTAAATTCACTAGACATGGACAGAAATTAGAATCTCTATAAAAAGCAAAATGATCGAGATCCAGTATGTTCCTCTCAGGCCTCAGAGAGATGCGCGGGTGTCACTTCCCTGGAGCGTGAGCAGGCTTGGGCACCAAAGTTGGAGTGTGGTCACAGTGAGGCAGGTCGGCGCGGGAGTGGGTTGCACCAGCGAATTAACCCCTTTGGACCTGTGGTGCCTGGTCCCTTCTAGTTGGCAGCAGTCTCTGTAGATGTAGGTGTGCCCTCCTGAAGCTAAGCCAAGCCCACTGCAGCCAGAGGATGGTGGTCCGACATGCACAACAGTGTTCAAACATCACCTGGTGTCCAGGTCTCCTGCTGGTGGAGTTCCCGCCATTCACCTCCTTCCTTAGAGTCACCCCACTTGCCTCCGACAACACACTCTTCAGGAGGGGTTTGCAGGGGGTGTGATGAATCGAGAGTGGGAAGGGTAAGTGGGAGAAGGAGTGAGACACAAGCCCTTAGGTGTCTGTCCGGACACGTTCCTCTCTAATTCATATTCCAAGAACACACATGTGCGCAAGGTCTGCGTTCGGGGGGAATCCGACCAGCTGTGGGAAAATGCTGCCGCCTTGTGGCTGCCTCCTGTAACTACAACGTTCCAAAGGGAGCTCAGCGGCCCTTCCTGTTCAAAAGGCCAGCGGGGTTGTAATTGACACCCCCGCTGCAAAAATGTCCTGGGGATAGGCACTGGAAAAGAGCCCGAAACAGGATTGATTGGCAACAGGCGGTTTCAAGAGGTAAGTTGAATTCACCATGCCTGTTTTGTTTCCCTTTGTGTTGGTTTCTAACAAAGGCCCAGGAAATATGCTCCACGCCCATGCGAATGGGAGAAATGGAAATTGAAACGCCTTCGCGGTTTCACCTGGCAGCCGTTAGGATTGCCCGTGTCAATACGTCTGGAAGCAATACCTTCGGGAGAGGGCCTGGAGAAAAGGGAAGCCTCCTAAACCACTGGTGGTATTGCGCCCTGGTAACAGGCACCACTGAAAACAATCAAGAGATTCCTGCCAAAAACAAAACAAAACCAGAGAGCCGGCCACATGATGTGGCAATCCACCTCCTGGCTGTCTTTGCACAGTAAAGTATCATTTGGGGAGACCCGGGCAGGCCAGCGACCCCTGCACACCTATTGACAAGAGCCAAGACTTGAAAGTAAAAACACAGTGTCATGGTGTGTGATCCTTTTAATGTCATGTTGGAGTCTGTTGGCTAGTATCTTGATGAGGATTTTTGCATCTAAGTTCATCGGTGATATTGCTCTCCAGTTTTCTTTTCTTGTAGTATCTTTGTCTGGTTTGGGGATCAGGTGGATGGCTTCGTACAATGAGTTTGGGAGTGTTCTTTCCTCTGCAGTGTTTTGGAAGCGTTTGCAGAACCATGTGTACTTTAGAGAGACACGGGTGCCCCAGCTGTCACTAGCCACCTATTGACAACGGCCAAGTCTTGAAAGTAGAAACACAATGTCCATCCCCAGATGAATGGAAAGTGAAGAGTTGGTACACATAGAGCATGGAATACTGCTCAGCCATGAAACAGAATAATATCCTGCCATTTCCAGCATCTTCGATAGATCCAGAGTTCCCTGTACTCAGCATGGGACGTCCAACAGAGAAAGAGAAAATTCCAACGATAGCACATATAGGTGGCATCTCAAAGTCGATACCAGGAAAGTAGAAAGCACAAACAGAGTCACAGATTTAGAACGCAAGTACAGGGTTTCGAGAGGGCAAAGGCATGCGGAGGTGGGTTGAATGAGGAGGGTGGGATTAACACATGCATTCTAATATGTATAAAGCAGACGATCCACAACCACCTACTACAAAGCACAGGGAGCGGTCGCCACCACCCTGGACTAAGCTACGTGGGAAGAGAATGCGAAAGAGAATGGATGTGTATATATATACATACACGGAGAACTGAATCAAGGTGCTGCACAGCGAAAGTCAACAGCATTGTAAATTCACTAGACATGGACAGAAATTAGAATCTCTATAAAAAGCAAAATGATCGAGATCCAGTATGTTCCTCTCAGGCCTCAGAGAGATGCGCGGGTGTCACTTCCCTGGAGCGTGAGCAGGCTTGGGCACCAAAGTTGGAGTGTGGTCACAGTGAGGCAGGTCGGCGCGGGAGTGGGTTGCACCAGCGAATTAACCCCTTTGGACCTGTGGTGCCTGGTCCCTTCTGGTTGGCAGCAGTCTCTGTAGATGTAGGTGTGCCCTCCTGAAGCTAAGCCAAGCCCACTGCAGCCAGAGGATGGTGGTCCGACATGCACAACAGTGTTCAAACATCACCTGGTGTCCAGGTCTCCTGCTGGTGGAGTTCCCGCCATTCACCTCCTTCCTTAGAGTCACCCCACTTGCCTCCGACAACACACTCTTCAGGAGGGGTTTGCAGGGGGTGTGATGAATCGAGAGTGGGAAGGGTAAGTGGGAGAAGGAGTGAGACACAAGCCCTTAGGTGTCTGTCCGGACACGTTCCTCTCTGATTCATATTCCAAGAACACACATGTGCGCAAGGTCTGCGTTCGGGGGGAATCCGACCAGCTGTGGGAAAATGCTGCCGCCTTGTGGCTGCCTCCTGTAACTACAACGTTCCAAAGGGAGCTCAGCGGCCCTTCCTGTTCAAAAGGCCAGCGGGGTTGTAATTGACACCCCCGCTGCAAAAATGTCCTGGGGATAGGCACTGGAAAAGAGCCCGAAACAGGATTGATTGGCAACAGGCGGTTTCAAGAGGTAAGTTGAATTCACCATGCCTGTTTTGTTTCCCTTTGTGTTGGTTTCTAAGAAAGGCCCAGGAAATATGCTCCACGCCCATGCGAATGGGAGAAATGGAAATTGAAACGCCTTCGCGGTTTCACCTGGCAGCTGTTAGGATTGCCAGTGTCAATACGTCTGGAAGCAATACCTTCGGGAGAGGGCCTGGAGAAAAGGGAAGCCTCCTAAGCCACTGGTGGTATTGCGCCCTGGTAACAGGCACCACTGAAAACAATCAAGAGATTCCTGCCAAAAACAAAACAAAACCAGAGAGCCGGCCACATGATGTGGCAATCCACCTCCTGGCTGTCTTTGCACAGTAAAGTATCATTTGGGGAGACCCGGGCAGGCCAGCGACCCCTGCACACCTATTGACAAGAGCCAAGGCTTGAAAGTAAAAACACAGTGTCATGGTGTGTGATCCTTTTAATGTCATGTTGGAGTCTGTTGGCTAGTATCTTGTTGAGGATTTTTGCATCTAAGTTCATCGGTGATATTGCTCTCCAGTTTTCTTTTCTTGTAGTATCTTTGTCTGGTTTGGGGATCAGGTGGATGGCTTCGTACAATGAGTTTGGGAGTGTTCTTTCCTCTGCAGTGTTTTGGAAGCGTTTGCAGAACCATGTGTACTTTAGAGAGACACGGGTGCCCCAGCTGTCACTAGCCACCTATTGACAACAGCCAAGTCTTGAAAGTAAAAACACAATGTCCATCCCCAGATGAATGGAAAGTGAAGAGTTGGTACACATAGAGCATGGAATACTGCTCAGCCATGAAACAGAATAATATCCTGCCATTTCCAGCATCTTCGATAGATCCGGAGTTCCCTGTACTCAGCATGGGACGTCCAACAGAGAAAGAGAAAATTCCAACGATAGCACGTATAGGTGGCATCTCAAAGTCGATACCAGGAAAGTAGAAAGCACAAACAGAGTCACAGATTTAGAACACAAGTACAGGGTTTCGAGAGGGCAAAGGCATGCGGAGGTGGGTTGAATGAGGAGGGTGGGATTAACACATGCATTCTAATATGTATAAAGCAGACGATCCACAACCACCTACTACAAAGCACAGGGAGCGGTCGGCACCACCCTGGACTAAGCTACGTGGGAAGAGAATGCGAAAGAGAATGGATGTGTATATATATACATACACGGAGAACTGAATCAAGGTGCTGCACAGCGAAAGTCAACAGCATTGTAAATTCACTAGACATGGACAGAAATTAGAATCTCTATAAAAAGCAAAATGATCGAGATCCAGTATGTTCCTCTCAGGCCTCAGAGAGATGCGTGGGTGTCACTTCCCTGGAGCGTGAGCAGGCTTGGGCACCAAAGTTGGAGTGTGGTCACAGTGAGGCAGGTCGGCGCGGGAGTGGGTTGCACCAGCGAATTAACCGCTTTGGACCTGTGGTGCCTGGTCCCTTCTGGTTGGCAGCAGTCTCTGTAGATGTAGGTGTGCCCTCCTGCAGCTAAGCCAAGCCCACTGCAGCCAGAGGATGGTGGTCCGACATGCACAACAGTGTTCAAACATCACCTGGTGTCCAGGTCTCCTGCTGGTGGAGTTCCCGCCATTCACCTCCTTCCTTAGAGTCACCCCACTTGCCTCCGACAACACACTCTTCAGGAGGGGTTTGCAGGGGGTGTGATGAATCGAGAGTGGGAAGGGTAAGTGGGAGAAGGAGTGAGACACAAGCCCTTAGGTGTCTGTCCGGACACGTTCCTCTCTAATTCATATTCCAAGAACACACATGTGCGCAAGGTCTGCGTTCGGGGGGAATCCGACCAGCTGTGGGAAAATGCTGCCGCCTTGTGGCTGCCTCCTGTAACTACAATGTTCCAAAGGGAGCTCAGCAGCCCTTCCTGTTCAAAAGGCCAGCGGGGTTGTAATTGACACCCCCGCTGCAAAAATGTCCTGGGGATAGGCACTGGAAAAGAGCCCGAAACAGGATTGATTGGCAACAGGCGGTTTCAAGAGGTAAGTTGAATTCACCATGCGTGTTTTGTTTCCCTTTGTGTTGGTTTCTAAGAAAGGCCCAGGAAATATGCTCCACGCCCATGCGAATGGGAGAAATGGAAATTGAAACGCCTTCGCGGTTTCACCTGGCAGCCGTTAGGATTGCCAGTGTCAATACGTCTGGAAGCAATACCTTCGGGAGAGGGCCTGGAGAAAAGGGAAGCCTCCTAAGCCACTGGTGGTATTGCGCCCTGGTAACAGGCACCACTGAAAACAATCAAGAGATTCCTGCCAAAAACAAAACAAAACCAGAGAGCCGGCCACATGATGTGGCAATCCACCTCCTGGCTGTCTTTGCACAGTAAAGTATCATTTGGGGAGACCCGGGCAGGCCAGCGACCCCTGCACACCTATTGACAAGAGCCAAGGCTTGAAAGTAAAAACACAGTGTCATGGTGTGTGATCCTTTTAATGTCATGTTGGAGTCTGTTGGCTAGTATCTTGTTGAGGATTTTTGCATCTAAGTTCATCGGTGATATTGCTCTCCAGTTTTCTTTTCTTGTAGTATCTTTGTCTGGTTTGGGGATCAGGTGGATGGCTTCGTACAATGAGTTTGGGAGTGTTCTTTCCTCTGCAGTGTTTTGGAAGCGTTTGCAGAACCATGTGTACTTTAGAGAGACACGGGTGCCCCAGCTGTCACTAGCCACCTATTGACAACAGCCAAGTCTTGAAAGTAAAAACACAATGTCCATCCCCAGATGAATGGAAAGTGAAGAGTTGGTACACATAGAGCATGGAATACTGCTCAGCCATGAAACAGAATAATATCCTGCCATTTCCAGCATCTTCGATAGATCCGGAGTTCCCTGTACTCAGCATGGGACGTCCAACAGAGAAAGAGAAAATTCCAACGATAGCACGTATAGGTGGCATCTCAAAGTCGATACCAGGAAAGTAGAAAGCACAAACAGAGTCACAGATTTAGAACGCAAGTACAGGGTTTCGAGAGGGCAAAGGCATGCGGAGGTGGGTTGAATGAGGAGGGTGGGATTAACACATGCATTCTAATATGTATTAAGCAGACGATCCACAACCACCTACTACAAAGCACAGGGAGCGGTCGCCACCACCCTGGACTAAGCTACGTGGGAAGAGAATGCGAAAGAGAATGGATGTGTATATATATACATACACGGAGAACTGAATCAAGGTGCTGCACAGCGAAAGTCAACAGCATTGTAAATTCACTAGACATGGACAGAAATTAGAATCTCTATAAAAAGCAAAATGATCGAGATCCAGTATGTTCCTCTCAGGCCTCAGAGAGATGCGCGGGTGTCACTTCCCTGGAGCGTGAGCAGGCTTGGGCACCAAAGTTGGAGTGTGGTCACAGTGAGGCAGGTCGGCACGGGAGTGGGTCGCACCAGCGAATTAACCCCTTTGGACCTGTGGTGCCTGGTCCCTTCTGGTTGGCAGCAGTCTCTGTAGATGTAGGTGTGCCCTCCTGCAGCTAAGCCAAGCCCACTGCAGCCAGAGGATGGTGGTCCGACATGCACAACAGTGTTCAAACATCACCTGGTGTCCAGGTCTCCTGCTGGTGGGGTTCCCGCCATTCACCTCCTTCCTTAGAGTCACCCCACTTGCCTCCGACAACACACTCTTCAGGAGGGGTTTGCAGGGGGTGTGATGAATCGAGAGTGGGAAGGGTAAGTGGGAGAAGGAGTGAGACACAAGCCCTTAGGTGTCTGTCCGGACACGTTCCTCTCTAATTCATATTCCAAGAACACGCGTGTGCGCAAGGTCTGCGTTCCTGGGGAATCCGACCAGTTGTGGGAAAATGCTGCCGCCTTGTGGCTGCCTCCTGTAACTACAACGTTCCAAAGGGAGCTCAGCGGCCCTTCCTGTTCAAAAGGCCAGCGGGGTTGTAATTGACACCCCCGCTGCAAAAATGTCCTGGGGATAGGCACTGGAAAAGAGCCCGAAACAGGATTGATTGGCAACAGGCGGTTTCAAGAGGTAAGTTGAATTCACCATGCGTGTTTTGTTTCCCTTTGTGTTGGTTTCTAAGAAAGGCCCAGGAAATATGCTCCACGCCCATGCGAATGGGAGAAATGGAAATTGAAACGCCTTCGCGGTTTCACCTGGCAGCCGTTAGGATTGCCAGTGTCAATACGTCTGGAAGCAATACCTTCGGGAGAGGGCCTGGAGAAAAGGGAAGCCTCCTAAGCCACTGGTGGTATTGCGCCCTGGTAACAGGCACCACTGAAAACAATCAAGAGATTCCTGCCAAAAACAAAACAAAACCAGAGAGCCGGCCACATGATGTGGCAATCCACCTCCTGGCTGTCTTTGCACAGTAAAGTATCATTTGGGGAGACCCGGGCAGGCCAGCGACCCCTGCACACCTATTGACAAGAGCCAAGGCTTGAAAGTAAAAACACAGAGTCATGGTGTGTGATCCTTTTAATGTCACGTTGGAGTCTGTTGGCTAGTATCTTGTTGAGGATTTTTGCATCTAAGTTCATCGGTGATATTGCTCTCCAGTTTTCTTTTCTTGTAGTATCTTTGTCTGGTTTGGGGATCAGGTGGATGGCTTCGTACAATGAGTTTGGGAGTGTTCTTTCCTCTGCAGTGTTTTGGAAGCGTTTGCAGAACCATGTGTACTTTAGAGAGACACGGGTGCCCCAGCTGTCACTAGCCACCTATTGACAACAGCCAAGTCTTGAAAGTAGAAACACAATGTCCATCCCCAGATGAATGGAAAGTGAAGAGTTGGTACACATAGAGCATGGAATACTGCTCAGCCATGAAACAGAATAATATCCTGCCATTTCCAGCATCTTCGATAGATCCGGAGTTCCCTGTACTCAGCATGGGATGTCCAACAGAGAAAGAGAAAATTCCAACGATAGCACGTATAGGTGGCATCTCAAAGTCGATACCAAGAAAGTAGAAAGCACAAACAGAGTCACAGATTTAGAACGCAAGTACAGGGTTTTGAGAGGGCAAAGGCATGCGGAGGTGGGTTGAATGAGGAGGGTGGGATTAACACATGCATTCTAATATGTATTAAGCAGACGATCCACAACCACCTTCTACAAAGCACAGGGAGCGGTCGCCACCACCCTGGACTAAGCTACGTGGGAAGAGAATGCGAAAGAGAATGGATGTGTATATATATACATACACGGAGAACTGAATCAAGGTGCTGCACAGCGAAAGTCAACAGCATTGTAAATTCACTAGACATGGACAGAAATTAGAATCTCTATAAAAAGCAAAATGATTGAGATCCAGTATGTTCCTCTCAGGCCTCAGAGAGATGCGCGGGTGTCACTTCCCTGGAGCGTGAGCAGGCTTGGGCACCAAAGTTGGAGTGTGGTCACAGTGAGGCAGGTCGGCGCGGGAGTGGGTCGCACCAGCGAATTAACCCCTTTGGACCTGTGGTGCCTGGTCCCTTCTGGTTGGCAGCAGTCTCTGTAGATGTAGGTGTGCCCTCCTGCAGCTAAGCCAAGCCCACTGCAGCCAGAGGATGGTGGTCCGACATGCACAACTGTGTTCAAACATCACCTGGTGTCCAGGTCTCCTGCTGGTGAGGTTCCCGCCATTCACCTCCTTCCTTAGAGTCACCCCACTTGCCTCCGACAACACACTCTTCAGGAGGGGTTTGCAGGGGGTGTGATGAATCGAGAGTGGGAAGGGTAAGTGGGAGAAGGAGTGAGACACAAGCCCTTAGGTGTCTGTCCGGACACGTTCCTCTCTAATTCATATTCCAAGAACACGCGTGTGCGCAAGGTCTGCGTTCCTGGGGAATCCGACCAGCTGTGGGAAAATGCTGCCGCCTTGTGGCCGCCTCCTGTAACTACAACGTTCCAAAGGGAGCTCAGCGGCCCTTCCTGTTCAAAAGGCCAGCGGGGTTGTAATTGACACCCCCGCTGCAAAAATGTCCTGGGGATAGGCACTGGAAAAGAGCCCGAAACAGGATTGATTGGCAACAGGCGGTTTTAAGAGGTAAGTTGAATTCACCATGCCTGTTTTGTTTCCCTTTGTGTTGGTTTCTAAGAAAGGCCCAGGAAATATGCTCCACACCCATGCGAATGGGAGAAATGGAAATTGAAACGCCTTCGCGGTTTCACCTGGCAGCCGTTAGGATTGCCAGTGTCAATACGTCTGGAAGCAATACCTTTGGGAGAGGGCCTGGAGAAAAGGGAAGCCTCCTAAACCACTGGTGGTATTGCGCCCTGGTAACAGGCACCACTGAAAACAATCAAGAGATTCCTGCCAAAAACAAAACAAAACCAGAGAGCCGGCCACATGATGTGGCAATCCACCTCCTGGCTGTCTTTGCACAGTAAAGTATCATTTGGGGAGACCCGGGCAGGCCAGCGACCCCTGCACACCTATTGACAAGAGCCAAGGCTTGAAAGTAAAAACACAGTGTCATGGTGTGTCATCCTTTTAATGTCATGTTGGAGTCTGTTGGCTAGTATCTTGTTGAGGATTTTTGCATCTAAGTTCATCGGTGATATTGCTCTCCAGTTTTCTTTTCTTGTAGTATCTTTGTCTGGTTTGGGGATCAGGTGGATGGCTTCGTACAATGAGTTTGGGAGTGTTCTTTCCTCTGCAGTGTTTTGGAAGCATTTGCAGAACCATGTGTACTTTAGAGAGACACGGGTGCCCCAGCTGTCACTAGCCACCTATTGACAACAGCCAAGTCTTGAAAGTAAAAACACAATGTCCATCCCCAGATGAATGGAAAGTGAAGAGTTGGTACACATAGAGCATGGAATACTGCTCAGCCATGAAACAGAATAATATCCTGCCATTTCCAGCATCTTCGATAGATCCGGAGTTCCCTGTACTCAGCATGGGACGTCCAACAGAGAAAGAGAAAATTCCAACGATAGCACATATAGGTGGCATCTCAAAGTCGATACCAGGAAAGTAGAAAGCACAAACAGAGTCACAGATTTAGAACACAAGTACAGGGTTTCGAGAGGGCAAAGGCATGCGGAGGTGGGTTGAATGAGGAGGGTGGGATTAACACATGCATTCTAATATGTATAAAGCAGACGATCCACAACCACCTACTACAAAGCACAGGGAGCGGTCGCCACCACCCTGGACTAAGCTTCGTGGGAAGAGAATGTGAAAGAGAATGGATGTGTATATATATACATACACGGAGAACTGAATCAAGGTGCTGCACAGCGAAAGTCAACAGCATTGTAAATTCACTAGACATGGACAGAAATTAGAATCTCTATAAAAAGCAAAATGATCGAGATCCAGTATGTTCCTCTCAGGCCTCAGAGAGATGCGCGGGTGTCACTTCCCTGGAGCGTGAGCAGGCTTGGGCACCAAAGTTGGAGTGTGGTCACAGTGAGGCAGGTCGGCACGGGAGTGGGTCGCACCAGCGAATTAACCCCTTTGGACCTGTGGTGCCTGGTCCCTTCTGGTTGGCAGCAGTCTCTGTAGATGTAGGTGTGCCCTCCTGCAGCTAAGCCAAGCCCACTGCAGCCAGAGGATGGTGGTCCGACATGCACAACAGTGTTCAAACATCACCTGGTGTCCAGGTCTCCTGCTGGTGGGGTTCCCGCCATTCACCTCCTTCCTTAGAGTCACCCCACTTGCCTCCGACAACACACTCTTCAGGAGGGGTTTGCAGGGGGTGTGATGAATCGAGAGTGGGAAGGGTAAGTGGGAGAAGGAGTGAGACACAAGCCCTTAGGTGTCTGTCCGGACACGTTCCTCTCTAATTCATATTCCAAGAACACGTGTGTGCGCAAGGTCTGCGTTCCTGGGGAATCCGACCAGCTGTGGGAAAATGCTGCCGCCTTGTGGCCGCCTCCTGTAACTACAACGTTCCAAAGGGAGCTCAGCGGCCCTTCCTGTTCAAAAGGCCAGCGGGGTTGTAATTGACACCCCCGCTGCAAAAATGTCCTGGGGATAGGCACTGGAAAAGAGCCCGAAACAGGATTGATTGGCAACAGGCGGTTTCAAGAGGTAAGTTGAATTCACCATGCGTGTTTTGTTTCCCTTTGTGTTGGTTTCTAAGAAAGGCCCAGGAAATATGCTCCACGCCCATGCGAATGGGAGAAATGGAAATTGAAACGCCTTCGCGGTTTCACCTGGCAGCCGTTAGGATTGCCAGTGTCAATACGTCTGGAAGCAATACCTTCGGGAGAGGGCCTGGAGAAAAGGGAAGCCTCCTAAGCCACTGGTGGTATTGCGCCCTGGTAACAGGCACCACTGAAAACAATCAAGAGATTCCTGCCAAAAACAAAACAAAACCAGAGAGCCGGCCACATGATGTGGCAATCCACCTCCTGGCTGTCTTTGCACAGTAAAGTATCATTTGGGGAGACCCGGGCAGGCCAGCGACCCCTGCACACCTATTGACAAGAGCCAAGGCTTGAAAGTAAAAACACAGAGTCATGGTGTGTGATCCTTTTAATGTCACGTTGGAGTCTGTTGGCTAGTATCTTGTTGAGGATTTTTGCATCTAAGTTCATCGGTGATATTGCTCTCCAGTTTTCTTTTCTTGTAGTATCTTTGTCTGGTTTGGGGATCAGGTGGATGGCTTCGTACAATGAGTTTGGGAGTGTTCTTTCCTCTGCAGTGTTTTGGAAGCGTTTGCAGAACCATGTGTACTTTAGAGAGACACGGGTGCCCCAGCTGTCACTAGCCACCTATTGACAACAGCCAAGTCTTGAAAGTAAAAACACAATGTCCATCCCCAGATGAATGGAAAGTGAAGAGTTGGTACACATAGAGCATGGAATACTGCTCAGCCATGAAACAGAATAATATCCTGCCATTTCCAGCATCTTCGATAGATCCGGAGTTCCCTGTACTCAGCATGGGACGTCCAACAGAGAAAGAGAAAATTCCAACGATAGCACGTATAGGTGGCATCTCAAAGTCGATACCAGGAAAGTAGAAAGCACAAACAGAGTCACAGATTTAGAACGCAAGTGCAGGGTTTCGAGAGGGCAAAGGCATGCGGAGGTGGGTTGAATGAGGAGGGTGGGATTAACACATGCATTCTAATATGTATTAAGCAGACGATCCACAACCACCTTCTACAAAGCACAGGGAGCGGTCGGCACCACCCTGGACTAAGCTACGTGGGAAGAGAATGCGAAAGAGAATGGATGTGTATATATATACATACACGGAGAACTGAATCAAGGTGCTGCACAGCGAAAGTCAACAGCATTGTAAATTCACTAGACATGGACAGAAATTAGAATCTCTATAAAAAGCAAAATGATCGAGATCCAGTATGTTCCTCTCAGGCCTCAGAGAGATGCGTGGGTGTCACTTCCCTGGAGCGTGAGCAGGCTTGGGCACCAAAGTTGGAGTGTGGTCACAGTGAGGCAGGTCGGCGCGGGAGTGGGTCGCACCAGCGAATTAACCCCTTTGGACCTGTGGTGCCTGGTCCCTTCTGGTTGGCAGCAGTCTCTGTAGATGTAGGTGTGCCCTCCTGCAGCTAAGCCAAGCCCACTGCAGCCAGAGGATGGCGGTCCAAAATGCACAACAGTGTTCAAACATCACCTGGTGTCCAGGTCTCCAGCTGGTGGGGTTCCCGCCATTCACCTCCTTCCTTAGAGTCACCCCACTTGCCTCCGACAACACACTCTTCAGGAGGGGTTTGCAGGGGGTGTGATGAATCGAGAGTGGGAAGGGTAAGTGGGAGAAGGAGTGAGACACAAGCCCTTAGGTGTCTGTCCGGACACGTTCCTCTCTAATTCATATTCCAAGAACACGCGTGTGCGCAAGGTCTGCATTCCTGGTGAATCCGACCAGCTGTGGGAAAATGCTGCCGCCTTGTGGCCGCCTCCTGTAACTACAGCGTTCCAAAGGGAGCTCAGCGGCCCTTCCTGTTCAAAAGGCCAGCGGGGTTGTAATTGACACCCCCGCTGCAAAAATGTCCTGGGGATAGGCACTGGAAAAGAGCCCGAAACAGGATTGATTGGCAACAGGCGGTTTTAAGAGGTAAGTTGAATTCACCATGCCTGTTTTGTTTCCCTTTGTGTTGGTTTCTAAGAAAGGCCCAGGAAATATGCTCCACGCCCATGCGAATGGGAGAAATGGAAATTGAAACGCCTTCGCGGTTTCACCTGGCAGCCGTTAGGATTGCCAGTGTCAATACGTCTGGAAGCAATACCTTCGGGAGAGGGCCTGGAGAAAAGGGAAGCCTCCTAAGCCACTGGTGGTATTGCGCCCTGGTAACAGGCACCACTGAAAACAATCAAGAGATTCCTGCCAAAAACAAAACAAAACCAGAGAGCCGGCCACATGATGTGGCAATCCACCTCCTGGCTGTCTTTGCACAGTAAAGTATCATTTGGGGAGACCCGGGCAGGCCAGCGACCCCTGCACACCTATTGACAAGAGCCAAGGCTTGAAAGTAAAAAGACAGTGTCATGGTGTGTCATCCTTTTAATGTCATGTTGGAGTCTGTTGGCTAGTATCTTGTTGAGGATTTTTGCATCTAAGTTCATCGGTGATATTGCTCTCCAGTTTTCTTTTCTTGTAGTATCTTTGTCTGGTTTGGGGATCAGGTGGATGGCTTCGTACAATGAGTTTGGGAGTGTTCTTTCCTCTGCAGTGTTTTGGAAGCGTTTGCAGAACCATGTGTACTTTAGAGAGACACGGGTGCCCCAGCTGTCACTAGCCACCTATTGACAACAGCCAAGTCTTGAAAGTAAAAACACAATGTCCATCCCCAGATGAATGGAAAGTGAAGAGTTGGTACACATAGAGCATGGAATACTGCTCAGCCATGAAACAGAATAATATCCTGCCATTTCCAGCATCTTCGATAGATCCGGAGTTCCCTGTACTCAGCATGGGACGTCCAACAGAGAAAGAGAAAATTCCAACGATAGCACGTATAGGTGGCATCTCAAAGTCGATACCAGGAAAGTAGAAAGCACAAACAGAGTCACAGATTTAGAACACAAGTACAGGGTTTCGAGAGGGCAAAGGCATGCGAAGGTGGGTTGAATGAGGAGGGTGGGATTAACACATGCATTCTAATATGTATAAAGCAGACGATCCACAACCACCTACTACAAAGCACAGGGAGCGGTCGCCACCACCCTGGACTAAGCTATGTGGGAAGAGAATGCGAAAGAGAATGGATGTGTATATATATACATACACGGAGAACTGAATCAAGGTGCTGCACAGCGAAAGTCAACAGCATTGTAAATTCACTAGACATGGACAGAAATTAGAATCTCTATAAAAAGCAAAATGATCGAGATCCAGTATGTTCCTCTCAGGCCTCATAGAGATGCGCGGGTGTCACTTCCCTGGAGCGTGAGCAGGCTTGGGCACCAAAGTTGGAGTGTGGTCACAGTGAGGCAGGTCGGCACGGGAGTGGGTCGCACCAGCGAATTAACCCCTTTGGACCTGTGGTGCCTGGTCCCTTCTGGTTGGCAGCAGTCTCTGTAGATGTAGGTGTGCCCTCCTGCAGCTAAGCCAAGCCCACTGCAGCCAGAGGATGGTGGTCCGACATGCACAACAGTGTTCAAACATCACCTGGTGTCCAGGTCTCCTGCTGGTGGGGTTCCCGCCATTCACCTCCTTCCTTAGAGTCACCCCACTTGCCTCCGACAACACACTCTTCAGGAGGGGTTTGCAGGGGGTGTGATGAATCGAGAGTGGGAAGGGTAAGTGGGAGAAGGAGTGAGACACAAGCCCTTAGGTGTCTGTCCGGACACGTTCCTCTCTAATTCATATTCCAAGAACACGCATGTGCGCAAGGTCTGCGTTCCTGGGGAATCCGACCAGCTGTGGGAAAATGCTGCCGCCTTGTGGCCGCCTCCTGTAACTACAACGTTCCAAAGGGAGCTCAGCGGCCCTTCCTGTTCAAAAGGCCAGCGGGGTTGTAATTGACACCCCCGCTGCAAAAATGTCCTGGGGATAGGCACTGGAAAAGAGCCCGAAACAGGATTGATTGGCAACAGGCGGTTTCAAGAGGTAAGTTGAATTCACCATGCGTGTTTTGTTTCCCTTTGTGTTGGTTTCTAAGAAAGGCCCAGGAAATATGCTCCACGCCCATGCGAATGGGAGAAATGGAAATTGAAACGCCTTCGCGGTTTCACCTGGCAGCCGTTAGGATTGCCAGTGTCAATACGTCTGGAAGCAATACCTTCGGGAGAGGGCCTGGAGAAAAGGGAAGCCTCCTAAGCCACTGGTGGTATTGCGCCCTGGTAACAGGCACCACTGAAAACAATCAAGAGATTCCTGCCAAAAACAAAACAAAACCAGAGAGCCGGCCACATGATGTGGCAATCCACCTCCTGGCTGTCTTTGCACAGTAAAGTATCATTTGGGGAGACCCGGGCAGGCCAGCGACCCCTGCACACCTATTGACAAGAGCCAAGGCTTGAAAGTAAAAACACAGAGTCATGGTGTGTGATCCTTTTAATGTCACGTTGGAGTCTGTTGGCTAGTATCTTGTTGAGGATTTTTGCATCTAAGTTCATCGGTGATATTGCTCTCCAGTTTTCTTTTCTTGTAGTATCTTTGTCTGGTTTGGGGATCAGGTGGATGGCTTCGTACAATGAGTTTGGGAGTGTTCTTTCCTCTGCAGTGTTTTGGAAGCGTTTGCAGAACCATGTGTACTTTAGAGAGACACGGGTGCCCCAGCTGTCACTAGCCACCTATTGACAACAGCCAAGTCTTGAAAGTAAAAACACAATGTCCATCCCCAGATGAATGGAAAGTGAAGAGTTGGTACACATAGAGCATGGAATACTGCTCAGCCATGAAACAGAATAATATCCTGCCATTTCCAGCATCTTCGATAGATCCGGAGTTCCCTGTACTCAGCATGGGACGTCCAACAGAGAAAGAGAAAATTCCAACGATAGCACGTATAGGTGGCATCTCAAAGTCGATACCAGGAAAGTAGAAAGCACAAACAGAGTCACAGATTTAGAACGCAAGTACAGGGTTTCGAGAGGGCAAAGGCATGCGGAGGTGGGTTGAATGAGGAGGGTGGGATTAACACATGCATTCTAATATGTATTAAGCAGACGATCCACAACCACCTTCTACAAAGCACAGGGAGCGGTCGCCACCACCCTGGACTAAGCTACGTGGGAAGAGAATGCGAAAGAGAATGGATGTGTATATATATACATACACGGAGAACTGAATCAAGGTGCTGCACAGCGAAAGTCAACAGCATTGTAAATTCACTAGACATGGACAGAAATTAGAATCTCTATAAAAAGCAAAATGATCGAGATCCAGTATGTTCCTCTCAGGCCTCAGAGAGATGCGCGGGTGTCACTTCCCTGGAGCGTGAGCAGGCTTGGGCACCAAAGTTGGAGTGTGGTCACAGTGAGGCAGGTCGGCACGGGAGTGGGTCGCACCAGCGAATTAACCCCTTTGGACCTGTGGTGCCTGGTCCCTTCTGGTTGGCAGCAGTCTCTGTAGATGTAGGTGTGCCCTCCTGCAGCTAAGCCAAGCCCACTGCAGCCAGAGGATGGTGGTCCGACATGCACAACAGTGTTCAAACATCACCTGGTGTCCAGGTCTCCTGCTGGTGGGGTTCCCGCCATTCACCTCCTTCCTTAGAGTCACCCCACTTGCCTCCGACAACACACTCTTCAGGAGGGGTTTGCAGGGGGTGTGATGAATCGAGAGTGGGAAGGGTAAGTGGGAGAAGGAGTGAGACACAAGCCCTTAGGTGTCTGTCCGGACACGTTCCTCTCTAATTCATATTCCAAGAACACGCGTGTGCGCAAGGTCTGCGTTCCTGGGGAATCCGACCAGCTGTGGGAAAATGCTGCCGCCTTGTGGCCGCCTCCTGTAACTACAACGTTCCAAAGGGAGCTCAGCGGCCCTTCCTGTTCAAAAGGCCAGCGGTGTTGTAATTGACACCCCCGCTGCAAAAATGTCCTGGGGATAGGCACTGGAAAAGAGCCCGAAACAGGATTGATTGGCAACAGGCGGTTTCAAGAGGTAAGTTGAATTCACCATGCGTGTTTTGTTTCCCTTTGTGTTGGTTTCTAAGAAAGGCCCAGGAAATATGCTCCACGCCCATGCGAATGGGAGAAATGGAAATTGAAACGCCTTCGCGGTTTCACCTGGCAGCCGTTAGGATTGCCAGTGTCAATACGTCTGGAAGCAATACCTTCGGGAGAGGGCCTGGAGAAAAGGGAAGCCTCCTAAGCCACTGGTGGTATTGCGCCCTGGTAACAGGCACCACTGAAAACAATCAAGAGATTCCTGCCAAAAACAAAACAAAACCAGAGAGCCGGCCACATGATGTGGCAATCCACCTCCTGGCTGTCTTTGCACAGTAAAGTATCATTTGGGGAGACCCGGGCAGGCCAGCGACCCCTGCACACCTATTGACAAGAGCCAAGGCTTGAAAGTAAAAACACAGTGTCATGGTGTGTGATCCTTTTAATGTCATGTTGGAGTCTGTTGGCTAGTATCTTGTTGAGGATTTTTGCATCTAAGTTCATCGGTGATATTGCTCTCCAGTTTTCTTTTCTTGTAGTATCTTTGTCTGGTTTGGGGATCAGGTGGATGGCTTCGTACAATGAGTTTGGGAGTGTTCTTTCCTCTGCAGTGTTTTGGAAGCGTTTGCAGAACCATGTGTACTTTAGAGAGACACGGGTGCCCCAGCTGTCACTAGCCACCTATTGACAACAGCCAAGTCTTGAAAGTAAAAACACAATGTCCATCCCCAGATGAATGGAAAGTGAAGAGTTGGTACACATAGAGCATGGAATACTGCTCAGCCATGAAACAGAATAATATCCTGCCATTTCCAGCATCTTCGATAGATCCGGAGTTCCCTGTACTCAGCATGGGACGTCCAACAGAGAAAGAGAAAATTCCAACGATAGCACGTATAGGTGGCATCTCAAAGTCGATACCAGGAAAGTAGAAAGCACAAACAGAGTCACAGATTTAGAACGCAAGTACAGGGTTTCGAGAGGGCAAAGGCATGCGGAGGTGGGTTGAATGAGGAGGGTGGGATTAACACATGCATTCTAATATGTATAAAGCAGACGATCCACAACCACCTTCTACAAAGCACAGGGAGCGGTCGGCACCACCCTGGACTAAGCTACGTGGGAAGAGAATGCGAAAGAGAATGGATGTGTATATATATACATACACGGAGAACTGAATCAAGGTGCTGCACAGCGAAAGTCAACAGCATTGTAAATTCACTAGACATGGACAGAAATTAGAATCTCTATAAAAAGCAAAATGATCGAGATCCAGTATGTTCCTCTCAGGCCTGAGAGAGATGCGCGGGTGTCACTTCCCTGGAGCGTGAGCAGGCTTGGGCACCAAAGTTGGAGTGTGGTCACAGTGAGGCAGGTCGGCGCGGGAGTGGGTCGCACCAGCGAATTATCCCCTTTGGACCTGTGGTGCCTGGTCCCTTCTGGTTGGCAGCAGTCTCTGTAGATGTAGGTGTGCCCTCCTGCAGCTAAGACAAGCCCACTGCAGCCAGAGGATGGTGGTCCGACATGCACAACAGTGTTCAAACATCACCTGGTGTCCAGGTCTCCTGCTGGTGGGGTTCCTGCCATTCACCTCCTTCCTTAGAGTCACCCCACTTGCCTCCGACAACACACTCTTCAGGAGGGGTTTGCAGGGGGTGTGATGAATCGAGAGTGTGAAGTGTAAGTGGGAGAAGGAGTGAGACACAAGCCCTTAGGTGTCTGTCCGGACACGTTCCTCTCTAATTCATATTCCAAGAACACGCGTGTGCGCAAGGTCTGCGTTCCTGGGGAATCCGACCAGCTGTGGGAAAATGCTGCCGCCTTGTGGCCGCCTCCTGTAACTACAACGTTCCAAAGGGAGCTCAGCGGCCCTTCCTGTTCAAAAGGCCAGCGGGGTTGTAATTGACACCCCCGCTGCAAAAATGTCCTGGGGATAGGCACTGGAAAAGAGCCCGAAACAGGATTGATTGGCAACAGGCGGTTTCAAGAGGTAAGTTGAATTCACCATGCGTGTTTTGTTTCCCTTTGTGTTGGTTTCTAAGAAAGGCCCAGGAAATATGCTCCACGCCCATGCGAATGGGAGAAATGGAAATTGAAACGCCTTCGCGGTTTCACCTGGCAGCCGTTAGGATTGCCAGTGTCAATACGTCTGGAAGCAATACCTTCGGGAGAGGGCCTGGAGAAAAGGGAAGCCTCCTAAGCCACTGGTGGTATTGCGCCCTGGTAACAGGCACCACTGAAAACAATCAAGAGATTCCTGCCAAAAACAAAACAAAACCAGAGAGCCGGCCACATGATGTGGCAATCCACCTCCTGGCTGTCTTTGCACAGTAAAGTATCATTTGGGGAGACCCGGGCAGGCCAGCGACCCCTGCACACCTATTGACAAGAGCCAAGGCTTGAAAGTAAAAACACAGTGTCATGGTGTGTGATCCTTTTAATGTCATGTTGGAGTCTGTTGGCTAGTATCTTGTTGAGGATTTTTGCATCTAAGTTCATCGGTGATATTGCTCTCCAGTTTTCTTTTCTTGTAGTATCTTTGTCTGGTTTGGGGATCAGGTGGATGGCTTCGTACAATGAGTTTGGGAGTGTTCTTTCCTCTGCAGTGTTTTGGAAGCGTTTGCAGAACCATGTGTACTTTAGAGAGACACGGGTGCCCCAGCTGTCACTAGCCACCTATTGACAACAGCCAAGTCTTGAAAGTAAAAACACAATGTCCATCCCCAGATGAATGGAAAGTGAAGAGTTGGTACACATAGAGCATGGAATACTGCTCAGCCATGAAACAGAATAATATCCTGCCATTTCCAGCATCTTCGATAGATCCGGAGTTCCCTGTACTCAGCATGGGACGTCCAACAGAGAAAGAGAAAATTCCAGCGATAGCACGTATAGGTGGCATCTCAAAGTCGATACCAGGAAAGTAGAAAGCACAAACAGAGTCACAGATTTAGAACGCAAGTACAGGGTTTCGAGAGGGCAAAGGCATGCGGAGGTGGGTTGAATGAGGAGGGTGGGATTAACACATGCATTCTAATATGTATTAAGCAGACGATCCACAACCACCTTCTACAAAGCACAGGGAGCGGTCGGCACCACCCTGGACTAAGCTACGTGGGAAGAGAATGCGAAAGAGAATGGATGTGTATATATATACATACACGGAGAACTGAATCAAGGTGCTGCACAGCGAAAGTCAACAGCATTGTAAATTCACTAGACATGGACAGAAATTAGAATCTCTATAAAAAGCAAAATGATCGAGATCCAGTATGTTCCTCTCAGGCCTCAGAGAGATGCGCGGGTGTCACTTCCCTGGAGCGTGAGCAGGCTTGGGCACCAAAGTTGGAGTGTGGTCACAGTGAGGCAGGTCGGCACGGGAGTGGGTCGCACCAGCGAATTAACCCCTTTGCACCTGTGGTGCCTGGTCCCTTCTGGTTGGCGGCAGTCTCTGTAGATGTAGGTGTGCCCTCCTGCAGCTAAGCCAAGCCCACTGCAGCCAGAGGATGGTGGTCCGACATGCACAACAGTGTTCAAACATCACCTGGTGTCCAGGTCTCCTGCTGGTGGGGTTCCCGCCATTCACCTCCTTCCTTAGAGTCACCCCACTTGCCTCCGACAACACACTCTTCAGGAGGGGTTTGCAGGGGGTGTGATGAATCGAGAGTGGGAAGGGTAAGTGGGAGAAGGAGTGAGACACAAGCCCTTAGGTGTCTGTCCGGACACGTTCCTCTCTAATTCATATTCCAAGAACACGCGTGTGTGCAAGGTCTGCGTTCCTGGGGAATCCGACCAGCTGTGGGAAAATGCTGCCGCCTTGTGGCCGCCTCCTGTAACTACAACGTTCCAAAGGGAGCTCAGCGGCCCTTCCTGTTCAAAAGGCCAGCGGGGTTGTAATTGACACCCCCGCTGCAAAAATGTCCTGGGGATAGGCACTGGAAAAGAGCCCGAAACAGGATTGATTGGCAACAGGCGGTTTCAAGAGGTACGTTGAATTCACTTTGCCTGTTTTGTTTCCCTTTGTGTTGGTTTCTAAGAAAGGCCCAGGAAATATGCTCCACGACCATGCAAATGGGAGAAATGGAAATTGAAACGCCTTCGCGGTTTCACCTGGCAGCCGTTAGGATTGCCAGTGTCAATACGTCTGGAAGCAATACCTTCGGGAGAGGGCCTGGAGAAAAGGGAAGCCTCCTAAGCCACTGGTGGTATTGCGCCCTGGTAACAGGCACCACTGAAAACAATCAAGAGATTCCTGCCAAAGAAAAACAAAACCAGAGAGCCGGCCACATGATGTGGCAATCCACCTCCTGGCTGTCTTTGCACAATGAAGTATCATTTGGGGAGACCCGGGCAGGCCAGCGACCCCTGCACACCTATTGACAAGAGCCAAGGCTTGAAAGTAAAAACACAGTGTCATGGTGTGTGATCCTTTTAATGTCATGTTGGAGTCTGTTGGCTAGTATCTTGTTGAGGATTTTTGCATCTAAGTTCATCGGTGATATTGCTCTCCAGTTTTCTTTTCTTGTAGTATCTTTGTCTGGTTTGGGGATCAGGTGGATGGCTTCGTACAATGAGTTTGGGAGTGTTCTTTCCTCTGCAGTGTTTTGGAAGCGTTTGCAGAACCATGTGTACTTTAGAGAGACACGGGTGCCCCAGCTGTCACTAGCCACCTATTGACAACAGCCAAGTCTTGAAAGTAAAAACACAATGTCCATCCCCAGATGAATGGAAAGTGAAGAGTTGGTACACATAGAGCATGGAATACTGCTCAGCCATGAAACAGAATAATATCCTGCCATTTCCAGCATCTTTGATAGATCCGGAGTTCCCTGTACTCAGCATGGGACGTCCAACAGAGAAAGAGAAAATTCCAACGATAGCACGTATAGGTGGCATCTCAAAGTCGATACCAGGAAAGTAGAAAGCACAAACAGAGTCACAGATTTAGAACGCAAGTACAGGGTTTCGAGAGGGCAAAGGCATGCGGAGGTGGGTTGAATGAGGAGGGTGGGATTAACACATGCATTCTAATATGTATTAAGCAGACGATCCACAACCACCTTCTACAAAGCACAGGGAGCGGTCGCCACCACCCTGGACTAAGCTACGTGGGAAGAGAATGCGAAAGAGAATGGATGTGTATATATATACATACACGGAGAACTGAATCAAGGTGCTGCACAGCGAAAGTCAACAGCATTGTAAATTCACTAGACATGGACAGAAATTAGAATCTCTATAAAAAGCAAAATGATCGAGATCCAGTATGTTCCTCTCAGGCCTCAGAGAGATGCGCGGGTGTCACTTCCCTGGAGCGTGAGCAGGCTTGGGCACCAAAGTTGGAGTGTGGTCACAGTGAGGCAGGTCGGCACGGGAGTGGGTCGCACCAGCGAATTAACCCCTTTGGACCTGTGGTGCCTGGTCCCTTCTGGTTGGCGGCAGTCTCTGTAGATGTAGGTGTGCCCTCCTGCAGCTAAGCCAAGCCCACTGCAGCCAGAGGATGGTGGTCCGACATGCACAACAGTGTTCAAACATCACCTGGTGTCCAGGTCTCCTGCTGGTGGGGTTCCCGCCATTCACCTCCTTCCTTAGAGTCACCCCACTTGCCTCCGACAACACACTCTTCAGGAGGGGTTTGCAGGGGGTGTGATGAATCGAGAGTGGGAAGGGTAAGTGGGAGAAGGAGTGAGACACAAGCCCTTAGGTGTCTGTCCGGACACGTTCCTCTCTAATTCATATTCCAAGAACACGCGTGTGTGCAAGGTCTGCGTTCCTGGGGAATCCGACCAGCTGTGGGAAAATGCTGCCGCCTTGTGGCCGCCTCCTGTAACTACAACGTTCCAAAGGGAGCTCAGCGGCCCTTCCTGTTCAAAAGGCCAGCGGGGTTGTAATTGACACCCCCGCTGCAAAAATGTCCTGGGGATAGGCACTGGAAAAGAGCCCGAAACAGGATTGATTGGCAACAGGCGGTTTCAAGAGGTAAGTTGAATTCACTTTGCCTGTTTTGTTTCCCTTTGTGTTGGTTTCTAAGAAAGGCCCAGGAAATATGCTCCACGACCATGCAAATGGGAGAAATGGAAATTGAAACGCCTTCGCGGTTTCACCTGGCAGCCGTTAGGATTGCCAGTGTCAATACGTCTGGAAGCAATACCTTCGGGAGAGGGCCTGGAGAAAAGGGAAGCCTCCTAAGCCACTGGTGGTATTGCGCCCTGGTAACAGGCACCACTGAAAACAATCAAGAGATTCCTGCCAAAGAAAAACAAAACCAGAGAGCCGGCCACATGATGTGGCAATCCACCTCCTGGCTGTCTTTGCACAATGAAGTATCATTTGGGGAGACCCGGGCAGGCCAGCGACCCCTGCACACCTATTGACAAGAGCCAAGGCTTGAAAGTAAAAACACAGTGTCATGGTGTGTGATCCTTTTAATGTCATGTTGGAGTCTGTTGGCTAGTATCTTGTTGAGGATTTTTGCATCTAAGTTCATCGGTGATATTGCTCTCCAGTTTTCTTTTCTTGTAGTATCTTTGTCTGGTTTGGGGATCAGGTGGATGGCTTCGTACAATGAGTTTGGGAGTGTTCTTTCCTCTGCAGTGTTTTGGAAGCGTTTGCAGAACCATGTGTACTTTAGAGAGACACGGGTGCCCCAGCTGTCACTAGCCACCTATTGACAACAGCCAAGTCTTGAAAGTAAAAACACAATGTCCATCCCCAGATGAATGGAAAGTGAAGAGTTGGTACACATAGAGCATGGAATACTGCTCAGCCATGAAACAGAATAATATCCTGCCATTTCCAGCATCTTTGATAGATCCGGAGTTCCCTGTACTCAGCATGGGACGTCCAACAGAGAAAGAGAAAATTCCAATGATAGCACGTATAGGTGGCATCTCAAAGTCGATACCAGGAAAGTAGAAAGCACAAACAGAGTCACAGATTTAGAACGCAAGTACAGGGTTTCGAGAGGGCAAAGGCATGCGGAGGTGGGTTGAATGAGGAGGGTGGGATTAACACATGCATTCTAATATGTATTAAGCAGACGATCCACAACCACCTTCTACAAAGCACAGGGAGCGGTCGCCACCACCCTGGACTAAGCTACGTGGGAAGAGAATGCGAAAGAGAATGGATGTGTATATATATACATACACGGAGAACTGAATCAAGGTGCTGCACAGCGAAAGTCAACAGCATTGTAAATTCACTAGACATGGACAGAAATTAGAATCTCTATAAAAAGCAAAATGATCGAGATCCAGTATGTTCCTCTCAGGCCTCAGAGAGATGCGCGGGTGTCACTTCCCTGGAGCGTGAGCAGGCTTGGGCACCAAAGTTGGAGTGTGGTCACAGTGAGGCAGGTCGGCACGGGAGTGGGTCGCACCAGCGAATTAACCCCTTTGGACCTGTGGTGCCTGGTCCCTTCTGGTTGGCAGCAGTCTCTGTAGATGTAGGTGTGCCCTCCTGCAGCTAAGCCAAGCCCACTGCAGCCAGAGGATGGTGGTCCGACATGCACAACAGTGTTCAAACATCACCTGGTGTCCAGGTCTCCTGCTGGTGGGGTTCCCGCCATTCACCTCCTTCCTTAGAGTCACCCCACTTGCCTCCGACAACACACTCTTCAGGAGGGGTTTGCAGGGGGTGTGATGAATCGAGAGTGGGAAGGGTAAGTGGGAGAAGGAGTGAGACACAAGCCCTTAGGTGTCTGTCCGGACACGTTCCTCTCTAATTCATATTCCAAGAACACGCGTGTGCGCAAGGTCTGCGTTCCTGGGGAATCCGACCAGCTGTGGGAAAATGCTGCCGCCTTGTGGCCGCCTCCTGTAATGACAACGTTCCAAAGGGAGCTCAGCGGCCCTTCCTGTTCAAAAGGCCAGCGGGGTTGTAATTGACACCCCCGCTGCAAAAATGTCCTGGGGATAGGCACTGGAAAAGAGCCCGAAACAGGATTGATTGGCAACAGGCGGTTTCAAGAGGTAAGTTGAATTCACCATGCGTGTTTTGTTTCCCTTTGTGTTGTTTTCTAAGAAAGGCCCAGGAAATATGCTCCACGCCCATGCGAATGGGAGAAATGGAAATTGAAACGCCTTCGCGGTTTCACCTGGCAGCCGTTAGGATTGCCAGTGTCAATACGTCTGGAAGCAATACCTTCGGGAGAGGGCCTGGAAAAAAGGGAAGCCTCCTAAGAAACTGGTGGTATTGCGCCCTGGTAACAGGCACCACTGAAAACAATCAAGAGATTCCTGCCAAAAACAAAACAAAACCAGAGAGCCGGCCACATGATGTGGCAATCCACCTCCTGGCTGTCTTTGCACAGTAAAGTATCATTTGGGGAGACCAGGGCAGGCCAGCGACCCCTGCACACCTATTGACAAGAGCCAAGACTTGAAAGTAAAAACACAGTGTCATGGTGTGTGATCCTTTTAATGTCATGTTGGAGTCTGTTGGCTAGTATCTTGTTGAGGATTTTTGCATCTAAGTTCATCGGTGATATTGCTCTCCAGTTTTCTTTTCTTGTAGTATCTTTGTCTGGTTTGGGGATCAGGTGGATGGCTTCGTACAATGAGTTTGGGAGTGTTCTTTCCTCTGCAGTGTTTTGGAAGCGTTTGCAGAACCATGTGTACTTTAGAGAGACACGGGTGCCCCAGCTGTCACTAGCCACCTATTGACAACAGCCAAGTCTTGAAAGTAAAAACACAATGTCCATCCCCAGATGAATGGAAAGTGAAGAGTTGGTACACATAGAGCATGGAATACTGCTCAGCCATGAAACAGAATAATATCCTGCCATTTCCAGCATCTTCGATAGATCCGGAGTTCCCTGTACTCAGCATGGGACGTCCAACAGAGAAAGAGAAAATTCCAACGATAGCACGTATAGGTGGCATCTCAAAGTCGATACCAGGAAAGTAGAAAGCACAAACAGAGTCACAGATTTAGAACGCAAGTACAGGGTTTCGAGAGGGCAAAGGCATGCGGAGGTGGGTTGAATGAGGAGGGTGGGATTAACACATGCATTCTAATATGTATTAAGCAGACGATCCACAACCACCTTCTACAAAGCACAGGGAGCGGTCGGCACCACCCTGGACTAAGCTACGTGGGAAGAGAATGCGAAAGAGAATGGATGTGTATATATATACATACACGGAGAACTGAATCAAGGTGCTGCACAGCGAAAGTCAACAGCATTGTAAATTCACTAGACATGGACAGAAATTAGAATCTCTATAAAAAGCAAAATGATCGAGATCCAGTATGTTCCTCTCAGGCCTCAGAGAGATGCGTGGGTGTCACTTCCCTGGAGCGTGAGCAGGCTTGGGCACCAAAGTTGGAGTGTGGTCACAGTGAGGCAGGTCGGCGCGGGAGTGGGTCGCACCAGCGAATTAACCCCTTTGGACCTGTGGTGCCTGGTCCCTTCTGGTTGGCAGCAGTCTCTGTAGATGTAGGTGTGCCCTCCTGCAGCTAAGCCAAGCCCACTGCAGCCAGAGGATGGCGGTCCGAAATGCACAACAGTGTTCAAACATCACCTGGTGTCCAGGTCTCCAGCTGGTGGGGTTCCCGCCATTCACCTCCTTCCTTAGAGTCACCCCACTTGCCTCCGACAACACACTCTTCAGGAGGGGTTTGCAGGGGGTGTGATGAATCGAGAGTGGGAAGGGTAAGTGGGAGAAGGAGTGAGACACAAGCCCTTAGGTGTCTGTCCGGACACGTTCCTCTCTAATTCATATTCCAAGAACACGCGTGTGCGCAAGGTCTGCGTTCCTGGGGAATCCGACCAGCTGTGGGAAAATGCTGCCGCCTTGTGGCCGCCTCCTGTAACTACAGCGTTCCAAAGGGAGCTCAGCGGCCCTTCCTGTTCAAAAGGCCAGCAGGGTTGTAATTGACACCCCCGCTGCAAAAATGTCCTGGGGATAGGCACTGGAAAAGAGCCCAAAACAGGATTGATTGGCAACAGGCGGTTTTAAGAGGTAAGTTGAATTCACCATGCCTGTTTTGTTTCCCTTTGTGTTGGTTTCTAAGAAAGGCCCAGGAAATATGCTCCACACCCATGCGAATGGGAGAAATGGAAATTGAAACGCCTTCGTGGTTTCACCTGGCAGCCGTTAGGATTGCCAGTGTCAATACGTCTGGAAGCAATACCTTCGGGAGAGGGCCTGGAGAAAAGGGAAGCCTCCTAAGCCACTGGTGGTATTGCGCCCTGGTAACAGGCACCACTGAAAACAATCAAGAGATTCCTGCCAAAAACAAAACAAAACCAGAGAGCCGGCCACATGATGTGGCAATCCACCTCCTGGCTGTCTTTGCACAGTAAAGTATCATTTGGGGAGACCCGGGCAGGCCAGCGACCCCTGCACACCTATTGACAAGAGCCAAGGCTTGAAAGTAAAAACACAGTGTCATGGTGTGTGATCCTTTTAATGTCATGTTGGAGTCTGTTGGCTAGTATCTTGTTGAGGATTTTTGCATCTAAGTTCATCGGTGATATTGCTCTCCAGTTTTCTTTTCTTGTAGTATCTTTGTCTGGTTTGGGGATCAGGTGGATGGCTTCGTACAATGAGTTTGGGAGTGTTCTTTCCTCTGCAGTGTTTTGGAAGCGTTTGCAGAACCATGTGTACTTTAGAGAGACACGGGTGCCCCAGCTGTCACTAGCCACCTATTGACAACAGCCAAGTCTTGAAAGTAAAAACACAATGTCCATCCCCAGATGAATGGAAAGTGAAGAGTTGGTACACATAGAGCATGGAATACTGCTCAGCCATGAAACAGAATAATATCCTGCCATTTCCAGCATCTTCGATAGATCCGGAGTTCCCTGTACTCAGCATGGGACGTCCAACAGAGAAAGAGAAAATTCCAACGATAGCACGTATAGGTGGCATCTCAAAGTCGATACCAGGAAAGTAGAAAGCACAAACAGAGTCACAGATTTAGAACGCAAGTACAGGGTTTCGAGAGGGCAAAGGCATGCGGAGGTGGGTTGAATGAGGAGGGTGGGATTAACACATGCATTCTAATATGTATTAAGCAGACGATCCACAACCACCTTCTACAAAGCACAGGGAGCGGTCGCCACCACCCTGGACTAAGCTACGTGGGAAGAGAATGCGAAAGAGAATGGATGTGTATATATATACATACACGGAGAACTGAATCAAGGTGCTGCACAGCGAAAGTCAACAGCATTGTAAATTCACTAGACATGGACAGAAATTAGAATCTCTATAAAAAGCAAAATGATCGAGATCCAGTATGTTCCTCTCAGGCCTCAGAGAGATGCGCGGGTGTCACTTCCCTGGAGCGTGAGCAGGCTTGGGCACCAAAGTTGGAGTGTGGTCACAGTGAGGCAGGTCGGCACGGGAGTGGGTCGCACCAGCGAATTAACCCCTTTGGACCTGTGGTGCCTGGTCCCTTCTGGTTGGCAGCAGTCTCTGTAGATGTAGGTGTGCCCTCCTGCAGCTAAGCCAAGCCCACTGCAGCCAGAGGATGGTGGTCCGACATGCACAACAGTGTTCAAACATCACCTGGTGTCCAGGTCTCCTGCTGGTGGGGTTCCCGCCATTCACCTCCTTCCTTAGAGTCACCCCACTTGCCTCTGACAAGACACTCTTCAGGAGGGGTTTGCAGGGGGTGTGATGAATCGAGAGTGGGAAGGGTAAGTGGGAGAAGGAGTGAGACACAAGCCCTTAGGTGTCTGTCCGGACACGTTCCTCTCTAATTCATATTCCAAGAACACGCGTGTGCGCAAGGTCTGCGTTCCTGGGGAATCCGACCAGCTGTGGGAAAATGCTGCCGCCTTGTGGCCGCCTCCTGTAACTACAACGTTCCAAAGGGAGCTCAGTGGCCCTTCCTGTTCAAAAGGCCAGCGGGGTTGTAATTGACACCCCCGCTGCAAAAATGTTCTGGGGATAGGCACTGGAAAAGAGCCCGAAACAGGATTGATTGGCAACAGGCGGTTTCAAGAGGTAAGTTGAATTCACCATGCCTGTTTTGTTTCCCTTTGTGTTGGTTTCTAAGAAAGGCCCAGGAAATATGCTCCACGACCATGCAAATGGGAGAAATGGAAATTGAAACGCCTTCGCGGTTTCACCTGGCAGCCGTTAGGATTGCCAGTGTCAATACGTCTGGAAGCAATACCTTCGGGAGAGGGCCTGGAGAAAAGGGAAGCCTCCTAAGCCACTGGTGGTATTGCGCCCTGGTAACAGGCACCACTGAAAACAATCAAGAGATTCCTGCCAAAGAAAAACAAAACCAGAGAGCCGGCCACATGATGTGGCAATCCACCTCCTGGCTGTCTTTGCACAGTGAAGTATCATTTGGGGAGACCCGGGCAGGCCAGCGACCCCTGCACACCTATTGACAAGAGCCAAGGCTTGAAAGTAAAAACACAGTCATGGTGTGTGATCCTTTTAATGTCATGTTGGAGTCTGTTGGCTAGTATCTTGTTGAGGATTTTTGCATCTAAGTTCATCGGTGATATTGCTCTCCAGTTTTCTTTTCTTGTAGTATCTTTGTCTGGTTTGGGGATCAGGTGGATGGCTTCGTACAATGAGTTTGGGAGTGTTCTTTCCTCTGCAGTGTTTTGGAAGCGTTTGCAGAACCATGTGTACTTTAGAGAGACACGGGTGCCCCAGCTGTCACTAGCCACCTATTGACAACAGCCAAGTCTTGAAAGTAAAAACACAATGTCCATCCCCAGATGAATGGAAAGTGAAGAGTTGGTACACATAGAGCATGGAATACTGCTCAGCCATGAAACAGAATAATATCCTGCCATTTCCAGCATCTTTGATAGATCCGGAGTTCCCTGTACTCAGCATGGGACGTCCAACAGAGAAAGAGAAAATTCCAACGATAGCACGTATAGGTGGCATCTCAAAGTCGATACCAGGAAAGTAGAAAGCACAAACAGAGTCACAGATTTAGAACGCAAGTGCAGGGTTTCGAGAGGGCAAAGGCATGCGGAGGTGGGTTGAATGAGGAGGGTGGGATTAACACATGCATTCTAATATGTATTAAGCAGACGATCCACAACCACCTTCTACAAAGCACAGGGAGCGGTCGGCACCACCCTGGACTAAGCTACGTGGGAAGAGAATGCGAAAGAGAATGGATGTGTATATATATACATACACGGAGAACTGAATCAAGGTGCTGCACAGCGAAAGTCAACAGCATTGTAAATTCACTAGACATGGACAGAAATTAGAATCTCTATAAAAAGCAAAATGATCGAGATCCAGTATGTTCCTCTCAGGCCTCAGAGAGATGCGTGGGTGTCACTTCCCTGGAGCGTGAGCAGGCTTGGGCACCAAAGTTGGAGTGTGGTCACAGTGAGGCAGGTCGGCGCGGGAGTGGGTCGCACCAGCGAATTAACCCCTTTGGACCTGTGGTGCCTGGTCCCTTCTGGTTGGCAGCAGTCTCTGTAGATGTAGGTGTGCCCTCCTGCAGCTAAGCCAAGCCCACTGCAGCCAGAGGATGGCGGTCCGAAATGCACAACAGTGTTCAAACATCACCTGGTGTCCAGGTCTCCAGCTGGTGGGGTTCCCGCCATTCACCTCCTTCCTTAGAGTCACCCCACTTGCCTCCGACAACACACTCTTCAGGAGGGGTTTGCAGGGGGTGTGATGAATCGAGAGTGGGAAGGGTAAGTGGGAGAAGGAGTGAGACACAAGCCCTTAGGTGTCTGTCCGGACACGTTCCTCTCTAATTCATATTCCAAGAACACGCGTGTGCGCAAGGTCTGCGTTCCTGGGGAATCCGACCAGCTGTGGGAAAATGCTGCCGCCTTGTGGCCGCCTCCTGTAATGACAACGTTCCAAAGGGAGCTCAGCGGCCCTTCCTGTTCAAAAGGCCAGCGGGGTTGTAATTGACACCCCCGCTGCAAAAATGTCCTGGGGATAGGCACTGGAAAAGAGCCCGAAACAGGATTGATTGGCAACAGGCGGTTTCAAGAGGTAAGTTGAATTCACCATGCGTGTTTTGTTTCCCTTTGTGTTGTTTTCTAAGAAAGGCCCAGGAAATATGTTCCACGCCCATGCGAATGGGAGAAATGGAAATTGAAACGCCTTCGCGGTTTCACCTGGCAGCCGTTAGGATTGCCAGTGTCAATACGTCTGGAAGCAATACCTTCGGGAGAGGGCCTGGAGAAAAGGGAAGCCTCCTAAGAAACTGGTGGTATTGCGCCCTGGTAACAGGCACCACTGAAAACAATCAAGAGATTCCTGCCAAAAACAAAACAAAACCAGAGAGCCGGCCACATGATGTGGCAATCCACCTCCTGGCTGTCTTTGCACAGTAAAGTATCATTTGGGGAGACCCGGGCAGGCCAGCGACCCCTGCACACCTATTGACAAGAGCCAAGACTTGAAAGTAAAAACACAGTGTCATGGTGTGTGATCCTTTTAATGTCATGTTGGAGTCTGTTGGCTAGTATCTTGTTGAGGATTTTTGCATCTAAGTTCATCGGTGATATTGCTCTCCAGTTTTCTTTTCTTGTAGTATCTTTGTCTGGTTTGGGGATCAGGTGGATGGCTTCGTACAATGAGTTTGGGAGTGTTCTTTCCTCTGCAGTGTTTTGGAAGCTTTTGCAGAACCATGTGTACTTTAGAGAGACACGGGTGCCCCAGCTGTCACTAGCCACCTATTGACAACAGCCAAGTCTTGAAAGTAAAAACACAATGTCCATCCCCAGATGAATGGAAAGTGAAGAGTTGGTACACATAGAGCATGGAATACTGCTCAGCCATGAAACAGAATAATATCCTGCCATTTCCAGCATCTTCGATAGATCCGGAGTTCCCTGTACTCAGCATGGGACGTCCAACAGAGAAAGAGAAAATTCCAACGATAGCACGTATAGGTGGCATCTCAAAGTGGATACCAGGAAAGTAGAAAGCACAAACAGAGTCACAGATTTAGAACGCAAGTACAGGGTTTCGAGAGGGCAAAGGCATGCGGAGGTGGGTTGAATGAGGAGGGTGGGATTAACACATGCATTCTAATATGTATTAAGCAGACGATCCACAACCACCTTCTACAAAGCACAGGGAGCGGTCGCCACCACCCTGGACTAAGCTACGTGGGAAGAGAATGCGAAAGAGAATGGATGTGTATATATATACATACACGGAGAACTGAATCAAGGTGCTGCACAGCGAAAGTCAACAGCATTGTAAATTCACTAGACATGGACAGAAATTAGAATCTCTATAAAAAGCAAAATGATCGAGATCCAGTATGTTCCTCTCAGGCCTCAGAGAGATGCGCGGGTGTCACTTCCCTGGAGCGTGAGCAGGCTTGGGCACCAAAGTTGGAGTGTGGTCACAGTGAGGCAGGTCGGCACGGGAGTGGGTCGCACCAGCGAATTAACCCCTTTGGACCTGTGGTGCCTGGTCCCTTCTGGTTGGCAGCAGTCTCTGTAGATGTAGGTGTGCCCTCCTGCAGCTAAGCCAAGCCCACTGCAGCCAGAGGATGGTGGTCCGACATGCACAACAGTGTTCAAACATCACCTGGTGTCCAGGTCTCCTGCTGGTGGGGTTCCCGCCATTCACCTCCTTCCTTAGAGTCACCCCACTTGCCTCCGACAACACACTCTTCAGGAGGGGTTTGCAGGGGGTGTGATGAATCGAGAGTGGGAAGGGTAAGTGGGAGAAGGAGTGAGACACAAGCCCTTAGGTGTCTGTCCGGACACGTTCCTCTCTAATTCATATTCCAAGAACACGCGTGTGCGCAAGGTCTGCGTTCCTGGGGAATCCGACCAGCTGTGGGAAAATGCTGCCGCCTTGTGGCCGCCTCCTGTAATGACAACGTTCCAAAGGGAGCTCAGCGGCCCTTCCTGTTCAAAAGGCCAGCGGGGTTGTAATTGACACCCCCGCTGCAAAAATGTCCTGGGGATAGGCACTGGAAAAGAGCCCGAAACAGGATTGATTGGCAACAGGCGGTTTCAAGAGGTAAGTTGAATTCACCATGCGTGTTTTGTTTCCCTTTGTGTTGGTTTCTAAGAAAGGCCCAGGAAATATGCTCCACGCCCATGCGAATGGGAGAAATGGAAATTGAAACGCCTTCGCGGTTTCACCTGGCAGCCGTTAGGATTGCCAGTGTCAATACGTCTGGAAGCAATACCTTCGGGAGAGGGCCTGGAGAAAAGGGAAGCCTCCTAAGAAACTGGTGGTATTGCGCCCTGGTAACAGGCACCACTGAAAACAATCAAGAGATTCCTGCCAAAAACAAAACAAAACCAGAGAGCCGGCCACATGATGTGGCAATCCACCTCCTGGCTGTCTTTGCACAGTAAAGTATCATTTGGGGAGACCAGGGCAGGCCAGCGACCCCTGCACACCTATTGACAAGAGCCAAGACTTGAAAGTAAAAACACAGTGTCATGGTGTGTGATCCTTTTAATGTCATGTTGGAGTCTGTTGGCTAGTATCTTGTTGAGGATTTTTGCATCTAAGTTCATCGGTGATATTGCTCTCCAGTTTTCTTTTCTTGTAGTATCTTTGTCTGGTTTGGGGATCAGGTGGATGGCTTCGTACAATGAGTTTGGGAGTGTTCTTTCCTCTGCAGTGTTTTGGAAGCGTTTGCAGAACCATGTGTACTTTAGAGAGACACGGGTGCCCCAGCTGTCACTAGCCACCTATTGACAACAGCCAAGTCTTGAAAGTAAAAACACAATGTCCATCCCCAGATGAATGGAAAGTGAAGAGTTGGTACACATAGAGCATGGAATACTGCTCAGCCATGAAACAGAATAATATCCTGCCATTTCCAGCATCTTCGATAGATCCGGAGTTCCCTGTACTCAGCATGGGACGTCCAACAGAGAAAGAGAAAATTCCAACGATAGCACGTATAGGTGGCATCTCAAAGTCGATACCAGGAAAGTAGAAAGCACAAACAGAGTCACAGATTTAGAACGCAAGTGCAGGGTTTTGAGAGGGCAAAGGCATGCGGAGGTGGGTTGAATGAGGAGGGTGGGATTAACACATGCATTCTAATATGTATTAAGCAGACGATCCACAACCACCTTCTACAAAGCACAGGGAGCGGTCGGCACCACCCTGGACTAAGCTACGTGGGAAGAGAATGCGAAAGAGAATGGATGTGTATATATATACATACACGGAGAACTGAATCAAGGTGCTGCACAGCGAAAGTCAACAGCATTGTAAATTCACTAGACATGGACAGAAATTAGAATCTCTATAAAAAGCAAAATGATCGAGATCCAGTATGTTCCTCTCAGGCCTCAGAGAGATGCGTGGGTGTCACTTCCCTGGAGCGTGAGCAGGCTTGGGCACCAAAGTTGGAGTGTGGTCACAGTGAGGCAGGTCGGCGCGGGAGTGGGTCGCACCAGCGAATTAACCCCTTTGGACCTGTGGTGCCTGGTCCCTTCTGGTTGGCAGCAGTCTCTGTAGATGTAGGTGTGCCCTCCTGCAGCTAAGCCAAGCCCACTGCAGCCAGAGGATGGCGGTCCGAAATGCACAACAGTGTTCAAACATCACCTGGTGTCCAGGTCTCCAGCTGATGGGGTTCCCGCCATTCACCTCCTTCCTTAGAGTCACCCCACTTGCCTCCGACAACACACTCTTCAGGAGGGGTTTGCAGGGGGTGTGATGAATCGAGAGTGGGAAGGGTAAGTGGGAGAAGGAGTGAGACACAAGCCCTTAGGTGTCTGTCCGGACACGTTCCTCTCTAATTCATATTCCAAGAACACGCGTGTGCGCAAGGTCTGCATTCCTGGTGAATCCGACCAGCTGTGGGAAAATGCTGCCGCCTTGTGGCCGCCTCCTGTAACTACAGCGTTCCAAAGGGAGCTCAGCGGCCCTTCCTGTTCAAAAGGCCAGCAGGGTTGTAATTGACACCCCCGCTGCAAAAATGTCCTGGGGATAGGCACTGGAAAAGAGCCCAAAACAGGATTGATTGGCAACAGGCGGTTTTAAGAGGTAAGTTGAATTCACCATGCCTGTTTTGTTTCCCTTTGTGTTGGTTTCTAAGAAAGGCCCAGGAAATATGCTCCACACCCATGCGAATGGGAGAAATGGAAATTGAAACGCCTTCGTGGTTTCACCTGGCAGCCGTTAGGATTGCCAGTGTCAATACGTCTGGAAGCAATACCTTCGGGAGAGGGCCTGGAGAAAAGGGAAGCCTCCTAAGCCACTGGTGGTATTGCGCCCTGGTAACAGGCACCACTGAAAACAATCAAGAGATTCCTGCCAAAAACAAAACAAAACCAGAGAGCCGGCCACATGATGTGGCAATCCACCTCCTGGCTGTCTTTGCACAGTAAAGTATCATTTGGGGAGACCCGGGCAGGCCAGCGACCCCTGCACACCTATTGACAAGAGCCAAGACTTGAAAGTAAAAACACAGTGTCATGGTGTGTGATCCTTTTAATGTCATGTTGGAGTCTGTTGGCTAGTATCTTGTTGAGGATTTTTGCATCTAAGTTCATCGGTGATATTGCTCTCCAGTTTTCTTTTCTTGTAGTATCTTTGTCTGGTTTGGGGATCAGGTGGATGGCTTCGTACAATGAGTTTGGGAGTGTTCTTTCCTCTGCAGTGTTTTGGAAGCGTTTGCAGAACCATGTGTACTTTAGAGAGACACGGGTGCCCCAGCTGTCACTAGCCACCTATTGACAACAGCCAAGTCTTGAAAGTAAAAACACAATGTCCATCCCCAGATGAATGGAAAGTGAAGAGTTGGTACACATAGAGCATGGAATACTGCTCAGCCATGAAACAGAATAATATCCTGCCATTTCCAGCATCTTCGATAGATCCGGAGTTCCCTGTACTCAGCATGGGACGTCCAACAGAGAAAGAGAAAATTCCAACGATAGCACGTATAGGTGGCATCTCAAAGTCGATACCAGGAAAGTAGAAAGCACAAACAGAGTCACAGATTTAGAACGCAAGTACAGGGTTTCGAGAGGGCAAAGGCATGCGGAGGTGGGTTGAATGAGGAGGGTGGGATTAACACATGCATTCTAATATGTATTAAGCAGACGATCCACAACCACCTTCTACAAAGCACAGGGAGCGGTCGCCACCACCCTGGACTAAGCTACGTGGGAAGAGAATGCGAAAGAGAATGGATGTGTATATATATACATACACGGAGAACTGAATCAAGGTGCTGCACAGCGAAAGTCAACAGCATTGTAAATTCACTAGACATGGACAGAAATTAGAATCTCTATAAAAAGCAAAATGATCGAGATCCAGTATGTTCCTCTCAGGCCTCAGAGAGATGCGCGGGTGTCACTTCCCTGGAGCGTGAGCAGGCTTGGGCACCAAAGTTGGAATGTGGTCACAGTGAGGCAGGTCGGCACGGGAGTGGGTCGCACCAGCGAATTAACCCCTTTGGACCTGTGGTGCCTGGTCCCTTCTGGTTGGCAGCAGTCTCTGTAGATGTAGGTGTGCCCTCCTGCAGCTAAGCCAAGCCCACTGCAGCCAGAGGATGGTGGTCCGACATGCACAACAGTGTTCAAACATCACCTGGTGTCCAGGTCTCCTGCTGGTGGGGTTCCCGCCATTCACCTCCTTCCTTAGAGTCACCCCACTTGCCTCTGACAAGACACTCTTCAGGAGGGGTTTGCAGGGGGTGTGATGAATCGAGAGTGGGAAGGGTAAGTGGGAGAAGGAGTGAGACACAAGCCCTTAGGTGTCTGTCCGGACACGTTCCTCTCTAATTCATATTCCAAGAACACGCGTGTGCGCAAGGTCTGCGTTCCTGGGGAATCCGACCAGCTGTGGGAAAATGCTGCCACCTTGTGGCCGCCTCCTGTAACTACAACGTTCCAAAGGGAGCTCAGTGGCCCTTCCTGTTCAAAAGGCCAGCGGGGTTGTAATTGACACCCCCGCTGCAAAAATGTTCTGGGGATAGGCACTGGAAAAGAGCCCGAAACAGGATTGATTGGCAACAGGCGGTTTCAAGAGGTAAGTTGAATTCACTTTGCCTGTTTTGTTTCCCTTTGTGTTGGTTTCTAAGAAAGGCCCAGGAAATATGCTCCACGCCCATGCGAATGGGAGAAATGGAAATTGAAACGCCTTCGCGGTTTCACCTGGCAGCCGTTAGGATTGCCAGTGTCAATACGTCTGGAAGCAATACCTTCGGGAGAGGGCCTGGAGAAAAAGGAAGCCTCCTAAGCCACTGGTGGTATTGCGCCCTGGTAACAGGCACCACTGAAAACAATCAAGAGATTCCTGCCAAAGAAAAACAAAACCAGAGAGCCGGCCACATGATGTGGCAATCCACCTCCTGGCTGTCTTTGCACAGTGAAGTATCATTTGGGGAGACCCGGGCAGGCCAGCGACCCCTGCACACCTATTGACAAGAGCCAAGGCTTGAAAGTAAAAACACAGTCATGGTGTGTGATCCTTTTAATGTCATGTTGGAGTCTGTTGGCTAGTATCTTGTTGAGGATTTTTGCATCTAAGTTCATCGGTGATATTGCTCTCCAGTTTTCTTTTCTTGTAGTATCTTTGTCTGGTTTGGGGATCAGGTGGATGGCTTCGTACAATGAGTTTGGGAGTGTTCTTTCCTCTGCAGTGTTTTGGAAGCGTTTGCAGAACCATGTGTACTTTAGAGAGACACGGGTGCCCCAGCTGTCACTAGCCACCTATTGACAACAGCCAAGTCTTGAAAGTAAAAACACAATGTCCATCCCCAGATGAATGGAAAGTGAAGAGTTGGTACACATAGAGCATGGAATACTGCTCAGCCATGAAACAGAATAATATCCTGCCATTTCCAGCATCTTTGATAGATCCGGAGTTCCCTGTACTCAGCATGGGACGTCCAACAGAGAAAGAGAAAATTCCAACGATAGCACGTATAGGTGGCATCTCAAAGTCGATACCAGGAAAGTAGAAAGCACAAACAGAGTCACAGATTTAGAACGCAAGTGCAGGGTTTCGAGAGGGCAAAGGCATGCGGAGGTGGGTTGAATGAGGAGGGTGGGATTAACACATGCATTCTAATATGTATTAAGCAGACGATCCACAACCACCTTCTACAAAGCACAGGGAGCAGTCGGCACCACCCTGGACTAAGCTACGTGGGAAGAGAATGCGAAAGAGAATGGATGTGTATATATATACATACACGGAGAACTGAATCAAGGTGCTGCACAGCGAAAGTCAACAGCATTGTAAATTCACTAGACATGGACAGAAATTAGAATCTCTATAAAAAGCAAAATGATCGAGATCCAGTATGTTCCTCTCAGGCCTCAGAGAGATGCGTGGGTGTCACTTCCCTGGAGCGTGAGCAGGCTTGGGCACCAAAGTTGGAGTGTGGTCACAGTGAGGCAGGTCGGCGCGGGAGTGGGTCGCACCAGCGAATTAACCCCTTTGGACCTGTGGTGCCTGGTCCCTTCTGGTTGGCAGCAGTCTCTGTAGATGTAGGTGTGCCCTCCTGCAGCTAAGCCAAGCCCACTGCAGCCAGAGGATGGCGGTCCGAAATGCACAACAGTGTTCAAACATCACCTGGTGTCCAGGTCTCCAGCTGGTGGGGTTCCCGCCATTCACCTCCTTCCTTAGAGTCACCCCACTTGCCTCCGACAACACACTCTTCAGGAGGGGTTTGCAGGGGGTGTGATGAATCGAGAGTGGGAAGGGTAAGTGGGAGAAGGAGTGAGACACAAGCCCTTAGGTGTCTGTCCGGACACGTTCCTCTCTAATTCATATTCCAAGAACACGCGTGTGCGCAAGGTCTGCATTCCTGGTGAATCCGACCAGCTGTGGGAAAATGCTGCCGCCTTGTGGCCGCCTCCTGTAACTACAGCGTTCCAAAGGGAGCTCAGCGGCCCTTCCTGTTCAAAAGGCCAGCAGGGTTGTAATTGACACCCCCGCTGCAAAAATGTCCTGGGGATAGGCACTGGAAAAGAGCCCAAAACAGGATTGATTGGCAACAGGCGGTTTTAAGAGGTAAGTTGAATTCACCATGCCTGTTTTGTTTCCCTTTGTGTTGGTTTCTAAGAAAGGCCCAGGAAATATGCTCCACACCCATGCGAATGGGAGAAATGGAAATTGAAACGCCTTCATGGTTTCACCTGGCAGCCGTTAGGATTGCCAGTGTCAATACGTCTGGAAGCAATACCTTCGGGAGAGGGCCTGGAGAAAAGGGAAGCCTCCTAAGCCACTGGTGGTATTGCGCCCTGGTAACAGGCACCACTGAAAACAATCAAGAGATTCCTGCCAAAAACAAAACAAAACCAGAGAGCCGGCCACATGATGTGGCAATCCACCTCCTGGCTGTCTTTGCACAGTAAAGTATCATTTGGGGAGACCCGGGCAGGCCAGCGACCCCTGCACACCTATTGACAAGAGCCAAGACTTGAAAGTAAAAACACAGTGTCATGGTGTGTGATCCTTTTAATGTCATGTTGGAGTCTGTTGGCTAGTATCTTGTTGAGGATTTTTGCATCTAAGTTCATCGGTGATATTGCTCTCCAGTTTTCTTTTCTTGTAGTATCTTTGTCTGGTTTGGGGATCAGGTGGATGGCTTCGTACAATGAGTTTGGGAGTGTTCTTTCCTCTGCAGTGTTTTGGAAGCGTTTGCAGAACCATGTGTACTTTAGAGAGACACGGGTGCCCCAGCTGTCACTAGCCACCTATTGACAACAGCCAAGTCTTGAAAGTAAAAACACAATGTCCATCCCCAGATGAATGGAAAGTGAAGAGTTGGTACACATAGAGCATGGAATACTGCTCAGCCATGAAACAGAATAATATCCTGCCATTTCCAGCATCTTCGATAGATCCGGAGTTCCCTGTACTCAGCATGGGACGTCCAACAGAGAAAGAGAAAATTCCAACGATAGCACGTATAGGTGGCATCTCAAAGTCGATACCAGGAAAGTAGAAAGCACAAACAGAGTCACAGATTTAGAACGCAAGTACAGGGTTTCGAGAGGGCAAAGGCATGCGGAGGTGGGTTGAATGAGGAGGGTGGGATTAACACATGCATTCTAATATGTATTAAGCAGACGATCCACAACCACCTTCTACAAAGCACAGGGAGCGGTCGCCACCACCCTGGACTAAGCTACGTGGGAAGAGAATGCGAAAGAGAATGGATGTGTATATATATACATACACGGAGAACTGAATCAAGGTGCTGCACAGCGAAAGTCAACAGCATTGTAAATTCACTAGACATGGACAGAAATTAGAATCTCTATAAAAAGCAAAATGATCGAGATCCAGTATGTTCCTCTCAGGCCTCAGAGAGATGCGCGGGTGTCACTTCCCTGGAGCGTGAGCAGGCTTGGGCACCAAAGTTGGAGTGTGGTCACAGTGAGGCAGGTCGGCACGGGAGTGGGTCGCACCAGCGAATTAACCCCTTTGGACCTGTGGTGCCTGGTCCCTTCTGGTTGGCAGCAGTCTCTGTAGATGTAGGTGTGCCCTCCTGCAGCTAAGCCAAGCCCACTGCAGCCAGAGGATGGTGGTCCGACATGCACAACAGTGTTCAAACATCACCTGGTGTCCAGGTCTCCTGCTGGTGGGGTTCCCACCATTCATCTCCTTCCTTAGAGTCACCCCACTTGCCTCCGACAACACACTCTTCAGGAGGGGTTTGCAGGGGGTGTGATGAATCGAGAGTGGGAAGGGTGAGTGGGAGAAGGAGTGAGACACAAGCCCTTAGGTGTCTGTCCGGACACGTTCCTCTCTAATTCATATTCCAAGAACACGCGTGTGCGCAAGGTCTGCGTTCCTGGGGAATCCGACCAGCTGTGGGAAAATGCTGCCGCCTTGTGGCCGCCTCCTGTAACTACAACGTTCCAAAGGTAGCTCAGTGGCCCTTCCTGTTCAAAAGGCCAGCGGGGTTGTAATTGACACCCCCGCTGCAAAAATGTCCTGGGGATAGGCACTGGAAAAGAGCCCGAAACAGGATTGATTGGCAACAGGCAGTTTCAAGAGGTAAGTTGAATTCACCAAGCGTGTTTTGTTTCCCTTTGTGTTGGTTTCTAAGAAAGGCCCAGGAAATATGCTCCACGCCCATGCGAATGGGAGAAATGGAAATTGAAACGCCTTCGCGGTTTCACCTGGCAGTCATTAGGATTGCCAGTGTCAATACGTCTGGAAGCAATACCTTCGGGAGAGGGCCTGGAGAAAAGGGAAGCCTCCTAAGCCACTGGTGGTATTGTGCCCTGGTAACAGGCACCACTGAAAACAATCAAGAGATTCCTGCCAAAAACAAAACAAAACCAGAGAGCCGGCCACATGATGTGGCAATCCACCTCCTGGCTGTCTTTGCACAGTAAAGTATCATTTGGGGAGACCCGGGCAGGCCAGCGACCCCTGCACACCTATTGACAAGAGCCAAGGCTTGAAAGTAAAAACACAGTGTCATGGTGTGTGATCCTTTTAATGTCATGTTGGAGTCTGTTGTCTAGTATCTTGTTGAGGATTTTTGCATCTAAGTTCATCGGTGATATTGCTCTCCAGTTTTCTTTTCTTGTAGTATCTTTGTCTGGTTTGGGGATCAGGTGGATGGCTTCGTACAATGAGTTTGGGAGTGTTCTTTCCTCTGCAGTGTTTTGGAAGCGTTTGCAGAACCATGTGTACTTTAGAGAGACACGGGTGCCCCAGCTGTCACTAGCCACCTATTGACAACAGCCAAGTCTTGAAAGTAAAAACACAATGTCCATCCCCAGATGAATGGAAAGTGAAGAGTTGGTACACATAGAGCATGGAATACTGCTCAGCCATGAAAGAGAATAAAATCCTGCCATTTCCAGCATCTTTGATAGATCCGGAGTTCCCTGTACTCAGCATGGGACGTCCAACAGAGAAAGAGAAAATTCCAACGATAGCACGTATAGGTGGCATCTCAAAGTCGATACCAGGAAAGTAGAAAGCACAAACAGAGTCACAGATTTAGAACGCAAGTACAGGGTTTCGAGAGGGCAAAGGCATGCGGAGGTGGGTTGAATGAGGAGGGTGGGATTAACAAATGCATTCTAATATGTATTAAGCAGACGATCCACAACCACCTTCTACAAAGCACAGGGAGCGGTCGGCACCACCCTGGACTAAGCTACGTGGGAAGAGAATGTGAAAGAGAATGGTTGTGTATATATATACATACACGGAGAACTGAATCAAGGTGCTGCACAGCGAAAGTCAACAGCATTGTAAATTCACTAGACATGGACAGAAATTAGAATCTCTATAAAAAGCAAAATGATCGAGATCCAGTATGTTCCTCTCAGGCCTCAGAGAGATGCGCGGGTGTCACTTCCCTGGAGCGTGAGCAGGCTTGGGCACCAAAGTTGGAGTGTGGTCACAGTGAGGCAGGTCGGCGCGGGAGTGGGTCGCACCAGCGAATTAACCCCTTTGGACCTGTGGTGCCTGGTCCCTTCTGGTTGGCAGCAGTCTCTGTAGATGTAGGTGTGCCCTCCTGCAGCTAAGCCAAGCCCACTGCAGCCAGAGGATGGTGGTCCGACATGCACAACAGTGTTCAAACATCACCTGGTGTCCAGGTCTCCTGCTGGTGGGGTTCCCGCCATTCACCTCCTTCCTTAGAGTCACCCCACTTGCCTCCGACAACACACTCTTCAGGAGGGGTTTGCAGGGGGTGTGATGAATCGAGAGTGGGAAGGGTAAGTGGGAGAAGGAGTGAGACACAAGCCCTTAGGTGTCTGTCCGGACACGTTCCTCTCTAATTCATATTCCAAGAACACGCATGTGCGCAAGGTCTGCGTTCCTGGGGAATCCGACCAGCTGTGGGAAAATGCTGCCGCCTTGTGGCTGCCTCCTGTAACTACAACGTTCCAAAGGGAGCTCAGCGGCCCTTCCTGTTCAAAAGGCCAGCGGGGTTGTAATTGACACCCCCGCTGCAAAAATGTCCTGGGGATAGGCACTGGAAAAGAGCCCGAAACAGGATTGATTGGCAACAGGCGGTTTCAAGAGGTAAGTTGAATTCACCATGCGTGTTTTGTTTCCCTTTGTGTTGGTTTCTAAGAAAGGCCCAGGAAATATGCTCCACGACCATGCGAATGGGAGAAATGGAAATTGAAACGCCTTCGCGGTTTCACCTGGCAGCCGTTAGGATTGCCAGTGTCAATACGTCTGGAAGCAATACCTTCGGGAGAGGGCCTGGAGAAAAGGGAAGCCTCCTAAGCCACTGGTGGTATTGCGCCCTGGTAACAGGCACCACTGAAAACAATCAAGAGATTCCTGCCAAAGAAAAACAAAACCAGAGAGCCGGCCACATGATGTGGCAATCCACCTCCTGGCTGTCTTTGCACAGTAAAGTATCATTTGGGGAGACCCGGGCAGGCCAGCGACCCCTGCACACCTATTGACAAGAGCCAAGGCTTGAAAGTAAAAACACAGTGTCATGGTGTGTGATCCTTTTAATGTCATGTTGGAGTCTGTTGGCTAGTATCTTGTTGAGGATTTTTGCATCTAAGTTCATCGGTGATATTGCTCTCCAGTTTTCTTTTCTTGTAGTATCTTTGTCTGGTTTGGGGATCAGGTGGATGGCTTCGTACAATGAGTTTGGGAGTGTTCTTTCCTCTGCAGTGTTTTGGAAGCGTTTGCAGAACCATGTGTACTTTAGAGAGACACGGGTGCCCCAGCTGTCACTAGCCACCTATTGACAACAGCCAAGTCTTGAAAGTAAAAACACAATGTCCATCCCCAGATGAATGGAAAGTGAAGAGTTGGTACACATAGAGCATGGAATACTGCTCAGCCATGAAACAGAATAATATCCTGCCATTTCCAGCATCTTCGATAGATCCGGAGTTCCCTGTACTCAGCATGGGACGTCCAACAGAGAAAGAGAAAATTCCAACGATAGCACGTATAGGTGGCATCTCAAAGTCGATACCAGGAAAGTAGAAAGCACAAACAGAGTCACAGATTTAGAACGCAAGTACAGGGTTTCGAGAGGGCAAAGGCATGCGGAGGTGGGTTGAATGAGGAGGGTGGGATTAACACATGCATTCTAATATGTATTAAGCAGACGATCCACAACCACCTTCTACAAAGCACAGGGAGCGGTCGGCACCACCCTGGACTATGCTACGTGGGAAGAGAATGTGAAAGAGAATGGTTGTGTATATATATACATACACGGAGAACTGAATCAAGGTGCTGCACAGCGAAAGTCAACAGCATTGTAAATTCACTAGACATGGACAGAAATTAGAATCTCTATAAAAAGCAAAATGATCGAGATCCAGTACGTTCCTCTCAGGCCTCAGAGAAATGCGCGGGTGTCACTTCCCTGGAGCGTGAGCAGGCTTGGGCACCAAAGTTGGAGTGTGGTCACAGTGAGGCAGGTCGGCGCGGGAGTGGGTCGCACCAGCGAATTAACCCCTTTGGACCTGTGGTGCCTGGTCCCTTCTGGTTGGCAGCAGTCTCTGTAGATGTAGGTGTGCCCTCCTGCAGCTAAGCCAAGCCCACTGCAGCCAGAGGATGGTGGTCCGACATGCACAACAGTGTTCAAACATCACCTGGTGTCCAGGTCTCCTGCTGGTGGGGTTCCCACCATTCACCTCCTTCCTTAGAGTCACCCCACTTGCCTCCGAAAACACACTCTTCAGGAGGGGTTTGCAGGGGGTGTGATGAATCGAGAGTGGGAAGGGTAAGTGGGAGAAGGAGTGAGACACAAGCCCTTAGGTGTCTGTCCGGACACGTTCCTCTCTAATTCATATTCCAAGAACACGCATGTGCGCAAGGTCTGCGTTCCTGGGGAATCCGACCAGCTGTGGGAAAATGCTGCCGCCTTGTGGCCGCCTCCTGTAACTACAACGTTCCAAAGGGAGCTCAGCGGCCCTTCCTGTTCAAAAGGCCAGCGGGGTTGTAATTGACACCCCCGCTGCAAAAATGTCCTGGGGATAGGCACTGGAAAAGAGCCCGAAACAGGATTGATTGGCAACAGGCGGTTTCAAGAGGTAAGTTGAATTCACCATGCCTGTTTTGTTTCCCTTTGTGTTGTTTTCTAAGAAAGGCCCAGGAAATATGCTCCACGCCCATGTGAATGGGAGAAATGAAAATTGAAACGCCTTCGCGGTTTCACCTGGCAGCCGTTAGGATTGCCAGTGTCAATACGTCTGGAAGCAATACCTTCGGGAGAGGGCCTGGAGAAAAGGGAAGCCTCCTAAGCCACTGGTGGTATTGCGCCCTGGTAACAGGCACCACTGAAAACAATCAAGAGATTCCTGCCAAAGAAAAACAAAACCAGAGAGCCGGCCACATGATGTGGCAATCCACCTCCTGGCTGTCTTTGCACAGTAAAGTATCATTTGGGGAGACCCGGGCAGGCCAGCGACCCCTGCACACCTATTGACAAGAGCCAAGGCTTGAAAGTAAAAACACAGTGTCATGGTGTGTGATCCTTTTAATGTCATGTTGGAGTCTGTTGGCTAGTATCTTGTTGAGGATTTTTGCATCTAAGTTCATCGGTGATATTGCTCTCCAGTTTTCTTTTCTTGTAGTATCTTTGTCTGGTTTGGGGATCAGGTGGATGGCTTCGTACAATGAGTTTGGGAGTGTTCTTTCCTCTGCAGTGTTTTGGAAGCGTTTGCAGAACCATGTGTACTTTAGAGAGACACGGGTGCCCCAGCTGTCACTAGCCACCTATTGACAACAGCCAAGTCTTGAAAGTAAAAACACAATGTCCATCCCCAGATGAATGGAAAGTGAAGAGTTGGTACACATAGAGCATGGAATACTGCTCAGCCATGAAACAGAATAATATCCTGCCATTTCCAGCATCTTCGATAGATCCGGAGTTCCCTGTACTCAGCATGGGACGTCCAACAGAGAAAGAGAAAATTCCAACGATAGCACGTATAGGTGGCATCTCAAAGTCGATACCAGGAAAGTAGAAAGCACAAACAGAGTCACAGATTTAGAACGCAAGTACAGGGTTTCGAGAGGGCAAAGGCATGCGGAGGTGGGTTGAATGAGGAGGGTGGGATTAACACATGCATTCTAATATGTATTAAGCAGACGATCCACAACCACCTTCTACAAAGCACAGGGAGCGGTCGGCACCACCCTGGACTATGCTACGTGGGAAGAGAATGTGAAAGAGAATGGTTGTGTATATATATACATACACGGAGAACTGAATCAAGGTGCTGCACAGCGAAAGTCAACAGCATTGTAAATTCACTAGACATGGACAGAAATTAGAATCTCTATAAAAAGCAAAATGATCGAGATCCAGTACGTTCCTCTCAGGCCTCAGAGAAATGCGCGGGTGTCACTTCCCTGGAGCGTGAGCAGGCTTGGGCACCAAAGTTGGAGTGTGGTCACAGTGAGGCAGGTCGGCGCGGGAGTGGGTCGCACCAGCGAATTAACCCCTTTGGACCTGTGGTGCCTGGTCCCTTCTGGTTGGCAGCAGTCTCTGTAGATGTAGGTGTGCCCTCCTGCAGCTAAGCCAAGCCCACTGCAGCCAGAGGATGGTGGTCCGACATGCACAACAGTGTTCAAACATCACCTGGTGTCCAGGTCTCCTGCTGGTGGGGTTCCCACCATTCACCTCCTTCCTTAGAGTCACCCCACTTGCCTCCGAAAACACACTCTTCAGGAGGGGTTTGCAGGGGGTGTGATGAATCGAGAGTGGGAAGGGTAAGTGGGAGAAGGAGTGAGACACAAGCCCTTAGGTGTCTGTCCGGACACGTTCCTCTCTAATTCATATTCCAAGAACACGCATGTGCGCAAGGTCTGCGTTCCTGGGGAATCCGACCAGCTGTGGGAAAATGCTGCCGCCTTGTGGCCGCCTCCTGTAACTACAACGTTCCAAAGGGAGCTCAGCGGCCCTTCCTGTTCAAAAGGCCAGCGGGGTTGTAATTGACACCCCCGCTGCAAAAATGTCCTGGGGATAGGCACTGGAAAAGAGCCCGAAACAGGATTGATTGGCAACAGGCGGTTTCAAGAGGTAAGTTGAATTCACCATGCCTGTTTTGTTTCCCTTTGTGTTGTTTTCTAAGAAAGGCCCAGGAAATATGCTCCACGCCCATGTGAATGGGAGAAATGAAAATTGAAACGCCTTCGCGGTTTCACCTGGCAGCCGTTAGGATTGCCAGTGTCAATACGTCTGGAAGCAATACCTTCGGGAGAGGGCCTGGAGAAAAGGGAAGCCTCCTAAGCCACTGGTGGTATTGCACCCTGGTAACAGGCACCACTGAAAACAATCAAGAGATTCCTGCCAAAGAAAAACAAAACCAGAGAGCCGGCCACATGATGTGGCAATCCACCTCCTGGCTGTCTTTGCACAGTAAAGTATCATTTGGGGAGACCCGGGCAGGCCAGCGACCCCTGCACACCTATTGACAAGAGCCAAGGCTTGAAAGTAAAAACACAGTGTCATGGTGTGTGATCCTTTTAATGTCATGTTGGAGTCTGTTGTCTAGTATCTTGTTGAGGATTTTTGCATCTAAGTTCATCGGTGATATTGCTCTCCAGTTTTCTTTTCTTGTAGTATCTTTGTCTGGTTTGGGGATCAGGTGGATGGCTTCGTACAATGAGTTTGGGAGTGTTCTTTCCTCTGCAGTGTTTTGGAAGCGTTTGCAGAACCATGTGTACTTTAGAGAGACACGGGTGCCCCAGCTGTCACTAGCCACCTATTGACAACAGCCAAGTCTTGAAAGTAAAAACACAATGTCCATCCCCAGATGAATGGAAAGTGAAGAGTTGGTACACATAGAGCATGGAATACTGCTCAGCCATGAAACAGAATAATATCCTGCCATTTCCAGCATCTTCGATAGATCTGGAGTTCCCTGTACTCAGCATGGGACGTCCAACAGAGAAAGAGAAAATTCCAACGATAGCACGTATAGGTGGCATCTCAAAGTCGATACCAGGAAAGTAGAAAGCACAAACAGAGTCACAGATTTAGAACGCAAGTACAGGGTTTCGAGAGGGCAAAGGCATGCGGAGGTGGGTTGAATGAGGAGGGTGGGATTAACACATGCATTCTAATATGTATTAAGCAGACGATCCACAACCACCTTCTACAAAGCACAGGGAGTGGTCGCCACCACCCTGGACTATGCTACGTGGGAAGAGAATGTGAAAGAGAATGGTTGTGTATATATATACATACACGGAGAACTGAATCAAGGTGCTGCACAGCGAAAGTCAACAGCATTGTAAATTCACTAGACATGGACAGAAATTAGAATCTCTATAAAAAGCAAAATGATCGAGATCCAGTACGTTCCTCTCAGGCCTCAGAGAAATGCGCGGGTGTCACTTCCCTGGAGCGTGAGCAGGCTTGGGCACCAAAGTTGGAGTGTGGTCACAGTGAGGCAGGTCGGCGCGGGAGTGGGTCGCACCAGCGAATTAACCCCTTTGGACCTGTGGTGCCTGGTCCCTTCTGGTTGGCAGCAGTCTCTGTAGATGTAGGTGTGCCCTCCTGCAGCTAAGCCAAGCCCACTGCAGCCAGAGGATGGTGGTCCGACATGCACAACAGTGTTCAAACATCACCTGGTGTCCAGGTCTCCTGCTGGTGGGGTTCCCACCATTCACCTCCTTCCTTAGAGTCACCCCACTTGCCTCCGAAAACACACTCTTCAGGAGGGGTTTGCAGGGGGTGTGATGAATCGAGAGTGGGAAGGGTAAGTGGGAGAAGGAGTGAGACACAAGCCCTTAGGTGTCTGTCCGGACACGTTCCTCTCTAATTCATATTCCAAGAACACGCATGTGCGCAAGGTCTGCGTTCCTGGGGAATCCGACCAGCTGTGGGAAAATGCTGCCGCCTTGTGGCCGCCTCCTGTAACTACAACGTTCCAAAGGGAGCTCAGCGGCCCTTCCTGTTCAAAAGGCCAGCGGGGTTGTAATTGACACCCCCGCTGCAAAAATGTCCTGGGGATAGGCACTGGAAAAGAGCCCGAAACAGGATTGATTGGCAACAGGCGGTTTCAAGAGGTAAGTTGAATTCACCATGCCTGTTTTGTTTCCCTTTGTGTTGTTTTCTAAGAAAGGCCCAGGAAATATGCTCCACGCCCATGTGAATGGGAGAAATGAAAATTGAAACGCCTTCGCGGTTTCACCTGGCAGCCGTTAGGATTGCCAGTGTCAATACGTCTGGAAGCAATACCTTCGGGAGAGGGCCTGGAGAAAAGGGAAGCCTCCTAAGCCACTGGTGGTATTGCACCCTGGTAACAGGCACCACTGAAAACAATCAAGAGATTCCTGCCAAAGAAAAACAAAACCAGAGAGCCGGCCACATGATGTGGCAATCCACCTCCTGGCTGTCTTTGCACAGTAAAGTATCATTTGGGGAGACCCGGGCAGGCCAGCGACCCCTGCACACCTATTGACAAGAGCCAAGGCTTGAAAGTAAAAACACAGTGTCATGGTGTGTGATCCTTTTAATGTCATGTTGGAGTCTGTTGTCTAGTATCTTGTTGAGGATTTTTGCATCTAAGTTCATCGGTGATATTGCTCTCCAGTTTTCTTTTCTTGTAGTATCTTTGTCTGGTTTGGGGATCAGGTGGATGGCTTCGTACAATGAGTTTGGGAGTGTTCTTTCCTCTGCAGTGTTTTGGAAGCGTTTGCAGAACCATGTGTACTTTAGAGAGACACGGGTGCCCCAGCTGTCACTAGCCACCTATTGACAACAGCCAAGTCTTGAAAGTAAAAACACAATGTCCATCCCCAGATGAATGGAAAGTGAAGAGTTGGTACACATAGAGCATGGAATACTGCTCAGCCATGAAACAGAATAATATCCTGCCATTTCCAGCATCTTCGATAGATCTGGAGTTCCCTGTACTCAGCATGGGACGTCCAACAGAGAAAGAGAAAATTCCAACGATAGCACGTATAGGTGGCATCTCAAAGTCGATACCAGGAAAGTAGAAAGCACAAACAGAGTCACAGATTTAGAACGCAAGTACAGGGTTTCGAGAGGGCAAAGGCATGCGGAGGTGGGTTGAATGAGGAGGGTGGGATTAACACATGCATTCTAATATGTATTAAGCAGACGATCCACAACCACCTTCTACAAAGCACAGGGAGTGGTCGCCACCACCCTGGACTAAGCTACGTGGGAAGAGAATGCGAAAGAGAATGGATGTGTATATATATACATACACGGAGAACTGAATCAAGGTGCTGCACAGCGAAAGTCAACAGCATTGTAAATTCACTAGACATGGACAGAAATTAGAATCTCTATAAAAAGCAAAATGATCAAGATCCAGTATGTTCCTCTCAGGCCTCAGAGAGATGCGCGGGTGTCACTTCCCTGGAGCATGAGCAGGCTTGGGCACCAAAGTTGGAGTGTGGTCACAGTGAGGCAGGTCGGCACGGGAGTGGGTCGCACCAGCGAATTAACCCCTTTGGACCTGTGGTGCCTGGTCCCTTCTGGTTGGCAGCAGTCTCTGTAGATGTAGGTGTGCCCTCCTGCAGCTAAGCCAAGCCCACTGCAGCCAGAGGATGGTGGTCCGACATGCACAACAGTGTTCAAACATCACCTGGTGTCCAGGTCTCCTGCTGGTGGGGTTCCCGCCATTCACCTCCTTCCTTAGAGTCACCCCACTTGCCTCCGACAAGACACTCTTCAGGAGGGGTTTGCAGGGGGTGTGATGAATCGAGAGTGGGAAGGGTAAGTGGGAGAAGGAGTGAGACACAAGCCCTTAGGTGTCTGTCCGGACACGTTCCTCTCTAATTCATATTCCAAGAACACGCGTGTGCGCAAGGTCTGCGTTCCTGGGGAATCCGACCAGCTGTGGGAAAATGCTGCCGCCTTGTGGCCGCCTCCTGTAACTACAACGTTCCAAAGGGAGCTCAGCGGCCCTTCCTGTTCAAAAGGCCAGCGGGGTTGTAATTGACACCCCTGCTGCAAAAATGTCCTGGGGATAGGCACTGGAAAAGAGCCCGAAACAGGATTGATTGGCAACAGGCGGTTTCAAGAGGTAAGTTGAATTCACCATGCGTGTTTTGTTTCCCTTTGTGTTGGTTTCTAAGAAAGGCCCAGGAAATATGCTCCACGACCATGCGAATGGGAGAAATGGAAATTGAAACGCCTTCGCGGTTTCACCAGGCAGCCGTTAGGATTGCCAGTGTCAATACGTCTGGAAGCAATACCTTCGGGAGAGGGCCTGGAGAAAAGGGAAGCCTCCTAAGCCACTGGTGGTATTGCGCCCTGGTAACAGGCACCACTGAAAACAATCAAGAGATTGCTGCCAAAGAAAAACAAAACCAGAGAGCCGGCCACATGATGTGGCAATCCACCTCCTGGCTGTCTTTGCACAGTAAAGTATCATTTAGGGAGACCCGGGCAGGCCAGCGACCCCTGCACACCTATTGACAAGAGCCAAGGCTTGAAAGTAAAAACAAAGTGTCATGGTGCGTGATCCTTTTAATGTCATGTTGGAGTCTGTTGGCTAGTATCTTGTTGAGGATTTTTGCATCTAAGTTCATCGGTGATATTGCTCTCCAGTTTTCTTTTCTTGTAGTATCTTTGTCTGGTTTGGGGATCAGGTGGATGGCTTCGTACAATGAGTTTGGGAGTGTTCTTTCCTCTGCAGTGTTTTGGAAGCGTTTGCAGAACCATGTGTACTTTAGAGAGACACGGGTGCCCCAGCTGTCACTAGCCACCTATTGACAACAGCCAAGTCTTGAAAGTAAAAACACAATGTCCATCCCCAGATGAATGGAAAGTGAAGAGTTGGTACACATAGAGCATGGAATACTGCTCAGCCATGAAACAGAATAATATCCTGCCATTTCCAGCATCTTCGATAGATCCGGAGTTCCCTGTACTCAGCATGGGACGTCCAACAGAGAAAGAGAAAATTCCAACGATAGCACGTATAGGTGGCATCTCAAGGTCGATACCAGGAAAGTAGAAAGCACAAACAGAGTCACAGATTTAGAACGCAAGTACAGGGTTTCGAGAGGGCAAAGGCATGCGGAGGTGGGTTGAATGAGGAGGGTGGGATTAACACATGCATTCTAATATGTATTAAGCAGACGATCAACAACCACCTTCTACAAAGCACAGGGAGCGGTCGCCACCACCCTGGACTAAGCTACGTGGGAAGAGAATGCGAAAGAGAATGGATGTGTATATATATACATACACGGAGAACTGAATCAAGGTGCTGCACAGCGAAAGTCAACAGCATTGTAAATTCACTAGACATGGACAGAAATTAGAATCTCTATAAAAAGCAAAATGATCGAGATCCAGTATGTTCCTCTCAGGCCTCAGAGAGATGCGCGGGTGTCACTTCCCTGGAGCGTGAGCAGGCTTGGGCACCAAAGTTGGAGTGTGGTCACAGTGAGGCAGGTCGGCGCGGGAGTGGGTCGCACCAGCGAATTAACCCCTTTGGACCTGTGGTGCCTGGTCCCTTCTGGTTGGCAGCAGTCTCTGTAGATGTAGGTGTGCCCTCCTGCAGCTAAGCCAAGCCCACTGCAGCCAGAGGATGGTGGTCCGACATGCACAACAGTGTTCAAACATCACCTGGTGTCCAGGTCTCCTGCTGGTGGGGTTCCCGCCATTCACCTCCTTCCTTAGAGTCACCCCACTTGCCTCCGACAACACACTCTTCAGGAGGGGTTTGCAGGGGGTGTGATGAATCGAGAGTGGGAAGGGTAAGTGGGAGAAGGAGTGAGACACAAGCCCTTAGGTGTCTGTCCGGACACGTTCCTCTCTAATTCATATTCCAAGAACACGCATGTGCGCAAGGTCTGCGTTCCTGGGGAATCCGACCAGCTGTGGGAAAATGCTGCCGCCTTGTGGCTGCCTCCTGTAACTACAACGTTCCAAAGGGAGCTCAGCGGCCCTTCCTGTTCAAAAGGCCAGCGGGGTTGTAATTGACACCCCCGCTGCAAAAATGTCCTGGGGATAGGCACTGGAAAAGAGCCCGAAACAGGATTGATTGGCAACAGGCGGTTTCAAGAGGTAAGTTGAATTCACCATGCGTGTTTTGTTTCCCTTTGTGTTGGTTTCTAAGAAAGGCCCAGGAAATATGCTCCACGCCCATGCGAATGGGAGAAATGGAAATTGAAACGCCTTCGCGGTTTCACCTGGCAGCCGTTAGGATTGCCAGTGTCAATACGTCTGGAAGCAATACCTTCGGGAGAGGGCCTGGAGAAAAGGGAAGCCTCCTAAGCCACTGGTGGTATTGCGCCCTGGTAACAGGCACCACTGAAAACAATCAAGAGATTCCTGCCAAAAACAAAACAAAACCAGAGAGCCGGCCACATGATGTGGCAATCCACCTCCTGGCTGTCTTTGCACAGTAAAGTATCATTTGGGGAGACCCGGGCAGGCCAGCAACCCCTGCACACCTATTGACAAGAGCCAAGGCTTGAAAGTAAAAACACAGTGTCATGGTGTGTGATCCTTTTAATGTCATGTTGGAGTCTGTTGTCTAGTATCTTGTTGAGGATTTTTGCATCTAAGTTCATCGGTGATATTGCTCTCCAGTTTTCTTTTCTTGTAGTATCTTTGTCTGGTTTGGGGATCAGGTGGATGGCTTTGTACAATGAGTTTGGGAGTGTTCTTTCCTCTGCAGTGTTTTGGAAGCGTTTGCAGAACCATGTGTACTTTAGAGAGACACGGGTGCCCCAGCTGTCACTAGCCACCTATTGACAACAGCCAAGTCTTGAAAGTAAAAGCACAATGTCCATCCCCAGATGAATGGAAAGTGAAGAGTTGGTACACATAGAGCATGGAATACTGCTCAGCCATGAAACAGAATAATATCCTGCCATTTCCAGCATCTTCGATAGATCCGGAGTTCCCTGTACTCAGCATGGGACGTCCAACAGAGAAAGAGAAAATTCCAACGATAGCACGTATAGGTGGCATCTCAAAGTCGATACCAGGAAAGTAGAAAGCACAAACAGAGTCACAGATTTAGAACGCAAGTACAGGGTTTCGAGAGGGCAAAGGCATGCGGAGGTGGGTTGAATGAGGAGGGTGGGATTAACACATGCATTCTAATATGTATTAAGCAGATGATCCACAACCACCTTCTACAAAGCACAGGGAGCGGTCGCCACCACCCTGGACTAAGCTACGTGGGAAGAGAATGCGAAAGAGAATGGATGTGTATATATATACATACACGGAGAACTGAATCAAGGTGCTGCACAGCGAAAGTCAACAGCATTGTAAATTCACTAGACATGGACAGAAATTAGAATCTCTATAAAAAGCAAAATGATCAAGATCCAGTATGTTCCTCTCAGGCCTCAGAGAGATGCGCGGGTGTCACTTCCCTGGAGCATGAGCAGGCTTGGGCACCAAAGTTGGAGTGTGGTCACAGTGAGGCAGGTCGGCACGGGAGTGGGTCGCACCAGCGAATTAACCCCTTTGGACCTGTGGTGCCTGGTCCCTTCTGGTTGGCAGCAGTCTCTGTGGATGTAGGTGTGCCCTCCTGCAGCTAAGCCAAGCCCACTGCAGCCAGAGGATGGTGGTCCGACATGCACAACAGTGTTCAAACATCACCTGGTGTCCAGGTCTCCTGCTGGTGGGGTTCCCGCCATTCACCTCCTTCCTTAGAGTCACCCCACTTGCCTCTGACAAGACACTCTTCAGGAGGGGTTTGCAGGGGGTGTGATGAATCGAGAGTGGGAAGGGTAAGTGGGAGAAGGAGTGAGACACAAGCCCTTAGGTGTCTGTCCGGACACGTTCCTCTCTAATTCATATTCCAAGAACACGCGTGTGCGCAAGGTCTGCGTTCCTGGGGAATCCGACCAGCTGTGGGAAAATGCTGCCGCCTTGTGGCCGCCTCCTGTAACTACAACGTTCCAAAGGGAGCTCAGCGGCCCTTCCTGTTCAAAAGGCCAGCGGGGTTGTAATTGACACCCCTGCTGCAAAAATGTCCTGGGGATAGGCACTGGAAAAGAGCCCGAAACAGGATTGATTGGCAACAGGCGGTTTCAAGAGGTAAGTTGAATTCACCATGCGTGTTTTGTTTCCCTTTGTGTTGGTTTCTAAGAAAGGCCCAGGAAATATGCTCCACGACCATGCGAATGGGAGAAATGGAAATTGAAACGCCTTCGCGGTTTCACCAGGCAGCCGTTAGGATTGCCAGTGTCAATACGTCTGGAAGCAATACCTTCGGGAGAGGGCCTGGAGAAAAGGGAAGCCTCCTAAGCCACTGGTGGTATTGCGCCCTGGTAACAGGCACCACTGAAAACAATCAAGAGATTGCTGCCAAAGAAAAACAAAACCAGAGAGCTGGCCACATGATGTGGCAATCCACCTCCTGGCTGTCTTTGCACAGTAAAGTATCATTTAGGGAGACCCGGGCAGGCCAGCGACCCCTGCACACCTATTGACAAGAGCCAAGGCTTGAAAGTAAAAACAAAGTGTCATGGTGCGTGATCCTTTTAATGTCATGTTGGAGTCTGTTGGCTAGTATCTTGTTGAGGATTTTTGCATCTAAGTTCATCGGTGATATTGCTCTCCAGTTTTCTTTTCTTGTAGTATCTTTGTCTGGTTTGGGGATCAGGTGGATGGCTTCGTACAATGAGTTTGGGAGTGTTCTTTCCTCTGCAGTGTTTTGGAAGCGTTTGCAGAACCATGTGTACTTTAGAGAGACACGGGTGCCCCAGCTGTCACTAGCCACCTATTGACAACAGCCAAGTCTTGAAAGTAAAAACACAATGTCCATCCCCAGATGAATGGAAAGTGAAGAGTTGGTACACATAGAGCATGGAATACTGCTCAGCCATGAAACAGAATAATATCCTGCCATTTCCAGCATCTTCGATAGATCCGGAGTTCCCTGTACTCAGCATGGGACGTCCAACAGAGAAAGAGAAAATTCCAACGATAGCACGTATAGGTGGCATCTCAAGGTCGATACCAGGAAAGTAGAAAGCACAAACAGAGTCACAGATTTAGAACGCAAGTACAGGGTTTCGAGAGGGCAAAGGCATGCGGAGGTGGGTTGAATGAGGAGGGTGGGATTAACACATGCATTCTAATATGTATTAAGCAGACGATCCACAACCACCTTCTACAAAGCACAGGGAGCGGTCGCCACCACCCTGGACTAAGCTACGTGGGAAGAGAATGCGAAAGAGAATGGATGTGTATATATATACATACACGGAGAACTGAATCAAGGTGCTGCACAGCGAAAGTCAACAGCATTGTAAATTCACTAGACATGGACAGAAATTAGAATCTCTATAAAAAGCAAAATGATCGAGATCCAGTATGTTCCTCTCAGGCCTCAGAGAGATGCGCGGGTGTCACTTCCCTGGAGCGTGAGCAGGCTTGGGCACCAAAGTTGGAGTGTGGTCACAGTGAGGCAGGTCGGCGCGGGAGTGGGTCGCACCAGCGAATTAACCCCTTTGGACCTGTGGTGCCTGGTCCCTTCTGGTTGGCAGCAGTCTCTGTAGATGTAGGTGTGCCCTCCTGCAGCTAAGCCAAGCCCACTGCAGCCAGAGGATGGTGGTCCGACATGCACAACAGTGTTCAAACATCACCTGGTGTCCAGGTCTCCTGCTGGTGGGGTTCCCGCCATTCACCTCCTTCCTTAGAGTCACCCCACTTGCCTCCGACAACACACTCTTCAGGAGGGGTTTGCAGGGGGTGTGATGAATCGAGAGTGGGAAGGGTAAGTGGGAGAAGGAGTGAGACACAAGCCCTTAGGTGTCTGTCCGGACACGTTCCTCTCTAATTCATATTCCAAGAACACGCATGTGCGCAAGGTCTGCGTTCCTGGGGAATCCGACCAGCTGTGGGAAAATGCTGCCGCCTTGTGGCTGCCTCCTGTAACTACAACGTTCCAAAGGGAGCTCAGCGGCCCTTCCTGTTCAAAAGGCCAGCGGGGTTGTAATTGACACCCCCGCTGCAAAAATGTCCTGGGGATAGGCACTGGAAAAGAGCCCGAAACAGGATTGATTGGCAACAGGCGGTTTCAAGAGGTAAGTTGAATTCACCATGCGTGTTTTGTTTCCCTTTGTGTTGGTTTCTAAGAAAGGCCCAGGAAATATGCTCCACGCCCATGCGAATGGGAGAAATGGAAATTGAAACGCCTTCGCGGTTTCACCTGGCAGCCGTTAGGATTGCCAGTGTCAATACGTCTGGAAGCAATACCTTCGGGAGAGGGCCTGGAGAAAAGGGAAGCCTCCTAAGCCACTGGTGGTATTGCGCCCTGGTAACAGGCACCACTGAAAACAATCAAGAGATTCCTGCCAAAAACAAAACAAAACCAGAGAGCCGGCCACATGATGTGGCAATCCACCTCCTGGCTGTCTTTGCACAGTAAAGTATCATTTGGGGAGACCCGGGCAGGCCAGCAACCCCTGCACACCTATTGACAAGAGCCAAGGCTTGAAAGTAAAAACACAGTGTCATGGTGTGTGATCCTTTTAATGTCATGTTGGAGTCTGTTGTCTAGTATCTTGTTGAGGATTTTTGCATCTAAGTTCATCGGTTAAATTCTCTCCAGTTTTCTTTTCTTGTAGTATCTTTGTCTGGTTTGGGGATCAGGTGGATGGCTTTGTACAATGAGTTTGGGAGTGTTCTTTCCTCTGCAGTGTTTTGGAAGCGTTTGCAGAACCATGTGTACTTTAGAGAGACACGGGTGCCCCAGCTGTCACTAGCCACCTATTGACAACAGCCAAGTCTTGAAAGTAAAAGCACAATGTCCATCCCCAGATGAATGGAAAGTGAAGAGTTGGTACACATAGAGCATGGAATACTGCTCAGCCATGAAACAGAATAATATCCTGCCATTTCCAGCATCTTCGATAGATCCGGAGTTCCCTGTACTCAGCATGGGACGTCCAACAGAGAAAGAGAAAATTCCAACGATAGCACGTATAGGTGGCATCTCAAAGTCGATACCAGGAAAGTAGAAAGCACAAACAGAGTCACAGATTTAGAACGCAAGTACAGGGTTTCGAGAGGGCAAAGGCATGCGGAGGTGGGTTGAATGAGGAGGGTGGGATTAACACATGCATTCTAATATGTATTAAGCAGATGATCCACAACCACCTTCTACAAAGCACAGGGAGCGGTCGCCACCACCCTGGACTAAGCTACGTGGGAAGAGAATGCGAAAGAGAATGGATGTGTATATATATACATACACGGAGAACTGAATCAAGGTGCTGCACAGCGAAAGTCAACAGCATTGTAAATTCACTAGACATGGACAGAAATTAGAATCTCTATAAAAAGCAAAATGATCAAGATCCAGTATGTTCCTCTCAGGCCTCAGAGAGATGCGCGGGTGTCACTTCCCTGGAGCATGAGCAGGCTTGGGCACCAAAGTTGGAGTGTGGTCACAGTGAGGCAGGTCGGCACGGGAGTGGGTCGCACCAGCGAATTAACCCCTTTGGACCTGTGGTGCCTGGTCCCTTCTGGTTGGCAGCAGTCTCTGTAGATGTAGGTGTGCCCTCCTGCAGCTAAGCCAAGCCCACTGCAGCCAGAGGATGGTGGTCCGACATGCACAACAGTGTTCAAACATCACCTGGTGTCCAGGTCTCCTGCTGGTGGGGTTCCCGCCATTCACCTCCTTCCTTAGAGTCACCCCACTTGCCTCTGACAAGACACTCTTCAGGAGGGGTTTGCAGGGGGTGTGATGAATCGAGAGTGGGAAGGGTAAGTGGGAGAAGGAGTGAGACACAAGCCCTTAGGTGTCTCTCCGGACACGTTCCTCTCTAATTCATATTCCAAGAACACGCGTGTGCGCAAGGTCTGCGTTCCTGGGGAATCCGACCAGCTGTGGGAAAATGCTGCCGCCTTGTGGCCGCCTCCTGTAACTACAACGTTCCAAAGGGAGCTCAGCGGCCCTTCCTGTTCAAAAGGCCAGCGGGGTTGTAATTGACACCCCTGCTGCAAAAATGTCCTGGGGATAGGCACTGGAAAAGAGCCCGAAACAGGATTGATTGGCAACAGGCGGTTTCAAGAGGTAAGTTGAATTCACCATGCGTGTTTTGTTTCCCTTTGTGTTGGTTTCTAAGAAAGGCCCAGGAAATATGCTCCACGACCATGCGAATGGGAGAAATGGAAATTGAAACGCCTTCGCGGTTTCACCTGGCAGCCGTTAGGATTGCCAGTGTCAATACGTCTGGAAGCAATACCTTCGGGAGAGGGCCTGGAGAAAAGGGAAGCCTCCTAAGCCACTGGTGGTATTGCGCCCTGGTAACAGGCACCACTGAAAACAATCAAGAGATTGCTGCCAAAGAAAAACAAAACCAGAGAGCCGGCCACATGATGTGGCAATCCACCTCCTGGCTGTCTTTGCACAGTAAAGTATCATTTAGGGAGACCCGGGCAGGCCAGCGACCCCTGCACACCTATTGACAAGAGCCAAGGCTTGAAAGTAAAAACAAAGTGTCATGGTGCGTGATCCTTTTAATGTCATGTTGGAGTCTGTTGGCTAGTATCTTGTTGAGGATTTTTGCATCTAAGTTCATCGGTGATATTGCTCTCCAGTTTTCTTTTCTTGTAGTATCTTTGTCTGGTTTGGGGATCAGGTGGATGGCTTCGTACAATGAGTTTGGGAGTGTTCTTTCCTCTGCAGTGTTTTGGAAGCGTTTGCAGAACCATGTGTACTTTAGAGAGACACGGGTGCCCCAGCTGTCACTAGCCACCTATTGACAACAGCCAAGTCTTGAAAGTAAAAACACAATGTCCATCCCCAGATGAATGGAAAGTGAAGAGTTGGTACACATAGAGCATGGAATACTGCTCAGCCATGAAACAGAATAATATCCTGCCATTTCCAGCATCTTCGATAGATCCGGAGTTCCCTGTACTCAGCATGGGACGTCCAACAGAGAAAGAGAAAATTCCAACGATAGCACGTATAGGTGGCATCTCAAGGTCGATACCAGGAAAGTAGAAAGCACAAACAGAGTCACAGATTTAGAACGCAAGTACAGGGTTTCGAGAGGGCAAAGGCATGCGGAGGTGGGTTGAATGAGGAGGGTGGGATTAACACATGCATTCTAATATGTATTAAGCAGACGATCCACAACCACCTTCTACAAAGCACAGGGAGCGGTCGCCACCACCCTGGACTAAGCTACGTGGGAAGAGAATGCGAAAGAGAATGGATGTGTATATATATACATACACGGAGAACTGAATCAAGGTGCTGCACAGCGAAAGTCAACAGCATTGTAAATTCACTAGACATGGACAGAAATTAGAATCTCTATAAAAAGCAAAATGATCGAGATCCAGTATGTTCCTCTCAGGCCTCAGAGAGATGCGCGGGTGTCACTTCCCTGGAGCGTGAGCAGGCTTGGGCACCAAAGTTGGAGTGTGGTCACAGTGAGGCAGGTCGGCGCGGGAGTGGGTCGCACCAGCGAATTAACCCCTTTGGACCTGTGGTGCCTGGTCCCTTCTGGTTGGCAGCAGTCTCTGTAGATGTAGGTGTGCCCTCCTGCAGCTAAGCCAAGCCCACTGCAGCCAGAGGATGGTGGTCCGACATGCACAACAGTGTTCAAACATCACCTGGTGTCCAGGTCTCCTGCTGGTGGGGTTCCCGCCATTCACCTCCTTCCTTAGAGTCACCCCACTTGCCTCCGACAACACACTCTTCAGGAGGGGTTTGCAGGGGGTGTGATGAATCGAGAGTGGGAAGGGTAAGTGGGAGAAGGAGTGAGACACAAGCCCTTAGGTGTCTGTCCGGACACGTTCCTCTCTAATTCATATTCCAAGAACACGCATGTGCGCAAGGTCTGCGTTCCTGGGGAATCCGACCAGCTGTGGGAAAATGCTGCCGCCTTGTGGCTGCCTCCTGTAACTACAACGTTCCAAAGGGAGCTCAGCGGCCCTTCCTGTTCAAAAGGCCAGCGGGGTTGTAATTGACACCCCCGCTGCAAAAATGTCCTGGGGATAGGCACTGGAAAAGAGCCCGAAACAGGATTGATTGGCAACAGGCGGTTTCAAGAGGTAAGTTGAATTCACCATGCGTGTTTTGTTTCCCTTTGTGTTGGTTTCTAAGAAAGGCCCAGGAAATATGCTCCACGCCCATGCGAATGGGAGAAATGGAAATTGAAACGCCTTCGCGGTTTCACCTGGCAGCCGTTAGGATTGCCAGTGTCAATACGTCTGGAAGCAATACCTTCGGGAGAGGGCCTGGAGAAAAGGGAAGCCTCCTAAGCCACTGGTGGTATTGCGCCCTGGTAACAGGCACCACTGAAAACAATCAAGAGATTCCTGCCAAAAACAAAACAAAACCAGAGAGCCGGCCACATGATGTGGCAATCCACCTCCTGGCTGTCTTTGCACAGTAAAGTATCATTTGGGGAGACCCGGGCAGGCCAGCAACCCCTGCACACCTATTGACAAGAGCCAAGGCTTGAAAGTAAAAACACAGTGTCATGGTGTGTGATCCTTTTAATGTCATGTTGGAGTCTGTTGTCTAGTATCTTGTTGAGGATTTTTGCATCTAAGTTCATCGGTGATATTGCTCTCCAGTTTTCTTTTCTTGTAGTATCTTTGTCTGGTTTGGGGATCAGGTGGATGGCTTTGTACAATGAGTTTGGGAGTGTTCTTTCCTCTGCAGTGTTTTGGAAGCGTTTGCAGAACCATGTGTACTTTAGAGAGACACGGGTGCCCCAGCTGTCACTAGCCACCTATTGACAACAGCCAAGTCTTGAAAGTAAAAGCACAATGTCCATCCCCAGATGAATGGAAAGTGAAGAGTTGGTACACATAGAGCATGGAATACTGCTCAGCCATGAAACAGAATAATATCCTGCCATTTCCAGCATCTTCGATAGATCCGGAGTTCCCTGTACTCAGCATGGGACGTCCAACAGAGAAAGAGAAAATTCCAACGATAGCACGTATAGGTGGCATCTCAAAGTCGATACCAGGAAAGTAGAAAGCACAAACAGAGTCACAGATTTAGAACGCAAGTACAGGGTTTCGAGAGGGCAAAGGCATGCGGAGGTGGGTTGAATGAGGAGGGTGGGATTAACACATGCATTCTAATATGTATTAAGCAGATGATCCACAACCACCTTCTACAAAGCACAGGGAGCGGTCGCCACCACCCTGGACTAAGCTACGTGGGAAGAGAATGCGAAAGAGAATGGATGTGTATATATATACATACACGGAGAACTGAATCAAGGTGCTGCACAGCGAAAGTCAACAGCATTGTAAATTCACTAGACATGGACAGAAATTAGAATCTCTATAAAAAGCAAAATGATCAAGATCCAGTATGTTCCTCTCAGGCCTCAGAGAGATGCGCGGGTGTCACTTCCCTGGAGCATGAGCAGGCTTGGGCACCAAAGTTGGAGTGTGGTCACAGTGAGGCAGGTCGGCACGGGAGTGGGTCGCACCAGCGAATTAACCCCTTTGGACCTGTGGTGCCTGGTCCCTTCTGGTTGGCAGCAGTCTCTGTGGATGTAGGTGTGCCCTCCTGCAGCTAAGCCAAGCCCACTGCAGCCAGAGGATGGTGGTCCGACATGCACAACAGTGTTCAAACATCACCTGGTGTCCAGGTCTCCTGCTGGTGGGGTTCCCGCCATTCACCTCCTTCCTTAGAGTCACCCCACTTGCCTCTGACAAGACACTCTTCAGGAGGGGTTTGCAGGGGGTGTGATGAATCGAGAGTGGGAAGGGTAAGTGGGAGAAGGAGTGAGACACAAGCCCTTAGGTGTCTGTCCGGACACGTTCCTCTCTAATTCATATTCCAAGAACACGCGTGTGCACAAGGTCTGCGTTCCTGGGGAATCCGACCAGCTGTGGGAAAATGCTGCCGCCTTGTGGCCGCCTCCTGTAACTACAACGTTCCAAAGGGAGCTCAGCGGCCCTTCCTGTTCAAAAGGCCAGCGGGGTTGTAATTGACACCCCTGCTGCAAAAATGTCCTGGGGATAGGCACTGGAAAAGAGCCCGAAACAGGATTGATTGGCAACAGGCGGTTTCAAGAGGTAAGTTGAATTCACCATGCGTGTTTTGTTTCCCTTTGTGTTGGTTTCTAAGAAAGGCCCAGGAAATATGCTCCACGACCATGCGAATGGGAGAAATGGAAATTGAAACGCCTTCGCGGTTTCACCAGGCAGCCGTTAGGATTGCCAGTGTCAATACGTCTGGAAGCAATACCTTCGGGAGAGGGCCTGGAGAAAAGGGAAGCCTCCTAAGCCACTGGTGGTATTGCGCCCTGGTAACAGGCACCACTGAAAACAATCAAGAGATTGCTGCCAAAGAAAAACAAAACCAGAGAGCCGGCCACATGATGTGGCAATCCACCTCCTGGCTGTCTTTGCACAGTAAAGTATCATTTAGGGAGACCCGGGCAGGCCAGCGACCCCTGCACACCTATTGACAAGAGCCAAGGCTTGAAAGTAAAAACAAAGTGTCATGGTGCGTGATCCTTTTAATGTCATGTTGGAGTCTGTTGGCTAGTATCTTGTTGAGGATTTTTGCATCTAAGTTCATCGGTGATATTGCTCTCCAGTTTTCTTTTCTTGTAGTATCTTTGTCTGGTTTGGGGATCAGGTGGATGGCTTCGTACAATGAGTTTGGGAGTGTTCTTTCCTCTGCAGTGTTTTGGAAGCGTTTGCAGAACCATGTGTACTTTAGAGAGACACGGGTGCCCCAGCTGTCACTAGCCACCTATTGACAACAGCCAAGTCTTGAAAGTAAAAACACAATGTCCATCCCCAGATGAATGGAAAGTGAAGAGTTGGTACACATAGAGCATGGAATACTGCTCAGCCATGAAACAGAATAATATCCTGCCATTTCCAGCATCTTCGATAGATCCGGAGTTCCCTGTACTCAGCATGGGACGTCCAACAGAGAAAGAGAAAATTCCAACGATAGCACGTATAGGTGGCATCTCAAGGTCGATACCAGGAAAGTAGAAAGCACAAACAGAGTCACAGATTTAGAACGCAAGTACAGGGTTTCGAGAGGGCAAAGGCATGCGGAGGTGGGTTGAATGAGGAGGGTGGGATTAACACATGCATTCTAATATGTATTAAGCAGACGATCCACAACCACCTTCTACAAAGCACAGGGAGCGGTCGGCACCACCCTGGACTAAGCTACGTGGGAAGAGAATGCGAAAGAGAATGGATGTGTATATATATACATACACGGAGAACTGAATCAAGGTGCTGCACAGCGAAAGTCAACAGCATTGTAAATTCACTAGACATGGACAGAAATTAGAATCTCTATAAAAAGCAAAATGATCGAGATCCAGTATGTTCCTCTCAGGCCTCAGAGAGATGCGCGGGTGTCACTTCCCTGGAGCGTGAGCAGGCTTGGGCACCAAAGTTGGAGTGTGGTCACAGTGAGGCAGGTCGGCGCGGGAGTGGGTCGCACCAGCGAATTAACCCCTTTGGACCTGTGGTGCCTGGTCCCTTCTGGTTGGCAGCAGTCTCTGTAGATGTAGGTGTGCCCTCCTGCAGCTAAGCCAAGCCCACTGCAGCCAGAGGATGGTGGTCCGACATGCACAACAGTGTTCAAACATCACCTGGTGTCCAGGTCTCCTGCTGGTGGGGTTCCCGCCATTCACCTCCTTCCTTAGAGTCACCCCACTTGCCTCCGACAACACACTCTTCAGGAGGGGTTTGCAGGGGGTGTGATGAATCGAGAGTGGGAAGGGTAAGTGGGAGAAGGAGTGAGACACAAGCCCTTAGGTGTCTGTCCGGACACGTTCCTCTCTAATTCATATTCCAAGAACACGCATGTGCGCAAGGTCTGCGTTCCTGGGGAATCCGACCAGCTGTGGGAAAATGCTGCCGCCTTGTGGCTGCCTCCTGTAACTACAACGTTCCAAAGGGAGCTCAGCGGCCCTTCCTGTTCAAAAGGCCAGCGGGGTTGTAATTGACACCCCCGCTGCAAAAATGTCCTGGGGATAGGCACTGGAAAAGAGCCCGAAACAGGATTGATTGGCAACAGGCGGTTTCAAGAGGTAAGTTGAATTCACCATGCGTGTTTTGTTTCCCTTTGTGTTGGTTTCTAAGAAAGGCCCAGGAAATATGCTCCACGCCCATGCGAATGGGAGAAATGGAAATTGAAACGCCTTCGCGGTTTCACCTGGCAGCCGTTAGGATTGCCAGTGTCAATACGTCTGGAAGCAATACCTTCGGGAGAGGGCCTGGAGAAAAGGGAAGCCTCCTAAGCCACTGGTGGTATTGCGCCCTGGTAACAGGCACCACTGAAAACAATCAAGAGATTCCTGCCAAAAACAAAACAAAACCAGAGAGCCGGCCACATGATGTGGCAATCCACCTCCTGGCTGTCTTTGCACAGTAAAGTATCATTTGGGGAGACCCGGGCAGGCCAGCAACCCCTGCACACCTATTGACAAGAGCCAAGGCTTGAAAGTAAAAACACAGTGTCATGGTGTGTGATCCTTTTAATGTCATGTTGGAGTCTGTTGTCTAGTATCTTGTTGAGGATTTTTGCATCTAAGTTCATCGGTTAAATTCTCTCCAGTTTTCTTTTCTTGTAGTATCTTTGTCTGGTTTGGGGATCAGGTGGATGGCTTTGTACAATGAGTTTGGGAGTGTTCTTTCCTCTGCAGTGTTTTGGAAGCGTTTGCAGAACCATGTGTACTTTAGAGAGACACGGGTGCCCCAGCTGTCACTAGCCACCTATTGACAACAGCCAAGTCTTGAAAGTAAAAGCACAATGTCCATCCCCAGATGAATGGAAAGTGAAGAGTTGGTACACATAGAGCATGGAATACTGCTCAGCCATGAAACAGAATAATATCCTGCCATTTCCAGCATCTTCGATAGATCCGGAGTTCCCTGTACTCAGCATGGGACGTCCAACAGAGAAAGAGAAAATTCCAACGATAGCACGTATAGGTGGCATCTCAAAGTCGATACCAGGAAAGTAGAAAGCACAAACAGAGTCACAGATTTAGAACGCAAGTACAGGGTTTCGAGAGGGCAAAGGCATGCGGAGGTGGGTTGAATGAGGAGGGTGGGATTAACACATGCATTCTAATATGTATTAAGCAGATGATCCACAACCACCTTCTACAAAGCACAGGGAGCGGTCGCCACCACCCTGGACTAAGCTACGTGGGAAGAGAATGCGAAAGAGAATGGATGTGTATATATATACATACACGGAGAACTGAATCAAGGTGCTGCACAGCGAAAGTCAACAGCATTGTAAATTCACTAGACATGGACAGAAATTAGAATCTCTATAAAAAGCAAAATGATCAAGATCCAGTATGTTCCTCTCAGGCCTCAGAGAGATGCGCGGGTGTCACTTCCCTGGAGCATGAGCAGGCTTGGGCACCAAAGTTGGAGTGTGGTCACAGTGAGGCAGGTCGGCACAGGAGTGGGTCGCACCAGCGAATTAACCCCTTTGGACCTGTGGTGCCTGGTCCCTTCTGGTTGGCAGCAGTCTCTGTAGATGTAGGTGTGCCCTCCTGCAGCTAAGCCAAGCCCACTGCAGCCAGAGGATGGTGGTCCGACATGCACAACAGTGTTCAAACATCACCTGGTGTCCAGGTCTCCTGCTGGTGGGGTTCCCGCCATTCACCTCCTTCCTTAGAGTCACCCCACTTGCCTCTGACAAGACACTCTTCAGGAGGGGTTTGCAGGGGGTGTGATGAATCGAGAGTGGGAAGGGTAAGTGGGAGAAGGAGTGAGACACAAGCCCTTAGGTGTCTCTCCGGACACGTTCCTCTCTAATTCATATTCCAAGAACACGCGTGTGCGCAAGGTCTGCGTTCCTGGGGAATCCGACCAGCTGTGGGAAAATGCTGCCGCCTTGTGGCCGCCTCCTGTAACTACAACGTTCCAAAGGGAGCTCAGCGGCCCTTCCTGTTCAAAAGGCCAGCGGGGTTGTAATTGACACCCCTGCTGCAAAAATGTCCTGGGGATAGGCACTGGAAAAGAGCCCGAAACAGGATTGATTGGCAACAGGCGGTTTCAAGAGGTAAGTTGAATTCACCATGCGTGTTTTGTTTCCCTTTGTGTTGGTTTCTAAGAAAGGCCCAGGAAATATGCTCCACGACCATGCGAATGGGAGAAATGGAAATTGAAACGCCTTCGCGGTTTCACCTGGCAGCCGTTAGGATTGCCAGTGTCAATACGTCTGGAAGCAATACCTTCGGGAGAGGGCCTGGAGAAAAGGGAAGCCTCCTAAGCCACTGGTGGTATTGCGCCCTGGTAACAGGCACCACTGAAAACAATCAAGAGATTGCTGCCAAAGAAAAACAAAACCAGAGAGCCGGCCACATGATGTGGCAATCCACCTCCTGGCTGTCTTTGCACAGTAAAGTATCATTTGGGGAGACCCGGGCAGGCCAGCGACCCCTGCACACCTATTGACAAGAGCCAAGGCTTGACAGTAAAAACACAGTATCATGGTGTGTGATCCTTTTAATGTCATGTTGGAGTCTGTTGGCTAGTATCTTGTTGAGGATTTTTGCATCTAAGTTCATCGGTGATATTGCTCTCCAGCTTTCTTTTCTTGTAGTATCTTTGTCTGGTTTGGGGATCAGGGGGATGGCTTCGTACAATGAGTTTGGGAGTGTTCTTTCCTCTGCAGTGTTTTGGAAGCGTTTGCAGAACCATGTGTACTTTAGAGAGACACGGGTGCCCCAGCTGTCACTAGCCACCTATTGACAACAGCCAAGTCTTGAAAGTAAAAACACAATGTCCATCCCCAGATGAATGGAAAGTGAAGAGTTGGTACACATAGAGCATGGAATACTGCTCAGCCATGAAACAGAATAATATCCTGCCATTTCCAGCATCTTCGATAGATCCGGAGTTCCCTGTACTCAGCATGGGACGTCCAACAGAGAAAGAGAAAATTCCAACGATAGCACGTATAGGTGGCATCTCAAAGTCGATACCAGGAAAGTAGAAAGCACAAACAGAGTCACAGATTTAGAACGCAAGTACAGGGTTTCGAGAGGGCAAAGGCATGCGGAGGTGGGTTGAATGAGGAGGGTGGGATGAACACATGCATTCTAATATGTATTAAGCAGACGATCCACAACCACCTTCTACAAAGCACAGGGAGCGGTCGGCACCACCCTGGACTAAGCTACGTGGGAAGAGAATGCGAAAGAGAATGGATGTGTATATATATACATACACGGAGAACTGAATCAAGGTGCTGCACAGCGAAAGTCAACAGCATTGTAAATTCACTAGACATGGACAGAAATTAGAATCTCTATAAAAAGCAAAATGATCGAGATCCAGTATGTTCCTCTCAGGCCTCAGAGAGATGCGCGGGTGTCACTTCCCTGGAGCGTGAGCAGGCTTGGGCACCAAAGTTGGAGTGTGGTCACAGTGAGGCAGGTCGGCGCGGGAGTGGGTCGCACCAGCGAATTAACCCCTTTGGACCTGTGGTGCCTGGTCCCTTCTGGTTGGCAGCAGTCTCTGTAGATGTAGGTGTGCCCTCCTGCAGCTAAGCCAAGCCCACTGCAGCCAGAGGATGGTGGTCCGACATGCACAACAGTGTTCAAACATCACCTGGTGTCCAGGTCTCCTGCTGGTGGGGTTCCCGCCATTCACCTCCTTCCTTAGAGTCACCCCACTTGCCTCCGACAACACACTCTTCAGGAGGGGTTTGCAGGGGGTGTGATGAATCGAGAGTGGGAAGGGTAAGTGGGAGAAGGAGTGAGACACAAGCCCTTAGGTGTCTGTCCGGACACGTTCCTCTCTAATTCATATTCCAAGAACACGCATGTGCGCAAGGTCTGCGTTCCTGGGGAATCCGACCAGCTGTGGGAAAATGCTGCCGCCTTCTGGCTGCCTCCTGTAACTACAACGTTCCAAAGGGAGCTCAGCGGCCCTTCCTGTTCAAAAGGCCAGCGGGGTTGTAATTGACACCCCCGCTGCAAAAATGTCCTGGGGATAGGCACTGGAAAAGAGCCCGAAACAGGATTGATTGGCAACAGGCGGTTTCAAGAGGTAAGTTGAATTCACCATGCGTGTTTTGTTTCCCTTTGTGTTGGTTTCTAAGAAAGGCCCAGGAAATATGCTCCACGACCATGCGAATGGGAGAAATGGAAATTGAAACGCCTTCGCGGTTTCACCTGGCAGCCGTTAGGATTGCCAGTGTCAATACGTCTGGAAGCAATACCTTCGGGAGAGGGCCTGGAGAAAAGGGAAGCCTCCTAAGCCACTGGTGGTATTGCGCCCTGGTAACAGGCACCACTGAAAACAATCAAGAGATTCCTGCCAAAAACAAAACAAAACCAGAGAGCCGGCCACATGATGTGGCAATCCACCTCCTGGCTGTCTTTGCACAGTAAAGTATCATTTGGGGAGACCCGGGCAGGCCAGCGACCCCTGCACACCTATTGACAAGAGCCAAGGCTTGAAAGTAAAAACACAGTGTCATGGTGTGTGATCCTTTTAATGTCATGTTGGAGTCTGTTGTCTAGTATCTTGTTGAGGATTTTTGCATCTAAGTTCATCGGTGATATTGCTCTCCAGTTTTCTTTTCTTGTAGTATCTTTGTCTGGTTTGGGGATCAGGTGGATGGCTTCGTACAATGAGTTTGGGAGTGTTCTTTCCTCTGCAGTGTTTTGGAAGCGTTTGCAGAACCATGTGTACTTTAGAGAGACACGGGTGCCCCAGCTGTCACTAGCCACCTATTGACAACAGCCAAGTCTTGAAAGTAAAAACACAATGTCCATCCCCAGATGAATGGAAAGTGAAGAGTTGGTACACATAGAGCATGGAATACTGCTCAGCCATGAAACAGAATAATATCCTGCCATTTCCAGCATCTTCGATAGATCCGGAGTTCCCTGTACTCAGCATGGGACGTCCAACAGAGAAAGAGAAAATTCCAACGATAGCACGTATAGGTGGCATCTCAAAGTCGATACCAGGAAAGTAGAAAGCACAAACAGAGTCACAGATTTAGAACGCAAGTACAGGGTTTCGAGAGGGCAAAGGCATGCGGAGGTGGGTTGAATGAGGAGGGTGGGATTAACACATGCATTCTAATATGTATAAAGCAGACGATCCACAACCACCTACTACAAAGCACAGGGAGCGGTCGGCACCACCCTGGACTAACCTACGTGGGAAGAGAATGCGAAAGAGAATGGATGTGTATATATATACATACACGGAGAACTGAATCAAGGTGCTGCACAGCGAAAGTCAACAGCATTGTAAATTCACTAGACATGGACAGAAATTAGAATCTCTATAAAAAGCAAAATGATCGAGATCCAGTATGTTCCTCTCAGGCCTCAGAGAGATGCGCGGGTGTCACTTCCCTGGAGCGTGAGCAGGCTTGGGCACCAAAGTTGGAGTGTGGTCACAGTGAGGCAGGTCGGCGCGGGAGTGGGTCGCACCAGCGAATTAACCCCTTTGGACCTGTGGTGCCTGGTCCCTTCTGGTTGGCAGCAGTCTCTGTAGATGTAGGTGTGCCCTCCTGCAGCTAAGCCAAGCCCACTGCAGCCAGAGGATGGTGGTCCGACATGCACAACAGTGTTCAAACATCACCTGGTGTCCAGGTCTCCTGCTGGTGGGGTTCCCGCCATTCACCTCCTTCCTTAGAGTCACCCCACTTGCCTCCGACAACACACTCTTCAGGAGGGGTTTGCAGGGGGTGTGATGAATCGAGAGTGGGAAGGGTAAGTGGGAGAAGGAGTGAGACACAAGCCCTTAGGTGTCTGTCCGGACACGTTCCTCTCTAATTCATATTCCAAGAACACGCATGTGCGCAAGATCTGCGTTCCTGGGGAATCCGACCAGCTGTGGGAAAATGCTGCCGCCTTGTGGCCGCCTCCTGTAACTACAACGTTCCAAAGGGAGCTCAGCGGCCCTTCCTGTTCAAAAGGCCAGCGGGGTTGTAATTGACACCCCCGCTGCAAAAATGTCCTGGGGATAGGCACTGGAAAAGAGCCCGAAACAGGATTGATTGGCAACAGGCGGTTTCAAGAGGTAAGTTGAATTCACCATGCGTGTTTTGTTTCCCTCTGTGTTGGTTTCTAAGAAAGGCCCAGGAAATATGCTCCACGACCATGCGAATGGGAGAAATGGAAATTGAAATGCCTTCGCGATTTCACCTGGCAGCCGTTAGGATTGCCAGTGTCAATACGTCTGGAAGCAATACCTTCGGGAGAGGGCCTGGAGAAAAGGGAAGCCTCCTAAGCCACTGGTGGTATTGCGCCCTGGTAACAGGCACCACTGAAAACAATCAAGAGATTCCTGCCAAAGAAAAACAAAACCAGAGAGCCGGCCACATGATGTGGCAATCCACCTCCTGGCTGTCTTTGCACAGTAAAGTATCATTTGGGGAGACCCGGGCAGGCCAGCGACCCCTGCACACCTATTGACATGAGCCAAGGCTTGAAAGTAAAAACACAGTGTCATGGTGTGTGATCCTTTTAATGTCATGTTGGAGTCTGTTGGCTAGTATCTTGTTGAGGATTTTTGCATCTAAGTTCATCGGTGATATTGCTCTCCAGTTTTCTTTTCTTGTAGTATCTTTGTCTGGTTTGGGGATCAGGTGGATGGCTTCGTACAATGAGTTTGGGAGTGTTCTTTCCTCTGCAGTGTTTTGGAAGCGTTTGCAGAACCATGTGTACTTTAGAGAGACACGGGTGCCCCAGCTGTCACTAGCCACCTATTGACAACAGCCAAGTCTTGAAAGTAAAAACACAATGTCCATCCCCAGATGAATGGAAAGTGAAGAGTTGGTACACATAGAGCATGGAATACTGCTCAGCCATGAAACAGAATAATATCCTGCCATTTCCAGCATCTTCGATAGATCCGGAGTTCCCTGTACTCAGCATGGGACGTCCAACAGAGAAAGAGAAAATTCCAACGATAGCACGTATAGGTGGCATCTCAAAGTCGATACCAGGAAAGTAGAAAGCACAAACAGAGTCACAGATTTAGAACGCAAGTACAGGGTTTCGAGAGGGCAAAGGCATGCGGAGGTGGGTTGAATGAGGAGGGTGGGATTAACACATGCATTCTAATATGTATAAAGCAGACGATCCACAACCACCTTCTACAAAGCACAGGGAGCGGTCGCCACCACCCTGGACTAAGCTACGTGGGAAGAGAATGCGAAAGAGAATGGATGTGTATATATATACATACACGGAGAACTGAATCAAGGTGCTGCACAGCGAAAGTCAACAGCATTGTAAATTCACTAGACATGGACAGAAATTAGAATCTCTATAAAAAGCAAAATGATCGAGATCCAGTATGTTCCTCTCAGGCCTCAGAGAGATGCGCGGGTGTCACTTCCCTGGAGCGTGAGCAGGCTTGGGCACCAAAGTTGGAGTGTGGTCACAGTGAGGCAGGTCGGCGCGGGAGTGGGTCGCACCAGCGAATTAACCCCTTTGGACCTGTGGTGCCTGGTCCCTTCTAGTTGGCAGCAGTCTCTGTAGATGTAGGTGTGCCCTCCTGCAGCTAAGCCAAGCCCACTGCAGCCAGAGGATGGTGGTCCGACATGCACAACAGTGTTCAAACATCACCTGGTGTCCAGGTCTCCTGCTGGTGGGGTTCCCACCATTCACCTCCTTCCTTAGAGTCACCCCACTTGCCTCCGACAACACACTCTTCAGGAGGGGTTTGCAGGGGGTGTGATGAATCGAGAGTGGGAAGGGTAAGTGGGAGAAGGAGTGAGACACAAGCCCTTAGGTGTCTGTCCGGACACGTTCCTCTCTAATTCATATTCCAAGAACACGCATGTGCGCAAGGTCTGCGTTCCTGGGGAATCCGACCAGCTGTGGGAAAATGCTGCCGCCTTGTGGCCGCCTCCTGTAACTACAACGTTCCAAAGGGAGCTCAGCGGCCCTTCCTGTTCAAAAGGCCAGCGGGGTTGTAATTGACACCCCCGCTGCAAAAATGTCCTGGGGATAGGCACTGGAAAAGAGCCCGAAACAGGATTGATTGGCAACAGGCGGTTTCAAGAGGTAAGTTGAATTCACCATGCGTGTTTTGTTTCCCTTTGTGTTGTTTTCTAAGAAAGGCCCAGGAAATATGCTCCACGCCCATGCAAATGGGAGAAATGAAAATTGAAACGCCTTCGCGGTTTCACCTGGCAGCCGTTAGGATTGCCAGTGTCAATACGTCTGGAAGCAATACCTTCGGGAGAGGGCCTGGAGAAAAGGGAAGCCTCCTAAGCCACTGGTGGTATTGCACCCTGGTAACAGGCACCACTGAAAACAATCAAGAGATTCCTGCCAAAAACAAAACAAAACCAGAGAGCCGGCCACATGATGTGGCAATCCACCTCCTGGCTGTCTTTGCACAGTAAAGTATCATTTGGGGAGACCCGGGCAGGCCAGCGACCCCTGCACACCTATTGACAAGAGCCAAGGCTTGAAAGTAAAAACACAGTGTCATGGTGTGTGATCCTTTTAATGTCATGTTGGAGTCTGTTGGCTAGTATCTTGTTGAGGATTTTTGCATCTAAGTTCATCGGTGATATTGCTCTCCAGTTTTCTTTTCTTGTAGTATCTTTGTCTGGTTTGGGGATCAGGTGGATGGCTTCGTACAATGAGTTTGGGAGTGTTCTTTCCTCTGCAGTGTTTTGGAAGCGTTTGCAGAACCATGTGTACTTTAGAGAGACACGGGTGCCCCAGCTGTCACTAGCCACCTATTGACAACAGCCAAGTCTTGAAAGTAAAAACACAATGTCCATCCCCAGATGAATGGAAAGTGAAGAGTTGGTACACATAGAGCATGGAATACTGCTCAGCCATGAAACAGAATAATATCCTGCCATTTCCAGCATCTTCGATAGATCTGGAGTTCCCTGTACTCAGCATGGGACGTCCAACAGAGAAAGAGAAAATTCCAACGATAGCACGTATAGGTGGAATCTCAAAGTCGATACCAGGAAAGTAGAAAGCACAAACAGAGTCACAGATTTAGAACGCAAGTACAGGGTTTCGAGAGGGCAAAGGCATGCGGAGGTGGGTTGAATGAGGAGGGTGGGATTAACACATGCATTCTAATATGTATTAAGCAGACGATCCACAACCACCTTCTACAAAGCACAGGGAGTGGTCGCCACCACCCTGGACTAAGCTACGTGGGAAGAGAATGCGAAAGAGAATGGATGTGTATATATATACATACACGGAGAACTGAATCAAGGTGCTGCACAGCGAAAGTCAACAGCATTGTAAATTCACTAGACATGGACAGAAATTAGAATCTCTATAAAAAGCAAAATGATCAAGATCCAGTATGTTCCTCTCAGGCCTCAGAGAGATGCGCGGGTGTCACTTCCCTGGAGCATGAGCAGGCTTGGGCACCAAAGTTGGAGTGTGGTCACAGTGAGGCAGGTCGGCACGGGAGTGGGTCGCACCAGCGAATTAACCCCTTTGGACCTGTGGTGCCTGGTCCCTTCTGGTTGGCAGCAGTCTCTGTAGATGTAGGTGTGCCCTCCTGCAGCTAAGCCAAGCCCACTGCAGCCAGAGGATGGTGGTCCGACATGCACAACAGTGTTCAAACATCACCTGGTGTCCAGGTCTCCTGCTGGTGGGGTTCCCGCCATTCACCTCCTTCCTTAGAGTCACCCCACTTGCCTCCGACAAGACACTCTTCAGGAGGGGTTTGCAGGGGGTGTGATGAATCGAGAGTGGGAAGGGTAAGTGGGAGAAGGAGTGAGACACAAGCCCTTAGGTGTCTGTCCGGACACGTTCCTCTCTAATTCATATTCCAAGAACACGCGTGTGCGCAAGGTCTGCGTTCCTGGGGAATCCGACCAGCTGTGGGAAAATGCTGCCGCCTTGTGGCCACCTCCTGTAACTACAACGTTCCAAAGGGAGCTCAGCGGCCCTTCCTGTTCAAAAGGCCAGCGGGGTTGTAATTGACACCCCTGCTGCAAAAATGTCCTGGGGATAGGCACTGGAAAAGAGCCCGAAACAGGATTGATTGGCAACAGGCGGTTTCAAGAGGTAAGTTGAATTCACCATGCGTGTTTTGTTTCCCTTTGTGTTGGTTTCTAAGAAAGGCCCAGGAAATATGCTCCACGACCATGCGAATGGGAGAAATGGAAATTGAAACGCCTTCGCGGTTTCACCTGGCAGCCGTTAGGATTGCCAGTGTCAATACGTCTGGAAGCAATACCTTCGGGAGAGGGCCTGGAGAAAAGGGAAGCCTCCTAAGCCACTGGTGGTATTGCACCCTGGTAACAGGCACCACTGAAAACAATCAAGAGATTGCTGCCAAAGAAAAACAAAACCAGAGAGCCGGCCACATGATGTGGCAATCCACCTCCTGGCTGTCTTTGCACAGTAAAGTATCATTTAGGGAGACCCGGGCAGGCCAGCGACCCCTGCACACCTATTGACAAGAGCCAAGGCTTGAAAGTAAAAACAAAGTGTCATGGTGCGTGATCCTTTTAATGTCATGTTGGAGTCTGTTGGCTAGTATCTTGTTGAGGATTTTTGCATCTAAGTTCATCGGTGATATTGCTCTCCAGTTTTCTTTTCTTGTAGTATCTTTGTCTGGTTTGGGGATCAGGTGGATGGCTTCGTACAATGAGTTTGGGAGTGTTCTTTCCTCTGCAGTGTTTTGGAAGCGTTTGCAGAACCATGTGTACTTTAGAGAGACACGGGTGCCCCAGCTGTCACTAGCCACCTATTGACAACAGCCAAGTCTTGAAAGTAAAAACACAATGTCCATCCCCAGATGAATGGAAAGTGAAGAGTTGGTACACATAGAGCATGGAATACTGCTCAGCCATGAAACAGAATAAATTCCTGCCATTTCCAGCATCTTCGATAGATCCGGAGTTCCCTGTACTCAGCATGGGACGTCCAACAGAGAAAGAGAAAATTCCAACGATAGCACGTATAGGTGGCATCTCAAGGTCGATACCAGGAAAGTAGAAAGCACAAACAGAGTCACAGATTTAGAACGCAAGTACAGGGTTTCGAGAGGGCAAAGGCATGCGGAGGTGGGTTGAATGAGGAGGGTGGGATTAACACATGCATTCTAATATGTATTAAGCAGACGATCCACAACCACCTTCTACAAAGCACAGGGAGCGGTCGCCACCACCCTGGACTAAGCTACGTGGGAAGAGAATGCGAAAGAGAATGGATGTGTATATATATACATACACGGAGAACTGAATCAAGGTGCTGCACAGCGAAAGTCAACAGCATTGTAAATTCACTAGACATGGACAGAAATTAGAATCTCTATAAAAAGCAAAATGATCGAGATCCAGTATGTTCCTCTCAGGCCTCAGAGAGATGCGCGGGTGTCACTTCCCTGGAGCGTGAGCAGGCTTGGGCACCAAAGTTGGAGTGTGGTCACAGTGAGGCAGGTCGGCGCGGGAGTGGGTCGCACCAGCGAATTAACCCCTTTGGACCTGTGGTGCCTGGTCCCTTCTGGTTGGCAGCAGTCTCTGTAGATGTAGGTGTGCCCTCCTGCAGCTAAGCCAAGCCCACTGCAGCCAGAGGATGGTGGTCCGACATGCACAACAGTGTTCAAACATCACCTGGTGTCCAGGTCTCCTGCTGGTGGGGTTCCCGCCATTCACCTCCTTCCTTAGAGTCACCCCACTTGCCTCCGACAACACACTCTTCAGGAGGGGTTTGCAGGGGGTGTGATGAATCGAGAGTGGGAAGGGTAAGTGGGAGAAGGAGTGAGACACAAGCCCTTAGGTGTCTGTCCGGACACGTTCCTCTCTAATTCATATTCCAAGAACACGCATGTGCGCAAGGTCTGCGTTCCTGGGGAATCCGACCAGCTGTGGGAAAATGCTGCCGCCTTGTGGCTGCCTCCTGTAACTACAACGTTCCAAAGGGAGCTCAGCGGCCCTTCCTGTTCAAAAGGCCAGCGGGGTTGTAATTGACACCCCCGCTGCAAAAATGTCCTGGGGATAGGCACTGGAAAAGAGCCCGAAACAGGATTGATTGGCAACAGGCGGTTTCAAGAGGTAAGTTGAATTCACCATGCGTGTTTTGTTTCCCTTTGTGTTGGTTTCTAAGAAAGGCCCAGGAAATATGCTCCACGCCCATGTGAATGGGAGAAATGGAAATTGAAACGCCTTCGCGGTTTCACCTGGCAGCCGTTAGGATTGCCAGTGTCAATACGTCTGGAAGCAATACCTTCGGGAGAGGGCCTGGAGAAAAGGGAAGCCTCCTAAGCCACTGGTGGTATTGCGCCCTGGTAACAGGCACCACTGAAAACAATCAAGAGATTCCTGCCAAAAACAAAACAAAACCAGAGAGCCGGCCACATGATGTGGCAATCCACCTCCTGGCTGTCTTTGCACAGTAAAGTATCATTTGGGGAGACCCGGGCAGGCCAGCAACCCCTGCACACCTATTGACAAGAGCCAAGGCTTGAAAGTAAAAACACAGTGTCATGGTGTGTGATCCTTTTAATGTCATGTTGGAGTCTGTTGTCTAGTATCTTGTTGAGGATTTTTGCATCTAAGTTCATCGGTGATATTGCTCTCCAGTTTTCTTTTCTTGTAGTATCTTTGTCTGGTTTGGGGATCAGGTGGATGGCTTCGTACAATGAGTTTGGGAGTGTTCTTTCCTCTGCAGTGTTTTGGAAGCGTTTGCAGAACCATGTGTACTTTAGAGAGACACGGGTGCCCCAGCTGTCACTAGCCACCTATTGACAACAGCCAAGTCTTGAAAGTAAAAGCACAATGTCCATCCCCAGATGAATGGAAAGTGAAGAGTTGGTACACATAGAGCATGGAATACTGCTCAGCCATGAAACAGAATAATATCCTGCCATTTCCAGCATCTTCGATAGATCCGGAGTTCCCTGTACTCAGCATGGGACGTCCAACAGAGAAAGAGAAAATTCCAACGATAGCACGTATAGGTGGCATCTCAAAGTCGATACCAGGAAAGTAGAAAGCACAAACAGAGTCACAGATTTAGAACGCAAGTACAGGGTTTCGAGAGGGCAAAGGCATGCGGAGGTGGGTTGAATGAGGAGGGTGGGATTAACACATGCATTCTAATATGTATTAAGCAGACGATCCACAACCACCTTCTACAAAGCACAGGGAGCGGTCGCCACCACCCTGGACTAAGCTACGTGGGAAGAGAATGCGAAAGAGAATGGATGTGTATATATATACATACACGGAGAACTGAATCAAGGTGCTGCACAGCGAAAGTCAACAGCATTGTAAATTCACTAGACATGGACAGAAATTAGAATCTCTATAAAAAGCAAAATGATCAAGATCCAGTATGTTCCTCTCAGGCCTCAGAGAGATGCGCGGGTGTCACTTCCCTGGAGCATGAGCAGGCTTGGGCACCAAAGTTGGAGTGTGGTCACAGTGAGGCAGGTCGGCACGGGAGTGGGTCGCACCAGCGAATTAACCCCTTTGGACCTGTGGTGCCTGGTCCCTTCTGGTTGGCAGCAGTCTCTGTAGATGTAGGTGTGCCCTCCTGCAGCTAAGCCAAGCCCACTGCAGCCAGAGGATGGTGGTCCGACATGCACAACAGTGTTCAAACATCACCTGGTGTCCAGGTCTCCTGCTGGTGGGGTTCCCGCCATTCACCTCCTTCCTTAGAGTCACCCCACTTGCCTCCGACAAGACACTCTTCAGGAGGGGTTTGCAGGGGGTGTGATGAATCGAGAGTGGGAAGGGTAAGTGGGAGAAGGAGTGAGACACAAGCCCTTAGGTGTCTGTCCGGACACGTTCCTCTCTAATTCATATTCCAAGAACACGCGTGTGCGCAAGGTCTGCGTTCCTGGGGAATCCGACCAGCTGTGGGAAAATGCTGCCGCCTTGTGGCCGCCTCCTGTAACTACAACGTTCCAAAGGGAGCTCAGCGGCCCTTCCTGTTCAAAAGGCCAGCGGGGTTGTAATTGACACCCCTGCTGCAAAAATGTCCTGGGGATAGGCACTGGAAAAGAGCCCGAAACAGGATTGATTGGCAACAGGCGGTTTCAAGAGGTAAGTTGAATTCACCATGCGTGTTTTGTTTCCCTTTGTGTTGGTTTCTAAGAAAGGCCCAGGAAATATGCTCCACGACCATGCGAATGGGAGAAATGGAAATTGAAACGCCTGCGCGGTTTCACCTGGCAGCCGTTAGGATTGCCAGTGTCAATACGTCTGGAAGCAATACCTTCGGGAGAGGGCCTGGAGAAAAGGGAAGCCTCCTAAGCCACTGGTGGTATTGCGCCCTGGTAACAGGCACCACTGAAAACAATCAAGAGATTGCTGCCAAAGAAAAACAAAACCAGAGAGCCGGCCACATGATGTGGCAATCCACCTCCTGGCTGTCTTTGCACAGTAAAGTATCATTTAGGGAGACCCGGGCAGGCCAGCGACCCCTGCACACCTATTGACAAGAGCCAAGGCTTGAAAGTAAAAACAAAGTGTCATGGTGCGTGATCCTTTTAATGTCATGTTGGAGTCTGTTGGCTAGTATCTTGTTGAGGATTTTTGCATCTAAGTTCATCGGTGATATTGCTCTCCAGTTTTCTTTTCTTGTAGTATCTTTGTCTGGTTTGGGGATCAGGTGGATGGCTTCGTACAATGAGTTTGGGAGTGTTCTTTCCTCTGCAGTGTTTTGGAAGCGTTTGCAGAACCATGTGTACTTTAGAGAGACACGGGTGCCCCAGCTGTCACTAGCCACCTATTGACAACAGCCAAGTCTTGAAAGTAAAAACACAATGTCCATCCCCAGATGAATGGAAAGTGAAGAGTTGGTACACATAGAGCATGGAATACTGCTCAGCCATGAAACAGAATAATATCCTGCCATTTCCAGCATCTTCGATAGATCCGGAGTTCCCTGTACTCAGCATGGGACGTCCAACAGAGAAAGAGAAAATTCCAACGATAGCACGTATAGGTGGCATCTCAAGGTCGATACCAGGAAAGTAGAAAGCACAAACAGAGTCACAGATTTAGAACGCAAGTACAGGGTTTCGAGAGGGCAAAGGCATGCGGAGGTGGGTTGAATGAGGAGGGTGGGATTAACACATGCATTCTAATATGTATTAAGCAGACGATCCACAACCACCTTCTACAAAGCACAGGGAGCGGTCGCCACCACCCTGGACTAAGCTACGTGGGAAGAGAATGCGAAAGAGAATGGATGTGTATATATATACATACACGGAGAACTGAATCAAGGTGCTGCACAGCGAAAGTCAACAGCATTGTAAATTCACTAGACATGGACAGAAATTAGAATCTCTATAAAAAGCAAAATGATCGAGATCCAGTATGTTCCTCTCAGGCCTCAGAGAGATGCGCGGGTGTCACTTCCCTGGAGCGTGAGCAGGCTTGGGCACCAAAGTTGGAGTGTGGTCACAGTGAGGCAGGTCGGCGCGGGAGTGGGTCGCACCAGCGAATTAACCCCTTTGGACCTGTGGTGCCTGGTCCCTTCTGGTTGGCAGCAGTCTCTGTAGATGTAGGTGTGCCCTCCTGCAGCTAAGCCAAGCCCACTGCAGCCAGAGGATGGTGGTCCGACATGCACAACAGTGTTCAAACATCACCTGGTGTCCAGGTCTCCTGCTGGTGGGGTTCCCGCCATTCACCTCCTTCCTTAGAGTCACCCCACTTGCCTCCGACAAGACACTCTTCAGGAGGGGTTTGCAGGGGGTGTGATGAATCGAGAGTGGGAAGGGTAAGTGGGAGAAGGAGTGAGACACAAGCCCTTAGGTGTCTGTCCGGACACGTTCCTCTCTAATTCATATTCCAAGAACACGCATGTGCGCAAGGTCTGCGTTCCTGGGGAATCCGACCAGCTGTGGGAAAATGCTGCCGCCTTGTGGCTGCCTCCTGTAACTACAACGTTCCAAAGGGAGCTCAGCGGCCCTTCCTGTTCAAAAGGCCAGCGGGGTTGTAATTGACACCCCCGCTGCAAAAATGTCCTGGGGATAGGCACTGGAAAAGAGCCCGAAACAGGATTGATTGGCAACAGGCGGTTTCAAGAGGTAAGTTGAATTCACCATGCGTGTTTTGTTTCCCTTTGTGTTGGTTTCTAAGAAAGGCCCAGGAAATATGCTCCACGCCCATGCGAATGGGAGAAATGGAAATTGAAACGCCTTCGCGGTTTCACCTGGCAGCCGTTAGGATTGCCAGTGTCAATACGTCTGGAAGCAATACCTTCGGGAGAGGGCCTGGAGAAAAGGGAAGCCTCCTAAGCCACTGGTGGTATTGCGCCCTGGTAACAGGCACCACTGAAAACAATCAAGAGATTGCTGCCAAAGAAAAACAAAACCAGAGAGCCGGCCACATGATGTGGCAATCCACCTCCTGGCTGTCTTTGCACAGTAAAGTATCATTTAGGGAGACCCGGGCAGGCCAGCGACCCCTGCACACCTATTGACAAGAGCCAAGGCTTGAAAGTAAAAACAAAGTGTCATGGTGCGTGATCCTTTTAATGTCATGTTGGAGTCTGTTGGCTAGTATCTTGTTGAGGATTTTTGCATCTAAGTTCATCGGTGATATTGCTCTCCAGTTTTCTTTTCTTGTAGTATCTTTGTCTGGTTTGGGGATCAGGTGGATGGCTTCGTACAATGAGTTTGGGAGTGTTCTTTCCTCTGCAGTGTTTTGGAAGCGTTTGCAGAACCATGTGTACTTTAGAGAGACACGGGTGCCCCAGCTGTCACTAGCCACCTATTGACAACAGCCAAGTCTTGAAAGTAAAAACACAATGTCCATCCCCAGATGAATGGAAAGTGAAGAGTTGGTACACATAGAGCATGGAATACTGCTCAGCCATGAAACAGAATAATATCCTGCCATTTCCAGCATCTTCGATAGATCCGGAGTTCCCTGTACTCAGCATGGGACGTCCAACAGAGAAAGAGAAAATTCCAACGATAGCACGTATAGGTGGCATCTCAAGGTCGATACCAGGAAAGTAGAAAGCACAAACAGAGTCACAGATTTAGAACGCAAGTACAGGGTTTCGAGAGGGCAAAGGCATGCGGAGGTGGGTTGAATGAGGAGGGTGGGATTAACACATGCATTCTAATATGTATTAAGCAGACGATCCACAACCACCTTCTACAAAGCACAGGGAGCGGTCGCCACCACCCTGGACTAAGCTACGTGGGAAGAGAATGCGAAAGAGAATGGATGTGTATATATATACATACACGGAGAACTGAATCAAGGTGCTGCACAGCGAAAGTCAACAGCATTGTAAATTCACTAGACATGGACAGAAATTAGAATCTCTATAAAAAGCAAAATGATCGAGATCCAGTATGTTCCTCTCAGGCCTCAGAGAGATGCGCGGGTGTCACTTCCCTGGAGCGTGAGCAGGCTTGGGCACCAAAGTTGGAGTGTGGTCACAGTGAGGCAGGTCGGCGCGGGAGTGGGTCGCACCAGCGAATTAACCCCTTTGGACCTGTGGTGCCTGGTCCCTTCTGGTTGGCAGCAGTCTCTGTAGATGTAGGTGTGCCCTCCTGCAGCTAAGCCAAGCCCACTGCAGCCAGAGGATGGTGGTCCGACATGCACAACAGTGTTCAAACATCACCTGGTGTCCAGGTCTCCTGCTGGTGGGGTTCCCGCCATTCACCTCCTTCCTTAGAGTCACCCCACTTGCCTCCGACAAGACACTCTTCAGGAGGGGTTTGCAGGGGGTGTGATGAATCGAGAGTGGGAAGGGTAAGTGGGAGAAGGAGTGAGACACAAGCCCTTAGGTGTCTGTCCGGACACGTTCCTCTCTAATTCATATTCCAAGAACACGCATGTGCGCAAGGTCTGCGTTCCTGGGGAATCCGACCAGCTGTGGGAAAATGCTGCCGCCTTGTGGCTGCCTCCTGTAACTACAACGTTCCAAAGGGAGCTCAGCGGCCCTTCCTGTTCAAAAGGCCAGCGGGGTTGTAATTGACACCCCCGCTGCAAAAATGTCCTGGGGATAGGCACTGGAAAAGAGCCCGAAACAGGATTGATTGGCAACAGGCGGTTTCAAGAGGTAAGTTGAATTCACCATGCGTGTTTTGTTTCCCTTTGTGTTGGTTTCTAAGAAAGGCCCAGGAAATATGCTCCACGCCCATGCGAATGGGAGAAATGGAAATTGAAACGCCTTCGCGGTTTCACCTGGCAGCCGTTAGGATTGCCAGTGTCAATACGTCTGGAAGCAATACCTTCGGGAGAGGGCCTGGAGAAAAGGGAAGCCTCCTAAGCCACTGGTGGTATTGCGCCCTGGTAACAGGCACCACTGAAAACAATCAAGAGATTCCTGCCAAAAACAAAACAAAACCAGAGAGCCGGCCACATGATGTGGCAATCCACCTCCTGGCTGTCTTTGCACAGTAAAGTATCATTTGGGGAGACCCGGGCAGGCCAGCAACCCCTGCACACCTATTGACAAGAGCCAAGGCTTGAAAGTAAAAACACAGTGTCATGGTGTGTGATCCTTTTAATGTCATGTTGCAGTCTGTTGTCTAGTATCTTGTTGAGGATTTTTGCATCTAAGTTCATCGGTGATATTGCTCTCCAGTTTTCTTTTCTTGTAGTATCTTTGTCTGGTTTGGGGATCAGGTGGATGGCTTTGTACAATGAGTTTGGGAGTGTTCTTTCCTCTGCAGTGTTTTGGAAGCGTTTGCAGAACCATGTGTACTTTAGAGAGACACGGGTGCCCCAGCTGTCACTAGCCACCTATTGACAACAGCCAAGTCTTGAAAGTAAAAGCACAATGTCCATCCCCAGATGAATGGAAAGTGAAGAGTTGGTACACATAGAGCATGGAATACTGCTCAGCCATGAAACAGAATAATATCCTGCCATTTCCAGCATCTTCGATAGATCCGGAGTTCCCTGTACTCAGCATGGGACGTCCAACAGAGAAAGAGAAAATTCCAACGATAGCACGTATAGGTGGCATCTCAAAGTCGATACCAGGAAAGTAGAAAGCACAAACAGAGTCACAGATTTAGAACGCAAGTACAGGGTTTCGAGAGGGCAAAGGCATGCGGAGGTGGGTTGAATGAGGAGGGTGGGATTAACACATGCATTCTAATATGTATTAAGCAGACGATCCACAACCACCTTCTACAAAGCACAGGGAGCGGTCGCCACCACCCTGGACTAAGCTACGTGGGAAGAGAATGCGAAAGAGAATGGATGTGTATATATATACATACACGGAGAACTGAATCAAGGTGCTGCACAGCGAAAGTCAACAGCATTGTAAATTCACTAGACATGGACAGAAATTAGAATCTCTATAAAAAGCAAAATGATCAAGATCCAGTATGTTCCTCTCAGGCCTCAGAGAGATGCGCGGGTGTCACTTCCCTGGAGCATGAGCAGGCTTGGGCACCAAAGTTGGAGTGTGGTCACAGTGAGGCAGGTCGGCACGGGAGTGGGTCGCACCAGCGAATTAACCCCTTTGGACCTGTGGTGCCTGGTCCCTTCTGGTTGGCAGCAGTCTCTGTAGATGTAGGTGTGCCCTCCTGCAGCTAAGCCAAGCCCACTGCAGCCAGAGGATGGTGGTCCGACATGCACAACAGTGTTCAAACATCACCTGGTGTCCAGGTCTCCTGCTGGTGGGGTTCCCGCCATTCACCTCCTTCCTTAGAGTCACCCCACTTGCCTCCGACAACACACTCTTCAGGAGGGGTTTGCAGGGGGTGTGATGAATCGAGAGTGGGAAGGGTAAGTGGGAGAAGGAGTGAGACACAAGCCCTTAGGTGTCTGTCCGGACACGTTCCTCTCTAATTCATATTCCAAGAACACGCGTGTGCGCAAGGTCTGCGTTCCTGGGGAATCCGACCAGCTGTGGGAAAATGCTGCCGCCTTGTGGCCGCCTCCTGTAACTACAACGTTCCAAAGGGAGCTCAGCGGCCCTTCCTGTTCAAAAGGCCAGCGGGGTTGTAATTGACACCCCTGCTGCAAAAATGTCCTGGGGATAGGCACTGGAAAAGAGCCCGAAACAGGATTGATTGGCAACAGGCGGTTTCAAGAGGTAAGTTGAATTCACCATGCGTGTTTTGTTTCCCTTTGTGTTGGTTTCTAAGAAAGGCCCAGGAAATATGCTCCACGCCCATGCGAATGGGAGAAATGGAAATTGAAACGCCTTCGCGGTTTCACCTGGCAGCCGTTAGGATTGCCAGTGTCAATACGTCTGGAAGCAATACCTTCGGGAGAGGGCCTGGAGAAAAGGGAAGCCTCCTAAGCCACTGGTGGTATTGCGCCCTGGTAACAGGCACCACTGAAAACAATCAAGAGATTGCTGCCAAAGAAAAACAAAACCAGAGAGCCGGCCACATGATGTGGCAATCCACCTCCTGGCTGTCTTTGCACAGTAAAGTATCATTTAGGGAGACCCGGGCAGGCCAGCGACCCCTGCACACCTATTGACAAGAGCCAAGGCTTGAAAGTAAAAACACAGTGTCATGGTGCGTGATCCTTTTAATGTCATGTTGGAGTCTGTTGTCTAGTATCTTGTTGAGGATTTTTGCATCTAAGTTCATCGGTGATATTGCTCTCCAGTTTTCTTTTCTTGTAGTATCTTTGTCTGGTTTGGGGATCAGGTGGATGGCTTCGTACAATGAGTTTGGGAGTGTTCTTTCCTCTGCAGTGTTTTGGAAGCGTTTGCAGAACCATGTGTACTTTAGAGAGACACGGGTGCCCCAGCTGTCACTAGCCACCTATTGACAACAGCCAAGTCTTGAAAGTAAAAACACAATGTCCATCCCCAGATGAATGGAAAGTGAAGAGTTGGTACACATAGAGCATGGAATACTGCTCAGCCATGAAACAGAATAATATCCTGCCATTTCCAGCATCTTCGATAGATCCGGAGTTCCCTGTACTCAGCATGGGACGTCCAACAGAGAAAGAGAAAATTCCAACGATAGCACGTATAGGTGGCATCTCAAAGTCGATACCAGGAAAGTAGAAAGCACAAACAGAGTCACAGATTTAGAACGCAAGTACAGGGTTTCGAGAGGGCAAAGGCATGCGGAGATGGGTTGAATGAGGAGGGTGGGATTAACACATGCATTCTAATATGTATTAAGCAGACGATCCACAACCACCTTCTACAAAGCACAGGGAGCGGTCGCCACCACCCTGGACTAAGCTACGTGGGAAGAGAATGCGAAAGAGAATGGATGTGTATATATATACATACACGGAGAACTGAATCAAGGTGCTGCACAGCGAAAGTCAACAGCATTGTAAATTCACTAGACATGGACAGAAATTAGAATCTCTATAAAAAGCAAAATGATCAAGATCCAGTATGTTCCTCTCAGGCCTCAGAGAGATGCGCGGGTGTCACTTCCCTGGAGCATGAGCAGGCTTGGGCACCAAAGTTGGAGTGTGGTCACAGTGAGGCAGGTCGGCACGGGAGTGGGTCGCACCAGCGAATTAACCCCTTTGGACCTGTGGTGCCTGGTCCCTTCTGGTTGGCAGCAGTCTCTGTAGATGTAGGTGTGCCCTCCTGCAGCTAAGCCAAGCCCACTGCAGCCAGAGGATGGTGGTCCGACATGCACAACAGTGTTCAAACATCACCTGGTGTCCAGGTCTCCTGCTGGTGGGGTTCCCGCCATTCACCTCCTTCCTTAGAGTCACCCCACTTGCCTCCGACAAGACACTCTTCAGGAGGGGTTTGCAGGGGGTGTGATGAATCGAGAGTGGGAAGGGTAAGTGGGAGAAGGAGTGAGACACAAGCCCTTAGGTGTCTGTCCGGACACGTTCCTCTCTAATTCATATTCCAAGAACACGCGTGTGCGCAAGGTCTGCGTTCCTGGGGAATCCGACCAGCTGTGGGAAAATGCTGCCGCCTTGTGGCCGCCTCCTGTAACTACAACGTTCCAAAGGGAGCTCAGCGGCCCTTCCTGTTCAAAAGGCCAGCGGGGTTGTAATTGACACCCCTGCTGCAAAAATGTCCTGGGGATAGGCACTGGAAAAGAGCCCGAAACAGGATTGATTGGCAACAGGCGGTTTCAAGAGGTAAGTTGAATTCACCATGCGTGTTTTGTTTCCCTTTGTGTTGGTTTCTAAGAAAGGCCCAGGAAATATGCTCCACGACCATGCGAATGGGAGAAATGGAAATTGAAACGCCTTCGCGGTTTCACCTGGCAGCCGTTAGGATTGCCAGTGTCAATACGTCTGGAAGCAATACCTTCGGGAGAGGGCCTGGAGAAAAGGGAAGCCTCCTAAGCCACTGGTGGTATTGCGCCCTGGTAACAGGCACCACTGAAAACAATCAAGAGATTGCTGCCAAAGAAAAACAAAACCAGAGAGCCGGCCACATGATGTGGCAATCCACCTCCTGGCTGTCTTTGCACAGTAAAGTATCATTTAGGGAGACCCGGGCAGGCCAGCGACCCCTGCACACCTATTGACAAGAGCCAAGGCTTGAAAGTAAAAACACAGTGTCATGGTGCGTGATCCTTTTAATGTCATGTTGGAGTCTGTTGTCTAGTATCTTGTTGAGGATTTTTGCATCTAAGTTCATCAGTGATATTGCTCTCCAGTTTTCTTTTCTTGTAGTATCTTTGTCTGGTTTGGGGATCAGGTGGATGGCTTCGTACAATGAGTTTGGGAGTGTTCTTTCCTCTGCAGTGTTTTGGAAGCGTTTGCAGAACCATGTGTACTTTAGAGAGACACGGGTGCCCCAGCTGTCACTAGCCACCTATTGACAACAGCCAAGTCTTGAAAGTAAAAACACAATGTCCATCCCCAGATGAATGGAAAGTGAAGAGTTGGTACACATAGAGCATGGAATACTGCTCAGCCATGAAACAGAATAATATCCTGCCATTTCCAGCATCTTCGATAGATCCGGAGTTCCCTGTACTCAGCATGGGACGTCCAACAGAGAAAGAGAAAATTCCAACGATAGCACATATAGGTGGCATCTCAAAGTCGATACCAGGAAAGTAGAAAGCACAAACAGAGTCACAGATTTAGAACGCAAGTACAGGGTTTCGAGAGGGCAAAGGCATGCGGAGGTGGGTTGAATGAGGAGGGTGGGATTAACACATGCATTCTAATATGTATAAAGCAGACGATCCACAACCACCTACTACAAAGCACAGGGAGCGGTCGGCACCACCCTGGACTAAGCTACGTGGGAAGAGAATGCGAAAGAGAATGGATGTGTATATATATACATACACGGAGAACTGAATCAAGGTGCTGCACAGCGAAAGTCAACAGCATTGTAAATTCACTAGACATGGACAGAAATTAGAATCTCTATAAAAAGCAAAATGATCGAGATCCAGTATGTTCCTCTCAGGCCTCAGAGAGATGCGCGGGTGTCACTTCCCTGGAGCGTGAGCAGGCTTGGGCACCAAAGTTGGAGTGTGGTCACAGTGAGGCAGGTCGGCGCGGGACTGGGTCGCACCAGCGAATTAACCCCTTTGGACCTGTGGTGCCTGGTCCCTTCTGGTTGGCAGCAGTCTCTGTAGATGTAGGTGTGCCCTCCTGCAGCTAAGCCAAGCCCACTGCAGCCAGAGGATGGTGGTCCGACATGCACAACAGTGTTCAAACATCACCTGGTGTCCAGGTCTCCTGCTGGTGGGGTTCCCGCCATTCACCTCCTTCCTTAGAGTCACCCCACTTGCCTCCGACAACACACTCTTCAGGAGGGGTTTGCAGGGGGTGTGATGAATCGAGAGTGGGAAGGGTAAGTGGGAGAAGGAGTGAGACAGAAGCCCTTAGGTGTCTGTCCGGACACGTTCCTCTCTAATTCATATTCCAAGAACACGCGTGTGCGCAAGGTCTGCGTTCCTGGGGAATCCGACCAGCTGTGGGAAAATGCTGCCGCCTTGTGGCCGCCTCCTGTAACTACAACGTTCCAAAGGGAGCTCAGCGGCCCTTCCTGTTCAAAAGGCCAGCGGGGTTGTAATTGACACCCCTGCTGCAAAAATGTCCTGGGGATAGGCACTGGAAAAGAGCCCGAAACAGGATTGATTGGCAACAGGCGGTTTCAAGAGGTAAGTTGAATTCACCATGCGTGTTTTGTTTCCCTTTGTGTTGGTTTCTAAGAAAGGCCCAGGAAATATGCTCCACGACCATGCGAATGGGAGAAATGGAAATTGAAACGCCTTCGCGGTTTCACCTGGCAGCCGTTAGGATTGCCAGTGTCAATACGTCTGGAAGCAATACCTTCGGGAGAGGGCCTGGAGAAAAGGGAAGCCTCCTAAGCCACTGGTGGTATTGCGCCCTAGTAACAGGCACCACTGAAAACAATCAAGAGATTGCTGCCAAAGAAAAACAAAACCAGAGAGCCGGCCACATGATGTGGCAATCCACCTCCTGGCTGTCTTTGCACAGTAAAGTATCATTTAGGGAGACCCGGGCAGGCCAGCGACCCCTGCACACCTATTGACAAGAGCCAAGGCTTGAAAGTAAAAACACAGTGTCATGGTGCGTGATCCTTTTAATGTCATGTTGGAGTCTGTTGTCTAGTATCTTGTTGAGGATTTTTGCATCTAAGTTCATCGGTGATATTGCTCTCCAGTTTTCTTTTCTTGTAGTATCTTTGTCTGGTTTGGGGATCAGGTGGATGGCTTCGTACAATGAGTTTGGGAGTGTTCTTTCCTCTGCAGTGTTTTGGAAGCGTTTGCAGAACCATGTGTACTTTAGAGAGACACGGGTGCCCCAGCTGTCACTAGCCACCTATTGACAACAGCCAAGTCTTGAAAGTAAAAACACAATGTCCATCCCCAGATGAATGGAAAGTGAAGAGTTGGTACACATAGAGCATGGAATACTGCTCAGCCATGAAACAGAATAATATCCTGCCATTTCCAGCATCTTCGATAGATCCGGAGTTCCCTGTACTCAGCATGGGACGTCCAACAGAGAAAGAGAAAATTCCAACGATAGCACGTATAGGTGGCATCTCAAAGTCGATACCAGGAAAGTAGAAAGCACAAACAGAGTCACAGATTTAGAACGCAAGTACAGGGTTTCGAGAGGGCAAAGGCATGCGGAGGTGGGTTGAATGAGGAGGGTGGGATTAACACATGCATTCTAATATGTATAAAGCAGACGATCCACAACCACCTTCTACAAAGCACAGGGAGCGGTCGCCACCACCCTGGACTAAGCTACGTGGGAAGAGAATGCGAAAGAGAATGGATGTGTATATATATACATACACGGAGAACTGAATCAAGGTGCTGCACAGCGAAAGTCAACAGCATTGTAAATTCACTAGACATGGACAGAAATTAGAATCTCTATAAAAAGCAAAATGATCGAGATCCAGTATGTTCCTCTCAGGCCTCAGAGAGATGCGCGGGTGTCACTTCCCTGGAGCGTGAGCAGGCTTGGGCACCAAAGTTGGAGTGTGGTCACAGTGAGGCAGGTCGGCACGGGAGTGGGTCGCACCAGCGAATTAACCCCTTTGGACCTGTGGTGCCTGGTCCCTTCTGGTTGGCAGCAGTCTCTGTAGATGTAGGTGTGCCCTCCTGCAGCTAAGCCAAGCCCACTGCAGCCAGAGGATGGTGGTCCGACATGCACAACAGTGTTCAAACATCACCTGGTGTCCAGGTCTCCTGCTGGTGGGGTTCCCGCCATTCACCTCCTTCCTTAGAGTCACCCCACTTGCCTCCAACAACACACTCTTCAGGAGGGGTTTGCAGGGGGTGTGATGAATCGAGAGTGGGAAGGGTAAGTGGGAGAAGGAGTGAGACACAAGCCCTTAGGTGTCTGTCCGGACACGTTCCTCTCTAATTCATATTCCAAGAACACGCGTGTGCGCAAGGTCTGCGTTCCTGGGGAATCCGACCAGCTGTGGGAAAATGCTGCCGCCTTGTGGCCGCCTCCTGTAACTACAACGTTCCAAAGGGAGCTCAGTGGCCCTTCCTGTTCAAAAGGCCAGCGGGGTTGTAATTGACACCCCCGCTGCAAAAATGTCCTGGGGATAGGCACTGGAAAAGAGCCCGAAACAGGATTGATTGGCAACAGGCGGTTTCAAGAGGTAAGTTGAATTCACCATGCGTGTTTTGTTTCCCTTTGTGTTGGTTTCTAAGAAAGGCCCAGGAAATATGCTCCACGCCCATGCGAATGGGAGAAATGGAAATTGAAACGCCTTCGCGGTTTCACCTGGCAGCCATTAGGATTGCCAGTGTCAATACGTCTGGAAGCAATACCTTCGGGAGAGGGCCTGGAGAAAAGGGAAGCCTCCTAAGCCACTGGTGGTATTGTGCCCTGGTAACAGGCACCACTGAAAACAATCAAGAGATTCCTGCCAAAAACAAAACAAAACCAGAGAGCCGGCCACATGATGTGGCAATCCACCTCCTGGCTGTCTTTGCACAGTAAAGTATCATTTGGGGAGACCCGGGCAGGCCAGCGACCCCTGCACACCTATTGACAAGAGCCAAGGCTTGAAAGTAAAAACACAGTGTCATGGTGTGTGATCCTTTTAATGTCATGTTGGAGTCTGTTGGCTAGTATCTTGTTGAGGATTTTTGCATCTAAGTTCATCGGTGATATTGCTCTCAAGTTTTCTTTTCCTGTAGTATCTTTGTCTGGTTTGGGGATCAGGTGGATGGCTTCGTACAATGAGTTTGGGAGTGTTCTTTCCTCTGCAGTGTTTTGGAAGCGTTTGCAGAACCATGTGTACTTTAGAGAGACACGGGTGCCCCAGCTGTCACTAGCCACCTATTGACAACAGCCAAGTCTTGAAAGTAAAAACACAATGTCCATCCCCAGATGAATGGAAAGTGAAGAGATGGTACACATAGAGCATGGAATACTGCTCAGCCATGAAACAGAATAAAATCCTGCCATTTCCAGCATCTTCGATAGATCCGGAGTTCCCTGTACTCAGCATGGGACGTCCAACAGAGAAAGAGAAAATTCCAACGATAGCACGTATAGGTGGCATCTCAAAGTCGATACCAGGAAAGTAGAAAGCACAAACAGAGTCACAGATTTAGAACGCAAGTACAGGGTTTCGAGAGGGCAAAGGCATGCGGAGGTGGGTTGAATGAGGAGGGTGGGATTAACACATGCATTCTAATATGTATTAAGCAGACGATCCACAACCACCTTCTACAAAGCACAGGGAGCAGTTGCCACCACCCTGGACTAAGCTACGTGGGAAGAGAATGTGAAAGAGAATGGTTGTGTATATATATACATACACGGAGAACTGAATCAAGGTGCTGCACAGCGAAAGTCAACAGCATTGTAAATTCACTAGACATGGACAGAAATTAGAATCTCTATAAAAAGCAAAATGATCGAGATCCAGTATGTTCCTCTCAGGCCTCAGAGAGATGCGCGGGTGTCACTTCCCTGGAGCGTGAGCAGGCTTGGGCACCAAAGTTGGAGTGTGGTCACAGTGAGGCAGGTCGGCGCGGGAGTGGGTCGCACCAGCGAATTAACCCCTTTGGACCTGTGGTGCCTGGTCCCTTCTGGTTGGCAGCAGTCTCTGTAGATGTAGGTGTGCCCTCCTGCAGCTAAGCCAAGCCCACTGCAGCCAGAGGATGGTGGTCCGACATGCACAACAGTGTTCAAACATCACCTGGTGTCCAGGTCTCCTGCTGGTGGGGTTCCCACCATTCACCTCCTTCCTTAGAGTCACCCCACTTGCCTCCGACAACACACTCTTCAGGAGGGGCTTGCAGGGGATGTGATGAATCGAGAGTGGGAAGGGTAAGTGGGAGAAGGAGTGAGACACAAGCCCTTAGGTGTCTGTCCGGACACGTTCCTCTCTAATTCATATTCCAAGAACACGCGTGTGCGCAAGGTCTGCGTTCCTGGGGAATCCGACCAGCTGTGGGAAAATGCTGCCGCCTTTTGGCTGCCTCCTGTAACTACAACGTTCCAAAGGGAGCTCAGCAGCCCTTCCTGTTCAAAAGGCCAGCGGGGTTGTAATTGACACCCCCGCTGCAAAAATGTCCTGGGGATAGGCACTGGAAAAGAGCCCGAAACAGGATTGATTGGCAACAGGCGGTTTCAAGAGGTAAGTTGAATTCACCATGCCTGTTTTGTTTCCCTTTGTGTTGTTTTCTAAGAAAGGCCCAGGAAATATGCTCCACGCCCATGCGAATGGGAGAAATGGAAATTGAAACGCCTTCGCGGTTTCACCTGGCAGCCGTTAGGATTGCCAGTGTCAATACGTCTGGAAGCAATACCTTCGGGAGAGGGCCTGGAGAAAAGGGAAGCCTCCTAAGCCACTGGTGGTATTGCGCCCTGGTAACAGGCACCACTGAAAACAATCAAGAGATTCCTGCCAAAAACAAAACAAAACCAGAGAGCCGGCCACATGATGTGGCAATCCACCTCCTGGCTGTCTTTGCACAGTAAAGTATCATTTGGGGAGACCCGGGCAGGCCAGCGACCCCTGCACACCTATTGACAAGAGCCAAGGCTTGAAAGTAAAAACACAGTGTCATGGTGTGTGATCCTTTTAATGTCATGTTGGAGTCTGTTGGCTAGTATCTTGTTGAGGATTTTTGCATCTAAGTTCATCGGTGATATTGCTCTCCAGTTTTCTTTTCTTGTAGTATCTTTGTCTGGTTTGGGGATCAGGTGGATGGCTTCGTACAATGAGTTTGGGAGTGTTCTTTCCTCTGCAGTGTTTTGGAAGCGTTTGCAGAACCATGTGTACTTTAGAGAGACACGGGTGCCCCAGCTGTCACTAGCCACCTATTGACAACAGCCAAGTCTTGAAAGTAAAAACACAATGTCCATCCCCAGATGAATGGAAAGTGAAGAGTTGGTACACATAGAGCATGGAATACTGCTCAGCCATGAAACAGAATAATATCCTGCCATTTCCAGCATCTTCGATAGATCTGGAGTTCCCTGTACTCAGCATGGGACGTCCAACAGAGAAAGAGAAAATTCCAACGATAGCACGTATAGGTGGCATCTCAAAGTCGATACCAGGAAAGTAGAAAGCACAAACAGAGTCACAGATTTAGAACGCAAGTACAGGGTTTCGAGAGGGCAAAGGCATGCGGAGGTGGGTTGAATGAGGAGGGTGGGATTAACACATGCATTCTAATATGTATTAAGCAGACGATCCACAACCACCTACTACAAAGCACAGGGAGCGGTCGGCACCACCCTGGACTAAGCTACGTGGGAAGAGAATGCGAAAGAGAATGGATGTGTATATATATACATACACGGAGAACTGAATCAAGGTGCTGCACAGCGAAAGTCAACAGCATTGTAAATTCACTAGACATGGACAGAAATTAGAATCTCTATAAAAAGCAAAATGATCAAGATCCAGTATGTTCCTCTCAGGCCTCAGAGAGATGCGCGGGTGTCACTTCCCTGGAGCATGAGCAGGCTTGGGCACCAAAGTTGGAGTGTGGTCACAGTGAGGCAGGTCGGCACGGGAGTGGGTCGCACCAGCGAATTAACCCCTTTGGACCTGTGGTGCCTGGTCCCTTCTGGTTGGCAGCAGTCTCTGTAGATGTAGGTGTGCCCTCCTGCAGCTAAGCCAAGCCCACTGCAGCCAGAGGATGGTGGTCCGACATGCACAACAGTGTTCAAACATCACCTGGTGTCCAGGTCTCCTGCTGGTGGGGTTCCCGCCATTCACCTCCTTCCTTAGAGTCACCCCACTTGCCTCCGACAAGACACTCTTCAGGAGGGGTTTGCAGGGGGTGTGATGAATCGAGAGTGGGAAGGGTAAGTGGGAGAAGGAGTGAGACACAAGCCCTTAGGTGTCTGTCCGGACACGTTCCTCTCTAATTCATATTCCAAGAACACGCGTGTGCGCAAGGTCTGCGTTCCTGGGGAATCCGACCAGCTGTGGGAAAATGCTGCCGCCTTGTGGCCGCCTCCTGTAACTACAACGTTCCAAAGGGAGCTCAGCGGCCCTTCCTGTTCAAAAGGCCAGCGGGGTTGTAATTGACACCCCCGCTGCAAAAATGTCCTGGGGATAGGCACTGGAAAAGAGCCCGAAACAGGATTGATTGGCAACAGGCGGTTTCAAGAGGTAAGTTGAATTCACCATGCGTGTTTTGTTTCCCTTTGTGTTGGTTTCTAAGAAAGGCCCAGGAAATATGCTCCACGCCCATGCGAATGGGAGAAATGGAAATTGAAACGCCTTCGCGGTTTCACCTGGCAGCCGTTAGGATTGCCAGTGTCAATACGTCTGGAAGCAATACCTTCGGGAGAGGGCCTGGAGAAAAGGGAAGCCTCCTAAGCCACTGGTGGTATTGCGCCCTGGTAACAGGCACCACTGAAAACAATCAAGAGATTGCTGCCAAAGAAAAACAAAACCAGAGAGCCGGCCACATGATGTGGCAATCCACCTCCTGGCTGTCTTTGCACAGTAAAGTATCATTTAGGGAGACCCGGGCAGGCCAGCGACCCCTGCACACCTATTGACAAGAGCCAAGGCTTGAAAGTAAAAACAAAGTGTCATGGTGCGTGATCCTTTTAATGTCATGTTGGAGTCTGTTGGCTAGTATCTTGTTGAGGATTTTTGCATCTAAGTTCATCGGTGATATTGCTCTCCAGTTTTCTTTTCTTGTAGTATCTTTGTCTGGTTTGGGGATCAGGTGGATGGCTTCGTACAATGAGTTTGGGAGTGTTCTTTCCTCTGCAGTGTTTTGGAAGCGTTTGCAGAACCATGTGTACTTTAGAGAGACACGGGTGCCCCAGCTGTCACTAGCCACCTATTGACAACAGCCAAGTCTTGAAAGTAAAAACACAATGTCCATCCCCAGATGAATGGAAAGTGAAGAGTTGGTACACATAGAGCATGGAATACTGCTCAGCCATGAAACAGAATAATATCCTGCCATTTCCAGCATCTTCGATAGATCCGGAGTTCCCTGTACTCAGCATGGGACGTCCAACAGAGAAAGAGAAAATTCCAACGATAGCACATATAGGTGGCATCTCAAAGTCGATACCAGGAAAGTAGAAAGCACAAACAGAGTCACAGATTTAGAACGCAAGTACAGGGTTTCGAGAGGGCAAAGGCATGCGGAGGTGGGTTGAATGAGGAGGGTGGGATTAACACATGCATTCTAATATGTATTAAGCAGACGATCCACAACCACCTTCTACAAAGCACAGGGAGCGGTCGCCACCACCCTGGACTAAGCTACGTGGGAAGAGAATGCGAAAGAGAATGGATGTGTATATATATACATACACGGAGAACTGAATCAAGGTGCTGCACAGCGAAAGTCAACAGCATTGTAAATTCACTAGACATGGACAGAAATTAGAATCTCTATAAAAAGCAAAATGATCGAGATCCAGTATGTTCCTCTCAGGCCTCAGAGAGATGCGCGGGTGTCACTTCCCTGGAGCGTGAGCAGGCTTGGGCACCAAAGTTGGAGTGTGGTCACAGTGAGGCAGGTCGGCGCGGGAGTGGGTCGCACCAGCGAATTAACCCCTTTGGACCTGTGGTGCCTGGTCCCTTCTGGTTGGCAGCAGTCTCTGTAGATGTAGGTGTGCCCTCCTGCAGCTAAGCCAAGCCCACTGCAGCCAGAGGATGGTGGTCCGACATGCACAACAGTGTTCAAACATCACCTGGTGTCCAGGTCTCCTGCTGGTGGGGTTCCCGCCATTCACCTCCTTCCTTAGAGTCACCCCACTTGCCTCCGACAACACACTCTTCAGGAGGGGTTTGCAGGGGGTGTGATGAATCGAGAGTGGGAAGGGTAAGTGGGAGAAGGAGTGAGACACAAGCCCTTAGGTGTCTGTCCGGACACGTTCCTCTCTAATTCATATTCCAAGAACACACATGTGCGCAAGGCCTGCGTTCGGGGGGAATCCGACCAGCTGTGGGAAAATGCTGCCGCCTTGTGGCCGCCTCCTGTAACTACAACGTTCCAAAGGGAGCTCAGCGGCCCTTCCTGTTCAAAAGGCCAGCGGGGTTGTAATTGACACCCCTGCTGCAAAAATGTCCTGGGGATAGGCACTGGAAAAGAGCCCGAAACAGGATTGATTGGCAACAGGCGGTTTCAAGAGGTAAGTTGAATTCACCATGCGTGTTTTGTTTCCCTTTGTGTTGGTTTCTAAGAAAGGCCCAGGAAATATGCTCCACACCCATGCGAATGGGAGAAATGGAAATTGAAACGCCTTCGCGGTTTCACCTGGCAGCCGTTAGGATTGCCAGTGTCAATACGTCTGGAAGCAATACCTTCGGGAGAGGGCCTGGAGAAAAGGGAAGCCTCCTAAGCCACTGGTGGTATTGCGCCCTGGTAACAGGCACCACTGAAAACAATCAAGAGATTGCTGCCAAAGAAAAACAATACCAGAGAGCCGGCCACATGATGTGGCAATCCACCTCCTGGCTGTCTTTGCACAGTAAAGTATCATTTAGGGAGACCCGGGCAGGCCAGCGACCCCTGCACACCTATTGACAAGAGCCAAGGCTTGAAAGTAAAAACACAGTGTCATGGTGCGTGATCCTTTTAATGTCATGTTGGAGTCTGTTGGCTAGTATCTTGTTGAGGATTTTTGCATCTAAGTTCATCGGTGATATTGCTCTCCAGTTTTCTTTTCTTGTAGTATCTTTGTCTGGTTTGGGGATCAGGTGGATGGCTTCGTACAATGAGTTTGGGAGTGTTCTTTCCTCTGCAGTGTTTTGGAAGCGTTTGCAGAACCATGTGTACTTTAGAGAGACACGGGTGCCCCAGCTGTCACTAGCCACCTATTGACAACAGCCAAGTCTTGAAAGTAAAAACACAATGTCCATCCCCAGATGAATGGAAAGTGAAGAGTTGGTACACATAGAGCATGGAATACTGCTCAGCCATGAAACAGAATAATATCCTGCCATTTCCAGCATCTTCGATAGATCCGGAGTTCCCTGTACTCAGCATGGGACGTCCAACAGAGAAAGAGAAAATTCCAACGATAGCACGTATAGGTGGCATCTCAAAGTCGATACCAGGAAAGTAGAAAGCACAAACAGAGTCACAGATTTAGAACGCAAGTACAGGGTTTCGAGAGGGCAAAGGCATGCGGAGGTGGGTTGAATGAGGAGGGTGGGATTAACACATGCATTCTAATATGTATAAAGCAGACGATCCACAACCACCTACTACAAAGCACAGGGAGCGGTCGGCACCACCCTGGACTAACCTACGTGGGAAGAGAATGCGAAAGAGAATGGATGTGTATATATATACATACACGGAGAACTGAATCAAGGTGCTGCACAGCGAAAGTCAACAGCATTGTAAATTCACTAGACATGGACAGAAATTAGAATCTCTATAAAAAGCAAAATGATCGAGATCCAGTATGTTCCTCTCAGGCCTCAGAGAGATGCGCGGGTGTCACTTCCCTGGAGCGTGAGCAGGCTTGGGCACCAAAGTTGGAGTGTGGTCACAGTGAGGCAGGTCGGCGCGGGAATGGGTAGCACCAGCGAATTAACCCCTTTGGACCTGTGGTGCCTGGTCCCTTCTGGTTGGCAGCAGTCTCTGTAGATGTAGGTGTGCCCTCCTGAAGCTAAGCCAAGCCCACTGCAGCCAGAGGATGGTGGTCCGACATGCACAACAGTGTTCAAACATCACCTGGTGTCCAGGTATCCTGCTGGTGGAGTTCCCGCCATTCACCTCCTTCCTTAGAGTACCCCACTTGCCTCCGACAACACACTCTTCAGGAGGGGTTTGCAGGGGGTGTGATGAATCGAGAGTGGGAAGGGTAAGTGGGAGAAGGAGTGAGACACAAGCCCTTAGGTGTCTGTCCGGACACGTTCCTCTCTAATTCATATTCCAAGAACACACATGTGCGCAAGGCCTGCGTTCGGGGGGAATCCGACCAGCTGTGGGAAAATGCTGCCGCCTTGTGGCCGCCTCCTGTAACTACAACGTTCCAAAGGGAGCTCAGCGGCCCTTCCTGTTCAAAAGGCCAGCGGGGTTGTAATTGACACCCCTGCTGCAAAAATGTCCTGGGGATAGGCACTGGAAAAGAGCCCGAAACAGGATTGATTGGCAACAGGCGGTTTCAAGAGGTAAGTTGAATTCACCATGCGTGTTTTGTTTCCCTTTGTGTTGGTTTCTAAGAAAGGCCCAGGAAATATGCTCCACGCCCATGCGAATGGGAGAAATGGAAATTGAAACGCCTTCGCGGTTTCACCTGGCAGCCGTTAGGATTGCCAGTGTCAATACGTCTGGAAGCAATACCTTCGGGAGAGGGCCTGGAGAAAAGGGAAGCCTCCTAAGCCACTGGTGGTATTGCGCCCTGGTAACAGGCACCACTGAAAACAATCAAGAGATTGCTGCCAAAGAAAAACAATACCAGAGAGCCGGCCACATGATGTGGCAATCCACCTCCTGGCTGTCTTTGCACAGTAAAGTATCATTTAGGGAGACCCGGGCAGGCCAGCGACCCCTGCACACCTATTGACAAGAGCCAAGGCTTGAAAGTAAAAACACAGTGTCATGGTGCGTGATCCTTTTAATGTCATGTTGGAGTCTGTTGGCTAGTATCTTGTTGAGGATTTTTGCATCTAAGTTCATCGGTGATATTGCTCTCCAGTTTTCTTTTCTTGTAGTATCTTTGTCTGGTTTGGGGATCAGGTGGATGGCTTCGTACAATGAGTTTGGGAGTGTTCTTTCCTCTGCAGTGTTTTGGAAGCGTTTGCAGAACCATGTGTACTTTAGAGAGACACGGGTGCCCCAGCTGTCACTAGCCACCTATTGACAACAGCCAAGTCTTGAAAGTAAAAACACAATGTCCATCCCCAGATGAATGGAAAGTGAAGAGTTGGTACACATAGAGCATGGAATACTGCTCAGCCATGAAACAGAATAATATCCTGCCATTTCCAGCATCTTCGATAGATCCGGAGTTCCCTGTACTCAGCATGGGACGTCCAACAGAGAAAGAGAAAATTCCAACGATAGCACGTATAGGTGGCATCTCAAAGTCGATACCAGGAAAGTAGAAAGCACAAACAGAGTCACAGATTTAGAACGCAAGTACAGGGTTTCGAGAGGGCAAAGGCATGCGGAGGTGGGTTGAATGAGGAGGGTGGGATTAACACATGCATTCTAATATGTATAAAGCAGACGATCCACAACCACCTACTACAAAGCACAGGGAGAGGTCGGCACCACCCTGGACTAACCTACGTGGGAAGAGAATGCGAAAGAGAATGGATGTGTATATATATACATACACGGAGAACTGAATCAAGGTGCTGCACAGCGAAAGTCAACAGCATTGTAAATTCACTAGACATGGACAGAAATTAGAATCTCTATAAAAAGCAAAATGATCGAGATCCAGTATGTTCCTCTCAGGCCTCAGAGAGATGCGCGGGTGTCACTTCCCTGGAGCGTGAGCAGGCTTGGGCACCAAAGTTGGAGTGTGGTCACAGTGAGGCAGGTCGGCGCGGGAGTGGGTCGCACCAGCGAATTAACCCCTTTGGACCTGTGGTGCCTGGGCCCTTCTGGTTGGCAGCAGTCTCTGTAGATGTAGGTGTGCCCTCCTGCAGCTAAGCCAAGCCCACTGCAGCCAGAGGATGGTGGTCCGACATGCACAACAGTGTTCAAACATCACCTGGTGTCCAGGTCTCCTGCTGGTGGGGTTCCCGCCATTCACCTCCTTCCTTAGAGTCACCCCACTTGCCTCCGACAACACACTCTTCAGGAGGGGTTTGCAGGGGGTGTGATGAATCGAGAGTGGGAAGGGTAAGTGGGAGAAGGAGTGAGACACAAGCCCTTAGGTGTCTGTCCGGACACGTTCCTCTCTAATTCATATTCCAAGAACACGCGTGTGCACAAGGTCTGCGTTCCTGGGGAATCCGACCAGCTGTGGGAAAATGCTGCCGCCTTGTGGCCGCCTCCTGTAACTACAACGTTCCAAAGGGAGCTCAGCGGCCCTTCCTGTTCAAAAGGCCAGCGGGGTTGTAATTGACACCCCCGCTGCAAAAATGTCCTGGGGATAGGCACTGGAAAAGAGCCCGAAACAGGATTGATTGGCAACAGGCGGTTTCAAGAGGTAAGTTGAATTCACCATGCGTGTTTTGTTTCCCTTTGTGTTGGTTTCTAAGAAAGGCCCAGGAAATATGCTCCACGCCCATGCGAATGGGAGAAATGGAAATTGAAACGCCTTCGCGGTTTCACCTGGCAGCCGTTAGGATTGCCAGTGTCAATACGTCTGGAAGCAATACCTTCGGGAGAGGGCCTGGAGAAAAGGGAAGCCTCCTAAGCCACTGGTGGTATTGCGCCCTGGTAACAGGCACCACTGAAAACAATCAAGAGATTCCTGCCAAAGAAAAACAAAACCAGAGAGCCGGCCACATGATGTGGCAATCCACCTCCTGGCTGTCTTTGCACAGTAAAGTATCATTTGGGGAGACCCGGGCAGGCCAGCGACCCCTGCACACCTATTGACAAGAGCCAAGGCTTGAAAGTAAAAACACAGTGTCATGGTGTGTGATCCTTTTAATGTCATGTTGGAGTCTGTTGGCTAGTATCTTGTTGAGGATTTTTGCATCTAAGTTCATCGGTGATATTGCTCTCCAGTTTTCTTTACTTGTAGTATCTTTGTCTGGTTTGGGGATCAGGTGGATGGCTTCGTACAATGAGTTTGGGAGTGTTCTTTCCTCTGCAGTGTTTTGGAAGCGTTTGCAGAACCATGTGTACTTTAGAGAGACACGGGTGCCCCAGCTGTCACTAGCCACCTATTGACAACAGCCAAGTCTTGAAAGTAAAAACACAATGTCCATCCCCAGATGAATGGAAAGTGAAGAGATGGTACACATAGAGCATGGAATACTGCTCAGCCATGAAACAGAATAAAATCCTGCCATTTCCAGCATCTTCGATAGATCCGGAGTTCCCTGTACTCAGCATGCAACGTCCAACAGAGAAAGAGAAAATTCCAACGATAGCACGTATAGGTGGCATCTCAAAGTCGATACCAGGAAAGTAGAAAGGACAAACAGAGTCACAGATTTAGAACGCAAGTACAGGGTTTCGAGAGGGCAAAGGCATGCGGAGGTGGGTTGAATGAGGAGGGTGGGATTAACACATGCATTCTAATATGTATTAAGCAGACGATCCACAACCACCTTCTACAAAGCACAGGGAGCGGTCGGCACCACCCTGGACTAAGCTACGTGGGAAGAGAATGTGAAAGAGAATGGATGTGTATATATATACATACACGGAGAACTGAATCAAGGTGCTGCACAGCGAAAGTCAACAGCATTGTAAATTCACTAGACATGGACAGAAATTAGAATCTCTATAAAAAGCAAAATGATCGAGATCCAGTATGTTCCTCTCAGGCCTCAGAGAGATGCGCGGGTGTCACTTCCCTGGAGCGTGAGCAGGCTTGGGCACCAAAGTTGGAGTGTGGTCACAGTGAGGCAGGTCGGCGCGGGAATGGGTAGCACCAGCGAATTAACCCCTTTGGACCTGTGGTGCCTGGTCCCTTCTGGTTGGCAGCAGTCTCTGTAGATGTAGGTGTGCCCTCCTGAAGCTAAGCCAAGCCCACTGCAGCCAGAGGATGGTGGTCCGACATGCACAACAGTGTTCAAACATCACCTGGTGTCCAGGTATCCTGCTGGTGGAGTTCCCGCCATTCACCTCCTTCCTTAGAGTACCCCACTTGCCTCCGACAACACACTCTTCAGGAGGGGTTTGCAGGGGGTGTGATGAATCGAGAGTGGGAAGGGTAAGTGGGAGAAGGAGTGAGACACAAGCCCTTAGGTGTCTGTCCGGACACGTTCCTCTCTAATTCATATTCCAAGAACACACATGTGCGCAAGGCCTGCGTTCGGGGGGAATCCGACCAGCTGTGGGAAAATGCTGCCGCCTTGTGGCCGCCTCCTGTAACTACAACGTTCCAAAGGGAGCTCAGCGGCCCTTCCTGTTCAAAAGGCCAGCGGGGTTGTAATTGACACCCCTGCTGCAAAAATGTCCTGGGGATAGGCACTGGAAAAGAGCCCGAAACAGGATTGATTGGCAACAGGCGGTTTCAAGAGGTAAGTTGAATTCACCATGCGTGTTTTGTTTCCCTTTGTGTTGGTTTCTAAGAAAGGCCCAGGAAATATGCTCCACGCCCATGCGAATGGGAGAAATGGAAATTGAAACGCCTTCGCGGTTTCACCTGGCAGCCGTTAGGATTGCCAGTGTCAATACGTCTGGAAGCAATACCTTCGGGAGAGGGCCTGGAGAAAAGGGAAGCCTCCTAAGCCACTGGTGGTATTGCGCCCTGGTAACAGGCACCACTGAAAACAATCAAGAGATTGCTGCCAAAGAAAAACAATACCAGAGAGCCGGCCACATGATGTGGCAATCCACCTCCTGGCTGTCTTTGCACAGTAAAGTATCATTTAGGGAGACCCGGGCAGGCCAGCGACCCCTGCACACCTATTGACAAGAGCCAAGGCTTGAAAGTAAAAACACAGTGTCATGGTGCGTGATCCTTTTAATGTCATGTTGGAGTCTGTTGGCTAGTATCTTGTTGAGGATTTTTGCATCTAAGTTCATCGGTGATATTGCTCTCCAGTTTTCTTTTCTTGTAGTATCTTTGTCTGGTTTGGGGATCAGGTGGATGGCTTCGTACAATGAGTTTGGGAGTGTTCTTTCCTCTGCAGTGTTTTGGAAGCGTTTGCAGAACCATGTGTACTTTAGAGAGACACGGGTGCCCCAGCTGTCACTAGCCACCTATTGACAACAGCCAAGTCTTGAAAGTAAAAACACAATGTCCATCCCCAGATGAATGGAAAGTGAAGAGTTGGTACACATAGAGCATGGAATACTGCTCAGCCATGAAACAGAATAATATCCTGCCATTTCCAGCATCTTCGATAGATCCGGAGTTCCCTGTACTCAGCATGGGACGTCCAACAGAGAAAGAGAAAATTCCAACGATAGCACGTATAGGTGGCATCTCAAAGTCGATACCAGGAAAGTAGAAAGCACAAACAGAGTCACAGATTTAGAACGCAAGTACAGGGTTTCGAGAGGGCAAAGGCATGCGGAGGTGGGTTGAATGAGGAGGGTGGGATTAACACATGCATTCTAATATGTATAAAGCAGACGATCCACAACCACCTACTACAAAGCACAGGGAGCGGTCGGCACCACCCTGGACTAACCTACGTGGGAAGAGAATGCGAAAGAGAATGGATGTGTATATATATACATACACGGAGAACTGAATCAAGGTGCTGCACAGCGAAAGTCAACAGCATTGTAAATTCACTAGACATGGACAGAAATTAGAATCTCTATAAAAAGCAAAATGATCGAGATCCAGTATGTTCCTCTCAGGCCTCAGAGAGATGCGCGGGTGTCACTTCCCTGGAGCGTGAGCAGGCTTGGGCACCAAAGTTGGAGTGTGGTCACAGTGAGGCAGGTCGGCGCGGGAATGGGTAGCACCAGCGAATTAACCCCTTTGGACCTGTGGTGCCTGGTCCCTTCTGGTTGGCAGCAGTCTCTGTAGATGTAGGTGTGCCCTCCTGAAGCTAAGCCAAGCCCACTGCAGCCAGAGGATGGTGGTCCGACATGCACAACAGTGTTCAAACATCACCTGGTGTCCAGGTATCCTGCTGGTGGAGTTCCCGCCATTCACCTCCTTCCTTAGAGTACCCCACTTGCCTCCGACAACACACTCTTCAGGAGGGGTTTGCAGGGGGTGTGATGAATCGAGAGTGGGAAGGGTAAGTGGGAGAAGGAGTGAGACACAAGCCCTTAGGTGTCTGTCCGGACACGTTCCTCTCTAATTCATATTCCAAGAACACACATGTGCGCAAGGCCTGCGTTCGGGGGGAATCCGACCAGCTGTGGGAAAATGCTGCCGCCTTGTGGCCGCCTCCTGTAACTACAACGTTCCAAAGGGAGCTCAGCGGCCCTTCCTGTTCAAAAGGCCAGCGGGGTTGTAATTGACACCCCTGCTGCAAAAATGTCCTGGGGATAGGCACTGGAAAAGAGCCCGAAACAGGATTGATTGGCAACAGGCGGTTTCAAGAGGTAAGTTGAATTCACCATGCGTGTTTTGTTTCCCTTTGTGTTGGTTTCTAAGAAAGGCCCAGGAAATATGCTCCACGCCCATGCGAATGGGAGAAATGGAAATTGAAACGCCTTCGCGGTTTCACCTGGCAGCCGTTAGGATTGCCAGTGTCAATACGTCTGGAAGCAATACCTTCGGGAGAGGGCCTGGAGAAAAGGGAAGCCTCCTAAGCCACTGGTGGTATTGCGCCCTGGTAACAGGCACCACTGAAAACAATCAAGAGATTGCTGCCAAAGAAAAACAATACCAGAGAGCCGGCCACATGATGTGGCAATCCACCTCCTGGCTGTCTTTGCACAGTAAAGTATCATTTAGGGAGACCCGGGCAGGCCAGCGACCCCTGCACACCTATTGACAAGAGCCAAGGCTTGAAAGTAAAAACACAGTGTCATGGTGCGTGATCCTTTTAATGTCATGTTGGAGTCTGTTGGCTAGTATCTTGTTGAGGATTTTTGCATCTAAGTTCATCGGTGATATTGCTCTCCAGTTTTCTTTTCTTGTAGTATCTTTGTCTGGTTTGGGGATCAGGTGGATGGCTTCGTACAATGAGTTTGGGAGTGTTCTTTCCTCTGCAGTGTTTTGGAAGCGTTTGCAGAACCATGTGTACTTTAGAGAGACACGGGTGCCCCAGCTGTCACTAGCCACCTATTGACAACAGCCAAGTCTTGAAAGTAAAAACACAATGTCCATCCCCAGATGAATGGAAAGTGAAGAGTTGGTACACATAGAGCATGGAATACTGCTCAGCCATGAAACAGAATAATATCCTGCCATTTCCAGCATCTTCGATAGATCCGGAGTTCCCTGTACTCAGCATGGGACGTCCAACAGAGAAAGAGAAAATTCCAACGATAGCACGTATAGGTGGCATCTCAAAGTCGATACCAGGAAAGTAGAAAGCACAAACAGAGTCACAGATTTAGAACGCAAGTACAGGGTTTCGAGAGGGCAAAGGCATGCGGAGGTGGGTTGAATGAGGAGGGTGGGATTAACACATGCATTCTAATATGTATAAAGCAGACGATCCACAACCACCTACTACAAAGCACAGGGAGCGGTCGGCACCACCCTGGACTAACCTACGTGGGAAGAGAATGCGAAAGAGAATGGATGTGTATATATATACATACACGGAGAACTGAATCAAGGTGCTGCACAGCGAAAGTCAACAGCATTGTAAATTCACTAGACATGGACAGAAATTAGAATCTCTATAAAAAGCAAAATGATCGAGATCCAGTATGTTCCTCTCAGGCCTCAGAGAGATGCGCGGGTGTCACTTCCCTGGAGCGTGAGCAGGCTTGGGCACCAAAGTTGGAGTGTGGTCACAGTGAGGCAGGTCGGCGCGGGAGTGGGTCGCACCAGCGAATTAACCCCTTTGGACCTGTGGTGCCTGGGCCCTTCTGGTTGGCAGCAGTCTCTGTAGATGTAGGTGTGCCCTCCTGCAGCTAAGCCAAGCCCACTGCAGCCAGAGGATGGTGGTCCGACATGCACAACAGTGTTCAAACATCACCTGGTGTCCAGGTCTCCTGCTGGTGGGGTTCCCGCCATTCACCTCCTTCCTTAGAGTCACCCCACTTGCCTCCGACAACACACTCTTCAGGAGGGGTTTGCAGGGGGTGTGATGAATCGAGAGTGGGAAGGGTAAGTGGGAGAAGGAGTGAGACACAAGCCCTTAGGTGTCTGTCCGGACACGTTCCTCTCTAATTCATATTCCAAGAACACGCGTGTGCACAAGGTCTGCGTTCCTGGGGAATCCGACCAGCTGTGGGAAAATGCTGCCGCCTTGTGGCCGCCTCCTGTAACTACAACGTTCCAAAGGGAGCTCAGCGGCCCTTCCTGTTCAAAAGGCCAGCGGGGTTGTAATTGACACCCCCGCTGCAAAAATGTCCTGGGGATAGGCACTGGAAAAGAGCCCGAAACAGGATTGATTGGCAACAGGCGGTTTCAAGAGGTAAGTTGAATTCACCATGCGTGTTTTGTTTCCCTTTGTGTTGGTTTCTAAGAAAGGCCCAGGAAATATGCTCCACGCCCATGCGAATGGGAGAAATGGAAATTGAAACGCCTTCGCGGTTTCACCTGGCAGCCGTTAGGATTGCCAGTGTCAATACGTCTGGAAGCAATACCTTCGGGAGAGGGCCTGGAGAAAAGGGAAGCCTCCTAAGCCACTGGTGGTATTGCGCCCTGGTAACAGGCACCACTGAAAACAATCAAGAGATTCCTGCCAAAGAAAAACAAAACCAGAGAGCCGGCCACATGATGTGGCAATCCACCTCCTGGCTGTCTTTGCACAGTAAAGTATCATTTGGGGAGACCCGGGCAGGCCAGCGACCCCTGCACACCTATTGACAAGAGCCAAGGCTTGAAAGTAAAAACACAGTGTCATGGTGTGTGATCCTTTTAATGTCATGTTGGAGTCTGTTGGCTAGTATCTTGTTGAGGATTTTTGCATCTAAGTTCATCGGTGATATTGCTCTCCAGTTTTCTTTACTTGTAGTATCTTTGTCTGGTTTGGGGATCAGGTGGATGGCTTCGTACAATGAGTTTGGGAGTGTTCTTTCCTCTGCAGTGTTTTGGAAGCGTTTGCAGAACCATGTGTACTTTAGAGAGACACGGGTGCCCCAGCTGTCACTAGCCACCTATTGACAACAGCCAAGTCTTGAAAGTAAAAACACAATGTCCATCCCCAGATGAATGGAAAGTGAAGAGATGGTACACATAGAGCATGGAATACTGCTCAGCCATGAAACAGAATAAAATCCTGCCATTTCCAGCATCTTCGATAGATCCGGAGTTCCCTGTACTCAGCATGCAACGTCCAACAGAGAAAGAGAAAATTCCAATGATAGCACGTATAGGTGGCATCTCAAAGTCGATACCAGGAAAGTAGAAAGGACAAACAGAGTCACAGATTTAGAACGCAAGTACAGGGTTTCGAGAGGGCAAAGGCATGCGGAGGTGGGTTGAATGAGGAGGGTGGGATTAACACATGCATTCTAATATGTATTAAGCAGACGATCCACAACCACCTTCTACAAAGCACAGGGAGCGGTCGGCACCACCCTGGACTAAGCTACGTGGGAAGAGAATGTGAAAGAGAATGGTTGTGTATATATATACATACACGGAGAACTGAATCAAGGTGCTGCACAGCGAAAGTCAACAGCATTGTAAATTCACTAGACATGGACAGAAATTAGAATCTCTATAAAAAGCAAAATGATCGAGATCCAGTATGTTCCTCTCAGGCCTCAGAGAGATGCGCGGGGGTCACTTCCCTGGAGCGTGAGCAGGCTTGGGCACCAAAGTTGGAGTGTGGTCACAGTGAGGCAGGTCGGCGCGGGAGTGGGTCGCACCAGCGAATTAACCCCTTTGGACCTGTGGTGCCTGGTCCCTTCTGGTTGGCAGCAGTCTCTGTAGATGTAGGTGTGCCCTCCTGCAGCTAAGCCAAGCCCACTGCAGCCAGAGGATGGTGGTCCGACATGCACAACAGTGTTCAAACATCACCTGGTGTCCAGGTCTCCTGCTGGTGGGGTTCCCGCCATTCACCTCCTTCCTTAGAGTCACCCCACTTGCCTCCGACAACACACTCTTCAGGAGGGGTTTGCAGGGGGTGTGATGAATCGAGAGTGGGAAGGGTAAGTGGGAGAAGGAGTGAGACACAAGCCCTTAGGTGTCTGTCCGGACACGTTCCTCTCTAATTCATATTCCAAGAACACGCGTGTGCGCAAGGTCTGCGTTCCTGGGGAATCCGACCAGCTGTGGGAAAATGCTGCCGCCTTGTGGCCGCCTCCTGTAACTACAACGTTCCAAAGGGAGCTCAGCAGCCCTTCCTGTTCAAAAGGCCAGCGGGGTTGTAATTGACACCCCCGCTGCAAAAATGTCCTGGGGATAGGCACTGGAAAAGAGCCCGAAACAGGATTGATTGGCAACAGGCGGTTTCAAGAGGTAAGTTGAATTCACCATGCGTGATTTGTTTCCCTTTGTGTTGGTTTCTAAGAAAGGCCCAGGAAATATGCTCCACGCCCATGCGAATGGGAGAAATGGAAATTGAAACGCCTTCGCGGTTTCACCTGGCAGCCGTTAGGATTGCCAGTGTCAATACGTCTGGAAGCAATACCTTCGGGAGAGGGCCTGGAGAAAAGGGAAGCCTCCTAAGCCACTGGTGGTATTGCGCCCTGGTAACAGGCACCACTGAAAACAATCAAGAGATTCCTGCCAAAGAAAAACAAAACCAGAGAGCCGGCCACATGATGTGGCAATCCACCTCCTGGCTGTCTTTGCACAGTAAAGTATCATTTGGGGAGACCCGGGCAGGCCAGCGACCCCTGCACACCTATTGACAAGAGCCAAGGCTTGAAAGTAAAAACACAGTGTCATGGTGTGTGATCCTTTTAATGTCATGTTGGAGTCTGTTGGCTAGTATCTTGTTGAGGATTTTTGCATCTAAGTTCATCGGTGATATTGCTCTCCAGTTTTCTTTACTTGTAGTATCTTTGTCTGGTTTGGGGATCAGGTGGATGGCTTCGTACAATGAGTTTGGGAGTGTTCTTTCCTCTGCAGTGTTTTGGAAGCGTTTGCAGAACCATGTGTACTTTAGAGAGACACGGGTGCCCCAGCTGTCACTAGCCACCTATTGACAACAGCCAAGTCTTGAAAGTAAAAACACAATGTCCATCCCCAGATGAATGGAAAGTGAAGAGATGGTACACATAGAGCATGGAATACTGCTCAGCCATGAAACAGAATAAAATCCTGCCATTTCCAGCATCTTCGATAGATCCGGAGTTCCCTGTACTCAGCATGCAACGTCCAACAGAGAAAGAGAAAATTCCAACGATAGCACGTATAGGTGGCATCTCAAAGTCGATACCAGGAAAGTAGAAAGGACAAACAGAGTCACAGATTTAGAACGCAATTACAGGGTTTCGAGAGGGCAAAGGCATGCGGAGGTGGGTTGAATGAGGAGGGTGGGATTAACACATGCATTCTAATATGTATTAAGCAGACGATCCACAACCACCTTCTACAAAGCACAGGGAGCGGTCGGCACCACCCTGGACTAAGCTACGTGGGAAGAGAATGTGAAAGAGAATGGTTGTGTATATATATAAATACACGGAGAACTGAATCAAGGTGCTGCACAGCGAAAGTCAACAGCATTGTAAATTCACTAGACATGGACAGAAATTAGAATCTCTATAAAAAGCAAAATGATCGAGATCCAGTATGTTCCTCTCAGGCCTCAGAGAGATGCGCGGGTGTCACTTCCCTGGAGCGTGAGCAGGCTTGGGCACCAAAGTTGGAGTGTGGTCACAGTGAGGCAGGTCGGCGCGGGAATGGGTAGCACCAGCGAATTAACCCCTTTGGACCTGTGGTGCCTGGTCCCTTCTGGTTGGCAGCAGTCTCTGTAGATGTAGGTGTGCCCTCCTGAAGCTAAGCCAAGCCCACTGCAGCCAGAGGATGGTGGTCCGACATGCACAACAGTGTTCAAACATCACCTGGTGTCCAGGTATCCTGCTGGTGGAGTTCCCGCCATTCACCTCCTTCCTTAGAGTACCCCACTTGCCTCCGACAACACACTCTTCAGGAGGGGTTTGCAGGGGGTGTGATGAATCGAGAGTGGGAAGGGTAAGTGGGAGAAGGAGTGAGACACAAGCCCTTAGGTGTCTGTCCGGACACGTTCCTCTCTAATTCATATTCCAAGAACACACATGTGCGCAAGGCCTGCGTTCGGGGGGAATCCGACCAGCTGTGGGAAAATGCTGCCGCCTTGTGGCCGCCTCCTGTAACTACAACGTTCCAAAGGGAGCTCAGCGGCCCTTCCTGTTCAAAAGGCCAGCGGGGTTGTAATTGACACCCCTGCTGCAAAAATGTCCTGGGGATAGGCACTGGAAAAGAGCCCGAAACAGGATTGATTGGCAACAGGCGGTTTCAAGAGGTAAGTTGAATTCACCGTGCGTGTTTTGTTTCCCTTTGTGTTGGTTTCTAAGAAAGGCCCAGGAAATATGCTCCACGCCCATGCGAATGGGAGAAATGGAAATTGAAACGCCTTCGCGGTTTCACCTGGCAGCCGTTAGGATTGCCAGTGTCAATACGTCTGGAAGCAATACCTTCGGGAGAGGGCCTGGAGAAAAGGGAAGCCTCCTAAGCCACTGGTGGTATTGCGCCCTGGTAACAGGCACCACTGAAAACAATCAAGAGATTGCTGCCAAAGAAAAACAATACCAGAGAGCCGGCCACATGATGTGGCAATCCACCTCCTGGCTGTCTTTGCACAGTAAAGTATCATTTAGGGAGACCCGGGCAGGCCAGCGACCCCTGCACACCTATTGACAAGAGCCAAGGCTTGAAAGTAAAAACACAGTGTCATGGTGCGTGATCCTTTTAATGTCATGTTGGAGTCTGTTGGCTAGTATCTTGTTGAGGATTTTTGCATCTAAGTTCATCAGTGATATTGCTCTCCAGTTTTCTTTTCTTGTAGTATCTTTGTCTGGTTTGGGGATCAGGTGGATGGCTTCGTACAATGAGTTTGGGAGTGTTCTTTCCTCTGCAGTGTTTTGGAAGCGTTTGCAGAACCATGTGTACTTTAGAGAGACACGGGTGCCCCAGCTGTCACTAGCCACCTATTGACAACAGCCAAGTCTTGAAAGTAAAAACACAATGTCCATCCCCAGATGAATGGAAAGTGAAGAGTTGGTACACATAGAGCATGGAATACTGCTCAGCCATGAAACAGAATAATATCCTGCCATTTCCAGCATCTTCGATAGATCCGGAGTTCCCTGTACTCAGCATGGGACGTCCAACAGAGAAAGAGAAAATTCCAACGATAGCACGTATAGGTGGCATCTCAAAGTCGATACCAGGAAAGTAGAAAGCACAAACAGAGTCACAGATTTAGAACGCAAGTACAGGGTTTCGAGAGGGCAAAGGCATGCGGAGGTGGGTTGAATGAGGAGGGTGGGATTAACACATGCATTCTAATATGTATAAAGCAGACGATCCACAACCACCTACTGCAAAGCACAGGGAGCGGTCGGCACCACCCTGGACTAAGCTACGTGGGAAGAGAATGCGAAAGAGAATGGATGTGTATATATATACATACACGGAGAACTGAATCAAGGTGCTGCACAGCGAAAGTCAACAGCATTGTAAATTCACTAGACATGGACAGAAATTAGAATCTCTATAAAAAGCAAAATGATCGAGATCCAGTATGTTCCTCTCAGGCCTCAGAGAGATGCGCGGGTGTCACTTCCCTGGAGCGTGAGCAGGCTTGGGCACCAAAGTTGGAGTGTGGTCACAGTGAGGCAGGTCGGCGCGGGAGTGGGTCGCACCAGCGAATTAACCCCTTTGGACCTGTGGTGCCTGGTCCCTTCTGGTTGGCAGCAGTCTCTGTAGATGTAGGTGTGCCCTCCTGCAGCTAAGCCAAGCCCACTGCAGCCAGAGGATGGTGGTCCGACATGCACAACAGTGTTCAAACATCACCTGGTGTCCAGGTCTCCTGCTGGTGGGGTTCCCGCCATTCACCTCCTTCCTTAGAGTCACCCCACTTGCCTCCGACAACACACTCTTCAGGAGGGGTTTGCAGGGGGTGTGATGAATCGAGAGTGGGAAGGGTAAGTGGGAGAAGGAGTGAGACACAAGCCCTTAGGTGTCTGTCCGGACACGTTCCTCTCTAATTCATATTCCAAGAACACGCGTGTGCACAAGGTCTGCGTTCCTGGGGAATCCGACCAGCTGTGGGAAAATGCTGCCGCCTTGTGGCCGCCTCCTGTAACTACAACGTTCCAAAGGGAGCTCAGCGGCCCTTCCTGTTCAAAAGGCCAGCGGGGTTGTAATTGACACCCCCGCTGCAAAAATGTCCTGGGGATAGGCACTGGATAAGAGCCCGAAACAGGATTGATTGGCAACAGGCAGTTTCAAGAGGTAAGTTGAATTCACCATGCGTGTTTTGTTTCCCTTTGTGTTGGTTTCTAAGAAAGGCCCAGGAAATATGCTCCACGCCCATGCGAATGGGAGAAATGGAAATTGAAACGCCTTCGCGGTTTCACCTGGCAGCCGTTAGGATTGCCAGTGTCAATACGTCTGGAAGCAATACCTTCGGGAGAGGGCCTGGAGAAAAGGGAAGCCTCCTAAGCCACTGGTGGTATTGCGCCCTGGTAACAGGCACCACTGAAAACAATCAAGAGATTCCTGCCAAAGAAAAACAAAACCAGAGAGCCGGCCACATGATGTGGCAATCCACCTCCTGGCTGTCTTTGCACAGTAAAGTATCATTTAGGGAGACCCGGGCAGGCCAGCGACCCCTGCACACCTATTGACAAGAGCCAAGGCTTGAAAGTAAAAACACAGTGTCATGGTGCGTGATCCTTTTAATGTCATGTTGGAGTCTGTTGGCTAGTATCTTGTTGAGGATTTTTGCATCTAAGTTCATCGGTGATATTGCTCTCCAGTTTTCTTTTCTTGTAGTATCTTTGTCTGGTTTGGGGATCAGGGGGATGGCTTCGTACAATGAGTTTGGGAGTGTTCTTTCCTCTGCAGTGTTTTGGAAGCGTTTGCAGAACCATGTGTACTTTAGAGAGACACGGGTGCCCCAGCTGTCACTAGCCACCTATTGACCACAGCCAAGTCTTGAAAGTAAAAACACAATGTCCATCCCCAGGTGAATGGAAAGTGAAGAGATGGTACACATAGAGCATGGAATACTGCTCAGCCATGAAACAGAATAAAATCCTGCCATTTCCAGCATCTTCGATAGATCCGGAGTTCCCTGTACTCAGCATGGGACGTCCAACAGAGAAAGAGAAAATTCCAACGATAGCACGTATAGGTGGCATCTCAAAGTCGATACCAGGAAAGTAGAAAGCACAAACAGAGTCACAGATTTAGAACGCAAGTACAGGGTTTCGAGAGGGCAAAGGCATGCGGAGGTGGGTTGAATGAGGAGGGTGGGATTAACACATGCATTCTAATATGTATTAAGCAGACGATCCACAACCACCTTCTACAAAGCACAGGGAGCGGTCGGCACCACCCTGGACGAAGCTACGTGGGAAGAGAATGTGAAAGAGAATGGTTGTGTATATATATACATACACGGAGAACTGAATCAAGGTGCTGCACAGCGAAAGTCAACAGCATTGTAAATTCACTAGACATGGACAGAAATTAGAATCTCTATAAAAAGCAAAATGATCGAGATCCAGTATGTTCCTCTCAGGCCTCAGAGAGATGCGCGGGTGTCACTTCCCTGGAGCGTGAGCAGGCTTGGGCACCAAAGTTGGAGTGTGGTCACAGTGAGGCAGGTCGGCGCGGGAGTGGGTTGCACCAGCGAATTAACCCCTTTGGACCTGTGGTGCCTGGTCCCTTCTAGTTGGCAGCAGTCTCTGTAGATGTAGGTGTGCCCTCCTGAAGCTAAGCCAAGCCCACTGCAGCCAGAGGATGGTGGTCTGACATGCACAACAGTGTTCAAACATCACCTGGTGTCCAGGTCTCCTGCTGGTGGAGTTCCCGCCATTCACCTCCTTCCTTAGAGTCACCCCACTTGCCTCCGACAACACACTCTTCAGGAGGGGTTTGCAGGGGGTGTGATGAATCGAGAGTGGGAAGGGTAAGTGGGAGAAGGAGTGAGACACAAGCCCTTAGGTGTCTGTCCGGACACGTTCCTCTCTAATTCATATTCCAAGAACACACATGTGCGCAAGGCCTGCGTTCGGGGGGAATCCGACCAGCTGTGGGAAAATGCTGCCGCCTTGTGGCTGCCTCCTGTAACTACAACGTTCCAAAGGGAGCTCAGCGGCCCTTCCTGTTCAAAAGGCCAGCGGGGTTGTAATTGACACCCCCGCTGCAAAAATGTCCTGGGGATAGGCACTGGAAAAGAGCCCGAAACAGGATTGATTGGCAACAGGCGGTTTGAAGAGGTAAGTTGAATTCACCATGCCTGTTTTGTTTCCCTTTGTGTTGGTTTCTAAGAAAGGCCCAGGAAATATGCTAAACGCCCATGCGAATGGGAGAAATGGAAATTGAAACGCATTCGCGGTTTCACCTGGCAGCCGTTAGGATTGCCAGTGTCAATACATCTGGAAGCAATACCTTCGGGAGAGGGCCTGGAGAAAAGGGAAGCCTCCTAAGCCACTGGTGGTATTGCACCCTGGTAACAGGCACCACTGAAAACAATCAAGAGATTCCTGCCAAAAACAAAACAAAACCAGAGAGCCCTCCACATGATGTGGCAATCCACCTCCTGGCTGTCTTTGCACAGTAAAGTATCATTTGGGGAGACCCGGGCAGGCCAGCGACCCCTGCACACCTATTGACAAGAGTCAAGGCTTGAAAGTAAAAACACAGTGTCATGGTGTGTGATCCTTTTAATGTCATGTGGAGTCTGTTGGCTAGTATCTTGTTGAGGATTTTTGCATCTAAGTTCATCGGTGATATTGCTCTCCAGTTTTCTTTTCTTGTAGTATCTTTGTCTGGTTTGGGGATCAGGTGGATGGCTTCGTACAATGAGTTTGGGAGTGTTCTTTCCTCTGCAGTGTTTTGGAAGCGTTTGCAGAACCATGTGTACTTTAGAGAGACACGGGTGCCCCAGCTGTCACTAGCCACCTATTGACAACAGCCAAGTCTTGAAAGTAAAAACACAATGTCCATCCCCAGATGAATGGAAAGTGAAGAGTTGGTACACATAGAGCATGGAATACTGCTCAGCCATGAAACAGAATAATATCCTGCCATTTCCAGCATCTTCGATAGATCCGGAGTTCCCTGTACTCAGCATGGGACGTCCAACAGAGAAAGAGAAAATTCCAACGATAGCACGTATAGGTGGCATCTCAAAGTCGATACCAGGAAAGTAGAAAGCACAAACAGAGTCACAGATTTAGAACGCAAGTACAGGGTTTCGAGAGGGCAAAGGCATGCGGAGGTGGGTTGAATGAGGAGGGTGGGATTAACACATGCATTCTAATATGTATTAAGCAGACGATCCACAACCACCTTCTACAAAGCACAGGGAGCGGTCGGCACCACCCTGGACTAAGCTACGTGGGAAGAGAATGCGAAAGAGAATGGATGTGTATATATATACATACACGGAGAACTGAATCAAGGTGCTGCACAGCGAAAGTCAACAGCATTGTAAATTCACTAGACATGGACAGAAATTAGAATCTCTATAAAAAGCAAAATGATCGAGATCCAGTATGTTCCTCTCAGGCCTCAGAGAGATGCACGGGTGTCACTTCCCTGGAGCGTGAGCAGGCTTGGGCACCAAAGTTGGAGTGTGGTCACAGTGAGGCAGGTCGGCGCGGGAGTGGGTCGCACCAGCGAATTAACCCCTTTGGACCTGTGGTGCCTGGTCCCTTCTGGTTGGCAGCAGTCTCTGTAGATGTAGGTGTGCCCTCCTGCAGCTAAGCCAAGCCCACTGCAGCCAGAGGATGGTGGTCCGACATGCACAACAGTGTTCAAACATCACCTGGTGTCCAGGTCTCCTGCTGGTGGGGTTCCCGCCATTCACCTCCTTCCTTAGAGTCACCCCACTTGCCTCCGACAACACACTCTTCAGGAGGGGTTTGCAGGGGGTGTGATGAATCGAGAGTGGGAAGGGTAAGTGGGAGAAGGAGTGAGACACAAGCCCTTAGGTGTCTGTCCGGACACGTTCCTCTCTAATTCATATTCCAAGAACACGCGTGTGCGCAAGGTCTGCGTTCCTGGGGAATCCGACCAGCTGTGGGAAAATGCTGCCGCCTTGTGGCCGCCTCCTGTAACTACAACGTTCCAAAGGGAGCTCAGCGGCCCTTCCTGTTCAAAAGGCCAGCGGGGTTGTAATTGACACCCCCGCTGCAAAAATGTCCTGGGGATAGGCACTGGAAAAGAGCCCGAAACAGGATTGATTGGCAACAGGCGGTTTCAAGAGGTAAGTTGAATTCACCATGTGTGTTTTATTTCCCTTTGTGTTGGTTTCTAAGAAAGGCCCAGGAAATATGCTCCACGCCCATGCGAATGGGAGAAATGGAAATTGAAACGCCTTCGCGGTTTCACCTGGCAGCCGTTAGGATTGCCAGTGTCAATACGTCTGGAAGCAATACCTTCGGGAGAGGGCCTGGAGAAAAGGGAAGCCTCCTAAGCCATTGGTGGTATTGCGCCCTGGTAACTGGCACCACTGAAAACAATCAAGAGATTCCTGCCAAAGAAAAACAAAACCAGAGAGCCGGCCACATGATGTGGCAATCCACCTCCTGGCTGTCTTTGCACAGTGAAGTATCATTTGGGGAGACCCGGGCAGGCCAGCGACCCCTGCACACCTATTGACAAGAGCCAAGGCTTGAAAGTAAAAACACAGTGTCATGGTGTGTGATCCTTTTAATGTCATGTTGGAGTCTGTTGGCTAGTATCTTGTTGAGGATTTTTGCATCTAAGTTCATCGGTAATATTGCTCTCCGGTTTTCTTTTCTTGTAGTATCTTTGTCTGGTTTGGGGATCAGGTGGATGGCTTCGTACAATGAGTTTGGGAGTGTTCTTTCCTCTGCAGTGTTTTGGAAGCGTTTGCAGAACCATGTGTACTTTAGAGAGACACGGGTGCCCCAGCTGTCACTAGCCACCTATTGACAACAGCCAAGTCTTGAAAGTAAAAACACAATGTCCATCCCCAGATGAATGGAAAGTGAAGAGTTGGTACACATAGAGCATGGAATACTGCTCAGCCATGAAACAGAATAATATCCTGCCATTTCCAGCATCTTCGATAGATCCGGAGTTCCCTGTACTCAGCATGGGACGTCCAACAGAGAAAGAGAAAATTCCAACGATAGCACGTATAGGTGGCATCTCAAAGTCGATACCAGGAAAGTAGAAAGCACAAACAGAGTCACAGATTTAGAACGCAAGTACAGGGTTTCGAGAGGGCAAAGGCATGCGGAGGTGGGTTGAATGAGGAGGGTGGGATTAACACATGCATTCTAATATGTATTAAGCAGACGATCCACAACCACCTTCTACAAAGCACAGGGAGCGGTCGGCACCACCCTGGACTAAGCTACGTGGGAAGAGAATGCGAAAGAGAATGGATGTGTATATATATACATACACGGAGAACTGAATCAAGGTGCTGCACAGCGAAAGTCAACAGCATTGTAAATTCACTAGACATGGACAGAAATTAGAATCTCTATAAAAAGCAAAATGATCGAGATCCAGTATGTTCCTCTCAGGCCTCAGAGAGATGCGCGGGTGTCACTTCCCTGGAGCGTGAGCAGGCTTGGGCACCAAAGTTGGAGTGTGGTCACAGTGAGGCAGGTCGGCGCGGGAGTGGGTCGCACCAGCGAATTAACCCCTTTGGACCTGTGGTGCCTGGTCCCTTCTGGTTGGCAGCAGTCTCTGTAGATGTAGGTGTGCCCTCCTGCAGCTAAGCCAAGCCCACTGCAGCCAGAGGATGGTGGTCCGACATGCACAACAGTGTTCAAACATCACCTGGTGTCCAGGTCTCCTGCTGGTGGGGTTCCCGCCATTCACCTCCTTCCTTAGAGTCACCCCACTTGCCTCCGACAACACACTCTTCAGGAGGGGTTTGCAGGGGGTGTGATGAATCGAGAGTGGGAAGGGTAAGTGGGAGAAGGAGTGAGACACAAGCCCTTAGGTGTCTGTCCGGACACGTTCCTCTCTAATTCATATTCCAAGAACACGCGTGTGCGCAAGGTCTGCGTTCCTGGGGAATCCGACCAGCTGTGGGAAAATGCTGCCGCCTTGTGGCCGCCTCCTGTAACTACAACGTTCCAAAGGGAGCTCAGCGGCCCTTCCTGTTCAAAAGGCCAGCGGGGTTGTAATTGACACCCCCGCTGCAAAAATGTCCTGGGGATAGGCACTGGAAAAGAGCCCGAAACAGGATTGATTGGCAACAGGCGGTTTCAAGAGGTAAGTTGAATTCACCATGCGTGTTTTGTTTCCCTTTGTGTTGGTTTCTAAGAAAGGCCCAGGAAATATGCTCCACGCCCATGCGAATGGGAGAAATGGAAATTGAAACGCCTTTGCGGTTTCACCTGGCAGCCGTTAGGATTGCCAGTGTCAATACGTCTGGAAGCAATACCTTTGGGAGAGGGCCTGGAGAAAAGGGAAGCCTCCTAAGCCACTGGTGGTATTGCGCCCTGGTAACAGGCACCACTGAAAACAATCAAGAGATTCCTGCCAAAGAAAAACAAAACCGGAGAGCCGGCCACATGATGTGGCAATCCACCTCCTGGCTGTCTTTGCACAGTGAAGTATCATTTGGGGAGACCCGGGCAGGCCAGCGACCCCTGCACACCTATTGACAAGAGCCAAGGCTTGAAAGTAAAAACACAGTGTCATGGTGTGTGATCCTTTTAATGTCATGTTGGAGTCTGTTGGCTAGTATCTTGTTGAGGATTTTTGCATCTAAGTTCATCGGTAATATTGCTCTCCGGTTTTCTTTTCTTGTAGTATCTTTGTCTGGTTTGGGGATCAGGTGGATGGCTTCGTATAATGAGTTTGGGAGTGTTCTTTCCTCTGCAGTGTTTTGGAAGCGTTTGCAGAACCATGTGTACTTTAGAGAGACACGGGTGCCCCAGCTGTCACTAGCCACCTATTGACAACAGCCAAGTCTTGAAAGTAAAAACACAATGTCCATCCCCAGATGAATGGAAAGTGAAGAGTTGGTACACATAGAGCATGGAATACTGCTCAGCCATGAAACAGAATAATATCCTGCCATTTCCAGCATCTTCGATAGATCCGGAGTTCCCTGTACTCAGCATGGGACGTCCAACAGAGAAAGAGAAAATTCCAACGATAGCACGTATAGGTGGCATCTCAAAGTCGATACCAGGAAAGTAGAAAGCACAAACAGAGTCACAGATTTAGAACGCAAGTACAGGGTTTCGAGAGGGCAAAGGCATGCGGAGGTGGGTTGAATGAGGAGGGTGGGATTAACACATGCATTCTAATATGTATTAAGCAGACGATCCACAACCACCTTCTACAAAGCACAGGGAGCGGTCGCCACCACCCTGGACTAAGCTACGTGGGAAGAGAATGCGAAAGAGAATGGATGTGTATATATATACATACACGGAGAACTGAATCAAGGTGCTGCACAGCGAAAGTCAACAGCATTGTAAATTCACTAGACATGGACAGAAATTAGAATCTCTATAAAAAGCAAAATGATCGAGATCCAGTATGTTCCTCTCAGGACTCAGAGAGATGCGCGGGTGTCACTTCCCTGGAGCGTGAGCAGGCTTGGGCACCAAAGTTGGAGTGTGGTCACAGTGAGGCAGGTCGGCGCGGGAGTGGGTCGCACCAGCGAATTAACCCCTTTGGACCTGTGGTGCCTGGTCCCTTCTGGTTGGCAGCAGTCTCTGTAGATGTAGGTGTGCCCTCCTGCAGCTAAGCCAAGCCCACTGCAGCCAGAGGATGGTGGTCCGACATGCACAACAGTGTTCAAACATCACCTGGTGTCCAGGTCTCCTGCTGGTGGGGTTCCCGCCATTCACCTCCTTCCTTAGAGTCACCCCACTTGCCTCCGACAACACACTCTTCAGGAGGGGTTTGCAGGGGGTGTGATGAATCGAGAGTGGGAAGGGTAAGTGGGAGAAGGAGTGAGACACAAGCCCTTAGGTGTCTGTCCGGACACGTTCCTCTCTAATTCATATTCCAAGAACACGCGTGTGCGCAAGGTCTGCGTTCCTGGGGAATCCGACCAGCTGTGGGAAAATGCTGCCGCCTTGTGGCCGCCTCCTGTAACTACAACGTTCCAAAGGGAGCTCAGCGGCCCTTCCTGTTCAAAAGGCCAGCGGGGTTGTAATTGACACCCCCGCTGCAAAAATGTCCTGGGGATAGGCACTGGAAAAGAGCCCGAAACAGGATTGATTGGCAACAGGCGGTTTCAAGAGGTAAGTTGAATTCACCATGCGTGTTTTGTTTCCCTTTGTGTTGGTTTCTAAGAAAGGCCCAGGAAATATGCTCCACGCCCATGCGAATGGGAGAAATGGAAATTGAAACGCCTTCGCGGTTTCACCTGGCAGCCGTTAGGATTGCCAGTGTCAATACGTCTGGAAGCAATACCTTTGGGAGAGGGCCTGGAGAAAAGGGAAGCCTCCTAAGCCACTGGTGGTATTGCGCCCTGGTAACAGGCACCACTGAAAACAATCAAGAGATTCCTGCCAAAGAAAAACAAAACCGGAGAGCCGGCCACATGATGTGGCAATCCACCTCCTGGCTGTCTTTGCACAGTGAAGTATCATTTGGGGAGACCCGGGCAGGCCAGCGACCCCTGCACACCTATTGACAAGAGCCAAGGCTTGAAAGTAAAAACACAGTGTCATGGTGTGTGATCCTTTTAATGTCATGTTGGAGTCTGTTGGCTAGTATCTTGTTGAGGATTTTTGCATCTAAGTTCATCGGTAATATTGCTCTCCGGTTTTCTTTTCTTGTAGTATCTTTGTCTGGTTTGGGGATCAGGTGGATGGCTTCGTACAATGAGTTTGGGAGTGTTCTTTCCTCTGCAGTGTTTTGGAAGCGTTTGCAGAACCATGTGTACTTTAGAGAGACACGGGTGCCCCAGCTGTCACTAGCCACCTATTGACAACAGCCAAGTCTTGAAAGTAAAAACACAATGTCCATCCCCAGATGAATGGAAAGTGAAGAGATGGTACACATAGAGCATGGAATACTGCTCAGCCATGAAACAGAATAATATCCTGCCATTTCCAGCATCTTCGATAGATCCGGAGTTCCCTGTACTCAGCATGGGACGTCCAACAGAGAAAGAGAAAATTCCAACGATAGCACGTATAGGTGGCATCTCAAAGTCGATACCAGGAAAGTAGAAAGCACAAACAGAGTCACAGATTTAGAACGCAAGTACAGGGTTTCGAGAGGGCAAAGGCATGCGGAGGTGGGTTGAATGAGGAGGGTGGGATTAACACATGCATTCTAATATGTATTAAGCAGACGATCCACAACCACCTTCTACAAAGCACAGGGAGCGGTCGCCACCACCCTGGACTAAGCTACGTGGGAAGAGAATGCGAAAGAGAATGGATGTGTATATATATACATACACGGAGAACTGAATCAAGGTGCTGCACAGCGAAAGTCAACAGCATTGTAAATTCACTAGACATGGACAGAAATTAGAATCTCTATAAAAAGCAAAATGATCGAGATCCAGTATGTTCCTCTCAGGACTCAGAGAGATGCGCGGGTGTCACTTCCCTGGAGCGTGAGCAGGCTTGGGCACCAAAGTTGGAGTGTGGTCACAGTGAGGCAGGTCGGCGCGGGAGTGGGTCGCACCAGCGAATTAACCCCTTTGGACCTGTGGTGCCTGGTCCCTTCTGGTTGGCAGCAGTCTCTGTAGATGTAGGTGTGCCCTCCTGCAGCTAAGCCAAGCCCACTGCAGCCAGAGGATGGTGGTCCGACATGCACAACAGTGTTCAAACATCACCTGGTGTCCAGGTCTCCTGCTGGTGGGGTTCCCGCCATTCACCTCCTTCCTTAGAGTCACCCCACTTGCCTCCGACAACACACTCTTCAGGAGGGGTTTGCAGGGGGTGTGATGAATCGAGAGTGGGAAGGGTAAGTGGGAGAAGGAGTGAGACACAAGCCCTTAGGTGTCTGTCCGGACACGTTCCTCTCTAATTCATATTCCAAGAACACGCGTGTGCGCAAGGTCTGCGTTCCTGGGGAATCCGACCAGCTGTGGGAAAATGCTGCCGCCTTGTGGCCGCCTCCTGTAACTACAACGTTCCAAAGGGAGCTCAGCGGCCCTTCCTGTTCAAAAGGCCAGCGGGGTTGTAATTGACACCCCCGCTGCAAAAATGTCCTGGGGATAGGCACTGGAAAAGAGCCCGAAACAGGATTGATTGGCAACAGGCGGTTTCAAGAGGTAAGTTGAATTCACCATGCGTGTTTTGTTTCCCTTTGTGTTGGTTTCTAAGAAAGGCCCAGGAAATATGCTCCACGCCCATGCGAATGGGAGAAATGGAAATTGAAACGCCTTCGCGGTTTCACCTGGCAGCCGTTAGGATTGCCAGTGTCAATACGTCTGGAAGCAATACCTTCGGGAGAGGGCCTGGAGAAAAGGGAAGCCTCCTAAGCCACTGGTGGTATTGCGCCCTGGTAACAGGCACCACTGAAAACAATCAAGAGATTCCTGCCAAAGAAAAACAAAACCAGAGAGCCGGCCACATGATGTGGCAATCCACCTCCTGGCTGTCTTTGCACAGTGAAGTATCATTTGGGGAGACCCGGGCAGGCCAGCGACCCCTGCACACCTATTGACAAGAGCCAAGGCTTGAAAGTAAAAACACAGTGTCATGGTGTGTGATCCTTTTAATGTCATGTTAGAGTCTGTTGGCTAGTATCTTGTTGAGGATTTTTGCATCTAAGTTCATCGGTGATATTGCTCTCCAGTTTTCTTTTCTTGTAGTATCTTTGTCTGGTTTGGGGATCAGGTGGATGGCTTCGTACAATGAGTTTGGGAGTGTTCTTTCCTCTGCAGTGTTTTGGAAGCGTTTGCAGAACCATGTGTACTTTAGAGAGACACGGGTGCCCCAGCTGTCACTAGCCACCTATTGACAACAGCCAAGTCTTGAAAGTAAAAACACAATGTCCATCCCCAGATGAATGGAAAGTGAAGAGTTGGTACACATAGAGCATGGAATACTGCTCAGCCATGAAACAGAATAATATCCTGCCATTTCCAGCATCTTCGATAGATCCGGAGTTCCCTGTACTCAGCATGGGACGTCCAACAGAGAAAGAGAAAATTTCAACGATAGCACGTATAGGTGGCATCTCAAAGTCGATACCAGGAAAGTAGAAAGCACAAACAGAGTCACAGATTTAGAACGCAAGTACAGGGTTTCGAGAGGGCAAAGGCATGCGGAGGTGGGTTGAATGAGGAGGGTGGGATTAACACATGCATTCTAATATGTATTAAGCAGACGATCCACAACCACCTTCTACAAAGCACAGGGAGCGGTCGCCACCACCCTGGACTAAGCTACGTGGGAAGAGAATGCGAAAGAGAATGGATGTGTATATATATACATACACGGAGAACTGAATCAAGGTGCTGCACAGCGAAAGTCAACAGCATTGTAAATTCACTAGACATGGACAGAAATTAGAATCTCTATAAAAAGCAAAATGATCGAGATCCAGTATGTTCCTCTCAGGCCTCAGAGAGATGCGCGGGTGTCACTTCCCTGGAGCGTGAGCAGGCTTGGGCACCAAAGTTGGAGTGTGGTCACAGTGAGGCAGGTCGGCGCGGGAGTGGGTCGCACCAGCGAATTAACCCCTTTGGACCTGTGGTGCCTGGTCCCTTCTGGTTGGCAGCAGTCTCTGTAGATGTAGGTGTGCCCTCCTGCAGCTAAGCCAAGCCCACTGCAGCCAGAGGATGGTGGTCCGACATGCACAACAGTGTTCAAACATCACCTGGTGTCCAGGTCTCCTGCTGGTGGGGTTCCCGCCATTCACCTCCTTCCTTAGAGTCACCCCACTTGCCTCCGACAACACACTCTTCAGGAGGGGTTTGCAGGGGGTGTGATGAATCGAGAGTGGGAAGGGTAAGTGGGAGAAGGAGTGAGACACAAGCCCTTAGGTGTCTGTCCGGACACGTTCCTCTCTAATTCATATTCCAAGAACACGCGTGTGCGCAAGGTCTGCGTTCCTGGGGAATCCGACCAGCTGTGGGAAAATGCTGCCGCCTTGTGGCCGCCTCCTGTAACTACAACGTTCCAAAGAGAGCTCAGCGGCCCTGCCTGTTCAAAAGGCCAGCGGGGTTGTAATTGACACCCCCACTGCAAAAATGTCCTGGGGATAGGCACTGGAAAAGAGCCCGAAACAGGATTGATTGGCAACAGGCGGTTTCAAGAGGTAAGTTGAATTCACCATGCGTGTTTTGTTTCCCTTTGTGTTGGTTTCTAAGAAAGGCCCAGGAAATATGCTCCACGCCCATGCGAATGGGAGAAATGGAAATTGAAACGCCTTCGCGGTTTCACCTGGCAGCCGTTAGGATTGCCAGTGTCAATACGTCTGGAAGCAATACCTTCGGGAGAGGGCCTGGAGAAAAGGGAAGCCTCCTAAGCCACTGGTGGTATTGCGCCCTGGTAACAGGCACCACTGAAAACAATCAAGAGATTCCTGCCAAAGAAAAACAAAACCAGAGAGCCGGCCACATGATGTGGCAATCCACCTCCTGGCTGTCTTTGCACAGTGAAGTATCATTTGGGGAGACCCGGGCAGGCCAGCGACCCCTGCACACCTATTGACAAGAGCCAAGGCTTGAAAGTAAAAACACAGTGTCATGGTGTGTGATCCTTTTAATGTCATGTTGGAGTCTGTTGGCTAGTATCTTGTTGAGGATTTTTGCATCTAAGTTCATCGGTGATATTGCTCTCCAGTTTTCTTTTCTTGTAGTATCTTTGTCTGGTTTGGGGATCAGGTGGATGGCTTCGTACAATGAGTTTGGGAGTGTTCTTTCCTCTGCAGTGTTTTGGAAGCGTTTGCAGAACCATGTGTACTTTAGAGAGACACGGGTGCCCCAGCTGTCACTAGCCACCTATTGACAACAGCCAAGTCTTGAAAGTAAAAACACAATGTCCATCCCCAGATGAATGGAAAGTGAAGAGTTGGTACACATAGAGCATGGAATACTGCTCAGCCATGAAACAGAATAATATCCTGCCATTTCCAGCATCTTCGATAGATCCGGAGTTCCCTGTACTCAGCATGGGACGTCCAACAGAGAAAGAGAAAATTCCAACGATAGCACGTATAGGTGGCATCTCAAAGTCGATACCAGGAAAGTAGAAAGCACAAACAGAGTCACAGATTTAGAACGCAAGTACAGGGTTTCGAGAGGGCAAAGGCATGCGGAGGTGGGTTGAATGAGGAGGGTGGGATTAACACATGCATTCTAATATGTATTAAGCAGACGATCCACAACCACCTTCTACAAAGCACAGGGAGCGGTCGCCACCACCCTGGACTAAGCTACGTGGGAAGAGAATGCGAAAGAGAATGGATGTGTATATATATACATACACGGAGAACTGAATCAAGGTGCTGCACAGCGAAAGTCAACAGCATTGTAAATTCACTAGACATGGACAGAAATTAGAATCTCTATAAAAAGCAAAATGATCGAGATCCAGTATGTTCCTCTCAGGCCTCAGAGAGATGCGCGGGTGTCACTTCCCTGGAGCGTGAGCAGGCTTGGGCACCAAAGTTGGAGTGTGGTCACAGTGAGGCAGGTCGGCGCGGGAGTGGGTCGCACCAGCGAATTAACCCCTTTGGACCTGTGGTGCCTGGTCCCTTCTGGTTGGCAGCAGTCTCTGTAGATGTAGGTGTGCCCTCCTGCAGCTAAGCCAAGCCCACTGCAGCCAGAGGATGGTGGTCCGACATGCACAACAGTGTTCAAACATCACCTGGTGTCCAGGTCTCCTGCTGGTGGGGTTCCCGCCATTCACCTCCTTCCTTAGAGTCACCCCACTTGCCTCCGACAACACACTCTTCAGGAGGGGTTTGCAGGGGGTGTGATGAATCGAGAGTGGGAAGGGTAAGTGGGAGAAGGAGTGAGACACAAGCCCTTAGGTGTCTGTCCGGACACGTTCCTCTCTAATTCATATTCCAAGAACACGCGTGTGCGCAAGGTCTGCGTTCCTGGGGAATCCGACCAGCTGTGGGAAAATGCTGCCGCCTTGTGGCCGCCTCCTGTAACTACAACGTTCCAAAGGGAGCTCAGCGGCCCTTCCTGTTCAAAAGGCCAGCGGGGTTGTAATTGACACCCCCGCTGCAAAAATGTCCTGGGGATAGGCACTGGAAAAGAGCCCGAAACAGGATTGATTGGCAACAGGCGGTTTCAAGAGGTAAGTTGAATTCACCATGCGTGTTTTGTTTCCCTTTGTGTTGGTTTCTAAGAAAGGCCCAGGAAATATGCTCCACGACCATGCAAATGGGAGAAATGGAAATTGAAACGCCTTCGCGGTTTCACCTGGCAGCCGTTAGGATTGCCAGTGTCAATACGTCTGGAAGCAATACCTTCGGGAGAGGGCCTGGAGAAAAGGGAAGCCTCCTAAGCCACTGGTGGTATTGCGCCCTGGTAACAGGCACCACTGAAAACAATCAAGAGATTCCTGCCAAAAACAAAACAAAACCAGAGAGCCGGCCACATGATGTGGCAATCCACCTCCTGGCTGTCTTTGCACAGTGAAGTATCATTTGGGGAGACCCGGGCAGGCCAGCGACCCCTGCACACCTATTGACAAGAGCCAAGGCTTGAAAGTAAAAACACAGTGTCATGGTGTGTGATCCTTTTAATGTCATGTTGGAGTCTGTTGGCTAGTATCTTGTTGAGGATTTTTGCATCTAAGTTCATCGGTGATATTGCTCTCCAGTTTTCTTTTCTTGTAGTATCTTTGTCAGGTTTGGGGATCAGGTGGATGGCTTCGTACAATGAGTTTGGGAGTGTTCTTTCCTCTGCAGTGTTTTGGAAGCGTTTGCAGAACCATGTGTACTTTAGAGAGACACGGGTGCCCCAGCTGTCACTAGCCACCTATTGACAACAGCCAAGTCTTGAAAGTAAAAACACAATGTCCATCCCCAGATGAATGGAAAGTGAAGAGTTGGTACACATAGAGCATGGAATACTGCTCAGCCATGAAACAGAATAATATCCTGCCATTTCCAGCATCTTCGATAGATCCGGAGTTCCCTGTACTCAGCATGGGACGTCCAACAGAGAAAGAGAAAATTCCAACGATAGCACGTATAGGTGGCATCTCAAAGTCGATACCAGGAAAGTAGAAAGCACAAACAGAGTCACAGATTTAGAACGCAAGTACAGGGTTTCGAGAGGGCAAAGGCATGCGGAGGTGGGTTGAATGAGGAGGGTGGGATTAACACATGCATTCTAATATGTATAAAGCAGACGATCCACAACCACCTTCTACAAAGCACAGGGAGCGGTCGCCATCACCCTGGACTAAGCTACGTGGGAAGAGAATGCGAAAGAGAATGGATGTGTATATATATACATACACGGAGAACTGAATCAAGGTGCTGCACAGCGAAAGTCAACAGCATTGTAAATTCACTAGACATGGACAGAAATTAGAATCTCTATAAAAAGCAAAATGATCGAGATCCAGTATGTTCCTCTCAGGCCTCAGAGAGATGCGCGGGTGTCACTTCCCTGGAGCGTGAGCAGGCTTGGCACCAAAGTTGGAGTGTGGTCACAGTGAGGCAGGTCGGCGCGGGAGTGGGTCGCACCAGCGAATTAACCCCTTTGGACCTGTGGTGCCTGGTCCCTTCTGGTTGGCAGCAGTCTCTGTAGATGTAGGTGTGCCCTCCTGCAGCTAAGCCAAGCCCACTGCAGCCAGAGGATGGTGGTCCGACATGCACAACAGTGTTCAAACATCACCTGGTGTCCAGGTCTCCTGCTGGTGGGGTTCCCGCCATTCACCTCCTTCCTTAGAGTCACCCCACTTGCCTCCGACAACACACTCTTCAGGAGGGGTTTGCAGGGGGTGTGATGAATCGAGAGTGGGAAGGGTAAGTGGGAGAAGGAGTGAGACACAAGCCCTTAGGTGTCTGTCCGGACACGTTCCTCTCTAATTCATATTCCAAGAACACGCGTGTGCGCAAGGTCTGCGTTCCTGGGGAATCCGACCAGCTGTGGGAAAATGCTGCCGCCTTGTGGCCGCCTCCTGTAACTACAACGTTCCAAAGGGAGCTCAGCGGCCCTTCCTGTTCAAAAGGCCAGCGGGGTTGTAATTGACACCCCCGCTGCAAAATGTCCTGGGGATAGGCACTGGAAAAGAGCCCAAAACAGGATTGATTGGCAACAGGCGGTTTCAAGAGGTAAGTTGAATTCACCATGCGTGTTTTGTTTCCCTTTGTGTTGGTTTCTAAGAAAGGCCCAGGAAATATGCTCCACGCCCATGCGAATGGGAGAAATGGAAATTGAAACGCCTTTGCGGTTTCACCTGGCAGCCGTTAGGATTGCCAGTGTCAATACGTCTGGAAGCAATACCTTCGGGAGAGGGCCTGGAGAAAAGGGAAGCCTCCTAAGCCACTGGTGGTATTGCGCCCTGGTAACAGGCACCACTGAAAACAATCAAGAGATTCCTGCCAAAAACAAAACAAAACCAGAGAGCCGGCCACATGATGTGGCAATCCACCTCCTGGCTGTCTTTGCACAGTAAAGTATCATTTGGGGAGACCCGGGCTGGCCAGCGACCCCTGCACACCTATTGACAAGAGCCAAGGCTTGAAAGTAAAAACACAGTGTCATGGTGTGTGATCCTTTTAATGTCATGTTGGAGTCTGTTGTCTAGTATCTTGTTGAGGATTTTTGCATCTAAGTTCATCGGTGATATTGCTCTCCAGTTTTCTTTTCTTGTAGTATCTTTGTCTGGTTTGGGGATCAGGTGGATGGCTTCGTACAATGAGTTTGGGAGTGTTCTTTCCTCTGCAGTGTTTTGGAAGCGTTTGCAGAACCATGTGTACTTTAGAGAGACACGGGTGCCCCAGCTGTCACTAGCCACCTATTGACAACAGCCAAGTCTTGAAAGTAAAAACACAATGTCCATCCCCAGATGAATGGAAAGTGAAGAGTTGGTACACATAGAGCATGGAATACTGCTCAGCCATGAAACAGAATAATATCCTGCCATTTCCAGCATCTTCGATAGATCCGGAGTTCCCTGTACTCAGCATGGGACGTCCAACAGAGAAAGAGAAAATTCCAACGATAGCACGTATAGGTGGCATCTCAAAGTCGATACCAGGAAAGTAGAAAGCACAAACAGAGTCACAGATTTAGAACGCAAGTACAGGGTTTCGAGAGGGCAAAGGCATGCGGAGGTGGGTTGAATGAGGAGGGTGGGATGAACACATGCATTCTAATATGTATTAAGCAGACGATCCACAACCACCTTCTACAAAGCACAGGGAGCGGTCGGCACCACCCTGGACTAAGCTACGTGGGAAGAGAATGCGAAAGAGAATGGATGTGTATATATATACATACACGGAGAACTGAATCAAGGTGCTGCACAGCGAAAGTCAACAGCATTGTAAATTCACTAGACATGGACAGAAATTAGAATCTCTATAAAAAGCAAAATGATCGAGATCCAGTATGTTCCTCTCAGGCCTCAGAGAGATGCGCGGGTGTCACTTCCCTGGAGCGTGAGCAGGCTTGGGCACCAAAGTTGGAGTGTGGTCACAGTGAGGCAGGTCGGCGCGGGAGTGGGTCGCACCAGCGAATTAACCCCTTTGGACCTGTGGTGCCTGGTCCCTTCTGGTTGGCAGCAGTCTCTGTAGATGTAGGTGTGCCCTCCTGCAGCTAAGCCAAGCCCACTGCAGCCAGAGGATGGTGGTCCGACATGCACAACAGTGTTCAAACATCACCTGGTGTCCAGGTCTCCTGCTGGTGGGGTTCCCGCCATTCACCTCCTTCCTTAGAGTCACCCCACTTGCCTCCGACAACACCCTCATCAGGAGGGGTTTGCAGGGGGTGAGATGAATCGAGAGTGGGAAGGGTAAGTGGGAGAAGCAGTGAGACACAAGCCCTTAGGTGTCTGTCCGGACACGTTCCTCTCTAATTCATATTCCAAGAACACGCGTGTGCGCAAGGTCTGCGTTCCTGGGGAATCCGACCAGCTGTGGGAAAATGCTGCCGCCTTGTGGCCGCCTCCTGTAACTACAACGTTCCAAAGGGAGCTCAGCGGCCCTTCCTGTTCAAAAGGCCAGCGGGGTTGTAATTGACACCCCCGCTGCAAAAATGTCCTGGGGATAGGCACTGGAAAAGAGCCCAAAACAGGATTGATTGGCAACAGGCGGTTTCAAGAGGTAAGTTGAATTCACCATGCGTGTTTTGTTTCCCTTTGTGTTGGTTTCTAAGAAAGGCCCAGGAATTATGCTCCACACCCATGCGAATGGGAGAAATGGAAATTGAAACGCCTTCGCGGTTTCACCTGGCAGCCGTTAGGATTGCCAGTGTCAATACGTCTGGAAGCAATACCTTCGGGAGAGGGCCTGGAGAAAAGGGAAGCCTCCTAAGCCACTGGTGGTATTGCGCCCTGGTAACAGGCACCACTGAAAACAATCAAGAGATTCCTGCCAAAAACAAAACAAAACCAGAGAGCCGGCCACATGATGTGGCAATCCACCTCCTGGCTGTCTTTGCACAGTAAAGTATCATTTGGGGAGACCCGGGCAGGCCAGCGACCCCTGCACACCTATTGACAAGAGCCAAGGCTTGAAAGTAAAAACACAGTGTCATGGTGTGTGATCCTTTTAATGTCATGTTGGAGTCTGTTGGCTAGTATCTTGTTGAGGATTTTTGCATCTAAGTTCATCGGTGATATTGCTCTCCAGTTTTCTTTTCTTGTAGTATCTTTGTCTGGTTTGGGGATCAGGTGGATGGCTTCGTACAATGAGTTTGGGAGTGTTCTTTCCTCTGCAGTGTTTTGGAAGCGTTTGCAGAACCATGTGTACTTTAGAGAGACACGGGTGCCCCAGCTGTCACTAGCCACCTATTGACAACAGCCAAGTCTTGAAAGTAAAAACACAATGTCCATCCCCAGATGAATGGAAAGTGAAGAGTTGGTACACATAGAGCATGGAATACTGCTCAGCCATGAAACAGAATAATATCCTGCCATTTCCAGCATCTTCGATAGATCTGGAGTTCCCTGTACTCAGCATGGGACGTCCAACAGAGAAAGAGAAAATTCCAACGATAGCACGTATAGGTGGCATCTCAAAGTCGATACCAGGAAAGTAGAAAGCACAAACAGAGTCACAGATTTAGAACGCAAGTACAGGGTTTCGAGAGGGCAAAGGCATGCGGAGGTGGGTTGAATGAGGAGGGTGGGATTAACACATGCATTCTAATATGTATTAAGCAGACGATCCACAACCACCTTCTACAAAGCACAGGGAGCGGTCGCCACCACCCTGGACTAAGCTACGTGGGAAGAGAATGCGAAAGAGAATGGATGTGTATATATATACATACACGGAGAACTGAATCAAGGTGCTGCACAGCGAAAGTCAACAGCATTGTAAATTCACTAGACATGGACAGAAATTAGAATCTCTATAAAAAGCAAAATGATCGAGATCCAGTATGTTCCTCTCAGGCCTCAGAGAGATGCGCGGGTGTCACTTCCCTGGAGCGTGAGCAGGCTTGGGCACCAAAGTTGGAGTGTGGTCACAGTGAGGCAGGTCGGCGCGGGAGTGGGTCGCACCAGCGAATTAACCCCTTTGGACCTGTGGTGCCTGGTCCCTTCTGGTTGGCAGCAGTCTCTGTAGATGTAGGTGTGCCCTCCTGCAGCTAAGCCAAGCCCACTGCAGCCAGAGGATGGTGGTCCGACATGCACAACAGTGTTCAAACATCACCTGGTGTCCAGGTCTCCTGCTGGTGGGGTTCCCGCCATTCACCTCCTTCCTTAGAGTCACCCCACTTGCCTCCGACAACACACTCTTCAGGAGGGGTTTGCAGGGGGTGTGATGAATCGAGAGTGCGAAGGGTAAGTGGGAGAAGCAGTGAGACACAAGCCCTTAGGTGTCTGTCCGGACACGTTCCTCTCTAATTCATATTCCAAGAACACGCGTGTGCGCAAGGTCTGCGTTCTTGGGGAATCCGGCCAGCTGTGGGAAAATGCTGCCGCCTTGTGGCCGCCTCCTGTAACTACAACGTTCCAAAGGGAGCTCAGCGGCCCTTCCTGTTCAAAAGGCCAGCGGGGTTGTAATTGACACCCCCGCTGCAAAAATGTCCTGGGGATAGGCACTGGAAAAGAGCCCAAAACAGGATTGTTTGGCAACAGGCGGTTTCAAGAGGTAAGTTGAATTCACCATGCGTGTTTTGTTTCCCTTTGTGTTGGTTTCTAAGAAAGGCCCAGGAAATATGCTCCACGCCCATGCGAATGGGAGAAATGGAAATTGAAACGCCTTCGCGGTTTCACCTGGCAGCTGTTAGGATTGCCAGTATCAATACGTCTGGAAGCAATACCTTCGGGAGAGGGCCTGGAGAAAAGGGAAGCCTCCTAAGCCACTGGTGGTATTGCGCCCTGGTAACAGGCACCACTGAAAACAATCAAGAGATTCCTGCCAAAAACAAAACAAAACCAGAGAGCCGGCCACATGATGTGGCAGTCCACCTCCTGGCTGTCTTTGCACAGTAAAGTATCATTTGGGGAGACCCGGGCAGGCCAGCGACCCCTGCACACCTATTGACAAGAGCCAAGGCTTGAAAGTAAAAACACAGTGTCATGGTGTGTGATCCTTTTAATGTCATGTTGGAGTCTGTTGGCTAGTATCTTGTTGAGGATTTTTGCATCTAAGTTCATCGGTGATATTGCTCTCCAGTTTTCTTTTCTTGTAGTATCTTTGTCTGGTTTGGGGATCAGGTGGATGGCTTCGTACAATGAGTTTGGGAGTGTTCTTTCCTCTGCAGTGTTTTGGAAGCGTTTGCAGAACCATGTGTACTTTAGAGAGACACGGGTGCCCCAGCTGTCACTAGCCACCTATTGACAACAGCCAAGTCTTGAAAGTAAAAACACAATGTCCATCCCCAGATGAATGGAAAGTGAAGAGTTGGTACACATAGAGCATGGAATACTGCTCAGCCATGAAACAGAATAATATCCTGCCATTTCCAGCATCTTCGATAGATCCGGAGTTCCCTGTACTCAGCATGGGACGTCCAACAGAGAAAGAGAAAATTCCAACGATAGCACGTATAGGTGGCATCTCAAAGTCGATACCAGGAAAGTAGAAAGCACAAACAGAGTCACAGATTTAGAACGCAAGTACAGGGTTTCGAGAGGGCAAAGGCATGCGGAGGTGGGTTGAATGAGGAGGGTGGGATTAACACATGCATTCTAATATGTATTAAGCAGACGATCCACAACCACCTTCTACAAAGCACAGGGAGCGGTCGGCACCACCCTGGACTAAGCTACGTGGGAAGAGAATGCGAAAGAGAATGGATGTGTATATATATACATACACGGAGAACTGAATCAAGGTGCTGCACAGCGAAAGTCAACAGCATTGTAAATTCACTAGACATGGACAGAAATTAGAATCTCTATAAAAAGCAAAATGATCGAGATCCAGTATGTTCCTCTCAGGCCTCAGAGAGATGCGCGGGTGTCACTTCCCTGGAGCGTGAGCAGGCTTGGGCACCAAAGTTGGAGTGTGGTCACAGTGAGGCAGGTCGGCGCGGGAGTGGGTCGCACCAGCGAATTAACCCCTTTGGACCTGTGGTGCCTGGTCCCTTCTGGTTGGCAGCAGTCTCTGTAGATGTAGGTGTGCCCTCCTGCAGCTAAGCCAAGCCCACTGCAGCCAGAGGATGGTGGTCCGACATGCACAACAGTGTTCAAACATCACCTGGTGTCCAGGTCTCCTGCTGGTGGGGTTCCCGCCATTCACCTCCTTCCTTAGAGTCACCCCACTTGCCTCCGACAACACACTCTTCAGGAGGGGTTTGCAGGGGGTGTGATGAATCGAGAGTGGGAAGGGTAAGTGGGAGAAGGAGTGAGACACAAGCCCTTAGGTGTCTGTCCGGACACGTTCCTCTCTAATTCATATTCCAAGAACACGCGTGTGCGCAAGGTCTGCGTTCCTGGGGAATCCGACCAGCTGTGGGAAAATGCTGCCGCCTTGTGGCCGCCTCCTGTAACTACAACGTTCCAAAGGGAGCTCAGCGGCCCTTCCTGTTCAAAAGGCCAGCGGGGTTGTAATTGACACCCCCGCTGCAAAAATGTCCTGGGGATAGGCACTGGAAAAGAGCCCGAAACAGGATTGATTGGCAACAGGCGGTTTCAAGAGGTAAGTTGAATTCACCATGCCTGTTTTGTTTCCCTTTGTGTTGTTTTCTAAGAAAGGCCCAGGAAATATGCTCCACGCCCATGCGAATGGGAGAAATGGAAATTGAAACGCCTTCGCGGTTTCACCTGGCAGCCGTTAGGATTGCCAGTATCAATACGTCTGGAAGCAATACCTTCGGGAGAGGGCCTGGAGAAAAGGGAAGCCTCCTAAGCCACTGGTGGTATTGCGCCCTGGTAACAGGCACCACTGAAAACAATCAAGAGATTCCTGCCAAAAACAAAACAAAACCAGAGAGCCGGCCACATGATGTGGCAATCCACCTCCTGGCTGTCTTTGCACAGTAAAGTATCATTTGGGGAGACCCGGGCAGGCCAGCGACCCCTGCACACCTATTGACAAGAGCCAAGGCTTGAAAGTAAAAACACAGTGTCATGGTGTGTGATCCTTTTAATGTCATGTTGGAGTCTGTTGGCTAGTATCTTGTTGAGGATTTTTGCATCTAAGTTCATCGGTGATATTGCTCTCCAGTTTTCTTTTCTTGTAGTATCTTTGTCTGGTTTGGGGATCAGGTGGATGGCTTCGTACAATGAGTTTGGGAGTGTTCTTTCCTCTGCAGTGTTTTGGAAGCGTTTGCAGAACCATGTGTACTTTAGAGAGACACGGGTGCCCCAGCTGTCACTAGCCACCTATTGACAACAGCCAAGTCTTGAAAGTAAAAACACAATGTCCATCCCCAGATGAATGGAAAGTGAAGAGTTGGTACACATAGAGCATGGAATACTGCTCAGCCATGAAACAGAATAATATCCTGCCATTTCCAGCATCTTCGATAGATCCGGAGTTCCCTGTACTCAGCATGGGATGTCCAACAGAGAAAGAGAAAATTCCAACGATAGCACGTATAGGTGGCATCTCAAAGTCGATACCAGGAAAGTAGAAAGCACAAACAGAGTCACAGATTTAGAACGCAAGTACAGGGTTTCGAGAGGGCAAAGGCATGCGGAGGTGGGTTGAATGAGGAGGGTGGGATTAACACATGCATTCTAATATGTATTAAGCAGACGATCCACAACCACCTTCTACAAAGCACAGGGAGCGGTCGGCACCACCCTGGACTAAGCTACGTGGGAAGAGAATGCGAAAGAGAATGGATGTGTATATATATACATACACGGAGAACTGAATCAAGGTGCTGCACAGCGAAAGTCAGCAGCATTGTAAATTCACTAGACATGGACAGAAATTAGAATCTCTATAAAAAGCAAAATGATCGAGATCCAGTATGTTCCTCTCAGGCCTCAGAGAGATGCGCGGGTGTCACTTCCCTGGAGCGTGAGCAGGCTTGGGCACCAAAGTTGGAGTGTGGTCACAGTGAGGCAGGTCGGCGCGGGAGTGGGTCGCACCAGCGAATTAACCCCTTTGGACCTGTGGTGCCTGGTCCCTTCTGGTTGGCAGCAGTCTCTGTAGATGTAGGTGTGCCCTCCTGCAGCTAAGCCAAGCCCACTGCAGCCAGAGGATGGTGGTCCGACATGCACAACAGTGTTCAAACATCACCTGGTGTCCAGGTCTCCTGCTGGTGGGGTTCCCGCCATTCACCTCCTTCCTTAGAGTCACCCCACTTGCCTCCGACAACACACTCTTCAGGAGGGGTTTGCAGGGGGTGTGATGAATCGAGAGTGGGAAGGGTAAGTGGGAGAAGGAGTGAGACACAAGCCCTTAGGTGTCTGTCCGGACACGTTCCTCTCTAATTCATATTCCAAGAACACGCGTGTGCGCAAGGTCTGCGTTCCTGGGGAATCCGACCAGCTGTGGGAAAATGCTGCCGCCTTGTGGCCGCCTCCTGTAACTACAACGTTCCAAAGGGAGCTCAGCGGCCCTTCCTGTTCAAAAGGCCAGCGGGGTTGTAATTGACACCCCCGCTGCAAAAATGTCCTGGGGATAGGCACTGGAAAAGAGCCCGAAACAGGATTGATTGGCAACAGGCGGTTTCAAGAGGTAAGTTGAATTCACCATGCGTGTTTTGTTTCCCTTTGTGTTGGTTTCTAAGAAAGGCCCAGGAAATATGCTCCACGCCCATGCGAATGGGAGAAATGGAAATTGAAACGCCTTCGCGGTTTCACCTGGCAGCCATTAGGATTGCCAGTATCAATACGTCTGGAAGCAATACCTTCGGGAGAGGGCCTGGAGAAAAGGGAAGCCTCCTAAGCCACTGGTGGTATTGCGCCCTGGTAACAGGCACCACTGAAAACAATCAAGAGATTCCTGCCAAAAACAAAACAAAACCAGAGAGCCGGCCACATGATGTGGCAATCCACCTCCTGGCTGTCTTTGCACAGTAAAGTATCATTTGGGGAGACCCGGGCAGGCCAGCGACCCCTGCACACCTATTGACAAGAGCCAAGGCTTGAAAGTAAAAACACAGTGTCATGGTGTGTGATCCTTTTAATGTCATGTTGGAGTCTGTTGGCTAGTATCTTGTTGAGGATTTTTGCATCTAAGTTCATCGGTGATATTGCTCTCCAGTTTTCTTTTCTTGTAGTATCTTTGTCTGGTTTGGGGATCAGGTGGATGGCTTCGTACAATGAGTTTGGGAGTGTTCTTTCCTCTGCAGTGTTTTGGAAGCGTTTGCAGAACCATGTGTACTTTAGAGAGACACGGGTGCCCCAGCTGTCACTAGCCACCTATTGACAACAGCCAAGTCTTGAAAGTAAAAACACAATGTCCATCCCCAGATGAATGGAAAGTGAAGAGTTGGTACACATAGAGCATGGAATACTGCTCAGCCATGAAACAGAATAATATCCTGCCATTTCCAGCATCTTCGATAGATCCGGAGTTCCCTGTACTCAGCATGGGATGTCCAACAGAGAAAGAGAAAATTCCAACGATAGCACGTATAGGTGGCATCTCAAAGTCGATACCAGGAAAGTAGAAAGCACAAACAGAGTCACAGATTTAGAACGCAAGTACAGGGTTTCGAGAGGGCAAAGGCATGCGGAGGTGGGTTGAATGAGGAGGGTGGGATTAACACATGCATTCTAATATGTATTAAGCAGACGATCCACAACCACCTTCTACAAAGCACAGGGAGCGGTCGGCACCACCCTGGACTAAGCTACGTGGGAAGAGAATGCGAAAGAGAATGGATGTGTATATATATATACATACACGGAGAACTGAATCAAGGTGCTGCACAGCGAAAGTCAGCAGCATTGTAAATTCACTAGACATGGACAGAAATTAGAATCTCTATAAAAAGCAAAATGATCGAGATCCAGTATGTTCCTCTCAGGCCTCAGAGAGATGCGCGGGTGTCACTTCCCTGGAGCGTGAGCAGGCTTGGGCACCAAAGTTGGAGTGTGGTCACAGTGAGGCAGGTCGGCGCGGGAGTGGGTCGCACCAGCGAATTAACCCCTTTGGACCTGTGGTGCCTGGTCCCTTCTGGTTGGCAGCAGTCTCTGTAGATGTAGGTGTGCCCTCCTGCAGCTAAGCCAAGCCCACTGCAGCCAGAGGATGGTGGTCCGACATGCATAACAGTGTTCAAACATCACCTGGTGTCCAGGTCTCCTGCTGGTGGGGTTCCCGCCATTCACCTCCTTCCTTAGAGTCACCCCACTTGCCTCCGACAACACACTCTTCAGGAGGGGTTTGCAGGGGGTGTGATGAATCGAGAGTGGGAAGGGTAAGTGGGAGAAGGAGTGAGACACAAGCCCTTAGGTGTCTGTCCGGACACGTTCCTCTCTAATTCATATTCCAAGAACACGCGTGTGCGCAAGGTCTGCGTTCCTGGGGAATCCGACCAGCTGTGGGAAAATGCTGCCGCCTTGTGGCCGCCTCCTGTAACTACAACGTTCCAAAGGGAGCTCAGCGGCCCTTCCTGTTCAAAAGGCCAGCGGGGTTGTAATTGACACCCCCGCTGCAAAAATGTCCTGGGGATAGGCACTGGAAAAGAGCCCGAAACAGGATTGATTGGCAACAGGCGGTTTCAAGAGGTAAGTTGAATTCACCATGCGTGTTTTGTTTCCCTTTGTGTTGGTTTCTAAGAAAGGCCCAGGAAATATGCTCCACGCCCATGCGAATGGGAGAAATGGAAATTGAAACGCCTTCGCGGTTTCACCTGGCAGCCATTAGGATTGCCAGTATCAATACGTCTGGAAGCAATACCTTCGGGAGAGGGCCTGGAGAAAAGGGAAGCCTCCTAAGCCACTGGTGGTATTGTGCCCTGGTAACAGGCACCACTGAAAACAATCAAGAGATTCCTGCCAAAAACAAAACAAAACCAGAGAGCCGGCCACATGATGTGGCAATCCACCTCCTGGCTGTCTTTGCACAGTAAAGTATCATTTGGGGAGACCCGGGCAGGCCAGCGACCCCTGCACACCTATTGACAAGAGCCAAGGCTTGAAAGTAAAAACACAGTGTCATGGTGTGTGATCCTTTTAATGTCATGTTGGAGTCTGTTGGCTAGTATCTTGTTGAGGATTTTTGCATCTAAGTTCATCGGTGATATTGCTCTCCAGTTTTCTTTTCTTGTAGTATCTTTGTCTGGTTTGGGGATCAGGTGGATGGCTTCATACAATGAGTTTGGGAGTGTTCTTTCCTCTGCAGTGTTTTGGAAGCGTTTGCAGAACCATGTGTACTTTAGAGAGACACGGGTGCCCCAGCTGTCACTAGCCACCTATTGACAACAGCCAAGTCTTGAAAGTAAAAACACAATGTCCATCCCCAGATGAATGGAAAGTGAAGAGTTGGTACACATAGAGCATGGAATACTGCTCAGCCATGAAACAGAATAATATCCTGCCATTTCCAGCATCTTCGATAGATCCGGAGTTCCCTGTACTCAGCATGGGATGTCCAACAGAGAAAGAGAAAATTCCAACGATAGCACGTATAGGTGGCATCTCAAAGTCGATACCAGGAAAGTAGAAAGCACAAACAGAGTCACAGATTTAGAACGCAAGTACAGGGTTTCGAGAGGGCAAAGGCATGCGGAGGTGGGTTGAATGAGGAGGGTGGGATTAACACATGCATTCTAATATGTATTAAGCAGACGATCCACAACCACCTTCTACAAAGCACAGGGAGCGGTCGGCACCACCCTGGACTAAGCTACGTGGGAAGAGAATGCGAAAGAGAATGGATGTGTATATATATACATACACGGAGAACTGAATCAAGGTGCTGCACAGCGAAAGTCAGCAGCATTGTAAATTCACTAGACATGGACAGAAATTAGAATCTCTATAAAAAGCAAAATGATCGAGATCCAGTATGTTCCTCTCAGGCCTGAGAGAGATGCGCGGGTGTCACTTCCCTGGAGCGTGAGCAGGCTTGGGCACCAAAGTTGGAGTGTGGTCACAGTGAGGCAGGTCGGCGCGGGAGTGGGTCGCACCAGCGAATTAACCCCTTTGGACCTGTGGTGCCTGGTCCCTTCTGGTTGGCAGCAGTCTCTGTAGATGTAGGTGTGCCCTCCTGCAGCTAAGCCAAGCCCACTGCAGCCAGAGGATGGTGGTCCGACATGCACAACAGTGTTCAAACATCACCTGGTGTCCAGGTCTCCTGCTGGTGGGGTTCCCGCCATTCACCTCCTTCCTTAGAGTCACCCCACTTGCCTCCGACAACACACTCTTCAGGAGGGGTTTGCAGGGAGTGTGATGAATCGAGAGTGGGAAGGGTAAGTGGGAGAAGGAGTGAGACACAAGCCCTTAGGTGTCTGTCCGGACACGTTCCTCTCTAATTCATATTCCAAGAACACGCGTGTGCGCAAGGTCTGCGTTCCTGGGGAATCCGACCAGCTGTGGGAAAATGCTGCCGCCTTGTGGCCGCCTCCTGTAACTACAACGTTCCAAAGGGAGCTCAGCGGCCCTTCCTGTTCAAAAGGCCAGCGGGGTTGTAATTGACACCCCCGCTGCAAAAATGTCCTGGGGATAGGCACTGGAAAAGAGCCCGAAACAGGATTGATTGGCAACAGGCGGTTTCAAGAGGTAAGTTGAATTCACCATGCGTGTTTTGTTTCCCTTTGTGTTGGTTTCTAAGAAAGGCCCAGGAAATATGCTCCACGCCCATGCGAATGGGAGAAATGGAAATTGAAACGCCTTCGCGGTTTCACCTGGCAGCCATTAGGATTGCCAGTATCAATACGTCTGGAAGCAATACCTTCGGGAGAGGGCCTGGAGAAAAGGGAAGCCTCCTAAGCCACTGGTGGTATTGCGCCCTGGTAACAGGCACCACTGAAAACAATCAAGAGATTCCTGCCAAAAACAAAACAAAACCAGAGAGCCGGCCACATGATGTGGCAATCCACCTCCTGGCTGTCTTTGCACAGTAAAGTATCATTTGGGGAGACCCGGGCAGGCCAGCGACCCCTGCACACCTATTGACAAGAGCCAAGGCTTGAAAGTAAAAACACAGTGTCATGGTGTGTGATCCTTTTAATGTCATGTTGGAGTCTGTTGGCTAGTATCTTGTTGAGGATTTTTGCATCTAAGTTCATCGGTGATATTGCTCTCCAGTTTTCTTTTCTTGTAGTATCTTTGTCTGGTTTGGGGATCAGGTGGATGGCTTCGTACAATGAGTTTGGGAGTGTTCTTTCCTCTGCAGTGTTTTGGAAGCGTTTGCAGAACCATGTGTACTTTAGAGAGACACGGGTGCCCCAGCTGTCACTAGCCACCTATTGACAACAGCCAAGTCTTGAAAGTAAAAACACAATGTCCATCCCCAGATGAATGGAAAGTGAAGAGTTGGTACACATAGAGCATGGAATACTGCTCAGCCATGAAACAGAATAATATCCTGCCATTTCCAGCATCTTCGATAGATCCGGAGTTCCCTGTACTCAGCATGGGATGTCCAACAGAGAAAGAGAAAATTCCAACGATAGCACGTATAGGTGGCATCTCAAAGTCGATACCAGGAAAGTAGAAAGCACAAACAGAGTCACAGATTTAGAACGCAAGTACAGGGTTTCGAGAGGGCAAAGGCATGCGGAGGTGGGTTGAATGAGGAGGGTGGGATTAACACATGCATTCTAATATGTATTAAGCAGACGATCCACAACCACCTTCTACAAAGCACAGGGAGCGGTCGGCACCACCCTGGACTAAGCTACGTGGGAAGAGAATGCGAAAGAGAATGGATGTGTATATATATACATACACGGAGAACTGAATCAAGGTGCTGCACAGCGAAAGTCAGCAGCATTGTAAATTCACTAGACATGGACAGAAATTAGAATCTCTATAAAAAGCAAAATGATCGAGATCCAGTATGTTCCTCTCAGGCCTCAGAGAGATGCGCGGGTGTCACTTCCCTGGAGCGTGAGCAGGCTTGGGCACCAAAGTTGGAGTGTGGTCACAGTGAGGCAGGTCGGCGCGGGAGTGGGTCGCACCAGCGAATTAACCCCTTTGGACCTGTGGTGCCTGGTCCCTTCTGGTTGGCAGCAGTCTCTGTAGATGTAGGTGTGCCCTCCTGCAGCTAAGCCAAGCCCACTGCAGCCAGAGGATGGTGGTCCGACATGCATAACAGTGTTCAAACATCACCTGGTGTCCAGGTCTCCTGCTGGTGGGGTTCCCGCCATTCACCTCCTTCCTTAGAGTCACCCCACTTGCCTCCGACAACACACTCTTCAGGAGGGGTTTGCAGGGGGTGTGATGAATCGAGAGTGGGAAGGGTAAGTGGGAGAAGCAGTGAGACACAAGCCCTTAGGTGTCTGTCCGGACACGTTCCTCTCTAATTCATATTCCAAGAACACGCGTGTGCGCAAGGTCTGCGTTCCTGGGGAATCCGACCAGCTGTGGGAAAATGCTGCCGCCTTGTGGCCGCCTCCTGTAACTACAACGTTCCAAAGGGAGCTCAGCGGCCCTTCCTGTTCAAAAGGCCAGCGGGGTTGTAATTGACACCCCCGCTGCAAAAATGTCCTGGGGATAGGCACTGGAAAAGAGCCCGAAACAGGATTGATTGGCAACAGGCGGTTTCAAGAGGTAAGTTGAATTCACCATGCGTGTTTTGTTTCCCTTTGTGTTGGTTTCTAAGAAAGGCCCAGGAAATATGCTCCACGCCCATGCGAATGGGAGAAATGGAAATTGAAACGCCTTCGCGGTTTCACCTGGCAGCCGTTAGGATTGCCAGTATCAATACGTCTGGAAGCAATACCTTCGGGAGAGGGCCTGGAGAAAAGGGAAGCCTCCTAAGCCACTGGTGGTATTGCGCCCTGGTAACAGGCACCACTGAAAACAATCAAGAGATTCCTGCCAAAAACAAAACAAAACCAGAGAGCCGGCCACATGATGTGGCAATCCACCTCCTGGCTGTCTTTGCACAGTAAAGTATCATTTGGGGAGACCCGGGCAGGCCAGCGACCCCTGCACACCTATTGACAAGAGCCAAGGCTTGAAAGTAAAAACACAGTGTCATGGTGTGTGATCCTTTTAATGTCATGTTGGAGTCTGTTGGCTAGTATCTTGTTGAGGATTTTTGCATCTAAGTTCATCGGTGATATTGCTCTCCAGTTTTCTTTTCTTGTAGTATCTTTGTCTGGTTTGGGGATCAGGTGGATGGCTTCGTACAATGAGTTTGGGAGTGTTCTTTCCTCTGCAGTGTTTTGGAAGCGTTTGCAGAACCATGTGTACTTTAGAGAGACACGGGTGCCCCAGCTGTCACTAGCCACCTATTGACAACAGCCAAGTCTTGAAAGTAAAAACACAATGTCCATCCCCAGATGAATGGAAAGTGAAGAGTTGGTACACATAGAGCATGGAATACTGCTCAGCCATGAAACAGAATAATATCCTGCCATTTCCAGCATCTTCGATAGATCCGGAGTTCCCTGTACTCAGCATGGGATGTCCAACAGAGAAAGACAAAAATTCCAATGATAGCACGTATAGGTGGCATCTCAAAGTCGATACCAGGAAAGTAGAAAGCACAAACAGAGTCACAGATTTAGAACGCAAGTACAGGGTTTCGAGAGGGCAAAGGCATGCGGAGGTGGGTTGAATGAGGAGGGTGGGATTAACACATGCATTCTAATATGTATTAAGCAGACGATCCACAACCACCTTCTACAAAGCACAGGGAGCGGTCGGCACCACCCTGGACTAAGCTACGTGGGAAGAGAATGCGAAAGAGAATGGATGTGTATATATATACATACACGGAGAACTGAATCAAGGTGCTGCACAGCGAAAGTCAGCAGCATTGTAAATTCACTAGACATGGACAGAAATTAGAATCTCTATAAAAAGCAAAATGATCGAGATCCAGTATGTTCCTCTCAGGCCTCAGAGAGATGCGCGGGTGTCACTTCCCTGGAGCGTGAGCAGGCTTGGGCACCAAAGTTGGAGTGTGGTCACAGTGAGGCAGGTCGGCGCGGGAGTGGGTCGCACCAGCGAATTAACCCCTTTGGACCTGTGGTGCCTGGTCCCTTCTGGTTGGCAGCAGTCTCTGTAGATGTAGGTGTGCCCTCCTGCAGCTAAGCCAAGCCCACTGCAGCCAGAGGATGGTGGTCCGACATGCACAACAGTGTTCAAACATCACCTGGTGTCCAGGTCTCCTGCTGGTGGGGTTCCCGCCATTCACCTCCTTCCTTAGAGTCACCCCACTTGCCTCCGACAACACACTCTTCAGGAGGGGTTTGCAGGGGGTGTGATGAATCGAGAGTGGGAAGGGTAAGTGGGAGAAGGAGTGAGACACAAGCCCTTAGGTGTCTGTCCGGACACGTTCCTCTCTAATTCATATTCCAAGAACACGCGTGTGCGCAAGGTCTGCGTTCCTGGGGAATCCGACCAGCTGTGGGAAAATGCTGCCGCCTTGTGGCCGCCTCCTGTAACTACAACGTTCCAAAGGGAGCTCAGCGGCCCTTCCTGTTCAAAAGGCCAGCGGGGTTGTAATTGACACCCCCGCTGCAAAAATGTCCTGGGGATAGGCACTGGAAAAGAGCCCGAAACAGGATTGATTGGCAACAGGCGGTTTCAAGAGGTAAGTTGAATTCACCATGCGTGTTTTGTTTCCCTTTGTGTTGGTTTCTAAGAAAGGCCCAGGAAATATGCTCCACGCCCATGCGAATGGGAGAAATGGAAATTGAAACGCCTTCGCGGTTTCACCTGGCAGCCATTAGGATTGCCAGTATCAATACGTCTGGAAGCAATACCTTCGGGAGAGGGCCTGGAGAAAAGGGAAGCCTCCTAAGCCACTGGTGGTATTGCGCCCTGGTAACAGGCACCACTGAAAACAATCAAGAGATTCCTGCCAAAAACAAAACAAAACCAGAGAGCCGGCCACATGATGTGGCAATCCACCTCCTGGCTGTCTTTGCACAGTAAAGTATCATTTGGGGAGACCCGGGCAGGCCAGCGACCCCTGCACACCTATTGACAAGAGCCAAGGCTTGAAAGTAAAAACACAGTGTCATGGTGTGTGATCCTTTTAATGTCATGTTGGAGTCTGTTGGCTAGTATCTTGTTGAGGATTTTTGCATCTAAGTTCATCGGTGATATTGCTCTCCAGTTTTCTTTTCTTGTAGTATCTTTGTCTGGTTTGGGGATCAGGTGGATGGCTTCGTACAATGAGTTTGGGAGTGTTCTTTCCTCTGCAGTGTTTTGGAAGCGTTTGCAGAACCATGTGTACTTTAGAGAGACACGGGTGCCCCAGCTGTCACTAGCCACCTATTGACAACAGCCAAGTCTTGAAAGTAAAAACACAATGTCCATCCCCAGATGAATGGAAAGTGAAGAGTTGGTACACATAGAGCATGGAATACTGCTCAGCCATGAAACAGAATAATATCCTGCCATTTCCAGCATCTTCGATAGATCCGGAGTTTCCTGTACTCAGCATGGGACGTCCAACAGAGAAAGAGAAAATTCCAACAATAGCACGTATAGGTGGCATCTCAAAGTCGATACCAGGAAAGTAGAAAGCACAAACAGAGTCACAGATTTAGAACGCAAGTACAGGGTTTTGAGAGGGCAAAGGCATGCGGAGGTGGGTTGAATGAGGAGGGTGGGATTAACACATGCATTCTAATATGTATTAAGCAGACGATCCACAACCACCTTCTACAAAGCACAGGGAGCGGTCGGCACCACCCTGGACTAAGCTACGTGGGAAGAGAATGCGAAAGAGAATGGATGTGTATATATATACATACACGGAGAACTGAATCAAGGTGCTGCACAGCGAAAGTCAACAGCATTGTAAATTCACTAGACATGGACAGAAATTAGAATCTCTATAAAAAGCAAAATGATCGAGATCCAGTATGTTCCTCTCAGGCCTCAGAGAGATGCGCGGGTGTCACTTCCCTGGAGCGTGAGCAGGCTTGGGCACCAAAGTTGGAGTGTGGTCACAGTGAGGCAGGTCGGCGCGGGAGTGGGTCGCACCAGCGAATTAACCCCTTTGGACCTGTGGTGCCTGGTCCCTTCTGGTTGGCAGCAGTCTCTGTAGATGTAGGTGTGCCCTCCTGCAGCTAAGCCAAGCCCACTGCAGCCAGAGGATGGTGGTCCGACATGCACAACAGTGTTCAAACATCACCTGGTGTCCAGGTCTCCTGCTGGTGGGGTTCCCGCCATTCACCTCCTTCCTTAGAGTCACCCCACTTGCCTCCGACAACACACTCTTCAGGAGGGGTTTGCAGGGGGTGTGATGAATCGAGAGTGGGAAGGGTAAGTGGGAGAAGGAGTGAGACACAAGCCCTTAGGTGTCTGTCCGGACACGTTCCTCTCTAATTCATATTCCAAGAACACGCGTGTGCGCAAGGTCTGCGTTCCTGGGGAATCCGACCAGCTGTGGGAAAATGCTGCCGCCTTGTGGCCGCCTCCTGTAACTACAACGTTCCAAAGGGAGCTCAGCGGCCCTTCCTGTTCAAAAGGCCAGCGGTGTTGTAATTGACACCCCCGCTGCAAAAATGTCCTGGGGATAGGCACTGGAAAAGAGCCCGAAACAGGATTGATTGGCAACAGGCGGTTTCAAGAGGTAAGTTGAATTCACCATGCGTGTTTTGTTTCCCTTTGTGTTGGTTTCTAAGAAAGGCCCAGGAAATATGCTCCACGCCCATGCGAATGGGAGAAATGGAAATTGAAACGCCTTCGCGGTTTCACCTGGCAGCCGTTAGGATTGCCAGTGTCAATACGTCTGGAAGCAATACCTTCGGGAGAGGGCCTGGAGAAAAGGGAAGCCTCCTAAGCCACTGGTGGTATTGCGCCCTGGTAACAGGCACCACTGAAAACAATCAAGAGATTCCTGCCAAAAACAAAACAAAACCAGAGAGCCGGCCACATGATGTGGCAATCCACCTCCTGGCTGTCTTTGCACAGTAAAGTATCATTTGGGGAGACCCGGGCAGGCCAGCGACCCCTGCACACCTATTGACAAGAGCCAAGGCTTGAAAGTAAAAACACAGTGTCATGGTGTGTGATCCTTTTAATGTCATGTTGGAGTCTGTTGGCTAGTATCTTGTTGAGGATTTTTGCATCTAAGTTCATCGGTGATATTGCTCTCCAGTTTTCTTTTCTTGTAGTATCTTTGTCTGGTTTGGGGATCAGGTGGATGGCTTCGTACAATGAGTTTGGGAGTGTTCTTTCCTCTGCAGTGTTTTGGAAGCGTTTGCAGAACCATGTGTACTTTAGAGAGACACGGGTGCCCCAGCTGTCACTAGCCACCTATTGACAACAGCCAAGTCTTGAAAGTAAAAACACAATGTCCATCCCCAGATGAATGGAAAGTGAAGAGTTGGTACACATAGAGCATGGAATACTGCTCAGCCATGAAACAGAATAATATCCTGCCATTTCCAGCATCTTCGATAGATCCGGAGTTCCCTGTACTCAGCATGGGATGTCCAACAGAGAAAGAGAAAATTCCAACGATAGCACGTATAGGTGGCATCTCAAAGTCGATACCAGGAAAGTAGAAAGCACAAACAGAGTCACAGATTTAGAACGCAAGTACAGGGTTTCGAGAGGGCAAAGGCATGCGGAGGTGGGTTGAATGAGGAGGGTGGGATTAACACATGCATTCTAATATGTATTAAGCAGACGATCCACAACCACCTTCTACAAAGCACAGGGAGCGGTCGGCACCACCCTGGACTAAGCTACGTGGGAAGAGAATGCGAAAGAGAATGGATGTGTATATATATACATACACGGAGAACTGAATCAAGGTGCTGCACAGCGAAAGTCAGCAGCATTGTAAATTCACTAGACATGGACAGAAATTAGAATCTCTATAAAAAGCAAAATGATCGAGATCCAGTATGTTCCTCTCAGGCCTCAGAGAGATGCGCGGGTGTCACTTCCCTGGAGCGTGAGCAGGCTTGGGCACCAAAGTTGGAGTGTGGTCACAGTGAGGCAGGTCGGCGCGGGAGTGGGTCGCACCAGCGAATTAACCCCTTTGGACCTGTGGTGCCTGGTCCCTTCTGGTTGGCAGCAGTCTCTGTAGATGTAGGTGTGCCCTCCTGCAGCTAAGCCAAGCCCACTGCAGCCAGAGGATGGTGGTCCGACATGCATAACAGTGTTCAAACATCACCTGGTGTCCAGGTCTCCTGCTGGTGGGGTTCCCGCCATTCACCTCCTTCCTTAGAGTCACCCCACTTGCCTCCGACAACACACTCTTCAGGAGGGGTTTGCAGGGGGTGTGATGAATCGAGAGTGGGAAGGGTAAGTGGGAGAAGCAGTGAGACACAAGCCCTTAGGTGTCTGTCCGGACACGTTCCTCTCTAATTCATATTCCAAGAACACGCGTGTGCGCAAGGTCAGCGTTCCTGGGGAATCCGACCAGCTGTGGGAAAATGCTGCCGCCTTGTGGCCGCCTCCTGTAACTACAACGTTCCAAAGGGAGCTCAGCGGCCCTTCCTGTTCAAAAGGCCAGCGGGGTTGTAATTGACACCCCCGCTGCAAAAATGTCCTGGGGATAGGCACTGGAAAAGAGCCCGAAACAGGATTGATTGGCAACAGGCGGTTTCAAGAGGTAAGTTGAATTCACCATGCGTGTTTTGTTTCCCTTTGTGTTGGTTTCTAAGAAAGGCCCAGGAAATATGCTCCACGCCCATGCGAATGGGAGAAATGGAAATTGAAACGCCTTCGCGGTTTCACCTGGCAGCCATTAGGATTGCCAGTATCAATACGTCTGGAAGCAATACCTTCGGGAGAGGGCCTGGAGAAAAGGGAAGCCTCCTAAGCCACTGGTGGTATTGCGCCCTGGTAACAGGCACCACTGAAAACAATCAAGAGATTCCTGCCAAAAACAAAACAAAACCAGAGAGCCGGCCACATGATGTGGCAATCCACCTCCTGGCTGTCTTTGCACAGTAAAGTATCATTTGGGGAGACCCGGGCAGGCCAGCGACCCCTGCACACCTATTGACAAGAGCCAAGGCTTGAAAGTAAAAACACAGTGTCATGGTGTGTGATCCTTTTAATGTCATGTTGGAGTCTGTTGGCTAGTATCTTGTTGAGGATTTTTGCATCTAAGTTCATCGGTGATATTGCTCTCCAGTTTTCTTTTCTTGTAGTATCTTTGTCTGGTTTGGGGATCAGGTGGATGGCTTCGTACAATGAGTTTGGGAGTGTTCTTTCCTCTGCAGTGTTTTGGAAGCGTTTGCAGAACCATGTGTACTTTAGAGAGACACGGGTGCCCCAGCTGTCACTAGCCACCTATTGACAACAGCCAAGTCTTGAAAGTAAAAACACAATGTCCATCCCCAGATGAATGGAAAGTGAAGAGTTGGTACACATAGAGCATGGAATACTGCTCAGCCATGAAACAGAATAATATCCTGCCATTTCCAGCATCTTCGATAGATCCGGAGTTCCCTGTACTCAGCATGGGATGTCCAACAGAGAAAGAGAAAATTCCAACGATAGCACGTATAGGTGGCATCTCAAAGTCGATACCAGGAAAGTAGAAAGCACAAACAGAGTCACAGATTTAGAACGCAAGTACAGGGTTTCGAGAGGGCAAAGGCATGCGGAGGTGGGTTGAATGAGGAGGGTGGGATTAACACATGCATTCTAATATGTATTAAGCAGACGATCCACAACCACCTTCTACAAAGCACAGGGAGCGGTCGGCACCACCCTGGACTAAGCTACGTGGGAAGAGAATGCGAAAGAGAATGGATGTGTATATATATACATACACGGAGAACTGAATCAAGGTGCTGCACAGCGAAAGTCAGCAGCATTGTAAATTCACTAGACATGGACAGAAATTAGAATCTCTATAAAAAGCAAAATGATCGAGATCCAGTATGTTCCTCTCAGGCCTCAGAGAGATGCGCGGGTGTCACTTCCCTGGAGCGTGAGCAGGCTTGGGCACCAAAGTTGGAGTGTGGTCACAGTGAGGCAGGTCGGCGCGGGAGTGGGTCGCACCAGCGAATTAACCCCTTTGGACCTGTGGTGCCTGGTCCCTTCTGGTTGGCAGCAGTCTCTGTAGATGTAGGTGTGCCCTCCTGCAGCTAAGCCAAGCCCACTGCAGCCAGAGGATGGTGGTCCGACATGCACAACAGTGTTCAAACATCACCTGGTGTCCAGGTCTCCTGCTGGTGGGGTTCCCGCCATTCACCTCCTTCCTTAGAGTCACCCCACTTGCCTCCGACAACACACTCTTCAGGAGGGGTTTGCAGGGGGTGTGATGAATCGAGAGTGGGAAGGGTAAGTGGGAGAAGGAGTGAGACACAAGCCCTTAGGTGTCTGTCCGGACACGTTCCTCTCTAATTCATATTCCAAGAACACGCGTGTGCGCAAGGTCTGCGTTCCTGGGGAATCCGACCAGCTGTGGGAAAATGCTGCCGCCTTGTGGCCGCCTCCTGTAACTACAACGTTCCAAAGGGAGCTCAGCGGCCCTTCCTGTTCAAAAGGCCAGCGGGGTTGTAATTGACACCCCCGCTGCAAAAATGTCCTGGGGATAGGCACTGGAAAAGAGCCCGAAACAGGATTGATTGGCAACAGGCGGTTTCAAGAGGTAAGTTGAATTCACCATGCATGTTTTGTTTCCCTTTGTGTTGGTTTCTAAGAAAGGCCCAGGAAATATGCTCCACGCCCATGCGAATGGGAGAAATGGAAATTGAAATGCCTTCGCGGTTTCACCTGGCAGCCATTAGGATTGCCAGTATCAATACGTCTGGAAGCAATACCTTCGGGAGAGGGCCTGGAGAAAAGGGAAGCCTCCTAAGCCACTGGTGGTATTGCGCCCTGGTAACAGGCACCACTGAAAACAATCAAGAGATTCCTGCCAAAAACAAAACAAAACCAGAGAGCCGGCCACATGATGTGGCAATCCACCTCCTGGCTGTCTTTGCACAGTAAAGTATCATTTGGGGAGACCCGGGCAGGCCAGCGACCCCTGCACACCTATTGACAAGAGCCAAGGCTTGAAAGTAAAAACACAGTGTCATGGTGTGTGATCCTTTTAATGTCATGTTGGAGTCTGTTGGCTAGTATCTTGTTGAGGATTTTTGCATCTAAGTTCATCGGTGATATTGCTCTCCAGTTTTCTTTTCTTGTAGTATCTTTGTCTGGTTTGGGGATCAGGTGGATGGCTTCGTACAATGAGTTTGGGAGTGTTCTTTCCTCTGCAGTGTTTTGGAAGCGTTTGCAGAACCATGTGTACTTTAGAGAGACACGGGTGCCCCAGCTGTCACTAGCCACCTATTGACAACAGCCAAGTCTTGAAAGTAAAAACACAATGTCCATCCCCAGATGAATGGAAAGTGAAGAGTTGGTACACATAGAGCATGGAATACTGCTCAGCCATGAAACAGAATAATATCCTGCCATTTCCAGCATCTTCGATAGATCCTGAGTTCCCTGTACTCAGCATGGGATGTCCAACAGAGAAAGAGAAAATTCCAACGATAGCACGTATAGGTGGCATCTCAAAGTCGATACCAGGAAAGTAGAAAGCACAAACAGAGTCACAGATTTAGAACGCAAGTACAGGGTTTCGAGAGGGCAAAGGCATGCGGAGGTGGGTTGAATGAGGAGGGTGGGATTAACACATGCATTCTAATATGTATTAAGCAGACGATCCACAACCACCTTCTACAAAGCACAGGGAGCGGTCGGCACCACCCTGGACTAAGCTACGTGGGAAGAGAATGCGAAAGAGAATGGATGTGTATATATATACATACACGGAGAACTGAATCAAGGTGCTGCACAGCGAAAGTCAACAGCATTGTAAATTCACTAGACATGGACAGAAATTAGAATCTCTATAAAAAGCAAAATGATCGAGATCCAGTATGTTCCTCTCAGGCCTGAGAGAGATGCGCGGGTGTCACTTCCCTGGAGCGTGAGCAGGCTTGGGCACCAAAGTTGGAGTGTGGTCACAGTGAGGCAGGTCGGCGCGGGAGTGGGTCGCACCAGCGAATTAACCCCTTTGGACCTGTGGTGCCTGGTCCCTTCTGGTTGGCAGCAGTCTCTGTAGATGTAGGTGTGCCCTCCTGCAGCTAAGCCAAGCCCACTGCAGCCAGAGGATGGTGGTCCGACATGCACAACAGTGTTCAAACATCACCTGGTGTCCAGGTCTCCTGCTGGTGGGGTTCCCGCCATTCACCTCCTTCCTTAGAGTCACCCCACTTGCCTCCGACAACACACTCTTCAGGAGGGGTTTGCAGGGAGTGTGATGAATCGAGAGTGGGAAGGGTAAGTGGGAGAAGGAGTGAGACACAAGCCCTTAGGTGTCTGTCCGGACACGTTCCTCTCTAATTCATATTCCAAGAACACGCGTGTGCGCAAGGTCTGCGTTCCTGGGGAATCCGACCAGCTGTGGGAAAATGCTGCCGCCTTGTGGCCGCCTCCTGTAACTACAACGTTCCAAAGGGAGCTCAGCGGCCCTTCCTGTTCAAAAGGCCAGCGGGGTTGTAATTGACACCCCCGCTGCAAAAATGTCCTGGGGATAGGCACTGGAAAAGAGCCCGAAACAGGATTGATTGGCAACAGGCGGTTTCAAGAGGTAAGTTGAATTCACCATGCATGTTTTGTTTCCCTTTGTGTTGGTTTCTAAGAAAGGCCCAGGAAATATGCTCCACGCCCATGCGAATGGGAGAAATGGAAATTGAAACGCCTTCGCGGTTTCACCTGGCAGCCATTAGGATTGCCAGTATCAATACGTCTGGAAGCAATACCTTCGGGAGAGGGCCTGGAGAAAAGGGAAGCCTCCTAAGCCACTGGTGGTATTGCGCCCTGGTAACAGGCACCACTGAAAACAATCAAGAGATTCCTGCCAAAAACAAAACAAAACCAGAGAGCCGGCCACATGATGTGGCAATCCACCTCCTGGCTGTCTTTGCACAGTAAAGTATCATTTGGGGAGACCCGGGCAGGCCAGCGACCCCTGCACACCTATTGACAAGAGCCAAGGCTTGAAAGTAAAAACACAGTGTCATGGTGTGTGATCCTTTTAATGTCATGTTGGAGTCTGTTGTCTAGTATCTTGTTGAGGATTTTTGCATCTAAGTTCATCGGTGATATTGCTCTCCAGTTTTCTTTTCTTGTAGTATCTTTGTCTGGTTTGGGGATCAGGTGGATGGCTTCGTACAATGAGTTTGGGAGTGTTCTTTCCTCTGCAGTGTTTTGGAAGCGTTTGCAGAACCATGTGTACTTTAGAGAGACACGGGTGCCCCAGCTGTCACTAGCCACCTATTGACAACAGCCAAGTCTTGAAAGTAAAAACACAATGTCCATCCCCAGATGAATGGAAAGTGAAGAGTTGGTACACAAAGAGCATGGAATACTGCTCAGCCATGAAACAGAATAATATCCTGCCATTTCCAGCATCTTCGATAGATCCGGAGTTCCCTGTACTCAGCATGGGATGTCCAACAGAGAAAGAGAAAATTCCAACGATAGCACGTATAGGTGGCATCTCAAAGTCGATACCAGGAAAGTAGAAAGCACAAACAGAGTCACAGATTTAGAACGCAAGTACAGGGTTTCGAGAGGGCAAAGGCATGCGGAGGTGGGTTGAATGAGGAGGGTGGGATTAACACATGCATTCTAATATGTATTAAGCAGACAATCCACAACCACCTTCTACAAAGCACAGGGAGCGGTCGGCACCACCCTGGACTAAGCTACGTGGGAAGAGAATGCGAAAGAGAATGGATGTGTATATATATACATACACGGAGAACTGAATCAAGGTGCTGCACAGCGAAAGTCAGCAGCATTGTAAATTCACTAGACATGGACAGAAATTAGAATCTCTATAAAAAGCAAAATGATCGAGATCCAGTATGTTCCTCTCAGGCCTCAGAGAGATGCGCGGGTGTCACTTCCCTGGAGTGTGAGCAGGCTTGGGCACCAAAGTTGGAGTGTGGTCACAGTGAGGCAGGTCGGCGCGGGAGTGGGTCGCACCAGCGAATTAACCCCTTTGGACCTGTGGTGCCTGGTCCCTTCTGGTTGGCAGCAGTCTCTGTAGATGTAGGTGTGCCCTCCTGCAGCTAAGCCAAGCCCACTGCAGCCAGAGGATGGTGGTCCGACATGCACAACAGTGTTCAAACATCACCTGGTGTCCAGGTCTCCTGCTGGTGGGGTTCCCGCCATTCACCTCCTTCCTTAGAGTCACCCCACTTGCCTCCGACAACACACTCTTCAGGAGGGGTTTGCAGGGAGTGTGATGAATCGAGAGTGGGAAGGGTAAGTGGGAGAAGGAGTGAGACACAAGCCCTTAGGTGTCTGTCCGGACACGTTCCTCTCTAATTCATATTCCAAGAACACGCGTGTGCGCAAGGTCTGCGTTCCTGGGGAATCCGACCAGCTGTGGGAAAATGCTGCCGCCTTGTGGCCGCCTCCTGTAACTACAACGTTCCAAAGGGAGCTCAGCGGCCCTTCCTGTTCAAAAGGCCAGCGGGGTTGTAATTGACACCCCCGCTGCAAAAATGTCCTGGGGATAGGCACTGGAAAAGAGCCCGAAACAGGATTGATTGGCAACAGGCGGTTTCAAGAGGTAAGTTGAATTCACCATGCGTGTTTTGTTTCCCTTTGTGTTGGTTTCTAAGAAAGGCCCAGGAAATATGCTCCACGCCCATGCGAATGGGAGAAATGGAAATTGAAACGCCTTCGCGGTTTCACCTGGCAGCCATTAGGATTGCCAGTATCAATACGTCTGGAAGCAATACCTTCGGGAGAGGGCCTGGAGAAAAGGGAAGCCTCCTAAGCCACTGGTGGTATTGCGCCCTGGTAACAGGCACCACTGAAAACAATCAAGAGATTCCTGCCAAAAACAAAACAAAACCAGAGAGCCGGCCACATGATGTGGCAATCCACCTCCTGGCTGTCTTTGCACAGTAAAGTATCATTTGGGGAGACCCGGGCAGGCCAGCGACCCCTGCACACCTATTGACAAGAGCCAAGGCTTGAAAGTAAAAACACAGTGTCATGGTGTGTGATCCTTTTAATGTCATGTTGGAGTCTGTTGGCTAGTATCTTGTTGAGGATTTTTGCATCTAAGTTCATCGGTGATATTGCTCTCCAGTTTTCTTTTCTTGTAGTATCTTTGTCTGGTTTGGGGATCAGGTGGATGGCTTCGTACAATGAGTTTGGGAGTGTTCTTTCCTCTGCAGTGTTTTGGAAGCGTTTGCAGAACCATGTGTACTTTAGAGAGACACGGGTGCCCCAGCTGTCACTAGCCACCTATTGACAACAGCCAAGTCTTGAAAGTAAAAACACAATGTCCATCCCCAGATGAATGGAAAGTGAAGAGTTGGTACACATAGAGCATGGAATACTGCTCAGCCATGAAACAGAATAATATCCTGCCATTTCCAGCATCTTCGATAGATCCGGAGTTCCCTGTACTCAGCATGGGACGTCCAACAGAGAAAGAGAAAATTCCAACAATAGCACGTATAGGTGGCATCTCAAAGTCGATACCAGGAAAGTAGAAAGCACAAACAGAGTCACAGATTTAGAACGCAAGTACAGGGTTTTGAGAGGGCAAAGGCATGCGGAGGTGGGTTGAATGAGGAGGGTGGGATTAACACATGCATTCTAATATGTATTAAGCAGACGATCCACAACCACCTTCTACAAAGCACAGGGAGCGGTCGGCACCACCCTGGACTAAGCTACGTGGGAAGAGAATGCGAAAGAGAATGGATGTGTATATATATACATACACGGAGAACTGAATCAAGGTGCTGCACAGTGAAAGTCAACAGCATTGTAAATTCACTAGACATGGACAGAAATTAGAATCTCTATAAAAAGCAAAATGATCGAGATCCAGTATGTTCCTCTCAGGCCTCAGAGAGATGCGCGGGTGTCACTTCCCTGGAGCGTGAGCAGGCTTGGGCACCAAAGTTGGAGTGTGGTCACAGTGAGGCAGGTCGGCGCGGGAGTGGGTCGCACCAGCGAATTAACCCCTTTGGACCTGTGGTGCCTGGTCCCTTCTGGTTGGCAGCAGTCTCTGTAGATGTAGGTGTGCCCTCCTGCAGCTAAGCCAAGCCCACTGCAGCCAGAGGATGGTGGTCCGACATGCACAACAGTGTTCAAACATCACCTGGTGTCCAGGTCTCCTGCTGGTGGGGTTCCCGCCATTCACCTCCTTCCTTAGAGTCACCCCACTTGCCTCCGACAACACACTCTTCAGGAGGGGTTTGCAGGGGGTGTGATGAATCGAGAGTGGGAAGGGTAAGTGGGAGAAGGAGTGAGACACAAGCCCTTAGGTGTCTGTCCGGACACGTTCCTCTCTAATTCATATTCCAAGAACACGCGTGTGCGCAAGGTCTGCGTTCCTGGGGAATCCGACCAGCTGTGGGAAAATGCTGCCGCCTTGTGGCCGCCTCCTGTAACTACAACGTTCCAAAGGGAGCTCAGCGGCCCTTCCTGTTCAAAAGGCCAGCGGGGTTGTAATTGACACCCCTGCTGCAAAAATGTCCTGGGGATAGGCACTGGAAAAGAGCCCGAAACAGGATTGATTGGCAACAGGCGGTTTCAAGAGGTAAGTTGAATTCACCATGCGTGTTTTGTTTCCCTTTGTGTTGGTTTCTAAGAAAGGCCCAGGAAATATGCTCCACGCCCATGCGAATGGGAGAAATGGAAATTGAAACGCCTTCGCGGTTTCACCTGGCAGCCATTAGGATTGCCAGTATCAATACGTCTGGAAGCAATACCTTCGGGAGAGGGCCTGGAGAAAAGGGAAGCCTCCTAAGCCACTGGTGGTATTGCGCCCTGGTAACAGGCACCACTGAAAACAATCAAGAGATTCCTGCCAAAAACAAAACAAAACCAGAGAGCCGGCCACATGATGTGGCAATCCACCTCCTGGCTGTATTTGCACAGTAAAGTATCATTTGGGGAGACCCGGGCAGGCCAGCGACCCCTGCACACCTATTGACAAGAGCCAAGGCTTGAAAGTAAAAACACAGTGTCATGGTGTGTGATCCTTTTAATGTCATGTTGGAGTCTGTTGGCTAGTATCTTGTTGAGGATTTTTGCATCTAAGTTCATCGGTGATATTGCTCTCCAGTTTTCTTTTCTTGTAGTATCTTTGTCTGGTTTGGGGATCAGGTGGATGGCTTCGTACAATGAGTTTGGGAGTGTTCTTTCCTCTGCAGTGTTTTGGAAGCGTTTGCAGAACCATGTGTACTTTAGAGAGACACGGGTGCCCCAGCTGTCACTAGCCACCTATTGACAACAGCCAAGTCTTGAAAGTAAAAACACAATGTCCATCCCCAGATGAATGGAAAGTGAAGAGTTGGTACACATAGAGCATGGAATACTGCTCAGCCATGAAACAGAATAATATCCTGCCATTTCCAGCATCTTCGATAGATCCGGAGTTCCCTGTACTCAGCATGGGACGTCCAACAGAGAAAGAGAAAATTCCAACGATAGCACGTATAGGTGGCATCTCAAAGTCGATACCAGGAAAGTAGAAAGCACAAACAGAGTCACAGATTTAGAACGCAAGTACAGGGTTTCGAGAGGGCAAAGGCATGCGGAGGTGGGTTGAATGAGGAGGGTGGGATTAACACATGCATTCTAATATGTATTAAGCAGACGATCCACAACCACCTTCTACAAAGCACAGGGAGCGGTCGGCACCACCCTGGACTAAGCTACGTGGGAAGAGAATGCGAAAGAGAATGGATGTGTATATATATACATACACGGAGAACTGAATCAAGGTGCTGCACAGCGAAAGTCAACAGCATTGTAAATTCACTAGACATGGACAGAAATTAGAATCTCTATAAAAAGCAAAATGATCGAGATCCAGTATGTTCCTCTCAGGCCTCAGAGAGATGCGCGGGTGTCACTTCCCTGGAGCGTGAGCAGGCTTGGGCACCAAAGTTGGAGTGTGGTCACAGTGAGGCAGGTCGGCGCGGGAGTGGGTCGCACCAGCGAATTAACCCCTTTGGACCTGTGGTGCCTGGTCCCTTCTGGTTGGCAGCAGTCTCTGTAGATGTAGGTGTGCCCTCCTGCAGCTAAGCCAAGCCCACTGCAGCCAGAGGATGGTGGTCCGACATGCACAACAGTGTTCAAACATCACCTGGTGTCCAGGTCTCCTGCTGGTGGGGTTCCCGCCATTCACCTCCTTCCTTAGAGTCACCCCACTTGCCTCCGACAACACACTCTTCAGGAGGGGTTTGCAGGGGGTGTGATGAATCGAGAGTGGGAAGGGTAAGTGGGAGAAGGAGTGAGACACAAGCCCTTAGGTGTCTGTCTGGACACGTTCCTCTCTAATTCATATTCCAAGAACACGCGTGTGCGCAAGGTCTGCGTTCCTGGGGAATCCGACCAGCTGTGGGAAAATGCTGCCGCCTTGTGGCCGCCTCCTGTAACTACAACGTTCCAAAGGGAGCTCAGCGGCCCTTCCTGTTCAAAAGGCCAGCGGGGTTGTAATTGACACCCCCGCTGCAAAAATGTCCTGGGGATAGGCACTGGAAAAGAGCCCGAAACAGGATTGATTGGCAACAGGCGGTTTCAAGAGGTAAGTTGAATTCACCATGCGTGTTTTGTTTCCCTTTGTGTTGGTTTCTAAGAAAGGCCCAGGAAATATGCTCCACGCCCATGCGAATGGGAGAAATGGAAATTGAAACGCCTTCGCGGTTTCACCTGGCAGCCATTAGGATTGCCAGTATCAATACGTCTGGAAGCAATACCTTCGGGAGAGGGCCTGGAGAAAAGGGAAGCCTCCTAAGCCACTGGTGGTATTGCGCCCTGGTAACAGGCACCACTGAAAACAATCAAGAGATTCCTGCCAAAAACAAAACAAAACCAGAGAGCCGGCCACATGATGTGGCAATCCACCTCCTGGCTGTCTTTGCACAGTAAAGTATCATTTGGGGAGACCCGGGCAGGCCAGCGACCCCTGCACACCTATTGACAAGAGCCAAGGCTTGAAAGTAAAAACACAGTGTCATGGTGTGTGATCCTTTTAATGTCATGTTGGAGTCTGTTGGCTAGTATCTTGTTGAGGATTTTTGCATCTAAGTTCATCGGTGATATTGCTCTCCAGTTTTCTTTTCTTGTAGTATCTTTGTCTGGTTTGGGGATCAGGTGGATGGCTTCGTACAATGAGTTTGGGAGTGTTCTTTCCTCTGCAGTGTTTTGGAAGCGTTTGCAGAACCATGTGTACTTTAGAGAGACACGGGTGCCCCAGCTGTCACTAGCCACCTATTGACAACAGCCAAGTCTTGAAAGTAAAAACACAATGTCCATCCCCAGATGAATGGAAAGTGAAGAGTTGGTACACATAGAGCATGGAATACTGCTCAGCCATGAAACAGAATAATATCCTGCCATTTCCAGCATCTTCGATAGATCCGGAGTTCCCTGTACTCAGCATGGGACGTCCAACAGAGAAAGAGAAAATTCCAACAATAGCACGTATAGGTGGCATCTCAAAGTCGATACCAGGAAAGTAGAAAGCACAAACAGAGTCACAGATTTAGAACGCAAGTACAGGGTTTTGAGAGGGCAAAGGCATGCGGAGGTGGGTTGAATGAGGAGGGTGGGATTAACACATGCATTCTAATATGTATTAAGCAGACGATCCACAACCACCTTCTACAAAGCACAGGGAGCGGTCGGCACCACCCTGGACTAAGCTACGTGGGAAGAGAATGCGAAAGAGAATGGATGTGTATATATATACATACACGGAGAACTGAATCAAGGTGCTGCACAGCGAAAGTCAACAGCATTGTAAATTCACTAGACATGGACAGAAATTAGAATCTCTATAAAAAGCAAAATGATCGAGATCCAGTATGTTCCTCTCAGGCCTCAGAGAGATGCGCGGGTGTCACTTCCCTGGAGCGTGAGCAGGCTTGGGCACCAAAGTTGGAGTGTGGTCACAGTGAGGCAGGTCGGCGCGGGAGTGGGTCGCACCAGCGAATTAACCCCTTTGGACCTGTGGTGCCTGGTCCCTTCTGGTTGGCAGCAGTCTCTGTAGATGTAGGTGTGCCCTCCTGCAGCTAAGCCAAGCCCACTGCAGCCAGAGGATGGTGGTCCGACATGCACAACAGTGTTCAAACATCACCTGGTGTCCAGGTCTCCTGCTGGTGGGGTTCCCGCCATTCACCTCCTTCCTTAGAGTCACCCCACTTGCCTCCGACAACACACTCTTCAGGAGGGGTTTGCAGGGGGTGTGATGAATCGAGAGTGGGAAGGGTAAGTGGGAGAAGGAGTGAGACACAAGCCCTTAGGTGTCTGTCCGGACACGTTCCTCTCTAATTCATATTCCAAGAACACGCGTGTGCGCAAGGTCTGCGTTCCTGGGGAATCCGACCAGCTGTGGGAAAATGCTGCCGCCTTGTGGCCGCCTCCTGTAACTACAACGTTCCAAAGGGAGCTCAGCGGCCCTTCCTGTTCAAAAGGCCAGCGGGGTTGTAATTGACACCCCCGCTGCAAAAATGTCCTGGGGATAGGCACTGGAAAAGAGCCCGAAACAGGATTGATTGGCAACAGGCGGTTTCAAGAGGTAAGTTGAATTCACCATGCGTGTTTTGTTTCCCTTTGTGTTGGTTTCTAAGAAAGGCCCAGGAAATATGCTCCACGCCCATGCGAATGGGAGAAATGGAAATTGAAACGCCTTCGCGGTTTCACCTGGCAGCCATTAGGATTGCCAGTATCAATACGTCTGGAAGCAATACCTTCGGGAGAGGGCCTGGAGAAAAGGGAAGCCTCCTAAGCCACTGGTGGTATTGCGCCCTGGTAACAGGCACCACTGAAAACAATCAAGAGATTCCTGCCAAAAACAAAACAAAACCAGAGAGCCGGCCACATGATGTGGCAATCCACCTCCTGGCTGTCTTTGCACAGTAAAGTATCATTTGGGGAGACCCGGGCAGGCCAGCGACCCCTGCACACCTATTGACAAGAGCCAAGGCTTGAAAGTAAAAACACAGTGTCATGGTGTGTGATCCTTTTAATGTCATGTTGGAGTCTGTTGGCTAGTATCTTGTTGAGGATTTTTGCATCTAAGTTCATCGGTGATATTGCTCTCCAGTTTTCTTTTCTTGTAGTATCTTTGTCTGGTTTGGGGATCAGGTGGATGGCTTCGTACAATGAGTTTGGGAGTGTTCTTTCCTCTGCAGTGTTTTGGGAGCGTTTGCAGAACCATGTGTACTTTAGAGAGACACGGGTGCCCCAGCTGTCACTAGCCACCTATTGACAACAGCCAAGTCTTGAAAGTAAAAACACAATGTCCATCCCCAGATGAATGGAAAGTGAAGAGATGGTACACATAGAGCATGGAATACTGCTCAGCCATGAAACAGAATAATATCCTGCCATTTCCAGCATCTTCGATAGATCCTGAGTTCCCTGTACTCAGCATGGGATGTCCAACAGAGAAAGAGAAAATTCCAACGATAGCACGTATAGGTGGCATCTCAAAGTCGATACCAGGAAAGTAGAAAGCACAAACAGAGTCACAGATTTAGAACGCAAGTACAGGGTTTCGAGAGGGCAAAGGCATGCGGAGGTGGGTTGAATGAGGAGGGTGGGATTAACACATGCATTCTAATATGTATTAAGCAGACGATCCACAACCACCTTCTACAAAGCACAGGGAGCGGTCGGCACCACCCTGGACTAAGCTACGTGGGAAGAGAATGCGAAAGAGAATGGATGTGTATATATATACATACACGGAGAACTGAATCAAGGTGCTGCACAGCGAAAGTCAACAGCATTGTAAATTCACTAGACATGGACAGAAATTAGAATCTCTATAAAAAGCAAAATGATCGAGATCCAGTATGTTCCTCTCAGGCCTGAGAGAGATGCGCGGGTGTCACTTCCCTGGAGCGTGAGCAGGCTTGGGCACCAAAGTTGGAGTGTGGTCACAGTGAGGCAGGTCGGCGCGGGAGTGGGTCGCACCAGCGAATTAACCCCTTTGGACCTGTGGTGCCTGGTCCCTTCTGGTTGGCAGCAGTCTCTGTAGATGTAGGTGTGCCCTCCTGCAGCTAAGCCAAGCCCACTGCAGCCAGAGGATGGTGGTCCGACATGCACAACAGTGTTCAAACATCACCTGGTGTCCAGGTCTCCTGCTGGTGGGGTTCCCGCCATTCACCTCCTTCCTTAGAGTCACCCCACTTGCCTCCGACAACACACTCTTCAGGAGGGGTTTGCAGGGAGTGTGATGAATCGAGAGTGGGAAGGGTAAGTGGGAGAAGGAGTGAGACACAAGCCCTTAGGTGTCTGTCCGGACACGTTCCTCTCTAATTCATATTCCAAGAACACGCGTGTGCGCAAGGTCTGCGTTCCTGGGGAATCCGACCAGCTGTGGGAAAATGCTGCCGCCTTGTGGCCGCCTCCTGTAACTACAACGTTCCAAAGGGAGCTCAGCGGCCCTTCCTGTTCAAAAGGCCAGCGGGGTTGTAATTGACACCCCCGCTGCAAAAATGTCCTGGGGATAGGCACTGGAAAAGAGCCCGAAACAGGATTGATTGGCAACAGGCGGTTTCAAGAGGTAAGTTGAATTCACCATGCATGTTTTGTTTCCCTTTGTGTTGGTTTCTAAGAAAGGCCCAGGAAATATGCTCCACGCCCATGCGAATGGGAGAAATGGAAATTGAAACGCCTTCGCGGTTTCACCTGGCAGCCATTAGGATTGCCAGTATCAATACGTCTGGAAGCAATACCTTCGGGAGAGGGCCTGGAGAAAAGGGAAGCCTCCTAAGCCACTGGTGGTATTGCGCCCTGGTAACAGGCACCACTGAAAACAATCAAGAGATTCCTGCCAAAAACAAAACAAAACCAGAGAGCCGGCCACATGATGTGGCAATCCACCTCCTGGCTGTCTTTGCACAGTAAAGTATCATTTGGGGAGACCCGGGCAGGCCAGCGACCCCTGCACACCTATTGACAAGAGCCAAGGCTTGAAAGTAAAAACACAGTGTCATGGTGTGTGATCCTTTTAATGTCATGTTGGAGTCTGTTGTCTAGTATCTTGTTGAGGATTTTTGCATCTAAGTTCATCGGTGATATTGCTCTCCAGTTTTCTTTTCTTGTAGTATCTTTGTCTGGTTTGGGGATCAGGTGGATGGCTTCGTACAATGAGTTTGGGAGTGTTCTTTCCTCTGCAGTGTTTTGGAAGCGTTTGCAGAACCATGTGTACTTTAGAGAGACACGGGTGCCCCAGCTGTCACTAGCCACCTATTGACAACAGCCAAGTCTTGAAAGTAAAAACACAATGTCCATCCCCAGATGAATGGAAAGTGAAGAGTTGGTACACATAGAGCATGGAATACTGCTCAGCCATGAAACAGAATAATATCCTGCCATTTCCAGCATCTTCGATAGATCCGGAGTTCCCTGTACTCAGCATGGGATGTCCAACAGAGAAAGAGAAAATTCCAACGATAGCACGTATAGGTGGCATCTCAAAGTCGATACCAGGAAAGTAGAAAGCACAAACAGAGTCACAGATTTAGAACGCAAGTACAGGGTTTCGAGAGGGCAAAGGCATGCGGAGGTGGGTTGAATGAGGAGGGTGGGATTAACACATGCATTCTAATATGTATTAAGCAGACGATCCACAACCACCTTCTACAAAGCACAGGGAGCGGTCGGCACCACCCTGGACTAAGCTACGTGGGAAGAGAATGCGAAAGAGAATGGATGTGTATATATATACATACACGGAGAACTGAATCAAGGTGCTGCACAGCGAAAGTCAGCAGCATTGTAAATTCACTAGACATGGACAGAAATTAGAATCTCTATAAAAAGCAAAATGATCGAGATCCAGTATGTTCCTCTCAGGCCTCAGAGAGATGCGCGGGTGTCACTTCCCTGGAGCGTGAGCAGGCTTGGGCACCAAAGTTGGAGTGTGGTCACAGTGAGGCAGGTCGGCGCGGGAGTGGGTCACACCAGCGAATTAACCCCTTTGGACCTGTGGTGCCTGGTCCCTTCTGGTTGGCAGCAGTCTCTGTAGATGTAGGTGTGCCCTCCTGCAGCTAAGCCAAGCCCACTGCAGCCAGAGGATGGTGGTCCGACATGCACAACAGTGTTCAAACATCACCTGGTGTCCAGGTCTCCTGCTGGTGGGGTTCCCGCCATTCACCTCCTTCCTTAGAGTCACCCCACTTGCCTCCGACAACACACTCTTCAGGAGGGGTTTGCAGGGAGTGTGATGAATCGAGAGTGGGAAGGGTAAGTGGGAGAAGGAGTGAGACACAAGCCCTTAGGTGTCTGTCCGGACACGTTCCTCTCTAATTCATATTCCAAGAACACGCGTGTGCGCAAGGTCTGCGTTCCTGGGGAATCCGACCAGCTGTGGGAAAATGCTGCCGCCTTGTGGCCGCCTCCTGTAACTACAACGTTCCAAAGGGAGCTCAGCGGCCCTTCCTGTTCAAAAGGCCAGCGGGGTTGTAATTGACACCCCCGCTGCAAAAATGTCCTGGGGATAGGCACTGGAAAAGAGCCCGAAACAGGATTGATTGGCAACAGGCGGTTTCAAGAGGTAAGTTGAATTCACCATGCGTGTTTTGTTTCCCTTTGTGTTGGTTTCTAAGAAAGGCCCAGGAAATATGCTCCACGCCCATGCGAATGGGAGAAATGGAAATTGAAACGCCTTCGCGGTTTCACCTGGCAGCCATTAGGATTGCCAGTATCAATACGTCTGGAAGCAATACCTTCGGGAGAGGGCCTGGAGAAAAGGGAAGCCTCCTAAGCCACTGGTGGTATTGCGCCCTGGTAACAGGCACCACTGAAAACAATCAAGAGATTCCTGCCAAAAACAAAACAAAACCAGAGAGCCGGCCACATGATGTGGCAATCCACCTCCTGGCTGTCTTTGCACAGTAAAGTATCATTTGGGGAGACCCGGGCAGGCCAGCGACCCCTGCACACCTATTGACAAGAGCCAAGGCTTGAAAGTAAAAACACAGTGTCATGGTGTGTGATCCTTTTAATGTCATGTTGGAGTCTGTTGGCTAGTATCTTGTTGAGGATTTTTGCATCTAAGTTCATCGGTGATATTGCTCTCCAGTTTTCTTTTCTTGTAGTATCTTTGTCTGGTTTGGGGATCAGGTGGATGGCTTCGTACAATGAGTTTGGGAGTGTTCTTTCCTCTGCAGTGTTTTGGAAGCGTTTGCAGAACCATGTGTACTTTAGAGAGACACGGGTGCCCCAGCTGTCACTAGCCACCTATTGACAACAGCCAAGTCTTGAAAGTAAAAACACAATGTCCATCCCCAGATGAATGGAAAGTGAAGAGTTGGTACACATAGAGCATGGAATACTGCTCAGCCATGAAACAGAATAATATCCTGCCATTTCCAGCATCTTCGATAGATCCGGAGTTCCCTGTACTCAGCATGGGACGTCCAACAGAGAAAGAGAAAATTCCAACAATAGCACGTATAGGTGGCATCTCAAAGTCGATACCAGGAAAGTAGAAAGCACAAACAGAGTCACAGATTTAGAACGCAAGTACAGGGTTTTGAGAGGGCAAAGGCATGCGGAGGTGGGTTGAATGAGGAGGGTGGGATTAACACATGCATTCTAATATGTATTAAGCAGACGATCCACAACCACCTTCTACAAAGCACAGGGAGCGGTCGGCACCACCCTGGACTAATCTACGTGGGAAGAGAATGCGAAAGAGAATGGATGTGTATATATATACATACACGGAGAACTGAATCAAGGTGCTGCACAGTGAAAGTCAACAGCATTGTAAATTCACTAGACATGGACAGAAATTAGAATCTCTATAAAAAGCAAAATGATCGAGATCCAGTATGTTCCTCTCAGGCCTCAGAGAGATGCGCGGGTGTCACTTCCCTGGAGCGTGAGCAGGCTTGGGCACCAAAGTTGGAGTGTGGTCACAGTGAGGCAGGTCGGCGCGGGAGTGGGTCGCACCAGCGAATTAACCCCTTTGGACCTGTGGTGCCTGGTCCCTTCTGGTTGGCAGCAGTCTCTGTAGATGTAGGTGTGCCCTCCTGCAGCTAAGCCAAGCCCACTGCAGCCAGAGGATGGTGGTCCGACATGCACAACAGTGTTCAAACATCACCTGGTGTCCAGGTCTCCTGCTGGTGGGGTTCCCGCCATTCACCTCCTTCCTTAGAGTCACCCCACTTGCCTCCGACAACACACTCTTCAGGAGGGGTTTGCAGGGGGTGTGATGAATCGAGAGTGGGAAGGGTAAGTGGGAGAAGGAGTGAGACACAAGCCCTTAGGTGTCTGTCCGGACACGTTCCTCTCTAATTCATATTCCAAGAACACGCGTGTGCGCAAGGTCTGCGTTCCTGGGGAATCCGACCAGCTGTGGGAAAATGCTGCCGCCTTGTGGCCGCCTCCTGTAACTACAACGTTCCAAAGGGAGCTCAGCGGCCCTTCCTGTTCAAAAGGCCAGCGGGGTTGTAATTGACACCCCCGCTGCAAAAATGTCCTGGGGATAGGCACTGGAAAAGAGCCCGAAACAGGATTGATTGGCAACAGGCGGTTTCAAGAGGTAAGTTGAATTCACCATGCGTGTTTTGTTTCCCTTTGTGTTGGTTTCTAAGAAAGGCCCAGGAAATATGCTCCACGCCCATGCGAATGGGAGAAATGGAAATTGAAATGCCTTCGCGGTTTCACCTGGCAGCCATTAGGATTGCCAGTATCAATACGTCTGGAAGCAATACCTTCGGGAGAGGGCCTGGAGAAAAGGGAAGCCTCCTAAGCCACTGGTGGTATTGCGCCCTGGTAACAGGCACCACTGAAAACAATCAAGAGATTCCTGCCAAAAACAAAACAAAACCAGAGAGCCGGCCACATGATGTGGCAATCCACCTCCTGGCTGTCTTTGCACAGTAAAGTATCATTTGGGGAGACCCGGGCAGGCCAGCGACCCCTGCACACCTATTGACAAGAGCCAAGGCTTGAAAGTAAAAACACAGTGTCATGGTGTGTGATCCTTTTAATGTCATGTTGGAGTCTGTTGTCTAGTATCTTGTTGAGGATTTTTGCATCTAAGTTCATCGGTGATATTGCTCTCCAGTTTTCTTTTCTTGTAGTATCTTTGTCTGGTTTGGGGATCAGGTGGATGGCTTCGTACAATGAGTTTGGGAGTGTTCTTTCCTCTGCAGTGTTTTGGAAGCGTTTGCAGAACCATGTGTACTTTAGAGAGACACGGGTGCCCCAGCTGTCACTAGCCACCTATTGACAACAGCCAAGTCTTGAAAGTAAAAACACAATGTCCATCCCCAGATGAATGGAAAGTGAAGAGTTGGTACACATAGAGCATGGAATACTGCTCAGCCATGAAACAGAATAATATCCTGCCATTTCCAGCATCTTCGATAGATCCGGAGTTCCCTGTACTCAGCATGGGACGTCCAACAGAGAAAGAGAAAATTCCAACGATAGCACGTATAGGTGGCATCTCAAAGTCGATACCAGGAAAGTAGAAAGCACAAACAGAGTCACAGATTTAGAACGCAAGTACAGGGTTTCGAGAGGGCAAAGGCATGCGGAGGTGGGTTGAATGAGGAGGGTGGGATTAACACATGCATTCTAATATGTATAAAGCAGACGATCCACAACCACCTTCTACAAAGCACAGGGAGCGGTCGCCACCACCCTGGACTAAGCTACGTGGGAAGAGAATGCGAAAGAGAATGGATGTGTATATATATACATACACGGAGAACTGAATCAAGGTGCTGCACAGCGAAAGTCAACAGCATTGTAAATTCACTAGACATGGACAGAAATTAGAATCTCTATAAAAAGCAAAATGATCGAGATCCAGTATGTTCCTCTCAGGCCTGAGAGAGATGCGCGGGTGTCACTTCCCTGGAGCGTGAGCAGGCTTGGGCACCAAAGTTGGAGTGTGGTCACAGTGAGGCAGGTCGGCGCGGGAGTGGGTCGCACCAGCGAATTAACCCCTTTGGACCTGTGGTGCCTGGTCCCTTCTGGTTGGCAGCAGTCTCTGTAGATGTAGGTGTGCCCTCCTGCAGCTAAGCCAAGCCCACTGCAGCCAGAGGATGGTGGTCCGACATGCACAACAGTGTTCAAACATCACCTGGTGTCCAGGTCTCCTGCTGGTGGGGTTCCCGCCATTCACCTCCTTCCTTAGAGTCACCCCACTTGCCTCCGACAACACACTCTTCAGGAGGGGTTTGCAGGGGGTGTGATGAATCGAGAGTGGGAAGGGTAAGTGGGAGAAGGAGTGAGACACAAGCCCTTAGGTGTCTGTCCGGACACGTTCCTCTCTAATTCATATTCCAAGAACACGCGTGTGCGCAAGGTCTGCGTTCCTGGGGAATCCGACCAGCTGTGGGAAAATGCTGCCGCCTTGTGGCCGCCTCCTGTAACTACAACGTTCCAAAGGGAGCTCAGCGGCCCTTCCTGTTCAAAAGGCCAGCGGGGTTGTAATTGACACCCCCGCTGCAAAAATGTCCTGGGGATAGGCACTGGAAAAGAGCCCGAAACAGGATTGATTGGCAACAGGCGGTTTCAAGAGGTAAGTTGAATTCACCATGCGTGTTTTGTTTCCCTTTGTATTGGTTTCTAAGAAAGGCCCAGGAAATATGCTCCACGCCCATGCGAATGGGAGAAATGGAAATTGAAACGCCTTCGCGGTTTCACCTGGCAGCCGTTAGGATTGCCAGTGTCAATACGTCTGGAAGCAATACCTTCGGGAGAGGGCCTGGAGAAAAGGGAAGCCTCCTAAGCCACTGGTGGTATTGCGCCCTGGTAACAGGCACCACTGAAAACAATCAAGAGATTCCTGCCAAAAACAAAACAAAACCAGAGAGCCGGCCACATGATGTGGCAATCCACCTCCTGGCTGTATTTGCACAGTAAAGTATCATTTGGGGAGACCCGGGCAGGCCAGCGACCCCTGCACACCTATTGACAAGAGCCAAGGCTTGAAAGTAAAAACACAGTGTCATGGTGTGTGATCCTTTTAATGTCATGTTGGAGTCTGTTGGCTAGTATCTTGTTGAGGATTTTTGCATCTAAGTTCATCGGTGATATTGCTCTCCAGTTTTCTTTTCTTGTAGTATCTTTGTCTGGTTTGGGGATCAGGTGGATGGCTTCGTACAATGAGTTTGGGAGTGTTCTTTCCTCTGCAGTGTTTTGGAAGCGTTTGCAGAACCATGTGTACTTTAGAGAGACACGGGTGCCCCAGCTGTCACTAGCCACCTATTGACAACAGCCAAGTCTTGAAAGTAAAAACACAATGTCCATCCCCAGATGAATGGAAAGTGAAGAGTTGGTACACATAGAGCATGGAATACTGCTCAGCCATGAAACAGAATAATATCCTGCCATTTCCAGCATCTTCGATAGATCCGGAGTTCCCTGTACTCAGCATGGGACGTCCAACAGAGAAAGAGAAAATTCCAACGATAGCACGTATAGGTGGCATCTCAAAGTCGATACCAGGAAAGTAGAAAGCACAAACAGAGTCACAGATTTAGAACGCAAGTACAGGGTTTCGAGAGGGCAAAGGCATGCGGAGGTGGGTTGAATGAGGAGGGTGGGATTAACACATGCATTCTAATATGTATTAAGCAGACGATCCACAACCACCTTCTACAAAGCACAGGGAGCGGTCGGCACCACCCTGGACTAAGCTACGTGGGAAGAGAATGCAAAAGAGAATGGATGTGTATATATATACATACACGGAGAACTGAATCAAGGTGCTGCACAGCGAAAGTCAACAGCATTGTAAATTCACTAGACATGGACAGAAATTAGAATCTCTATAAAAAGCAAAATGATCGAGATCCAGTATGTTCCTCTCAGGCCTCAGAGAGATGCGCGGGTGTCACTTCCCTGGAGCGTGAGCAGGCTTGGGCACCAAAGTTGGAGTGTGGTCACAGTGAGGCAGGTCGGCGCGGGAGTGGGTCGCACCAGCGAATTAACCCCTTTGGACCTGTGGTGCCTGGTCCCTTCTGGTTGGCAGCAGTCTCTGTAGATGTAGGTGTGCCCTCCTGCAGCTAAGCCAAGCCCACTGCAGCCAGAGGATGGTGGTCCGACATGCACAACAGTGTTCAAACATCACCTGGTGTCCAGGTCTCCTGCTGGTGGGGTTCCCGCCATTCACCTCCTTCCTTAGAGTCACCCCACTTGCCTCCGACAACACACTCTTCAGGAGGGGTTTGCAGGGGGTGTGATGAATCGAGAGTGGGAAGGGTAAGTGGGAGAAGGAGTGAGACACAAGCCCTTAGGTGTCTGTCCGGACACGTTCCTCTCTAATTCATATTCCAAGAACACGCGTGTGCGCAAGGTCTGCGTTCCTGGGGAATCCGACCAGCTGTGGGAAAATGCTGCCGCCTTGTGGCCGCCTCCTGTAACTACAACGTTCCAAAGGGAGCTCAGCGGCCCTTCCTGTTCAAAAGGCCAGCGGGGTTGTAATTGACACCCCCGCTGCAAAAATGTCCTGGGGATAGGCACTGGAAAAGAGCCCGAAACAGGATTGATTGGCAACAGGCGGTTTCAAGAGGTAAGTTGAATTCACCATGCGTGTTTTGTTTCCCTTTGTGTTGGTTTCTAAGAAAGGCCCAGGAAATATGCTCCACGCCCATGCGAATGGGAGAAATGGAAATTGAAACGCCTTCGCGGTTTCACCTGGCAGCCGTTAGGATTGCCAGTGTCAATACGTCTGGAAGCAATACCTTCGGGAGAGGGCCTGGAGAAAAGGGAAGCCTCCTAAGCCACTGGTGGTATTGCGCCCTGGTAACAGGCACCACTGAAAACAATCAAGAGATTCCTGCCAAAAACAAAACAAAACCAGAGAGCCGGCCACATGATGTGGCAATCCACCTCCTGGCTGTCTTTGCACAGTAAAGTATCATTTGGGGAGACCCGGGCAGGCCAGCGACCCCTGCACACCTATTGACAAGAGCCAAGGCTTGAAAGTAAAAACACAGTGTCATGGTGTGTGATCCTTTTAATGTCATGTTGGAGTCTGTTGGCTAGTATCTTGTTGAGGATTTTTGCATCTAAGTTCATCGGTGATATTGCTCTCCAGTTTTCTTTTCTTGTAGTATCTTTGTCTGGTTTGGGGATCAGGTGGATGGCTTCGTACAATGAGTTTGGGAGTGTTCTTTCCTCTGCAGTGTTTTGGAAGCGTTTGCAGAACCATGTGTACTTTAGAGAGACATGGGTGCCCCAGCTGTCACTAGCCACCTATTGACAACAGCCAAGTCTTGAAAGTAAAAACACAATGTCCATCCCCAGATGAATGGAAAGTGAAGAGTTGGTACACATAGAGCATGGAATACTGCTCAGCCATGAAACAGAATAATATCCTGCCATTTCCAGCATCTTCGATAGATCCGGAGTTCCCTGTACTCAGCATGGGACGTCCAACAGAGAAAGAGAAAATTCCAACGATAGCACGTATAGGTGGCATCTCAAAGTCGATACCAGGAAAGTAGAAAGCACAAACAGAGTCACAGATTTAGAACGCAAGTACAGGGTTTCGAGAGGGCAAAGGCATGCGGAGGTGGGTTGAATGAGGAGGGTGGGATTAACACATGCATTCTAATATGTATTAAGCAGACGATCCACAACCACCTTCTACAAAGCACAGGGAGCGGTCGGCACCACCCTGGACTAAGCTACGTGGGAAGAGAATGCGAAAGAGAATGGATGTGTATATATATACATACACGGAGAACTGAATCAAGGTGCTGCACAGCGAAAGTCAACAGCATTGTAAATTCACTAGACATGGACAGAAATTAGAATCTCTATAAAAAGCAAAATGATCGAGATCCAGTATGTTCCTCTCAGGCCTCAGAGAGATGCGCGGGTGTCACTTCCCTGGAGCGTGAGCAGGCTTGGGCACCAAAGTTGGAGTGTGGTCACAGTGAGGCAGGTCGGCGCGGGAGTGGGTCGCACCAGCGAATTAACCCCTTTGGACCTGTGGTGCCTGGTCCCTTCTGGTTGGCAGCAGTCTCTGTAGATGTAGGTGTGCCCTCCTGCAGCTAAGCCAAGCCCACTGCAGCCAGAGGATGGTGGTCCGACATGCACAACAGTGTTCAAACATCACCTGGTGTCCAGGTCTCCTGCTGGTGGGGTTCCCGCCATTCACCTCCTTCCTTAGAGTCACCCCACTTGCCTCCGACAACACACTCTTCAGGAGGGGTTTGCAGGGGGTGTGATGAATCGAGAGTGGGAAGGGTAAGTGGGAGAAGGAGTGAGACACAAGCCCTTAGGTGTCTGTCCGGACACGTTCCTCTCTAATTCATATTCCAAGAACACGCGTGTGCGCAAGGTCTGCGTTCCTGGGGAATCCGACCAGCTGTGGGAAAATGCTGCCGCCTTGTGGCCGCCTCCTGTAACTACAACGTTCCAAAGGGAGCTCAGCGGCCCTTCCTGTTCAAAAGGCCAGCGGGGTTGTAATTGACACCCCCGCTGCAAAAATGTCCTGGGGATAGGCACTGGAAAAGAGCCCGAAACAGGATTGATTGGCAACAGGCGGTTTCAAGAGGTAAGTTGAATTCACCATGCGTGTTTTGTTTCCCTTTGTGTTGGTTTCTAAGAAAGGCCCAGGAAATATGCTCCACGCCCATGCGAATGGGAGAAATGGAAATTGAAACGCCTTCGCGGTTTCACCTGGCAGCCGTTAGGATTGCCAGTGTCAATACGTCTGGAAGCAATACCTTCGGGAGAGGGCCTGGAGAAAAGGGAAGCCTCCTAAGCCACTGGTGGTATTGCGCCCTGGTAACAGGCACCACTGAAAACAATCAAGAGATTCCTGCCAAAAACAAAACAAAACCAGAGAGCCGGCCACATGATGTGGCAATCCACCTCCTGGCTGTCTTTGCACAGTAAAGTATCATTTGGGGAGACCCGGGCAGGCCAGCGACCCCTGCACACCTATTGACAAGAGCCAAGGCTTGAAAGTAAAAACACAGTGTCATGGTGTGTGATCCTTTTAATGTCATGTTGGAGTCTGTTGGCTAGTATCTTGTTGAGGATTTTTGCATCTAAGTTCATCGGTGATATTGCTCTCCAGTTTTCTTTTCTTGTAGTATCTTTGTCTGGTTTGGGGATCAGGTGGATGGCTTCGTACAATGAGTTTGGGAGTGTTCTTTCCTCTGCAGTGTTTTGGAAGCGTTTGCAGAACCATGTGTACTTTAGAGAGACACGGGTGCCCCAGCTGTCACTAGCCACCTATTGACAACAGCCAAGTCTTGAAAGTAAAAACACAATGTCCATCCCCAGATGAATGGAAAGTGAAGAGTTGGTACACATAGAGCATGGAATACTGCTCAGCCATGAAACAGAATAATATCCTGCCATTTCCAGCATCTTCGATAGATCCGGAGTTCCCTGTACTCAGCATGGGACGTCCAACAGAGAAAGAGAAAATTCCAACGATAGCACGTATAGGTGGCATCTCAAAGTCGATACCAGGAAAGTAGAAAGCACAAACAGAGTCACAGATTTAGAACGCAAGTACAGGGTTTCGAGAGGGCAAAGGCATGCGGAGGTGGGTTGAATGAGGAGGGTGGGATTAACACATGCATTCTAATATGTATTAAGCAGACGATCCACAACCACCTTCTACAAAGCACAGGGAGCGGTCGGCACCACCCTGGACTAAGCTACGTGGGAAGAGAATGCGAAAGAGAATGGATGTGTATATATATACATACACGGAGAACTGAATCAAGGTGCTGCACAGTGAAAGTCAACAGCATTGTAAATTCACTAGACATGGACAGAAATTAGAATCTCTATAAAAAGCAAAATGATCGAGATCCAGTATGTTCCTCTCAGGCCTGAGAGAGATGCGCGGGTGTCACTTCCCTGGAGCGTGAGCAGGCTTGGGCACCAAAGTTGGAGTGTGGTCACAGTGAGGCAGGTCGGCGCGGGAGTGGGTCGCACCAGCGAATTATCCCCTTTGGACCTGTGGTGCCTGGTCCCTTCTGGTTGGCAGCAGTCTCTGTAGATGTAGGTGTGCCCTCCTGCAGCTAAGCCAAGCCCACTGCAGCCAGAGGATGGTGGTCCGACATGCACAACAGTGTTCAAACATCACCTGGTGTCCAGGTCTCCTGCTGGTGGGGTTCCCGCCATTCACCTCCTTCCTTAGAGTCACCCCACTTGCCTCCGACAACACACTCTTCAGGAGGGGTTTGCAGGGGGTGTGATGAATCGAGAGTGGGAAGGGTAAGTGGGAGAAGGAGTGAGACACAAGCCCTTAGGTGTCTGTCCGGACACGTTCCTCTCTAATTCATATTCCAAGAACACGCGTGTGCGCAAGGTCTGCGTTCCTGGGGAATCCGACCAGCTGTGGGAAAATGCTGCCGCCTTGTGGCCGCCTCCTGTAACTACAACGTTCCAAAGGGAGCTCAGCGGCCCTTCCTGTTCAAAAGGCCAGCGGGGTTGTAATTGACACCCCCACTGCAAAAATGTCCTGGGGATAGGCACTGGAAAAGAGCCCGAAACAGGATTGATTGGCAACAGGCGGTTTCAAGAGGTAAGTTGAATTCACCATGCGTGTTTTGTTTCCCTTTGTGTTGTTTTCTAAGAAAGGCCCAGGAAATATGCTCCACGCCCATGCGAATGGGAGAAATGGAAATTGAAACGCCTTCGCGGTTTCACCTGGCAGCTGTTAGGATTGCCAGTATCAATACGTCTGGAAGCAATACCTTCGGGAGAGGGCCTGGAGAAAAGGGAAGCCTCCTAAGCCACTGGTGGTATTGCGCCCTGGTAACAGGCACCACTGAAAACAATCAAGAGATTCCTGCCAAAAACAAAACAAAACCAGAGAGCCGGCCACATGATGTGGCAATCCACCTCCTGGCTGTCTTTGCACAGTAAAGTATCATTTGGGGAGACCCGGGCAGGCCAGCGACCCCTGCACACCTATTGACAAGAGCCAAGGCTTGAAAGTAAAAACACAGTGTCATGGTGTGTGATCCTTTTAATGTCATGTTGGAGTCTGTTGGCTAGTATCTTGTTGAGGATTTTTGCATCTAAGTTCATCGGTGATATTGCTCTCCAGTTTTCTTTTCTTGTAGTATCTTTGTCTGGTTTGGGGATCAGGGGGATGGCTTCGTACAATGAGTTTGGGAGTGTTCTTTCCTCTGCAGTGTTTTGGAAGCGTTTGCAGAACCATGTGTACTTTAGAGAGACACGGGTGCCCCAGCTGTCACTAGCCACCTATTGACAACAGCCAAGTCTTGAAAGTAAAAACACAATGTCCAACCCAGATGAATGGAAAGTGAAGAGATGGTACACATAGAGCATGGAATACTGCTCAGCCATGAAACACAATAAAATCCTGCCATTTCCAGCATCTTCGATAGATCCGGAGTTCCCTGTACTCAGCATGGGACGTCCAACAGAGAAAGAGAAAATTCCAATGATAGCACGTATAGGTGGCATCTCAAAGTCGATACCAGGAAAGTAGAAAGCACAAACAGAGTCACAGATTTAGAACGCAAGTACAGGGTTTCGAGAGGGCAAAGGCATGCGGAGGTGGGTTGAATGAGGAGGGTGGGATTAACACATGCATTCTAATATGTATTAAGCAGACGATCCACAACCACCTTTTACAAAGCACAGGGAGCGGTCGGCACCACCCTGGACTTAGCTACGTGGGAAGGGAATGTGAAAGAGAATGGTTGTGTATATATATACATACACGGAGAACTGAATCAAGGTGCTGCACAGCGAAAGTCAACAGCATTGTAAATTCACTAGACATGGACAGAAATTAGAATCTCTATAAAAAGCAAAATGATCGAGATCCAGTATGTTCCTCTCAGGCCTGAGAGAGATGCGCGGGTGTCACTTCCCTGGAGCGTGAGCAGGCTTGGGCACCAAAGTTGGAGTGTGGTCACAGTGAGGCAGGTCGGCGCGGGAGTGGGTCGCACCAGCGAATTAACCCCTTTGGACCTGTGGTGCCTGGTCCCTTCTGGTTGGCAGCAGTCTCTGTAGATGTAGGTGTGCCCTCCTGCAGCTAAGCCAAGCCCACTGCAGCCAGAGGATGGTGGTCCGACATGCACAACAGTGTTCAAACATCACCTGGTGTCCAGGTCTCCTGCTGGTGGGGTTCCCGCCATTCACCTCCTTCCTTAGAGTCACCCCACTTGCCTCCGACAACACACTCTTCAGGAGGGGTTTGCAGGGGGTGTGATGAATCGAGAGTGGGAAGGGTAAGTGGGAGAAGGAGTGAGACACAAGCCCTTAGGTGTCTGTCCGGACACGTTCCTCTCTAATTCATATTCCAAGAACACGCGTGTGCGCAAGGTCTGCGTTCCTGGGGAATCCGACCAGCTGTGGGAAAATGCTGCCGCCTTGTGGCCGCCTCCTGTAACTACAACGTTCCAAAGGGAGCTCAGCGGCCCTTCCTGTTCAAAAGGCCAGCGGGGTTGTAATTGACACCCCCGCTGCAAAAATGTCCTGGGGATAGGCACTGGAAAAGAGCCCAAAACAGGATTGATTGGCAACAGGCGGTTTCAAGAGGTAAGTTGAATTCACCATGCGTGTTTTGTTTCCCTTTGTGTTGTATTCTAAGAAAGGCCCAGGAAATATGCTCCACGCCCATGCGAATGGGAGAAATGGAAATTGAAACGCCTTCGCGGTTTCACCTGGCAGCTGTTAGGATTGCCAGTATCAATACGTCTGGAAGCAATACCTTCGGGAGAGGGCCTGGAGAAAAGGGAAGCCTCCTAAGCCACTGGTGGTATTGCGCCCTGGTAACAGGCACCACTGAAAACAATCAAGAGATTCCTGCCAAAAACAAAACAAAACCAGAGAGCCGGCCACATGATGTGGCAATCCACCTCCTGGCTGTCTTTGCACAGTAAAGTATCATTTGGGGAGACCCGGGCAGGCCAGCGACCCCTGCACACCTATTGACAAGAGCCAAGGCTTGAAAGTAAAAACACAGTGTCATGGTGTGTGATCCTTTTAATGTCATGTTGGAGTCTGTTGTCTAGTATCTTGTTGAGGATTTTTGCATCTAAGTTCATCGGTGATATTGCTCTCCAGTTTTCTTTTCTTGTAGTATCTTTGTCTGGTTTGGGGATCAGGGGGATGGCTTCGTACAATGAGTTTGGGAGTGTTCTTTCCTCTGCAGTGTTTTGGAAGCGTTTGCAGAACCATGTGTACTTTAGAGAGACACGGGTGCCCCAGCTGTCACTAGCCACCTATTGACAACAGCCAAGTCTTGAAAGTAAAAACACAATGTCCAACCCAGATGAATGGAAAGTGAAGAGATGGTACACATAGAGCATGGAATACTGCTCAGCCATGAAACAGAATAAAATCCTGCCATTTCCAGCATCTTCGATAGATCCGGAGTTCCCTGTACTCAGCATGGGACGTCCAACAGAGAAAGAGAAAATTCCAACGATAGCACGTATAGGTGGCATCTCAAAGTCGATACCAGGAAAGTAGAAAGCACAAACAGAGTCACAGATTTAGAATGCAAGTACAGGGTTTCGAGAGGGCAAAGGCATGCGGAGGTGGGTTGAATGAGGAGGGTGGGATTAACACATGCATTCTAATATGTATTAAGCAGACGATCCACAACCACCTTTTACAAAGCACAGGGAGCGGTCGGCACCACCCTGGACTAAGCTACGTGGGAAGGGAATGTGAAAGAGAATGTTGTGTATATATATACATACACGGAAAACTGAATCAAGGTGCTGCACAGCGAAAGTCAACAGCATTGTAAATTCACTAGACATGGACAGAAATTAGAATCTCTATAAAAAGCAAAATGATCGAGATCCAGTATGTTCCTCTCAGGCCTCAGAGAGATGCGCGGGTGTCACTTCCCTGGAGCGTGAGCAGGCTTGGGCACCAAAGTTGGAGTGTGGTCACAGTGAGGCAGGTCGGCGCGGGAGTGGGTCGCACCAGCGAATTAACCCCTTTGGACCTGTGGTGCCTGGTCCCTTCTGGTTGGCAGCAGTCTCTGTAGATGTAGGTGTGCCCTCCTGCAGCTAAGCCAAGCCCACTGCAGCCAGAGGATGGTGGTCCGACATGCACAACAGTGTTCAAACATCACCTGGTGTCCAGGTCTCCAGCTGGTGGGGTTCCCGCCATTCACCTCCTTCCTTAGAGTCACCCCACTTGCCTCCGACAACACACTCTTCAGGAGGGGTTTGCAGGGGGTGTGATGAATCGAGAGTGGGAAGGGTAAGTGGGAGAAGGAGTGAGACACAAGCCCTTAGGTGTCTGTCCGGACACGTTCCTCTCTAATTCATATTCCAAGAACACGCGTGTGCGCAAGGTCTGCGTTCCTGGGGAATCCGACCAGCTGTGGGAAAATGCTGCCGCCTTGTGGCCGCCTCCTGTAACTACAACGTTCCAAAGGGAGCTCAGCGGCCCTTCCTGTTCAAAAGGCCAGCGGGGTTGTAATTGACACCCCCGCTGCAAAAATGTCCTGGGGATAGGCACTGGAAAAGAGCCCAAAACAGGATTGATTGGCAACAGGCGGTTTCAAGAGGTAAGTTGAATTCACCATGCGTGTTTTGTTTCCCTTTGTGTTGTTTTCTAAGAAAGGCCCAGGAAATATGCTCCACGCCCATGCGAATGGGAGAAATGGAAATTGAAACGCCTTCGCGGTTTCACCTGGCAGCCATTAGGATTGCCAGTATCAATACGTCTGGAAGCAATACCTTCGGGAGAGGGCCTGGAGAAAAGGGAAGCCTCCTAAGCCACTGGTGGTATTGCGCCCTGGTAACAGGCACCACTGAAAACAATCAAGAGATTCCTGCCAAAAACAAAACAAAACCAGAGAGCCGGCCACATGATGTGGCAATCCACCTCCTGGCTGTCTTTGCACAGTAAAGTATCATTTGGGGAGACCCGGGCAGGCCAGCGACCCCTGCACACCTATTGACAAGAGCCAAGGCTTGAAAGTAAAAACACAGTGTCATGGTGTGTGATCCTTTTAATGTCATGTTGGAGTCTGTTGTCTAGTATCTTGTTGAGGATTTTTGCATCTAAGTTCATCGGTGATATTGCTCTCCAGTTTTCTTTTCTTGTAGTATCTTTGTCTGGTTTGGGGATCAGGGGGATGGCTTCGTACAATGAGTTTGGGAGTGTTCTTTCCTCTGCAGTGTTTTGGAAGCGTTTGCAGAACCATGTGTACTTTAGAGAGACACGGGTGCCCCAGCTGTCACTAGCCACCTATTGACAACAGCCAAGTCTTGAAAGTAAAAACACAATGTCCATCCCCAGATGAATGGAAAGTGAAGAGATGGTACACATAGAGCATGGAATACTGCTCAGCCATGAAACAGAATAAAATCCTGCCATTTCCAGCATCTTCGATAGATCCGGAGTTCCCTGTACTCAGCATGGGACGTCCAACAGAGAAAGAGAAAATTCCAACGATAGCACGTATAGGTGGCATCTCAAAGTCGATACCAGGAAAGTAGAAAGCACAAACAGAGTCACAGATTTAGAACGCAAGTACAGGGTTTCGAGAGGGCAAAGGCATGCGGAGGTGGGTTGAATGAGGAGGGTGGGATTAACACATGCATTCTAATATGTATTAAGCAGACGATCCACAACCACCTTTTACAAAGCACAGGGAGCGGTCGGCACCACCCTGGACTAAGCTACGTGGGAAGGGAATGTGAAAGAGAATGTTGTGTATATATATACATACACGGAAAACTGAATCAAGGTGCTGCACAGCGAAAGTCAACAGCATTGTAAATTCACTAGACATGGACAGAAATTAGAATCTCTATAAAAAGCAAAATGATCGAGATCCAGTATGTTCCTCTCAGGCCTCAGAGAGATGCGCGGGTGTCACTTCCCTGGAGCGTGAGCAGGCTTGGGCACCAAAGTTGGAGTGTGGTCACAGTGAGGCAGGTCGGCGCGGGAGTGGGTCGCACCAGCGAATTAACCCCTTTGGACCTGTGGTGCCTGGTCCCTTCTGGTTGGCAGCAGTCTCTGTAGATGTAGGTGTGCCCTCCTGCAGCTAAGCCAAGCCCACTGCAGCCAGAGGATGGTGGTCCGACATGCACAACAGTGTTCAAACATCACCTGGTGTCCAGGTCTCCTGCTGGTGGGGTTCCCGCCATTCACCTCCTTCCTTAGAGTCACCCCACTTGCCTCCGACAACACACTCTTCAGGAGGGGTTTGCAGGGGGTGTGATGAATCGAGAGTGGGAAGGGTAAGTGGGAGAAGGAGTGAGACACAAGCCCTTAGGTGTCTGTCCGGACACGTTCCTCTCTAATTCATATTCCAAGAACACGCGTGTGCGCAAGGTCTGCGTTCCTGGGGAATCCGACCAGCTGTGGGAAAATGCTGCCGCCTTGTGGCCGTCTCCTGTAACTACAACGTTCCAAAGGGAGCTCAGCGGCCCTTCCTGTTCAAAAGGCCAGCGGGGTTGTAATTGACACCCCCGCTGCAAAAATGTCCTGGGGATAGGCACTGGAAAAGAGCCCAAAACAGGATTGATTGGCAACAGGCGGTTTCAAGAGGTAAGTTGAATTCACCATGCCTGTTTTGTTTCCCTTTGTGTTGGTTTCTAAGAAAGGCCCAGGAAATATGCTCCACGCCCATGCGAATGGGAGAAATGGAAATTGAAACGCCTTCGCGGTTTCACCTGGCAGCCATTAGGATTGCCAGTATCAATACGTCTGGAAGCAATACCTTCGGGAGAGGGCCTGGAGAAAAGGGAAGCCTCCTAAGCCACTGGTGGTATTGCGCCCTGGTAACAGGCACCACTGAAAACAATCAAGAGATTCCTGCCAAAAACAAAACAAAACCAGAGAGCCGGCCACATGATGTGGCAATCCACCTCCTGGCTGTCTTTGCACAGTAAAGTATCATTTGGGGAGACCCGGGCAGGCCAGCGACCCCTGCACACCTATTGACAAGAGCCAAGGCTTGAAAGTAAAAACACAGTGTCATGGTGTGTGATCCTTTTAATGTCATGTTGGAGTCTGTTGGCTAGTATCTTGTTGAGGATTTTTGCATCTAAGTTCATCGGTGATATTGCTCTCCAGTTTTCTTTTCTTGTAGTATCTTTGTCTGGTTTGGGGATCAGGTGGATGGCTTCGTACAATGAGTTTGGGAGTGTTCTTTCCTCTGCAGTGTTTTGGAAGCGTTTGCAGAACCATGTGTACTTTAGAGAGACACGGGTGCCCCAGCTGTCACTAGCCACCTATTGACAACAGCCAAGTCTTGAAAGTAAAAACACAATGTCCATCCCCAGATGAATGGAAAGTGAAGAGATGGTACACATAGAGCATGGAATACTGCTCAGCCATGAAACAGAATAAAATCCTGCCATTTCCAGCATCTTCGATAGATCCGGAGTTCCCTGTACTCAGCATGGGACGTCCAACAGAGAAAGAGAAAATTCCAACGATAGCACGTATAGGTGGCATCTCAAAGTCGATACCAGGAAAGTAGAAAGCACAAACAGAGTCACAGATTTAGAACGCAAGTACAGGGTTTCGAGAGGGCAAAGGCATGCGGAGGTGGGTTGAATGAGGAGGGTGGGATTAACACATGCATTCTAATATGTATTAAGCAGACGATCCACAACCACCTTCTACAAAGCACAGGGAGCGGTCGGCACCACCCTGGACTAAGCTACGTGGGAAGAGAATGCGAAAGAGAATGGATGTGTATATATATACATACACGGAGAACTGAATCAAGGTGCTGCACAGCGAAAGTCAACAGCATTGTAAATTCACTAGACATGGACAGAAATTAGAATCTCTATAAAAAGCAAAATGATTGAGATCCAGTATGTTCCTCTCAGGCCTCAGAGAGATGCGCGGGTGTCACTTCCCTGGAGCGTGAGCAGGCTTGGGCACCAAAGTTGGAGTGTGGTCACAGTGAGGCAGGTCGGCGCGGGAGTGGGTCGCACCAGCGAATTAACCCCTTTGGACCTGTGGTGCCTGGTCCCTTCTGGTTGGCAGCAGTCTCTGTAGATGTAGGTGTGCCCTCCTGCAGCTAAGCCAAGCCCACTGCAGCCAGAGGATGGTGGTCCGACATGCACAACAGTGTTCAAACATCACCTGGTGTCCAGGTCTCCTGCTGGTGGGGTTCCCGCCATTCACCTCCTTCCTTAGAGTCACCCCACTTGCCTCCGACAACACACTCTTCAGGAGGGGTTTGCAGGGGGTGTGATGAATCGAGAGTGGGAAGGGTAAGTGGGAGAAGGAGTGAGACACAAGCCCTTAGGTGTCTGTCCGGACACGTTCCTCTCTAATTCATATTCCAAGAACACACGTGTGCGCAAGGTCTGCGTTCCTGGGGAATCCGACCAGCTGTGGGAAAATGCTGCCGCCTTGTGGCCGCCTCCTGTAACTACAACGTTCCAAAGGGAGCTCAGCGGCCCTTCCTGTTCAAAAGGCCAGCGGGGTTGTAATTGACACCCCCGCTGCAAAAATGTCCTGGGGATAGGCACTGGAAAAGAGCCCGAAACAGGATTGATTGGCAACAGGCGGTTTCAAGAGGTAAGTTGAATTCACCATGCCTGTTTTGTTTCCCTTTGTGTTGGTTTCTAAGAAAGGCCCAGGAAATATGCTCCACGCCCATGCGAATGGGAGAAATGGAAATTGAAACGCCTTCGCGGTTTCACCTGGCAGCCGTTAGGATTGCCAGTGTCAATACGTCTGGAAGCAATACCTTCGGGAGAGGGCCTGGAGAAAAGGGAAGCCTCCTAAGCCACTGGTGGTATTGCGCCCTGGTAACAGGCACCACTGAAAACAATCAAGAGATTCCTGCCAAAAACAAAACAAAACCAGAGAGCCGGCCACATGATGTGGCAATCCACCTCCTGGCTGTCTTTGCACAGTAAAGTATCATTTGGGGAGACCCGGGCAGGCCAGCGACCCCTGCACACCTATTGACAAGAGCCAAGGCTTGAAAGTAAAAACACAGTGTCATGGTGTGTGATCCTTTTAATGTCATGTTGGAGTCTGTTGTCTAGTATCTTGTTGAGGATTTTTGCATCTAAGTTCATCGGTGATATTGCTCTCCAGTTTTCTTTTCTTGTAGTATCTTTGTCTGGTTTGGGGATCAGGTGGATGGCTTCGTACAATGAGTTTGGGAGTGTTCTTTCCTCTGCAGTGTTTTGGAAGCGTTTGCAGAACCATGTGTACTTTAGAGAGACACGGGTGCCCCAGCTGTCACTAGCCACCTATTGACAACAGCCAAGTCTTGAAAGTAAAAACACAATGTCCATCCCCAGATGAATGGAAAGTGAAGAGTTGGTACACATAGAGCATGGAATACTGCTCAGCCATGAAACAGAATAATATCCTGCCATTTCCAGCATCTTCGATAGATCCGGAGTTCCCTGTACTCAGCATGGGACGTCCAACAGAGAAAGAGAAAATTCCAACGATAGCACGTATAGGTGGCATCTCAAAGTCGATACCAGGAAAGTAGAAAGCACAAACAGAGTCACAGATTTAGAACGCAAGTACAGGGTTTCGAGAGGGCAAAGGCATGCGGAGGTGGGTTGAATGAGGAGGGTGGGATTAACACATGCATTCTAATATGTATTAAGCAGACGATCCACAACCACCTTCTACAAAGCACAGGGAGCGGTCGGCACCACCCTGGACTAAGCTACGTGGGAAGAGAATGCGAAAGAGAATGGATGTGTATATATATACATACACGGAGAACTGAATCAAGGTGCTGCACAGCGAAAGTCAACAGCATTGTAAATTCACTAGACATGGACAGAAATTAGAATCTCTATAAAAAGCAAAATGATCGAGATCCAGTATGTTCCTCTCAGGCCTCAGAGAGATGCGCGGGTGTCACTTCCCTGGAGCGTGAGCAGGCTTGGGCACCAAAGTTGGAGTGTGGTCACAGTGAGGCAGGTCAGCGCGGGAGTGGGTCGCACCAGCGAATTATCCCCTTTGGACCTGTGGTGCCTGGTCCCTTCTGGTTGGCAGCAGTCTCTGTAGATGTAGGTGTGCCCTCCTGCAGCTAAGCCAAGCCCACTGCAGCCAGAGGATGGTGGTCCGACATGCACAACAGTGTTCAAACATCACCTGGTGTCCAGGTCTCCTGCTGGTGGGGTTCCCGCCATTCACCTCCTTCCTTAGAGTCACCCCACTTGCCTCCGACAACACACTCTTCAGGAGGGGTTTGCAGGGGGTGTGATGAATCGAGAGTGGGAAGGGTAAGTGGGAGAAGGAGTGAGACACAAGCCCTTAGGTGTCTGTCCGGACACGTTCCTCTCTAATTCATATTCCAAGAACACGCGTGTGCGCAAGGTCTGCGTTCCTGGGGAATCCGACCAGCTGTGGGAAAATGCTGCCGCCTTGTGGCCGCCTCCTGTAACTACAACGTTCCAAAGGGAGCTCAGCGGCCCTTCCTGTTCAAAAGGCCAGCGGGGTTGTAATTGACACCCCCGCTGCAAAAATGTCCTGGGGATAGGCACTGGAAAAGAGCCCGAAACAGGATTGATTGGCAACAGGCGGTTTCAAGAGGTAAGTTGAATTCACCATGCGTGTTTTGTTTCCCTTTGTGTTGGTTTCTAAGAAAGGCCCAGGAAATATGCTCCACGCCCATGCGAATGGGAGAAATGGAAATTGAAACGCCTTCGCGGTTTCACCTGGCAGCCGTTAGGATTGCCAGTGTCAATACGTCTGGAAGCAATACCTTCGGGAGAGGGCCTGGAGAAAAGGGAAGCCTCCTAAGCCACTGGTGGTATTGCGCCCTGGTAACAGGCACCACTGAAAACAATCAAGAGATTCCTGCCAAAAACAAAACAAAACCAGAGAGCCGGCCACATGATGTGGCAATCCACCTCCTGGCTGTCTTTGCACAGTAAAGTATCATTTGGGGAGACCCGGGCAGGCCAGCGACCCCTGCACACCTATTGACAAGAGCCAAGGCTTGAAAGTAAAAACACAGTGTCATGGTGTGTGATCCTTTTAATGTCATGTTGGAGTCTGTTGTCTAGTATCTTGTTGAGGATTTTTGCATCTAAGTTCATCGGTGATATTGCTCTCCAGTTTTCTTTTCTTGTAGTATCTTTGTCTGGTTTGGGGATCAGGGGGATGGCTTCGTACAATGAGTTTGGGAGTGTTCTTTCCTCTGCAGTGTTTTGGAAGCGTTTGCAGAACCATGTGTACTTTAGAGAGACACGGGTGCCCCAGCTGTCACTAGCCACCTATTGACAACAGCCAAGTCTTGAAAGTAAAAACACAATGTCCAACCCAGATGAATGGAAAGTGAAGAGATGGTACACATAGAGCATGGAATACTGCTCAGCCATGAAACAGAATAAAATCCTGCCATTTCCAGCATCTTCGATAGATCCGGAGTTCCCTGTACTCAGCATGGGACGTCCAACAGAGAAAGAGAAAATTCCAACGATAGCACGTATAGGTGGCATCTCAAAGTCGATACCAGGAAAGTAGAAAGCACAAACAGAGTCACAGATTTAGAACGCAAGTACAGGGTTTCGAGAGGGCAAAGGCATGCGGAGGTGGGTTGAATGAGGAGGGTGGGATTAACACATGCATTCTAATATGTATTAAGCAGACGATCCACAACCACCTTTTACAAAGCACAGGGAGCGGTCGGCACCACCCTGGACTAAGCTACGTGGGAAGGGAATGTGAAAGAGAATGTTGTGTATATATATACATACACGGAAAACTGAATCAAGGTGCTGCACAGCGAAAGTCAACAGCATTGTAAATTCACTAGACATGGACAGAAATTAGAATCTCTATAAAAAGCAAAATGATCGAGATCCAGTATGTTCCTCTCAGGCCTCAGAGAGATGCGCGGGTGTCACTTCCCTGGAGCGTGAGCAGGCTTGGGCACCAAAGTTGGAGTGTGGTCACAGTGAGGCAGGTCGGCGCGGGAGTGGGTCGCACCAGCGAATTAACCCCTTTGGACCTGTGGTGCCTGGTCCCTTCTGGTTGGCAGCAGTCTCTGTAGATGTAGGTGTGCCCTCCTGCAGCTAAGCCAAGCCCACTGCAGCCAGAGGATGGTGGTCCGACATGCACAACAGTGTTCAAACATCACCTGGTGTCCAGGTCTCCTGCTGGTGGGGTTCCCGCCATTCACCTCCTTCCTTAGAGTCACCCCACTTGCCTCCGACAACACACTCTTCAGGAGGGGTTTGCAGGGGGTGTGATGAATCGAGAGTGGGAAGGGTAAGTGGGAGAAGGAGTGAGACACAAGCCCTTAGGTGTCTGTCCGGACACGTTCCTCTCTAATTCATATTCCAAGAACACGCGTGTGCGCAAGGTCTGCGTTCCTGGGGAATCCGACCAGCTGTGGGAAAATGCTGCCGCCTTGTGGCCGCCTCCTGTAACTACAACGTTCCAAAGGGAGCTCAGCGGCCCTTCCTGTTCAAAAGGCCAGCGGGGTTGTAATTGACACCCCCGCTGCAAAAATGTCCTGGGGATAGGCACTGGAAAAGAGCCCAAAACAGGATTGATTGGCAACAGGCGGTTTCAAGAGGTAAGTTGAATTCACCATGCGTGTTTTGTTTCCCTTTGTGTTGGTTTCTAAGAAAGGCCCAGGAAATATGCTCCACGCCCATGCGAATGGGAGAAATGGAAATTGAAACGCCTTCGCGGTTTCACCTGGCAGCTGTTAGGATTGCCAGTATCAATACGTCTGGAAGCAATACCTTCGGGAGAGGGCCTGGAGAAAAGGGAAGCCTCCTAAGCCACTGGTGGTATTGCGCCCTGGTAACAGGCACCACTGAAAACAATCAAGAGATTCCTGCCAAAAACAAAACAAAACCAGAGAGCCGGCCACATGATGTGGCAATCCACCTCCTGGCTGTCTTTGCACAGTAAAGTATCATTTGGGGAGACCCGGGCAGGCCAGCGACCCCTGCACACCTATTGACAAGAGCCAAGGCTTGAAAGTAAAAACACAGTGTCATGGTGTGTGATCCTTTTAATGTCATGTTGGAGTCTGTTGTCTAGTATCTTGTTGAGGATTTTTGCATCTAAGTTCATCGGTGATATTGCTCTCCAGTTTTCTTTTCTTGTAGTATCTTTGTCTGGTTTGGGGATCAGGGGGATGGCTTCGTACAATGAGTTTGGGAGTGTTCTTTCCTCTGCAGTGTTTTGGAAGCGTTTGCAGAACCATGTGTACTTTAGAGAGACACGGGTGCCCCAGCTGTCACTAGCCACCTATTGACAACAGCCAAGTCTTGAAAGTAAAAACACAATGTCCAACCCAGATGAATGGAAAGTGAAGAGATGGTACACATAGAGCATGGAATACTGCTCAGCCATGAAACAGAATAAAATCCTGCCATTTCCAGCATCTTCGATAGATCCGGAGTTCCCTGTACTCAGCATGGGACGTCCAACAGAGAAAGAGAAAATTCCAACAATAGCACGTATAGGTGGCATCTCAAAGTCGATACCAGGAAAGTAGAAAGCACAAACAGAGTCACAGATTTAGAACGCAAGTACAGGGTTTCGAGAGGGCAAAGGCATGCGGAGGTGGGTTGAATGAGGAGGGTGGGATTAACACATGCATTCTAATATGTATTAAGCAGACGATCCACAACCACCTTTTACAAAGCACAGGGAGCGGTCGGCACCACCCTGGACTAAGCTACGTGGGAAGGGAATGTGAAAGAGAATGTTGTGTATATATATACATACACGGAAAACTGAATCAAGGTGCTGCACAGCGAAAGTCAACAGCATTGTAAATTCACTAGACATGGACAGAAATTAGAATCTCTATAAAAAGCAAAATGATCGAGATCCAGTATGTTCCTCTCAGGCCTCAGAGAGATGCGCGGGTGTCACTTCCCTGGAGCGTGAGCAGGCTTGGGCACCAAAGTTGGAGTGTGGTCACAGTGAGGCAGGTCGGCGCGGGAGTGGGTCGCACCAGCGAATTAACCCCTTTGGACCTGTGGTGCCTGGTCCCTTCTGGTTGGCAGCAGTCTCTGTAGATGTAGGTGTGCCCTCCTGCAGCTAAGCCAAGCCCACTGCAGCCAGAGGATGGTGGTCCGACATGCACAACAGTGTTCAAACATCACCTGGTGTCCAGGTCTCCTGCTGGTGGGGTTCCCGCCATTCACCTCCTTCCTTAGAGTCACCCCACTTGCCTCCGACAACACACTCTTCAGGAGGGGTTTGCAGGGGGTGTGATGAATCGAGAGTGGGAAGGGTAAGTGGGAGAAGGAGTGAGACACAAGCCCTTAGGTGTCTGTCCGGACACGTTCCTCTCTAATTCATATTCCAAGAACACGCGTGTGCGCAAGGTCTGCGTTCCTGGGGAATCCGACCAGCTGTGGGAAAATGCTGCCGCCTTGTGGCCGTCTCCTGTAACTACAACGTTCCAAAGGGAGCTCAGCGGCCCTTCCTGTTCAAAAGGCCAGCGGGGTTGTAATTGACACCCCCGCTGCAAAAATGTCCTGGGGATAGGCACTGGAAAAGAGCCCAAAACAGGATTGATTGGCAACAGGCGGTTTCAAGAGGTAAGTTGAATTCACCATGCCTGTTTTGTTTCCCTTTGTGTTGGTTTCTAAGAAAGGCCCAGGAAATATGCTCCACGCCCATGCGAATGGGAGAAATGGAAATTGAAACGCCTTCGCGGTTTCACCTGGCAGCCATTAGGATTGCCAGTATCAATACGTCTGGAAGCAATACCTTCGGGAGAGGGCCTGGAGAAAAGGGAAGCCTCCTAAGCCACTGGTGGTATTGCGCCCTGGTAACAGGCACCACTGAAAACAATCAAGAGATTCCTGCCAAAAACAAAACAAAACCAGAGAGCCGGCCACATGATGTGGCAATCCACCTCCTGGCTGTCTTTGCACAGTAAAGTATCATTTGGGGAGACCCGGGCAGGCCAGCGACCCCTGCACACCTATTGACAAGAGCCAAGGCTTGAAAGTAAAAACACAGTGTCATGGTGTGTGATCCTTTTAATGTCATGTTGGAGTCTGTTGGCTAGTATCTTGTTGAGGATTTTTGCATCTAAGTTCATCGGTGATATTGCTCTCCAGTTTTCTTTTCTTGTAGTATCTTTGTCTGGTTTGGGGATCAGGTGGATGGCTTCGTACAATGAGTTTGGGAGTGTTCTTTCCTCTGCAGTGTTTTGGAAGCGTTTGCAGAACCATGTGTACTTTAGAGAGACACGGGTGCCCCAGCTGTCACTAGCCACCTATTGACAACAGCCAAGTCTTGAAAGTAAAAACACAATGTCCATCCCCAGATGAATGGAAAGTGAAGAGATGGTACACATAGAGCATGGAATACTGCTCAGCCATGAAACAGAATAAAATCCTGCCATTTCCAGCATCTTCGATAGATCCGGAGTTCCCTGTACTCAGCATGGGACGTCCAACAGAGAAAGAGAAAATTCCAACGATAGCACGTATAGGTGGCATCTCAAAGTCGATACCAGGAAAGTAGAAAGCACAAACAGAGTCACAGATTTAGAACGCAAGTACAGGGTTTCGAGAGGGCAAAGGCATGCGGAGGTGGGTTGAATGAGGAGGGTGGGATTAACACATGCATTCTAATATGTATTAAGCAGACGATCCACAACCACCTTCTACAAAGCACAGGGAGCGGTCGGCACCACCCTGGACTAAGCTACGTGGGAAGAGAATGCGAAAGAGAATGGATGTGTATATATATACATACACGGAGAACTGAATCAAGGTGCTGCACAGCGAAAGTCAACAGCATTGTAAATTCACTAGACATGGACAGAAATTAGAATCTCTATAAAAAGCAAAATGATCGAGATCCAGTATGTTCCTCTCAGGCCTCAGAGAGATGCGCGGGTGTCACTTCCCTGGAGCGTGAGCAGGCTTGGGCACCAAAGTTGGAGTGTGGTCACAGTGAGGCAGGTCGGCGCGGGAGTGGGTCGCACCAGCGAATTAACCCCTTTGGACCTGTGGTGCCTGGTCCCTTCTGGTTGGCAGCAGTCTCTGTAGATGTAGGTGTGCCCTCCTGCAGCTAAGCCAAGCCCACTGCAGCCAGAGGATGGTGGTCCGACATGCACAACAGTGTTCAAACATCACCTGGTGTCCAGGTCTCCTGCTGGTGGGGTTCCCGCCATTCACCTCCTTCCTTAGAGTCACCCCACTTGCCTCCGACAACACACTCTTCAGGAGGGGTTTGCAGGGGGTGTGATGAATCGAGAGTGGGAAGGGTAAGTGGGAGAAGGAGTGAGACACAAGCCCTTAGGTGTCTGTCCGGACACGTTCCTCTCTAATTCATATTCCAAGAACACACGTGTGCGCAAGGTCTGCGTTCCTGGGGAATCCGACCAGCTGTGGGAAAATGCTGCCGCCTTGTGGCCGCCTCCTGTAACTACAACGTTCCAAAGGGAGCTCAGCGGCCCTTCCTGTTCAAAAGGCCAGCGGGGTTGTAATTGACACCCCCGCTGCAAAAATGTCCTGGGGATAGGCACTGGAAAAGAGCCCGAAACAGGATTGATTGGCAACAGGCGGTTTCAAGAGGTAAGTTGAATTCACCATGCCTGTTTTGTTTCCCTTTGTGTTGGTTTCTAAGAAAGGCCCAGGAAATATGCTCCACGCCCATGCGAATGGGAGAAATGGAAATTGAAACGCCTTCGCGGTTTCACCTGGCAGCCGTTAGGATTGCCAGTGTCAATACGTCTGGAAGCAATACCTTCGGGAGAGGGCCTGGAGAAAAGGGAAGCCTCCTAAGCCACTGGTGGTATTGCGCCCTGGTAACAGGCACCACTGAAAACAATCAAGAGATTCCTGCCAAAAACAAAACAAAACCAGAGAGCCGGCCACATGATGTGGCAATCCACCTCCTGGCTGTCTTTGCACAGTAAAGTATCATTTGGGGAGACCCAGGCAGGCCAGCGACCCCTGCACACCTATTGACAAGAGCCAAGGCTTGAAAGTAAAAACACAGTGTCATGGTGTGTGATCCTTTTAATGTCATGTTGGAGTCTGTTGTCTAGTATCTTGTTGAGGATTTTTGCATCTAAGTTCATCGGTGATATTGCTCTCCAGTTTTCTTTTCTTGTAGTATCTTTGTCTGGTTTGGGGATCAGGTGGATGGCTTCGTACAATGAGTTTGGGAGTGTTCTTTCCTCTGCAGTGTTTTGGAAGCGTTTGCAGAACCATGTGTACTTTAGAGAGACACGGGTGCCCCAGCTGTCACTAGCCACCTATTGACAACAGCCAAGTCTTGAAAGTAAAAACACAATGTCCATCCCCAGATGAATGGAAAGTGAAGAGTTGGTACACATAGAGCATGGAATACTGCTCAGCCATGAAACAGAATAATATCCTGCCATTTCCAGCATCTTCGATAGATCCGGAGTTCCCTGTACTCAGCATGGGACGTCCAACAGAGAAAGAGAAAATTCCAACGATAGCACGTATAGGTGGCATCTCAAAGTCGATACCAGGAAAGTAGAAAGCACAAACAGAGTCACAGATTTAGAACGCAAGTACAGGGTTTCGAGAGGGCAAAGGCATGCGGAGGTGGGTTGAATGAGGAGGGTGGGATTAACACATGCATTCTAATATGTATTAAGCAGACGATCCACAACCACCTTCTACAAAGCACAGGGAGCGGTCGGCACCACCCTGGACTAAGCTACGTGGGAAGAGAATGCGAAAGAGAATGGATGTGTATATATATACATACACGGAGAACTGAATCAAGGTGCTGCACAGCGAAAGTCAACAGCATTGTAAATTCACTAGACATGGACAGAAATTAGAATCTCTATAAAAAGCAAAATGATCGAGATCCAGTATGTTCCTCTCAGGCCTCAGAGAGATGCGCGGGTGTCACTTCCCTGGAGCGTGAGCAGGCTTGGGCACCAAAGTTGGAGTGTGGTCACAGTGAGGCAGGTCAGCGCGGGAGTGGGTCGCACCAGCGAATTATCCCCTTTGGACCTGTGGTGCCTGGTCCCTTCTGGTTGGCAGCAGTCTCTGTAGATGTAGGTGTGCCCTCCTGCAGCTAAGCCAAGCCCACTGCAGCCAGAGGATGGTGGTCCGACATGCACAACAGTGTTCAAACATCACCTGGTGTCCAGGTCTCCTGCTGGTGGGGTTCCCGCCATTCACCTCCTTCCTTAGAGTCACCCCACTTGCCTCCGACAACACACTCTTCAGGAGGGGTTTGCAGGGGGTGTGATGAATCGAGAGTGGGAAGGGTAAGTGGGAGAAGGAGTGAGACACAAGCCCTTAGGTGTCTGTCCGGACACGTTCCTCTCTAATTCATATTCCAAGAACACGCGTGTGCGCAAGGTCTGCGTTCCTGGGGAATCCGACCAGCTGTGGGAAAATGCTGCCGCCTTGTGGCCGCCTCCTGTAACTACAACGTTCCAAAGGGAGCTCAGCGGCCCTTCCTGTTCAAAAGGCCAGCGGGGTTGTAATTGACACCCCCGCTGCAAAAATGTCCTGGGGATAGGCACTGGAAAAGAGCCCGAAACAGGATTGATTGGCAACAGGTGGTTTCAAGAGGTAAGTTGAATTCACCATGCGTGTTTTGTTTCCCTTTGTGTTGGTTTCTAAGAAAGGCCCAGGAAATATGCTCCACGCCCATGCGAATGGGAGAAATGGAAATTGAAACGCCTTCGCGGTTTCACCTGGCAGCCGTTAGGATTGCCAGTGTCAATACGTCTGGAAGCAATACCTTCGGGAGAGGGCCTGGAGAAAAGGGAAGCCTCCTAAGCCACTGGTGGTATTGCGCCCTGGTAACAGGCACCACTGAAAACAATCAAGAGATTCCTGCCAAAAACAAAACAAAACCAGAGAGCCGGCCACATGATGTGGCAATCCACCTCCTGGCTGTCTTTGCACAGTAAAGTATCATTTGGGGAGACCCGGGCAGGCCAGCGACCCCTGCACACCTATTGACAAGAGCCAAGGCTTGAAAGTAAAAACACAGTGTCATGGTGTGTGATCCTTTTAATGTCATGTTGGAGTCTGTTGGCTAGTATCTTGTTGAGGATTTTTGCATCTAAGTTCATTGGTGATATTGCTCTCCAGTTTTCTTTTCTTGTAGTATCTTTGTCTGGTTTGGGGATCAGGTGGATGGCTTCGTACAATGAGTTTGGGAGTGTTCTTTCCTCTGCAGTGTTTTGGAAGCGTTTGCAGAACCATGTGTACTTTAGAGAGACACGGGTGCCCCAGCTGTCACTAGCCACCTATTGACAACAGCCAAGTCTTGAAAGTAAAAACACAATGTCCATCCCCAGATGAATGGAAAGTGAAGAGTTGGTACACATAGAGCATGGAATACTGCTCAGCCATGAAACAGAATAATATCCTGCCATTTCCAGCATCTTCGATAGATCCGGAGTTCCCTGTACTCAGCATGGGACGTCCAAGAGAAAGAGAAAATTCCAACGATAGCACGTATAGGTGGCATCTCAAAGTCGATACCAGGAAAGTAGAAAGCACAAACAGAGTCACAGATTTAGAACGCAAGTACAGGGTTTCGAGAGGGCAAAGGCATGCGGAGGTGGGTTGAATGAGGAGGGTGGGATTAACACATGCATTCTAATATGTATTAAGCAGACGATCCACAACCACCTTCTACAAAGCACAGGGAGCGGTCGGCACCACCCTGGACTAAGCTACGTGGGAAGAGAATGCGAAAGAGAATGGATGTGTATATATATACATACACGGAGAACTGAATCAAGGTGCTGCACAGCGAAAGTCAACAGCATTGTAAATTCACTAGACATGGACAGAAATTAGAATCTCTATAAAAAGCAAAATGATCGAGATCCAGTATGTTCCTCTCAGGCCTCAGAGAGATGCGCGGGTGTCACTTCCCTGGAGCGTGAGCAGGCTTGGGCACCAAAGTTGGAGTGTGGTCACAGTGAGGCAGGTCGGCGCGGGAGTGGGTCGCACCAGCGAATTAACCCCTTTGGACCTGTGGTGCCTGGTCCCTTCTGGTTGGCAGCAGTCTCTGTAGATGTAGGTGTGCCCTCCTGCAGCTAAGCCAAGCCCACTGCAGCCAGAGGATGGTGGTCCGACATGCACAACAGTGTTCAAACATCACCTGGTGTCCAGGTCTCCTGCTGGTGGGGTTCCCGCCATTCACCTCCTTCCTTAGAGTCACCCCACTTGCCTCCGACAACACACTCTTCAGGAGGGGTTTGCAGGGGGTGTGATGAATCGAGAGTGGGAAGGGTAAGTGGGAGAAGGAGTGAGACACAAGCCCTTAGGTGTCTGTCCGGACACGTTCCTCTCTAATTCATGTTCCAAGAACATGCGTGTGCGCAAGGTCTGCGTTCCTGGGGAATCCGACCAGCTGTGGGAAAATGCTGCCGCCTTGTGGCCGCCTCCTGTAACTACAACGTTCCAAAGGGAGCTCAGCGGCCCTTCCTGTTCAAAAGGCCAGCGGGGTTGTAATTGACACCCCCGCTGCAAAAATGTCCTGGGGATAGGCACTGGAAAAGAGCCCGAAACAGGATTGATTGGCAACAGGCGGTTTCAAGAGGTAAGTTGAATTCACCATGCGTGTTTTGTTTCCCTTTGTGTTGGTTTCTAAGAAAGGCCCAGGAAATATGCTCCACGCCCATGCGAATGGGAGAAATGGAAATTGAAACGCCTTCGCGGTTTCACCTGGCAGCCGTTAGGATTGCCAGTGTCAATACGTCTGGAAGCAATACCTTCGGGAGAGGGCCTGGAGAAAAGGGAAGCCTCCTAAGCCACTGGTGGTATTGCGCCCTGGTAACAGGCACCACTGAAAACAATCAAGAGATTCCTGCCAAAAACAAAACAAAACCAGAGAGCTGGCCACATGATGTGGCAATCCACCTCCTGGCTGTCTTTGCACAGTAAAGTATCATTTGGGGAGACCCGGGCAGGCCAGCGACCCCTGCACACCTATTGACAAGAGCCAAGGCTTGAAAGTAAAAACACAGTGTCATGGTGTGTGATCCTTTTAATGTCATGTTGGAGTCTGTTTGCTAGTATCTTGTTGAGGATTTTTGCATCTAAGTTCATTGGTGATATTGCTCTCCAGTTTTCTTTTCTTGTAGTATCTTTGTCTGGTTTGGGGATCAGGTGGATGGCTTCGTACAATGAGTTTGGGAGTGTTCTTTCCTCTGCAGTGTTTTGGAAGCGTTTGCAGAACCATGTGTACTTTAGAGAGACACGGGTGCCCCAGCTGTCACTAGCCACCTATTGACAACAGCCAAGTCTTGAAAGTAAAAACACAATGTCCATCCCCAGATGAATGGAAAGTGAAGAGTTGGTACACATAGAGCATGGAATACTGCTCAGCCATGAAACAGAATAATATCCTGCCATTTCCAGCATCTTCGATAGATCCGGAGTTCCCTGTACTCAGCATGGGACGTCCAAGAGAAAGAGAAAATTCCAACGATAGCACGTATAGGTGGCATCTCAAAGTCAATACCAGGAAAGTAGAAAGCACAAACAGAGTCACAGATTTAGAACGCAAGTACAGGGTTTCGAGAGGGCAAAGGCATGCGGAGGTGGGTTGAATGAGGAGGGTGGGATTAACACATGCATTCTAATATGTATTAAGCAGACGATCCACAACCACCTTCTACAAAGCACAGGGAGCGGTCGGCACCACCCTGGACTAAGCTACGTGGGAAGAGAATGCGAAAGAGAATGGATGTGTATATATATACATACACGGAGAACTGAATCAAGGTGCTGCACAGCGAAAGTCAACAGCATTGTAAATTCACTAGACATGGACAGAAATTAGAATCTCTATAAAAAGCAAAATGATCGAGATCCAGTATGTTCCTCTCAGGCCTCAGAGAGATGCGCGGGTGTCACTTCCCTGGAGCGTGAGCAGGCTTGGGCACCAAAGTTGGAGTGTGGTCACAGTGAGGCAGGTCGGCGCGGGAGTGGGTCGCACCAGCGAATTAACCCCTTTGGACCTGTGGTGCCTGGTCCCTTCTGGTTGGCAGCAGTCTCTGTAGATGTAGGTGTGCCCTCCTGCAGCTAAGCCAAGCCCACTGCAGCCAGAGGATGGTGGTCCGACATGCACAACAGTGTTCAAACATCACCTGGTGTCCAGGTCTCCTGCTGGTGGGGTTCCCGCCATTCACCTCCTTCCTTAGAGTCACCCCACTTGCCTCCGACAACACACTCTTCAGGAGGGGTTTGCAGGGGGTGTGATGAATCGAGAGTGGGAAGGGTAAGTGGGAGAAGGAGTGAGACACAAGCCCTTAGGTGTCTGTCCGGACACGTTCCTCTCTAATTCATATTCCAAGAACACGCGTGTGTGCAAGGTCTGCGTTCCTGGGGAATCCGACCAGCTGTGGGAAAATGCTGCCGCCTTGTGGCCGCCTCCTGTAACTACAACGTTCCAAAGGGAGCTCAGCGGCCCTTCCTGTTCAAAAGGCCAGCGGGGTTGTAATTGACACCCCCGCTGCAAAAATGTCCTGGGGATAGGCACTGGAAAAGAGCCCGAAACAGGATTGATTGGCAACAGGCGGTTTCAAGAGGTAAGCTGAATTCACCATGCGTGTTTTGTTTCCCTTTGTGTTGGTTTCTAAGAAAGGCCCAGGAAATATGCTCCACGCCCATGCGAATGGGAGAAATGGAAATTGAAACGCCTTCGCGGTTTCACCTGGCAGCCGTTAGGATTGCCAGTGTCAATACGTCTGGAAGCAATACCTTCGGGAGAGGGCCTGGAGAAAAGGGAAGCCTCCTAAGCCACTGGTGGTATTGCGCCCTGGTAACAGGCACCACTGAAAACAATCAAGAGATTCCTGCCAAAAACAAAACAAAACCAGAGAGCCGGCCACATGATGTGGCAATCCACCTCCTGGCTGTCTTTGCACAGTAAAGTATCATTTGGGGAGACCCGGGCAGGCCAGCGACCCCTGCACACCTATTGACAAGAGCCAAGGCTTGAAAGTAAAAACACAGTGTCATGGTGTGTGATCCTTTTAATGTCATGTTGGAGTCTGTTGGCTAGTATCTTGTTGAGGATTTTTGCATCTAAGTTCATCGGTGATATTGCTCTCCAGTTTTCTTTTCTTGTAGTATCTTTGTCTGGTTTGGGGATCAGGTGGATGGCTTCGTACAATGAGTTTGGGAGTGTTCTTTCCTCTGCAGTGTTTTGGAAGCGTTTGCAGAACCATGTGTACTTTAGAGAGACACGGGTGCCCCAGCTGTCACTAGCCACCTATTGACAACAGCCAAGTCTTGAAAATAAAAACACAATGTCCATCCCCAGATGAATGGAAAGTGAAGAGTTGGTACACATAGAGCATGGAATACTGCTCAGCCATGAAACAGAATAATATCCTGCCATTTCCAGCATCTTCGATAGATCCGGAGTTCCCTGTACTCAGCATGGGACGTCCAACAGTGAAAGAGAAAATTCCAACGATAGCACGTATAGGTGGCATCTCAAAGTCGATACCAGGAAAGTAGAAAGCACAAACAGAGTCACAGATTTAGAACGCAAGTACAGGGTTTCGAGAGGGCAAAGGCATGCGGAGGTGGGTTGAATGAGGAGGGTGGGATTAACACATGCATTCTAATATGTATTAAGCAGACGATCCACAACCACCTTCTACAAAGCACAGGGAGCGGTCGGCACCACCCTGGACTAAGCTACGTGGGAAGAGAATGTGAAAGAGAATGGATGTGTATATATATACATACACGGAGAACTGAATCAAGGTGCTGCACAGCGAAAGTCAACAGCATTGTAAATTCACTAGACATGGACAGAAATTAGAATCTCTATAAAAAGCAAAATGATCGAGATCCAGTATGTTCCTCTCAGGCCTCAGAGAGATGCGCGGGTGTCACTTCCCTGGAGCGTGAGCAGGCTTGGGCACCAAAGTTGGAGTGTGGTCACAGTGAGGCAGGTCGGCGCGGGAGTGGGTCGCACCAGCGAATTAACCCCTTTGGACCTGTGGTGCCTGGTCCCTTCTGGTTGGCAGCAGTCTCTGTAGATGTAGGTGTGCCCTCCTGCAGCTAAGCCAAGCCCACTGCAGCCAGAGGATGGTGGTCCGACATGCACAACAGTGTTCAAACATCACCTGGTGTCCAGGTCTCCTGCTGGTGGGGTTCCCGCCATTCACCTCCTTCCTTAGAGTCACCCCACTTGCCTCCGACAACACACTCTTCAGGAGGGGTTTGCAGGGGGTGTGATGAATCGAGAGTGGGAAGGGTAAGTGGGAGAAGGAGTGAGACACAAGCCCTTAGGTGTCTGTCCGGACACGTTCCTCTCTAATTCATATTCCAAGAACACGCGTGTGCGCAAGGTCTGCGTTCCTGGGGAATCCGACCAGCTGTGGGAAAATGCTGCCGCCTTGTGGCCGCCTCCTGTAACTACAACGTTCCAAAGGGAGCTCAGCGGCCCTTCCTGTTCAAAAGGCCAGCGGGGTTGTAATTGACACCCCCGCTGCAAAAATGTCCTGGGGATAGGCACTGGAAAAGAGCCCGAAACAGGATTGATTGGCAACAGGCGGTTTCAAGAGGTAAGTTGAATTCACCATGCGTGTTTTGTTTCCCTTTGTGTTGGTTTCTAAGAAAGGCCCAGGAAATATGCTCCACGCCCATGCGAATGGGAGAAATGGAAATTGAAACGCCTTCGCGGTTTCACCTGGCAGCCGTTAGGATTGCCAGTGTCAATACGTCTGGAAGCAATACCTTCGGGAGAGGGCCTGGAGAAAAGGGAAGCCTCCTAAGCCACTGGTGGTATTGCGCCCTGGTAACAGGCACCACTGAAAACAATCAAGAGATTCCTGCCAAAAACAAAACAAAACCAGAGAGCCGGCCACATGATGTGGCAATCCACCTCCTGGCTGTCTTTGCACAGTAAAGTATCATTTGGGGAGACCCGGGCAGGCCAGCGACCCCTGCACACCTATTGACAAGAGCCAAGGCTTGAAAGTAAAAACACAGTGTCATGGTGTGTGATCCTTTTAATGTCATGTTGGAGTCTGTTGGCTAGTATCTTGTTGAGGATTTTTGCATCTAAGTTCATTGGTGATATTGCTCTCCAGTTTTCTTTTCTTGTAGTATCTTTGTCTGGTTTGGGGATCAGGTGGATGGCTTCGTACAATGAGTTTGGGAGTGTTCTTTCCTCTGCAGTGTTTTGGAAGCGTTTGCAGAACCATGTGTACTTTAGAGAGACACGGGTGCCCCAGCTGTCACTAGCCACCTATTGACAACAGCCAAGTCTTGAAAGTAAAAACACAATGTCCATCCCCAGATGAATGGAAAGTGAAGAGTTGGTACACATAGAGCATGGAATACTGCTCAGCCATGAAACAGAATAATATCCTGCCATTTCCAGCATCTTCGATAGATCCGGAGTTCCCTGTACTCAGCATGGGACGTCCAAGAGAAAGAGAAAATTCCAACGATAGCACGTATAGGTGGCATCTCAAAGTCGATACCAGGAAAGTAGAAAGCACAAACAGAGTCACAGATTTAGAACGCAAGTACAGGGTTTCGAGAGGGCAAAGGCATGCGGAGGTGGGTTGAATGAGGAGGGTGGGATTAACACATGCATTCTAATATGTATTAAGCAGACGATCCACAACCACCTTCTACAAAGCACAGGGAGCGGTCGGCACCACCCTGGACTAAGCTACGTGGGAAGAGAATGCGAAAGAGAATGGATGTGTATATATATACATACACGGAGAACTGAATCAAGGTGCTGCACAGCGAAAGTCAACAGCATTGTAAATTCACTAGACATGGACAGAAATTAGAATCTCTATAAAAAGCAAAATGATCGAGATCCAGTATGTTCCTCTCAGGCCTCAGAGAGATGCGCGGGTGTCACTTCCCTGGAGCGTGAGCAGGCTTGGGCACCAAAGTTGGAGTGTGGTCACAGTGAGGCAGGTCGGCGCGGGAGTGGGTCGCACCAGCGAATTAACCCCTTTGGACCTGTGGTGCCTGGTCCCTTCTGGTTGGCAGCAGTCTCTGTAGATGTAGGTGTGCCCTCCTGCAGCTAAGCCAAGCCCACTGCAGCCAGAGGATGGTGGTCCGACATGCACAACAGTGTTCAAACATCACCTGGTGTCCAGGTCTCCTGCTGGTGGGGTTCCCGCCATTCACCTCCTTCCTTAGAGTCACCCCACTTGCCTCCGACAACACACTCTTCAGGAGGGGTTTGCAGGGGGTGTGATGAATCGAGAGTGGGAAGGGTAAGTGGGAGAAGGAGTGAGACACAAGCCCTTAGGTGTCTGTCCGGACACGTTCCTCTCTAATTCATGTTCCAAGAACATGCGTGTGCGCAAGGTCTGCGTTCCTGGGGAATCCGACCAGCTGTGGGAAAATGCTGCCGCCTTGTGGCCGCCTCCTGTAACTACAACGTTCCAAAGGGAGCTCAGCGGCCCTTCCTGTTCAAAAGGCCAGCGGGGTTGTAATTGACACCCCCGCTGCAAAAATGTCCTGGGGATAGGCACTGGAAAAGAGCCCGAAACAGGATTGATTGGCAACAGGCGGTTTCAAGAGGTAAGTTGAATTCACCATGCGTGTTTTGTTTCCCTTTGTGTTGGTTTCTAAGAAAGGCCCAGGAAATATGCTCCACGCCCATGCGAATGGGAGAAATGGAAATTGAAACGCCTTCGCGGTTTCACCTGGCAGCCGTTAGGATTGCCAGTGTCAATACGTCTGGAAGCAATACCTTCGGGAGAGGGCCTGGAGAAAAGGGAAGCCTCCTAAGCCACTGGTGGTATTGCGCCCTGGTAACAGGCACCACTGAAAACAATCAAGAGATTCCTGCCAAAAACAAAACAAAACCAGAGAGCTGGCCACATGATGTGGCAATCCACCTCCTGGCTGTCTTTGCACAGTAAAGTATCATTTGGGGAGACCCGGGCAGGCCAGCGACCCCTGCACACCTATTGACAAGAGCCAAGGCTTGAAAGTAAAAACACAGTGTCATGGTGTGTGATCCTTTTAATGTCATGTTGGAGTCTGTTTGCTAGTATCTTGTTGAGGATTTTTGCATCTAAGTTCATTGGTGATATTGCTCTCCAGTTTTCTTTTCTTGTAGTATCTTTGTCTGGTTTGGGGATCAGGTGGATGGCTTCGTACAATGAGTTTGGGAGTGTTCTTTCCTCTGCAGTGTTTTGGAAGCGTTTGCAGAACCATGTGTACTTTAGAGAGACACGGGTGCCCCAGCTGTCACTAGCCACCTATTGACAACAGCCAAGTCTTGAAAGTAAAAACACAATGTCCATCCCCAGATGAATGGAAAGTGAAGAGTTGGTACACATAGAGCATGGAATACTGCTCAGCCATGAAACAGAATAATATCCTGCCATTTCCAGCATCTTCGATAGATCCGGAGTTCCCTGTACTCAGCATGGGACGTCCAAGAGAAAGAGAAAATTCCAACGATAGCACGTATAGGTGGCATCTCAAAGTCGATACCAGGAAAGTAGAAAGCACAAACAGAGTCACAGATTTAGAACGCAAGTACAGGGTTTCGAGAGGGCAAAGGCATGCGGAGGTGGGTTGAATGAGGAGGGTGGGATTAACACATGCATTCTAATATGTATTAAGCAGACGATCCACAACCACCTTCTACAAAGCACAGGGAGCGGTCGGCACCACCCTGGACTAAGCTACGTGGGAAGAGAATGCGAAAGAGAATGGATGTGTATATATATACATACACGGAGAACTGAATCAAGGTGCTGCACAGCGAAAGTCAACAGCATTGTAAATTCACTAGACATGGACAGAAATTAGAATCTCTATAAAAAGCAAAATGATCGAGATCCAGTATGTTCCTCTCAGGCCTCAGAGAGATGCGCGGGTGTCACTTCCCTGGAGCGTGAGCAGGCTTGGGCACCAAAGTTGGAGTGTGGTCACAGTGAGGCAGGTCGGCGCGGGAGTGGGTCGCACCAGCGAATTAACCCCTTTGGACCTGTGGTGCCTGGTCCCTTCTGGTTGGCAGCAGTCTCTGTAGATGTAGGTGTGCCCTCCTGCAGCTAAGCCAAGCCCACTGCAGCCAGAGGATGGTGGTCCGACATGCACAACAGTGTTCAAACATCACCTGGTGTCCAGGTCTCCTGCTGGTGGGGTTCCCGCCATTCACCTCCTTCCTTAGAGTCACCCCACTTGCCTCCGACAACACACTCTTCAGGAGGGGTTTGCAGGGGGTGTGATGAATCGAGAGTGGGAAGGGTAAGTGGGAGAAGGAGTGAGACACAAGCCCTTAGGTGTCTGTCCGGACACGTTCCTCTCTAATTCATATTCCAAGAACACGCGTGTGTGCAAGGTCTGCGTTCCTGGGGAATCCGACCAGCTGTGGGAAAATGCTGCCGCCTTGTGGCCGCCTCCTGTAACTACAACGTTCCAAAGGGAGCTCAGCGGCCCTTCCTGTTCAAAAGGCCAGCGGGGTTGTAATTGACACCCCCGCTGCAAAAATGTCCTGGGGATAGGCACTGGAAAAGAGCCCGAAACAGGATTGATTGGCAACAGGCGGTTTCAAGAGGTAAGCTGAATTCACCATGCGTGTTTTGTTTCCCTTTGTGTTGGTTTCTAAGAAAGGCCCAGGAAATATGCTCCACGCCCATGCGAATGGGAGAAATGGAAATTGAAACGCCTTCGCGGTTTCACCTGGCAGCCGTTAGGATTGCCAGTGTCAATACGTCTGGAAGCAATACCTTCGGGAGAGGGCCTGGAGAAAAGGGAAGCCTCCTAAGCCACTGGTGGTATTGCGCCCTGGTAACAGGCACCACTGAAAACAATCAAGAGATTCCTGCCAAAAACAAAACAAAACCAGAGAGCCGGCCACATGATGTGGCAATCCACCTCCTGGCTGTCTTTGCACAGTAAAGTATCATTTGGGGAGACCCGGGCAGGCCAGCGACCCCTGCACACCTATTGACAAGAGCCAAGGCTTGAAAGTAAAAACACAGTGTCATGGTGTGTGATCCTTTTAATGTCATGTTGGAGTCTGTTGGCTAGTATCTTGTTGAGGATTTTTGCATCTAAGTTCATCGGTGATATTGCTCTCCAGTTTTCTTTTCTTGTAGTATCTTTGTCTGGTTTGGGGATCAGGTGGATGGCTTCGTACAATGAGTTTGGGAGTGTTCTTTCCTCTGCAGTGTTTTGGAAGCGTTTGCAGAACCATGTGTACTTTAGAGAGACACGGGTGCCCCAGCTGTCACTAGCCACCTATTGACAACAGCCAAGTCTTGAAAATAAAAACACAATGTCCATCCCCAGATGAATGGAAAGTGAAGAGTTGGTACACATAGAGCATGGAATACTGCTCAGCCATGAAACAGAATAATATCCTGCCATTTCCAGCATCTTCGATAGATCCGGAGTTCCCTGTACTCAGCATGGGACGTCCAACAGTGAAAGAGAAAATTCCAACGATAGCACGTATAGGTGGCATCTCAAAGTCGATACCAGGAAAGTAGAAAGCACAAACAGAGTCACAGATTTAGAACGCAAGTACAGGGTTTCGAGAGGGCAAAGGCATGCGGAGGTGGGTTGAATGAGGAGGGTGGGATTAACACATGCATTCTAATATGTATTAAGCAGACGATCCACAACCACCTTCTACAAAGCACAGGGAGCGGTCGGCACCACCCTGGACTAAGCTACGTGGGAAGAGAATGTGAAAGAGAATGGATGTGTATATATATACATACACGGAGAACTGAATCAAGGTGCTGCACAGCGAAAGTCAACAGCATTGTAAATTCACTAGACATGGACAGAAATTAGAATCTCTATAAAAAGCAAAATGATCGAGATCCAGTATGTTCCTCTCAGGCCTCAGAGAGATGCGCGGGTGTCACTTCCCTGGAGCGTGAGCAGGCTTGGGCACCAAAGTTGGAGTGTGGTCACATTGAGGCAGGTCGGCGCGGGAGTGGGTCGCACCAGCGAATTAACCCCTTTGGACCTGTGGTGCCTGGTCCCTTCTGGTTGGCAGCAGTCTCTGTAGATGTAGGTGTGCCCTCCTGCAGCTAAGCCAAGCCCACTGCAGCCAGAGGATGGTGGTCCGACATGCACAACAGTGTTCAAACATCACCTGGTGTCCAGGTCTCCTGCTGGTGGGGTTCCCGCCATTCACCTCCTTCCTTAGAGTCACCCCACTTGCCTCCGACAACACACTCTTCAGGAGGGGTTTGCAGGGGGTGTGATGAATCGAGAGTGGGAAGGGTAAGTGGGAGAAGGAGTGAGACACAAGCCCTTAGGTGTCTGTCCGGACACGTTCCTCTCTAATTCATATTCCAAGAACACGCGTGTGCGCAAGGTCTGCGTTCCTGGGGAATCCGACCAGCTGTGGGAAAATGCTGCCGCCTTGTGGCCGTCTCCTGTAACTACAACGTTCCAAAGGGAGCTCAGCGGCCCTTCCTGTTCAAAAGGCCAGCGGGGTTGTAATTGACACCCCCGCTGCAAAAATGTCCTGGGGATAGGCACTGGAAAAGAGCCCAAAACAGGATTGATTGGCAACAGGCGGTTTCAAGAGGTAAGCTGAATTCACCATGCGTGTTTTGTTTCCCTTTGTGTTGGTTTCTAAGAAAGGCCCAGGAAATATGCTCCACGCCCATGCGAATGGGAGAAATGGAAATTGAAACGCCTTCGCGGTTTCACCTGGCAGCCGTTAGGATTGCCAGTGTCAATACGTCTGGAAGCAATACCTTCGGGAGAGGGCCTGGAGAAAAGGGAAGCCTCCTAAGCCACTGGTGGTATTGCGCCCTGGTAACAGGCACCAGTGAAAACAATCAAGAGATTCCTGCCAAAAACAAAACAAAACCAGAGAGCCGGCCACATGATGTGGCAATCCACCTCCTGGCTGTCTTTGCACAGTAAAGTATCATTTGGGGAGACCCGGGCAGGCCAGCGACCCCTGCACACCTATTGACAAGAGCCAAGGCTTGAAAGTAAAAACACAGTGTCATGGTGTGTGATCCTTTTAATGTCATGTTGGAGTCTGTTGGCTAGTATCTTGTTGAGGATTTTTGCATCTAAGTTCATCGGTGATATTGCTCTCCAGTTTTCTTTTCTTGTAGTATCTTTGTCTGGTTTGGGGATCAGGTGGATGGCTTCGTACAATGAGTTTGGGAGTGTTCTTTCCTCTGCAGTGTTTTGGAAGCGTTTGCAGAACCATGTGTACTTTAGAGAGACACGGGTGCCCCAGCTGTCACTAGCCACCTATTGACAACAGCCAAGTCTTGAAAGTAAAAACACAATGTCCATCCCCAGATGAATGGAAAGTGAAGAGATGGTACACATAGAGCATGGAATACTGCTCAGCCATGAAACACAATAAAATCCTGCCATTTCCAGCATCTTCGATAGATCCGGAGTTCCCTGTACTCAGCATGGGACGTCCAACAGAGAAAGAGAAAATTCCAACGATAGCACGTATAGGTGGCATCTCAAAGTCGATACCAGGAAAGTAGAAAGCACAAACAGAGTCACAGATTTAGAACGCAAGTACAGGGTTTCGAGAGGGCAAAGGCATGCGGAGGTGGGTTGAATGAGGAGGGTGGGATTAACACATGCATTCTAATATGTATTAAGCAGACGATCCACAACCACCTTCTACAAAGCACAGGGAGCGGTCGCCACCACCCTGGACTAAGCTACGTGGGAAGAGAATGCGAAAGAGAATGGATGTGTATATATATACATACACGGAGAACTGAATCAAGGTGCTGCACAGCGAAAGTCAACAGCATTGTAAATTCACTAGACATGGACAGAAATTAGAATCTCTATAAAAAGCAAAATGATCGAGATCCAGTATGTTCCTCTCAGGCCTCAGAGAGATGCGCGGGTGTCACTTCCCTGGAGCGTGAGCAGGCTTGGGCACCAAAGTTGGAGTGTGGTCACAGTGAGGCAGGTCGGCGCGGGAGTGGGTCGCACCAGCGAATTAACCCCTTTGGACCTGTGGTGCCTGGTCCCTTCTGGTTGGCAGCAGTCTCTGTAGATGTAGGTGTGCCCTCCTGCAGCTAAGCCAAGCCCACTGCAGCCAGAGGATGGTGGTCCGACATGCACAACAGTGTTCAAACATCACCTGGTGTCCAGGTCTCCTGCTGGTGGGGTTCCCGCCATTCACCTCCTTCCTTAGAGTCACCCCACTTGCCTCCGACAACACACTCTTCAGGAGGGGTTTGCAGGGGGTGTGATGAATCGAGAGTGGGAAGGGTAAGTGGGAGAAGGAGTGAGACACAAGCCCTTAGGTGTCTGTCCGGACACGTTCCTCTCTAATTCATATTCCAAGAACACACGTGTGCGCAAGGTCTGCGTTCCTGGGGAATCCGACCAGCTGTGGGAAAATGCTGCCGCCTTGTGGCCGCCTCCTGTAACTACAACGTTCCAAAGGGAGCTCAGCGGCCCTTCCTGTTCAAAAGGCCAGCGGGGTTGTAATTGACACCCCCGCTGCAAAAATGTCCTGGGGATAGGCACTGGAAAAGAGCCCGAAACAGGATTGATTGGCAACAGGCGGTTTCAAGAGGTAAGTTGAATTCACCATGCCTGTTTTGTTTCCCTTTGTGTTGGTTTCTAAGAAAGGCCCAGGAAATATGCTCCACGCCCATGCGAATGGGAGAAATGGAAATTGAAACGCCTTCGCGGTTTCACCTGGCAGCCGTTAGGATTGCCAGTGTCAATACGTCTGGAAGCAATACCTTCGGGAGAGGGCCTGGAGAAAAGGGAAGCCTCCTAAGCCACTGGTGGTATTGCGCCCTGGTAACAGGCACCACTGAAAACAATCAAGAGATTCCTGCCAAAAACAAAACAAAACCAGAGAGCCGGCCACATGATGTGGCAATCCACCTCCTGGCTGTCTTTGCACAGTAAAGTATCATTTGGGGAGACCCAGGCAGGCCAGCGACCCCTGCACACCTATTGACAAGAGCCAAGGCTTGAAAGTAAAAACACAGTGTCATGGTGTGTGATCCTTTTAATGTCATGTTGGAGTCTGTTGGCTAGTATCTTGTTGAGGATTTTTGCATCTAAGTTCATCGGTGATATTGCTCTCCAGTTTTCTTTTCTTGTAGTATCTTTGTCTGGTTTGGGGATCAGGTGGATGGCTTCGTACAATGAGTTTGGGAGTGTTCTTTCCTCTGCAGTGTTTTGGAAGCGTTTGCAGAACCATGTGTACTTTAGAGAGACACGGGTGCCCCAGCTGTCACTAGCCACCTATTGACAACAGCCAAGTCTTGAAAGTAAAAACACAATGTCCATCCCCAGATGAATGGAAAGTGAAGAGTTGGTACACATAGAGCATGGAATACTGCTCAGCCATGAAACAGAATAATATCCTGCCATTTCCAGCATCTTCGATAGATCCGGAGTTCCCTGTACTCAGCATGGGACGTCCAACAGAGAAAGAGAAAATTCCAACGATAGCACGTATAGGTGGCATCTCAAAGTCGATACCAGGAAAGTAGAAAGCACAAACAGAGTCACAGATTTAGAACGCAAGTACAGGGTTTCGAGAGGGCAAAGGCATGCGGAGGTGGGTTGAATGAGGAGGGTGGGATTAACACATGCATTCTAATATGTATTAAGCAGACGATCCACAACCACCTTCTACAAAGCACAGGGAGCGGTCGCCACCACCCTGGACTAAGCTACGTGGGAAGAGAATGCGAAAGAGAATGGATGTGTATATATATACATACACGGAGAACTGAATCAAGGTGCTGCACAGCGAAAGTCAACAGCATTGTAAATTCACTAGACATGGACAGAAATTAGAATCTCTATAAAAAGCAAAATGATCGAGATCCAGTATGTTCCTCTCAGGCCTCAGAGAGATGCGTGGGTGTCACTTCCCTGGAGCGTGAGCAGGCTTGGGCACCAAAGTTGGAGTGTGGTCACAGTGAGGCAGGTCAGCGCGGGAGTGGGTCGCACCAGCGAATTATCCCCTTTGGACCTGTGGTGCCTGGTCCCTTCTGGTTGGCAGCAGTCTCTGTAGATGTAGGTGTGCCCTCCTGCAGCTAAGCCAAGCCCACTGCAGCCAGAGGATGGTGGTCCGACATGCACAACAGTGTTCAAACATCACCTGGTGTCCAGGTCTCCTGCTGGTGGGGTTCCCGCCATTCACCTCCTTCCTTAGAGTCACCCCACTTGCCTCCGACAACACACTCTTCAGGAGGGGTTTGCAGGGGGTGTGATGAATCGAGAGTGGGAAGGGTAAGTGGGAGAAGGAGTGAGACACAAGCCCTTAGGTGTCTGTCCGGACACGTTCCTCTCTAATTCATATTCCAAGAACACGCGTGTGCGCAAGGTCTGCGTTCCTGGGGAATCCGACCAGCTGTGGGAAAATGCTGCCGCCTTGTGGCCGCCTCCTGTAACTACAACGTTCCAAAGGGAGCTCAGCGGCCCTTCCTGTTCAAAAGGCCAGCGGGGTTGTAATTGACACCCCCGCTGCAAAAATGTCCTGGGGATAGGCACTGGAAAAGAGCCCGAAACAGGATTGATTGGCAACAGGCGGTTTCAAGAGGTAAGTTGAATTCACCATGCGTGTTTTGTTTCCCTTTGTGTTGGTTTCTAAGAAAGGCCCAGGAAATATGCTCCACGCCCATGCGAATGGGAGAAATGGAAATTGAAACGCCTTCGCGGTTTCACCTGGCAGCCGTTAGGATTGCCAGTGTCAATACGTCTGGAAGCAATACCTTCGGGAGAGGGCCTGGAGAAAAGGGAAGCCTCCTAAGCCACTGGTGGTATTGCGCCCTGGTAACAGGCACCACTGAAAACAATCAAGAGATTCCTGCCAAAAACAAAACAAAACCAGAGAGCCGGCCACATGATGTGGCAATCCACCTCCTGGCTGTCTTTGCACAGTAAAGTATCATTTGGGGAGACCCGGGCAGGCCAGCGACCCCTGCACACCTATTGACAAGAGCCAAGGCTTGAAAGTAAAAACACAGTGTCATGGTGTGTGATCCTTTTAATGTCATGTTGGAGTCTGTTGGCTAGTATCTTGTTGAGGATTTTTGCATCTAAGTTCATTGGTGATATTGCTCTCCAGTTTTCTTTTCTTGTAGTATCTTTGTCTGGTTTGGGGATCAGGTGGATGGCTTCGTACAATGAGTTTGGGAGTGTTCTTTCCTCTGCAGTGTTTTGGAAGCGTTTGCAGAACCATGTGTACTTTAGAGAGACACGGGTGCCCCAGCTGTCACTAGCCACCTATTGACAACAGCCAAGTCTTGAAAGTAAAAACACAATGTCCATCCCCAGATGAATGGAAAGTGAAGAGTTGGTACACATAGAGCATGGAATACTGCTCAGCCATGAAACAGAATAATATCCTGCCATTTCCAGCATCTTCGATAGATCCGGAGTTCCCTGTACTCAGCATGGGACGTCCAAGAGAAAGAGAAAATTCCAACGATAGCACGTATAGGTGGCATCTCAAAGTCGATACCAGGAAAGTAGAAAGCACAAACAGAGTCACAGATTTAGAACGCAAGTACAGGGTTTCGAGAGGGCAAAGGCATGCGGAGGTGGGTTGAATGAGGAGGGTGGGATTAACACATGCATTCTAATATGTATTAAGCAGACGATCCACAACCACCTTCTACAAAGCACAGGGAGCGGTCGGCACCACCCTGGACTAAGCTACGTGGGAAGAGAATGCGAAAGAGAATGGATGTGTATATATATACATACACGGAGAACTGAATCAAGGTGCTGCACAGCGAAAGTCAACAGCATTGTAAATTCACTAGACATGGACAGAAATTAGAATCTCTATAAAAAGCAAAATGATCGAGATCCAGTATGTTCCTCTCAGGCCTCAGAGAGATGCGCGGGTGTCACTTCCCTGGAGCGTGAGCAGGCTTGGGCACCAAAGTTGGAGTGTGGTCACAGTGAGGCAGGTCGGCGCGGGAGTGGGTCGCACCAGCGAATTAACCCCTTTGGACCTGTGGTGCCTGGTCCCTTCTGGTTGGCAGCAGTCTCTGTAGATGTAGGTGTGCCCTCCTGCAGCTAAGCCAAGCCCACTGCAGCCAGAGGATGGTGGTCCGACATGCACAACAGTGTTCAAACATCACCTGGTGTCCAGGTCTCCTGCTGGTGGGGTTCCCGCCATTCACCTCCTTCCTTAGAGTCACCCCACTTGCCTCCGACAACACACTCTTCAGGAGGGGTTTGCAGGGGGTGTGATGAATCGAGAGTGGGAAGGGTAAGTGGGAGAAGGAGTGAGACACAAGCCCTTAGGTGTCTGTCCGGACACGTTCCTCTCTAATTCATATTCCAAGAACACGCGTGTGCGCAAGGTCTGCGTTCCTGGGGAATCCGACCAGCTGTGGGAAAATGCTGCCGCCTTGTGGCCGCCTCCTGTAACTACAACGTTCCAAAGGGAGCTCAGCGGCCCTTCCTGTTCAAAAGGCCAGCGGGGTTGTAATTGACACCCCCGCTGCAAAAATGTCCTGGGGATAGGCACTGGAAAAGAGCCCGAAACAGGATTGATTGGCAACAGGCGGTTTCAAGAGGTAAGCTGAATTCACCATGCGTGTTTTGTTTCCCTTTGTGTTGGTTTCTAAGAAAGGCCCAGGAAATATGCTCCACGCCCATGCGAATGGGAGAAATGGAAATTGAAACGCCTTCGCGGTTTCACCTGGCAGCCGTTAGGATTGCCAGTGTCAATACGTCTGGAAGCAATACCTTCGGGAGAGGGCCTGGAGAAAAGGGAAGCCTCCTAAGCCACTGGTGGTATTGCGCCCTGGTAACAGGCACCACTGAAAACAATCAAGAGATTCCTGCCAAAAACAAAACAAAACCAGAGAGCCGGCCACATGATGTGGCAATCCACCTCCTGGCTGTCTTTGCACAGTAAAGTATCATTTGGGGAGACCCGGGCAGGCCAGCGACCCCTGCACACCTATTGACAAGAGCCAAGGCTTGAAAGTAAAAACACAGTGTCATGGTGTGTGATCCTTTTAATGTCATGTTGGAGTCTGTTGGCTAGTATCTTGTTGAGGATTTTTGCATCTAAGTTCATCGGTGATATTGCTCTCCAGTTTTCTTTTCTTGTAGTATCTTTGTCTGGTTTGGGGATCAGGTGGATGGCTTCGTACAATGAGTTTGGGAGTGTTCTTTCCTCTGCAGTGTTTTGGAAGCGTTTGCAGAACCATGTGTACTTTAGAGAGACACGGGTGCCCCAGCTGTCACTAGCCACCTATTGACAACAGCCAAGTCTTGAAAGTAAAAACACAATGTCCATCCCCAGATGAATGGAAAGTGAAGAGTTGGTACACATAGAGCATGGAATACTGCTCAGCCATGAAACAGAATAATATCCTGCCATTTCCAGCATCTTCGATAGATCCGGAGTTCCCTGTACTCAGCATGGGACGTCCAACAGTGAAAGAGAAAATTCCAACGATAGCACGTATAGGTGGCATCTCAAAGTCGATACCAGGAAAGTAGAAAGCACAAACAGAGTCACAGATTTAGAACGCAAGTACAGGGTTTCGAGAGGGCAAAGGCATGCGGAGGTGGGTTGAATGAGGAGGGTGGGATTAACACATGCATTCTAATATGTATTAAGCAGACGATCCACAACCACCTTCTACAAAGCACAGGGAGCGGTCGCCACCACCCTGGACTAAGCTACGTGGGAAGAGAATGCGAAAGAGAATGGATGTGTATATATATACATACACGGAGAACTGAATCAAGGTGCTGCACAGCGAAAGTCAACAGCATTGTAAATTCACTAGACATGGACAGAAATTAGAATCTCTATAAAAAGCAAAATGATCGAGATCCAGTATGTTCCTCTCAGGCCTCAGAGAGATGCGCGGGTGTCACTTCCCTGGAGCGTGAGCAGGCTTGGGCACCAAAGTTGGAGTGTGGTCACAGTGAGGCAGGTCAGCGCGGGAGTGGGTCGCACCAGCGAATTATCCCCTTTGGACCTGTGGTGCCTGGTCCCTTCTGGTTGGCAGCAGTCTCTGTAGATGTAGGTGTGCCCTCCTGCAGCTAAGCCAAGCCCACTGCAGCCAGAGGATGGTGGTCCGACATGCACAACAGTGTTCAAACATCACCTGGTGTCCAGGTCTCCTGCTGGTGGGGTTCCCGCCATTCACCTCCTTCCTTAGAGTCACCCCACTTGCCTCCGACAACACACTCTTCAGGAGGGGTTTGCAGGGGGTGTGATGAATCGAGAGTGGGAAGGGTAAGTGGGAGAAGGAGTGAGACACAAGCCCTTAGGTGTCTGTCCGGACACGTTCCTCTCTAATTCATATTCCAAGAACACGCGTGTGCGCAAGGTCTGCGTTCCTGGGGAATCCGACCAGCTGTGGGAAAATGCTGCCGCCTTGTGGCCGCCTCCTGTAACTACAACGTTCCAAAGGGAGCTCAGCGGCCCTTCCTGTTCAAAAGGCCAGCGGGGTTGTAATTGACACCCCCGCTGCAAAAATGTCCTGGGGATAGGCACTGGAAAAGAGCCCGAAACAGGATTGATTGGCAACAGGCGGTTTCAAGAGGTAAGTTGAATTCACCATGCGTGTTTTGTTTCCCTTTGTGTTGGTTTCTAAGAAAGGCCCAGGAAATATGCTCCACGCCCATGCGAATGGGAGAAATGGAAATTGAAACGCCTTCGCGGTTTCACCTGGCAGCCGTTAGGATTGCCAGTGTCAATACGTCTGGAAGCAATACCTTCGGGAGAGGGCCTGGAGAAAAGGGAAGCCTCCTAAGCCACTGGTGGTATTGCGCCCTGGTAACAGGCACCACTGAAAACAATCAAGAGATTCCTGCCAAAAACAAAACAAAACCAGAGAGCCGGCCACATGATGTGGCAATCCACCTCCTGGCTGTCTTTGCACAGTAAAGTATCATTTGGGGAGACCCGGGCAGGCCAGCGACCCCTGCACACCTATTGACAAGAGCCAAGGCTTGAAAGTAAAAACACAGTGTCATGGTGTGTGATCCTTTTAATGTCATGTTGGAGTCTGTTGGCTAGTATCTTGTTGAGGATTTTTGCATCTAAGTTCATTGGTGATATTGCTCTCCAGTTTTCTTTTCTTGTAGTATCTTTGTCTGGTTTGGGGATCAGGTGGATGGCTTCGTACAATGAGTTTGGGAGTGTTCTTTCCTCTGCAGTGTTTTGGAAGCGTTTGCAGAACCATGTGTACTTTAGAGAGACACGGGTGCCCCAGCTGTCACTAGCCACCTATTGACAACAGCCAAGTCTTGAAAGTAAAAACACAATGTCCATCCCCAGATGAATGGAAAGTGAAGAGTTGGTACACATAGAGCATGGAATACTGCTCAGCCATGAAACAGAATAATATCCTGCCATTTCCAGCATCTTCGATAGATCCGGAGTTCCCTGTACTCAGCATGGGACGTCCAAGAGAAAGAGAAAATTCCAACGATAGCACGTATAGGTGGCATCTCAAAGTCGATACCAGGAAAGTAGAAAGCACAAACAGAGTCACAGATTTAGAACGCAAGTACAGGGTTTCGAGAGGGCAAAGGCATGCGGAGGTGGGTTGAATGAGGAGGGTGGGATTAACACATGCATTCTAATATGTATTAAGCAGACGATCCACAACCACCTTCTACAAAGCACAGGGAGCGGTCGGCACCACCCTGGACTAAGCTACGTGGGAAGAGAATGCGAAAGAGAATGGATGTGTATATATATACATACACGGAGAACTGAATCAAGGTGCTGCACAGCGAAAGTCAACAGCATTGTAAATTCACTAGACATGGACAGAAATTAGAATCTCTATAAAAAGCAAAATGATCGAGATCCAGTATGTTCCTCTCAGGCCTCAGAGAGATGCGCGGGTGTCACTTCCCTGGAGCGTGAGCAGGCTTGGGCACCAAAGTTGGAGTGTGGTCACAGTGAGGCAGGTCGGCGCGGGAGTGGGTCGCACCAGCGAATTAACCCCTTTGGACCTGTGGTGCCTGGTCCCTTCTGGTTGGCAGCAGTCTCTGTAGATGTAGGTGTGCCCTCCTGCAGCTAAGCCAAGCCCACTGCAGCCAGAGGATGGTGGTCCGACATGCACAACAGTGTTCAAACATCACCTGGTGTCCAGGTCTCCTGCTGGTGGGGTTCCCGCCATTCACCTCCTTCCTTAGAGTCACCCCACTTGCCTCCGACAACACACTCTTCAGGAGGGGTTTGCAGGGGGTGTGATGAATCGAGAGTGGGAAGGGTAAGTGGGAGAAGGAGTGAGACACAAGCCCTTAGGTGTCTGTCCGGACACGTTCCTCTCTAATTCATATTCCAAGAACACGCGTGTGCGCAAGGTCTGCGTTCCTGGGGAATCCGACCAGCTGTGGGAAAATGCTGCCGCCTTGTGGCCGCCTCCTGTAACTACAACGTTCCAAAGGGAGCTCAGCGGCCCTTCCTGTTCAAAAGGCCAGCGGGGTTGTAATTGACACCCCCGCTGCAAAAATGTCCTGGGGATAGGCACTGGAAAAGAGCCCGAAACAGGATTGATTGGCAACAGGCGGTTTCAAGAGGTAAGCTGAATTCACCATGCGTGTTTTGTTTCCCTTTGTGTTGGTTTCTAAGAAAGGCCCAGGAAATATGCTCCACGCCCATGCGAATGGGAGAAATGGAAATTGAAACGCCTTCGCGGTTTCACCTGGCAGCCGTTAGGATTGCCAGTGTCAATACGTCTGGAAGCAATACCTTCGGGAGAGGGCCTGGAGAAAAGGGAAGCCTCCTAAGCCACTGGTGGTATTGCGCCCTGGTAACAGGCACCACTGAAAACAATCAAGAGATTCCTGCCAAAAACAAAACAAAACCAGAGAGCCGGCCACATGATGTGGCAATCCACCTCCTGGCTGTCTTTGCACAGTAAAGTATCATTTGGGGAGACCCGGGCAGGCCAGCGACCCCTGCACACCTATTGACAAGAGCCAAGGCTTGAAAGTAAAAACACAGTGTCATGGTGTGTGATCCTTTTAATGTCATGTTGGAGTCTGTTGGCTAGTATCTTGTTGAGGATTTTTGCATCTAAGTTCATCGGTGATATTGCTCTCCAGTTTTCTTTTCTTGTAGTATCTTTGTCTGGTTTGGGGATCAGGTGGATGGCTTCGTACAATGAGTTTGGGAGTGTTCTTTCCTCTGCAGTGTTTTGGAAGCGTTTGCAGAACCATGTGTACTTTAGAGAGACACGGGTGCCCCAGCTGTCACTAGCCACCTATTGACAACAGCCAAGTCTTGAAAATAAAAACACAATGTCCATCCCCAGATGAATGGAAAGTGAAGAGTTGGTACACATAGAGCATGGAATACTGCTCAGCCATGAAACAGAATAATATCCTGCCATTTCCAGCATCTTCGATAGATCCGGAGTTCCCTGTACTCAGCATGGGACGTCCAACAGTGAAAGAGAAAATTCCAACGATAGCACGTATAGGTGGCATCTCAAAGTCGATACCAGGAAAGTAGAAAGCACAAACAGAGTCACAGATTTAGAACGCAAGTACAGGGTTTCGAGAGGGCAAAGGCATGCGGAGGTGGGTTGAATGAGGAGGGTGGGATTAACACATGCATTCTAATATGTATTAAGCAGACGATCCACAACCACCTTCTACAAAGCACAGGGAGCGGTCGGCACCACCCTGGACTAAGCTACGTGGGAAGAGAATGTGAAAGAGAATGGATGTGTATATATATACATACACGGAGAACTGAATCAAGGTGCTGCACAGCGAAAGTCAACAGCATTGTAAATTCACTAGACATGGACAGAAATTAGAATCTCTATAAAAAGCAAAATGATCGAGATCCAGTATGTTCCTCTCAGGCCTCAGAGAGATGCGCGGGTGTCACTTCCCTGGAGCGTGAGCAGGCTTGGGCACCAAAGTTGGAGTGTGGTCACAGTGAGGCAGGTCGGCGCGGGAGTGGGTCGCACCAGCGAATTAACCCCTTTGGACCTGTGGTGCCTGGTCCCTTCTGGTTGGCAGCAGTCTCTGTAGATGTAGGTGTGCCCTCCTGCAGCTAAGCCAAGCCCACTGCAGCCAGAGGATGGTGGTCCGACATGCACAACAGTGTTCAAACATCACCTGGTGTCCAGGTCTCCTGCTGGTGGGGTTCCCGCCATTCACCTCCTTCCTTAGAGTCACCCCACTTGCCTCCGACAACACACTCTTCAGGAGGGGTTTGCAGGGGGTGTGATGAATCGAGAGTGGGAAGGGTAAGTGGGAGAAGGAGTGAGACACAAGCCCTTAGGTGTCTGTCCGGACACGTTCCTCTCTAATTCATGTTCCAAGAACATGCGTGTGCGCAAGGTCTGCGTTCCTGGGGAATCCGACCAGCTGTGGGAAAATGCTGCCGCCTTGTGGCCGCCTCCTGTAACTACAACGTTCCAAAGGGAGCTCAGCGGCCCTTCCTGTTCAAAAGGCCAGCGGGGTTGTAATTGACACCCCCGCTGCAAAAATGTCCTGGGGATAGGCACTGGAAAAGAGCCCGAAACAGGATTGATTGGCAACAGGCGGTTTCAAGAGGTAAGTTGAATTCACCATGCGTGTTTTGTTTCCCTTTGTGTTGGTTTCTAAGAAAGGCCCAGGAAATATGCTCCACGCCCATGCGAATGGGAGAAATGGAAATTGAAACGCCTTCGCGGTTTCACCTGGCAGCCGTTAGGATTGCCAGTGTCAATACGTCTGGAAGCAATACCTTCGGGAGAGGGCCTGGAGAAAAGGGAAGCCTCCTAAGCCACTGGTGGTATTGCGCCCTGGTAACAGGCACCACTGAAAACAATCAAGAGATTCCTGCCAAAAACAAAACAAAACCAGAGAGCTGGCCACATGATGTGGCAATCCACCTCCTGGCTGTCTTTGCACAGTAAAGTATCATTTGGGGAGACCCGGGCAGGCCAGCGACCCCTGCACACCTATTGACAAGAGCCAAGGCTTGAAAGTAAAAACACAGTGTCATGGTGTGTGATCCTTTTAATGTCATGTTGGAGTCTGTTGGCTAGTATCTTGTTGAGGATTTTTGCATCTAAGTTCATTGGTGATATTGCTCTCCAGTTTTCTTTTCTTGTAGTATCTTTGTCTGGTTTGGGGATCAGGTGGATGGCTTCGTACAATGAGTTTGGGAGTGTTCTTTCCTCTGCAGTGTTTTGGAAGCGTTTGCAGAACCATGTGTACTTTAGAGAGACACGGGTGCCCCAGCTGTCACTAGCCACCTATTGACAACAGCCAAGTCTTGAAAGTAAAAACACAATGTCCATCCCCAGATGAATGGAAAGTGAAGAGTTGGTACACATAGAGCATGGAATACTGCTCAGCCATGAAACAGAATAATATCCTGCCATTTCCAGCATCTTCGATAGATCCGGAGTTCCCTGTACTCAGCATGGGACGTCCAAGAGAAAGAGAAAATTCCAACGATAGCACGTATAGGTGGCATCTCAAAGTCGATACCAGGAAAGTAGAAAGCACAAACAGAGTCACAGATTTAGAACGCAAGTACAGGGTTTCGAGAGGGCAAAGGCATGCGGAGGTGGGTTGAATGAGGAGGGTGGGATTAACACATGCATTCTAATATGTATTAAGCAGACGATCCACAACCACCTTCTACAAAGCACAGGGAGCGGTCGGCACCACCCTGGACTAAGCTACGTGGGAAGAGAATGCGAAAGAGAATGGATGTGTATATATATACATACACGGAGAACTGAATCAAGGTGCTGCACAGCGAAAGTCAACAGCATTGTAAATTCACTAGACATGGACAGAAATTAGAATCTCTATAAAAAGCAAAATGATCGAGATCCAGTATGTTCCTCTCAGGCCTCAGAGAGATGCGCGGGTGTCACTTCCCTGGAGCGTGAGCAGGCTTGGGCACCAAAGTTGGAGTGTGGTCACAGTGAGGCAGGTCGGCGCGGGAGTGGGTCGCACCAGCGAATTAACCCCTTTGGACCTGTGGTGCCTGGTCCCTTCTGGTTGGCAGCAGTCTCTGTAGATGTAGGTGTGCCCTCCTGCAGCTAAGCCAAGCCCACTGCAGCCAGAGGATGGTGGTCCGACATGCACAACAGTGTTCAAACATCACCTGGTGTCCAGGTCTCCTGCTGGTGGGGTTCCCGCCATTCACCTCCTTCCTTAGAGTCACCCCACTTGCCTCCGACAACACACTCTTCAGGAGGGGTTTGCAGGGGGTGTGATGAATCGAGAGTGGGAAGGGTAAGTGGGAGAAGGAGTGAGACACAAGCCCTTAGGTGTCTGTCCGGACACGTTCCTCTCTAATTCATATTCCAAGAACACGCGTGTGCGCAAGGTCTGCGTTCCTGGGGAATCCGACCAGCTGTGGGAAAATGCTGCCGCCTTGTGGCCGCCTCCTGTAACTACAACGTTCCAAAGGGAGCTCAGCGGCCCTTCCTGTTCAAAAGGCCAGCGGGGTTGTAATTGACACCCCCGCTGCAAAAATGTCCTGGGGATAGGCACTGGAAAAGAGCCCGAAACAGGATTGATTGGCAACAGGCGGTTTCAAGAGGTAAGCTGAATTCACCATGCGTGTTTTGTTTCCCTTTGTGTTGGTTTCTAAGAAAGGCCCAGGAAATATGCTCCACGCCCATGCGAATGGGAGAAATGGAAATTGAAACGCCTTCGCGGTTTCACCTGGCAGCCGTTAGGATTGCCAGTGTCAATACGTCTGGAAGCAATACCTTCGGGAGAGGGCCTGGAGAAAAGGGAAGCCTCCTAAGCCACTGGTGGTATTGCGCCCTGGTAACAGGCACCACTGAAAACAATCAAGAGATTCCTGCCAAAAACAAAACAAAACCAGAGAGCCGGCCACATGATGTGGCAATCCACCTCCTGGCTGTCTTTGCACAGTAAAGTATCATTAGGGGAGACCCGGGCAGGCCAGCGACCCCTGCACACCTATTGACAAGAGCCAAGGCTTGAAAGTAAAAACACAGTGTCATGGTGTGTGATCCTTTTAATGTCATGTTGGAGTCTGTTGGCTAGTATCTTGTTGAGGATTTTTGCATCTAAGTTCATCGGTGATATTGCTCTCCAGTTTTCTTTTCTTGTAGTATCTTTGTCTGGTTTGGGGATCAGGTGGATGGCTTCGTACAATGAGTTTGGGAGTGTTCTTTCCTCTGCAGTGTTTTGGAAGCGTTTGCAGAACCATGTGTACTTTAGAGAGACACGGGTGCCCCAGCTGTCACTAGCCACCTATTGACAACAGCCAAGTCTTGAAAATAAAAACACAATGTCCATCCCCAGATGAATGGAAAGTGAAGAGTTGGTACACATAGAGCATGGAATACTGCTCAGCCATGAAACAGAATAATATCCTGCCATTTCCAGCATCTTCGATAGATCCGGAGTTCCCTGTACTCAGCATGGGACGTCCAACAGTGAAAGAGAAAATTCCAACGATAGCACGTATAGGTGGCATCTCAAAGTCGATACCAGGAAAGTAGAAAGCACAAACAGAGTCACAGATTTAGAACGCAAGTACAGGGTTTCGAGAGGGCAAAGGCATGCGGAGGTGGGTTGAATGAGGAGGGTGGGATTAACACATGCATTCTAATATGTATTAAGCAGACGATCCACAACCACCTTCTACAAAGCACAGGGAGCGGTCGGCACCACCCTGGACTAAGCTACGTGGGAAGAGAATGTGAAAGAGAATGGATGTGTATATATATACATACACGGAGAACTGAATCAAGGTGCTGCACAGCGAAAGTCAACAGCATTGTAAATTCACTAGACATGGACAGAAATTAGAATCTCTATAAAAAGCAAAATGATCGAGATCCAGTATGTTCCTCTCAGGCCTCAGAGAGATGCGCGGGTGTCACTTCCCTGGAGCGTGAGCAGGCTTGGGCACCAAAGTTGGAGTGTGGTCACAGTGAGGCAGGTCGGCGCGGGAGTGGGTCGCACCAGCGAATTAACCCCTTTGGACCTGTGGTGCCTGGTCCCTTCTGGTTGGCAGCAGTCTCTGTAGATGTAGGTGTGCCCTCCTGCAGCTAAGCCAAGCCCACTGCAGCCAGAGGATGGTGGTCCGACATGCACAACAGTGTTCAAACATCACCTGGTGTCCAGGTCTCCTGCTGGTGGGGTTCCCGCCATTCACCTCCTTCCTTAGAGTCACCCCACTTGCCTCCGACAACACACTCTTCAGGAGGGGTTTGCAGGGGGTGTGATGAATCGAGAGTGGGAAGGGTAAGTGGGAGAAGGAGTGAGACACAAGCCCTTAGGTGTCTGTCCGGACACGTTCCTCTCTAATTCATGTTCCAAGAACATGCGTGTGCGCAAGGTCTGCGTTCCTGGGGAATCCGACCAGCTGTGGGAAAATGCTGCCGCCTTGTGGCCGCCTCCTGTAACTACAACGTTCCAAAGGGAGCTCAGCGGCCCTTCCTGTTCAAAAGGCCAGCGGGGTTGTAATTGACACCCCCGCTGCAAAAATGTCCTGGGGATAGGCACTGGAAAAGAGCCCGAAACAGGATTGATTGGCAACAGGCGGTTTCAAGAGGTAAGTTGAATTCACCATGCGTGTTTTGTTTCCCTTTGTGTTGGTTTCTAAGAAAGGCCCAGGAAATATGCTCCACGCCCATGCGAATGGGAGAAATGGAAATTGAAACGCCTTCGCGGTTTCACCTGGCAGCCGTTAGGATTGCCAGTGTCAATACGTCTGGAAGCAATACCTTCGGGAGAGGGCCTGGAGAAAAGGGAAGCCTCCTAAGCCACTGGTGGTATTGCGCCCTGGTAACAGGCACCACTGAAAACAATCAAGAGATTCCTGCCAAAAACAAAACAAAACCAGAGAGCCGGCCACATGATGTGGCAATCCACCTCCTGGCTGTCTTTGCACAGTAAAGTATCATTTGGGGAGACCCGGGCAGGCCAGCGACCCCTGCACACCTATTGACAAGAGCCAAGGCTTGAAAGTAAAAACACAGTGTCATGGTGTGTGATCCTTTTAATGTCATGTTGGAGTCTGTTGGCTAGTATCTTGTTGAGGATTTTTGCATCTAAGTTCATCGGTGATATTGCTCTCCAGTTTTCTTTTCTTGTAGTATCTTTGTCTGGTTTGGGGATCAGGTGGATGGCTTCGTACAATGAGTTTGGGAGTGTTCTTTCCTCTGCAGTGTTTTGGAAGCGTTTGCAGAACCATGTGTACTTTAGAGAGACACGGGTGCCCCAGCTGTCACTAGCCACCTATTGACAACAGCCAAGTCTTGAAAGTAAAAACACAATGTCCATCCCCAGATGAATGGAAAGTGAAGAGTTGGTACACATAGAGCATGGAATACTGCTCAGCCATGAAACAGAATAATATCCTGCCATTTCCAGCATCTTCGATAGATCCGGAGTTCCCTGTACTCAGCATGGGACGTCCAACAGAGAAAGAGAAAATTCCAACGATAGCACGTATAGGTGGCATCTCAAAGTCGATACCAGGAAAGTAGAAAGCACAAACAGAGTCACAGATTTAGAACGCAAGTACAGGGTTTCGAGAGGGCAAAGGCATGCGGAGGTGGGTTGAATGAGGAGGGTGGGATTAACACATGCATTCTAATATGTATTAAGCAGACGATCCACAACCACCTTCTACAAAGCACAGGGAGCGGTCGCCACCACCCTGGACTAAGCTACGTGGGAAGAGAATGCGAAAGAGAATGGATGTGTATATATATACATACACGGAGAACTGAATCAAGGTGCTGCACAGCGAAAGTCAACAGCATTGTAAATTCACTAGACATGGACAGAAATTAGAATCTCTATAAAAAGCAAAATGATCGAGATCCAGTATGTTCCTCTCAGGCCTCAGAGAGATGCGCGGGTGTCACTTCCCTGGAGCGTGAGCAGGCTTGGGCACCAAAGTTGGAGTGTGGTCACAGTGAGGCAGGTCGGCGCGGGAGTGGGTCGCACCAGCGAATTAACCCCTTTGGACCTGTGGTGCCTGGTCCCTTCTGGTTGGCAGCAGTCTCTGTAGATGTAGGTGTGCCCTCCTGCAGCTAAGCCAAGCCCACTGCAGCCAGAGGATGGTGGTCCGACATGCACAACAGTGTTCAAACATCACCTGGTGTCCAGGTCTCCAGCTGGTGGGGTTCCCGCCATTCACCTCCTTCCTTAGAGTCACCCCACTTGCCTCCGACAACACACTCTTCAGGAGGGGTTTGCAGGGGGTGTGATGAATCGAGAGTGGGAAGGGTAAGTGGGAGAAGGAGTGAGACACAAGCCCTTAGGTGTCTGTCCGGACACGTTCCTCTCTAATTCATATTCCAAGAACACGCGTGTGCGCAAGGTCTGCGTTCCTGGGGAATCCGACCAGCTGTGGGAAAATGCTGCCGCCTTGTGGCCGCCTCCTGTAACTACAACGTTCCAAAGGGAGCTCAGCGGCCCTTCCTGTTCAAAAGGCCAGCGGGGTTGTAATTGACACCCCCGCTGCAAAAATGTCCTGGGGATAGGCACTGGAAAAGAGCCCGAAACAGGATTGATTGGCAACAGGCGGTTTCAAGAGGTAAGTTGAATTCACCATGCGTGTTTTGTTTCCCTTTGTGTTGGTTTCTAAGAAAGGCCCAGGAAATATGCTCCATGCCCATGCGAATGGGAGAAATGGAAATTGAAACGCCTTCGCGGTTTCACCTGGCAGCCGTTAGGATTGCCAGTGTCAATACGTCTGGAAGCAATACCTTCGGGAGAGGGCCTGGAGAAAAGGGAAGCCTCCTAAGCCACTGGTGGTATTGCGCCCTGGTAACAGGCACCACTGAAAACAATCAAGAGATTCCTGCCAAAAACAAAACAAAACCAGAGAGCCGGCCACATGATGTGGCAATCCACCTCCTGGCTGTCTTTGCACAGTAAAGTATCATTTGGGGAGACCCGGGCAGGCCAGCGACCCCTGCACACCTATTGACAAGAGCCAAGGCTTGAAAGTAAAAACACAGTGTCATGGTGTGTGATCCTTTTAATGTCATGTTGGAGTCTGTTGGCTAGTATCTTGTTGAGGATTTTTGCATCTAAGTTCATCGGTGATATTGCTCTCCAGTTTTCTTTTCTTGTAGTATCTTTGTCTGGTTTGGGGATCAGGTGGATGGCTTCGTACAATGAGTTTGGGAGTGTTCTTTCCTCTGCAGTGTTTTGGAAGCGTTTGCAGAACCATGTGTACTTTAGAGAGACACGGGTGCCCCAGCTGTCACTAGCCACCTATTGACAACAGCCAAGTCTTGAAAGTAAAAACACAATGTCCATCCCCAGATGAATGGAAAGTGAAGAGTTGGTACACATAGAGCATGGAATACTGCTCAGCCATGAAACAGAATAATATCCTGCCATTTCCAGCATCTTCGATAGATCCGGAGTTCCCTGTACTCAGCATGGGACGTCCAACAGAGAAAGAGAAAATTCCAACGATAGCACGTATAGGTGGCATCTCAAAGTCGATACCAGGAAAGTAGAAAGCACAAACAGAGTCACAGATTTAGAACGCAAGTACAGGGTTTCGAGAGGGCAAAGGCATGCGGAGGTGGGTTGAATGAGGAGGGTGGGATTAACACATGCATTCTAATATGTATTAAGCAGACGATCCACAACCACCTTCTACAAAGCACAGGGAGCGGTCGGCACCACCCTGGACTAAGCTACGTGGGAAGAGAATGCGAAAGAGAATGGATGTGTATATATATACATACACGGAGAACTGAATCAAGGTGCTGCACAGCGAAAGTCAACAGCATTGTAAATTCACCAGACATGGACAGAAATTAGAATCTCTATAATAAGCAAAATGATCGAGATCCAGTATGTTCCTCTCAGGCCTCAGAGAGATGCGCGGGTGTCACTTCCCTGGAGCGTGAGCAGGCTTGGGCACCAAAGTTGGAGTGTGGTCACAGTGAGGCAGGTCGGCGCGGGAGTGGGTCGCACCAGCGAATTAACCCCTTTGGACCTGTGGTGCCTGGTCCCTTCTGGTTGGCAGCAGTCTCTGTAGATGTAGGTGTGCCCTCCTGCAGCTAAGCCAAGCCCACTGCAGCCAGAGGATGGTGGTCCGACATGCACAACAGTGTTCAAACATCACCTGGTGTCCAGGTCTCCTGCTGGTGGGGTTCCCGCCATTCACCTCCTTCCTTAGAGTCACCCCACTTGCCTCCGACAACACACTCTTCAGGAGGGGTTTGCAGGGGGTGTGATGAATCGAGAGTGGGAAGGGTAAGTGGGAGAAGGAGTGAGACACAAGCCCTTAGGTGTCTGTCCGGACACGTTCCTCTCTAATTCATATTCCAAGAACACGCGTGTGCGCAAGGTCTGCGTTCCTGGGGAATCCGACCAGCTGTGGGAAAATGCTGCCGCCTTGTGGCCGCCTCCTGTAACTACAACGTTCCAAAGGGAGCTCAGCGGCCCTTCCTGTTCAAAAGGCCAGCGGGGTTGTAATTGACACCCCCGCTGCAAAAATGTCCTGGGGATAGGCACTGGAAAAGAGCCCGAAACAGGATTGATTGGCAACAGGCGGTTTCAAGAGGTAAGTTGAATTCACCATGCGTGTTTTGTTTCCCTTTGTGTTGTTTTCTAAGAAAGGCCCAGGAAATATGCTCCACGCCCATGCGAATGGGAGAAATGGAAATTGAAACGCCTTCGCGGTTTCACCTGGCAGCCGTTAGGATTGCCAGTGTCAATACGTCTGGAAGCAATACCTTCGGGAGAGGGCCTGGAGAAAAGGGAAGCCTCCTAAGCCACTGGTGGTATTGCGCCCTGGTAACAGGCACCACTGAAAACAATCAAGAGATTCCTGCCAAAAACAAAACAAAACCAGAGAGCCGGCCACATGATGTGGCAATCCACCTCCTGGCTGTCTTTGCACAGTAAAGTATCATTTGGGGAGACCCGGGCAGGCCAGCGACCCCTGCACACCTATTGACAAGAGCCAAGGCTTGAAAGTAAAAACACAGTGTCATGGTGTGTGATCCTTTTAATGTCATGTTGGAGTCTGTTGGCTAGTATCTTGTTGAGGATTTTTGCATCTAAGTTCATCGGTGATATTGCTCTCCAGTTTTCTTTTCTTGTAGTATCTTTGTCTGGTTTGGGGATCAGGTGGATGGCTTCGTACAATGAGTTTGGGAGTGTTCTTTCCTCTGCAGTGTTTTGGAAGCGTTTGCAGAACCATGTGTACTTTAGAGAGACACGGGTGCCCCAGCTGTCACTAGCCACCTATTGACAACAGCCAAGTCTTGAAAGTAAAAACACAATGTCCATCCCCAGATGAATGGAAAGTGAAGAGTTGGTACACATAGAGCATGGAATACTGCTCAGCCATGAAACAGAATAATATCCTGCCATTTCCAGCATCTTCGATAGATCCGGAGTTCCCTGTACTCAGCATGGGACGTCCAACAGAGAAAGAGAAAATTCCAACGATAGCACGTATAGGTGGCATCTCAAAGTCGATACCAGGAAAGTAGAAAGCACAAACAGAGTCACAGATTTAGAACGCAAGTACAGGGTTTCGAGAGGGCAAAGGCATGCGGAGGTGGGTTGAATGAGGAGGGTGGGATTAACACATGCATTCTAATATGTATTAAGCAGACGATCCACAACCACCTTCTACAAAGCACAGGGAGCGGTCGCCACCACCCTGGACTAAGCTACGTGGGAAGAGAATGCGAAAGAGAATGGATGTGTATATATATACATACACGGAGAACTGAATCAAGGTGCTGCACAGCGAAAGTCAACAGCATTGTAAATTCACTAGACATGGACAGAAATTAGAATCTCTATAAAAAGCAAAATGATCGAGATCCAGTATGTTCCTCTCAGGCCTCAGAGAGATGCGCGGGTGTCACTTCCCTGGAGCGTGAGCAGGCTTGGGCACCAAAGTTGGAGTGTGGTCACAGTGAGGCAGGTCGGCGCGGGAGTGGGTCGCACCAGCGAATTAACCCCTTTGGACCTGTGGTGCCTGGTCCCTTCTGGTTGGCAGCAGTCTCTGTAGATGTAGGTGTGCCCTCCTGCAGCTAAGCCAAGCCCACTGCAGCCAGAGGATGGTGGTCCGACATGCACAACAGTGTTCAAACATCACCTGGTGTCCAGGTCTCCTGCTGGTGGGGTTCCCGCCATTCACCTCCTTCCTTAGAGTCACCCCACTTGCCTCCGACAACACACTCTTCAGGAGGGGTTTGCAGGGGGTGTGATGAATCGAGAGTGGGAAGGGTAAGTGGGAGAAGGAGTGAGACACAAGCCCTTAGGTGTCTGTCCGGACACGTTCCTCTCTAATTCATATTCCAAGAACACGCATGTGCGCAAGGTCTGCGTTCCTGGGGAATCCGACCAGCTGTGGGAAAATGCTGCCGCCTTGTGGCCGCCTCCTGTAACTACAACGTTCCAAAGGGAGCTCAGCGGCCCTTCCTGTTCAAAAGGCCAGCGGGGTTGTAATTGACACCCCCGCTGCAAAAATGTCCTGGGGATAGGCACTGGAAAAGAGCCCGAAACAGGATTGATTGGCAACAGGCGGTTTCAAGAGGTAAGTTGAATTCACCATGCGTGTTTTGTTTCCCTTTGTGTTGGTTTCTAAGAAAGGCCCAGGAAATATGCTCCACGCCCATGCGAATGGGAGAAATGGAAATTGAAACGCCTTCGCGGTTTCACCTGGCAGCCGTTAGGATTGCCAGTGTCAATACGTCTGGAAGCAATACCTTCGGGAGAGGGCCTGGAGAAAAGGGAAGCCTCCTAAGCCACTGGTGGTATTGCGCCCTGGTAACAGGCACCACTGAAAACAATCAAGAGATTCCTGCCAAAAACAAAACAAAACCAGAGAGCCGGCCACATGATGTGGCAATCCACCTCCTGGCTGTCTTTGCACAGTAAAGTATCATTTGGGGAGACCCGGGCAGGCCAGCGACCCCTGCACACCTATTGACAAGAGCCAAGGCTTGAAAGTAAAAACACAGTGTCATGGTGTGTGATCCTTTTAATGTCATGTTGGAGTCTGTTGTCTAGTATCTTGTTGAGGATTTTTGCATCTAAGTTCATCGGTGATATTGCTCTCCAGTTTTCTTTTCTTGTAGTATCTTTGTCTGGTTTGGGGATCAGGTGGATGGCTTCGTACAATGAGTTTGGGAGTGTTCTTTCCTCTGCAGTGTTTTGGAAGCGTTTGCAGAACCATGTGTACTTTAGAGAGACACGGGTGCCCCAGCTGTCACTAGCCACCTATTGACAACAGCCAAGTCTTGAAAGTAAAAACACAATGTCCATCCCCAGATGAATGGAAAGTGAAGAGTTGGTACACATAGAGCATGGAATACTGCTCAGCCATGAAACAGAATAATATCCTGCCATTTCCAGCATCTTCGATAGATCCGGAGTTCCCTGTACTCAGCATGGGACGTCCAAGAGAAAGAGAAAATTCCAACGATAGCACGTATAGGTGGCATCTCAAAGTCGATACCAGGAAAGTAGAAAGCACAAACAGAGTCACAGATTTAGAACGCAAGTACAGGGTTTCGAGAGGGCAAAGGCATGCGGAGGTGGGTTGAATGAGGAGGGTGGGATTAACACATGCATTCTAATATGTATTAAGCAGACGATCCACAACCACCTTCTACAAAGCACAGGGAGCGGTCGGCACCACCCTGGACTAAGCTACGTGGGAAGAGAATGCGAAAGAGAATGGATGTGTATATATATACATACACGGAGAACTGAATCAAGGTGCTGCACAGCGAAAGTCAACAGCATTGTAAATTCACTAGACATGGACAGAAATTAGAATCTCTATAAAAAGCAAAATGATCGAGATCCAGTATGTTCCTCTCAGGCCTCAGAGAGATGCGCGGGTGTCACTTCCCTGGAGCGTGAGCAGGCTTGGGCACCAAAGTTGGAGTGTGGTCACAGTGAGGCAGGTCGGCGCGGGAGTGGGTCGCACCAGCGAATTAACCCCTTTGGACCTGTGGTGCCTGGTCCCTTCTGGTTGGCAGCAGTCTCTGTAGATGTAGGTGTGCCCTCCTGCAGCTAAGCCAAGCCCACTGCAGCCAGAGGATGGTGGTCCGACATGCACAACAGTGTTCAAACATCACCTGGTGTCCAGGTCTCCTGCTGGTGGGGTTCCCGCCATTCACCTCCTTCCTTAGAGTCACCCCACTTGCCTCCGACAACACACTCTTCAGGAGGGGTTTGCAGGGGGTGTGATGAATCGAGAGTGGGAAGGGTAAGTGGGAGAAGGAGTGAGACACAAGCCCTTAGGTGTCTGTCCGGACACGTTCCTCTCTAATTCATATTCCAAGAACACGCGTGTGCGCAAGGTCTGCGTTCCTGGGGAATCCGACCAGCTGTGGGAAAATGCTGCCGCCTTGTGGCCGCCTCCTGTAACTACAACGTTCCAAAGGGAGCTCAGCGGCCCTTCCTGTTCAAAAGGCCAGCGGGGTTGTAATTGACACCCCCGCTGCAAAAATGTCCTGGGGATAGGCACTGGAAAAGAGCCCGAAACAGGATTGATTGGCAACAGGCGGTTTCAAGAGGTAAGTTGAATTCACCATGCGTGTTTTGTTTCCCTTTGTGTTGGTTTCTAAGAAAGGCCCAGGAAATATGCTCCACGCCCATGCGAATGGGAGAAATGGAAATTGAAACGCCTTCGCGGTTTCACCTGGCAGCCGTTAGGATTGCCAGTGTCAATACGTCTGGAAGCAATACCTTCGGGAGAGGGCCTGGAGAAAAGGGAAGCCTCCTAAGCCACTGGTGGTATTGCGCCCTGGTAACAGGCACCACTGAAAACAATCAAGAGATTCCTGCCAAAAACAAAACAAAACCAGAGAGCCGGCCACATGATGTGGCAATCCACCTCCTGGCTGTCTTTGCACAGTAAAGTATCATTTGGGGAGACCCGGGCAGGCCAGCGACCCCTGCACACCTATTGACAAGAGCCAAGGCTTGAAAGTAAAAACACAGTGTCATGGTGTGTGATCCTTTTAATGTCATGTTGGAGTCTGTTGTCTAGTATCTTGTTGAGGATTTTTGCATCTAAGTTCATCGGTGATATTGCTCTCCAGTTTTCTTTTCTTGTAGTATCTTTGTCTGGTTTGGGGATCAGGTGGATGGCTTCGTACAATGAGTTTGGGAGTGTTCTTTCCTCTGCAGTGTTTTGGAAGCGTTTGCAGAACCATGTGTACTTTAGAGAGACACGGGTGCCCCAGCTGTCACTAGCCACCTATTGACAACAGCCAAGTCTTGAAAGTAAAAACACAATGTCCATCCCCAGATGAATGGAAAGTGAAGAGTTGGTACACATAGAGCATGGAATACTGCTCAGCCATGAAACAGAATAATATCCTGCCATTTCCAGCATCTTCGATAGATCCGGAGTTCCCTGTACTCAGCATGGGACGTCCAAGAGAAAGAGAAAATTCCAACGATAGCACGTATAGGTGGCATCTCAAAGTCGATACCAGGAAAGTAGAAAGCACAAACAGAGTCACAGATTTAGAACGCAAGTACAGGGTTTCGAGAGGGCAAAGGCATGCGGAGGTGGGTTGAATGAGGAGGGTGGGATTAACACATGCATTCTAATATGTATTAAGCAGACGATCCACAACCACCTTCTACAAAGCACAGGGAGCGGTCGGCACCACCCTGGACTAAGCTACGTGGGAAGAGAATGCGAAAGAGAATGGATGTGTATATATATACATACACGGAGAACTGAATCAAGGTGCTGCACAGCGAAAGTCAACAGCATTGTAAATTCACTAGACATGGACAGAAATTAGAATCTCTATAAAAAGCAAAATGATCGAGATCCAGTATGTTCCTCTCAGGCCTCAGAGAGATGCGCGGGTGTCACTTCCCTGGAGCGTGAGCAGGCTTGGGCACCAAAGTTGGAGTGTGGTCACAGTGAGGCAGGTCGGCGCGGGAGTGGGTCGCACCAGCGAATTAACCCCTTTGGACCTGTGGTGCCTGGTCCCTTCTGGTTGGCAGCAGTCTCTGTAGATGTAGGTGTGCCCTCCTGCAGCTAAGCCAAGCCCACTGCAGCCAGAGGATGGTGGTCCGACATGCACAACAGTGTTCAAACATCACCTGGTGTCCAGGTCTCCTGCTGGTGGGGTTCCCGCCATTCACCTCCTTCCTTAGAGTCACCCCACTTGCCTCCGACAACACACTCTTCAGGAGGGGTTTGCAGGGGGTGTGATGAATCGAGAGTGGGAAGGGTAAGTGGGAGAAGGAGTGAGACACAAGCCCTTAGGTGTCTGTCCGGACACGTTCCTCTCTAATTCATATTCCAAGAACACGCGTGTGCGCAAGGTCTGCGTTCCTGGGGAATCCGACCAGCTGTGGGAAAATGCTGCCGCCTTGTGGCCGCCTCCTGTAACTACAACGTTCCAAAGGGAGCTCAGCGGCCCTTCCTGTTCAAAAGGCCAGCGGGGTTGTAATTGACACCCCCGCTGCAAAAATGTCCTGGGGATAGGCACTGGAAAAGAGCCCGAAACAGGATTGATTGGCAACAGGCGGTTTCAAGAGGTAAGCTGAATTCACCATGCGTGTTTTGTTTCCCTTTGTGTTGGTTTCTAAGAAAGGCCCAGGAAATATGCTCCACGCCCATGCGAATGGGAGAAATGGAAATTGAAACGCCTTCGCGGTTTCACCTGGCAGCCGTTAGGATTGCCAGTGTCAATACGTCTGGAAGCAATACCTTCGGGAGAGGGCCTGGAGAAAAGGGAAGCCTCCTAAGCCACTGGTGGTATTGCGCCCTGGTAACAGGCACCACTGAAAACAATCAAGAGATTCCTGCCAAAAACAAAACAAAACCAGAGAGCCGGCCACATGATGTGGCAATCCACCTCCTGGCTGTCTTTGCACAGTAAAGTATCATTTGGGGAGACCCGGGCAGGCCAGCGACCCCTGCACACCTATTGACAAGAGCCAAGGCTTGAAAGTAAAAACACAGTGTCATGGTGTGTGATCCTTTTAATGTCATGTTGGAGTCTGTTGGCTAGTATCTTGTTGAGGATTTTTGCATCTAAGTTCATCGGTGATATTGCTCTCCAGTTTTCTTTTCTTGTAGTATCTTTGTCTGGTTTGGGGATCAGGTGGATGGCTTCGTACAATGAGTTTGGGAGTGTTCTTTCCTCTGCAGTGTTTTGGAAGCGTTTGCAGAACCATGTGTACTTTAGAGAGACACGGGTGCCCCAGCTGTCACTAGCCACCTATTGACAACAGCCAAGTCTTGAAAATAAAAACACAATGTCCATCCCCAGATGAATGGAAAGTGAAGAGTTGGTACACATAGAGCATGGAATACTGCTCAGCCATGAAACAGAATAATATCCTGCCATTTCCAGCATCTTCGATAGATCCGGAGTTCCCTGTACTCAGCATGGGACGTCCAACAGTGAAAGAGAAAATTCCAACGATAGCACGTATAGGTGGCATCTCAAAGTCGATACCAGGAAAGTAGAAAGCACAAACAGAGTCACAGATTTAGAACGCAAGTACAGGGTTTCGAGAGGGCAAAGGCATGCGGAGGTGGGTTGAATGAGGAGGGTGGGATTAACACATGCATTCTAATATGTATTAAGCAGACGATCCACAACCACCTTCTACAAAGCACAGGGAGCGGTCGGCACCACCCTGGACTAAGCTACGTGGGAAGAGAATGTGAAAGAGAATGGATGTGTATATATATACATACACGGAGAACTGAATCAAGGTGCTGCACAGCGAAAGTCAACAGCATTGTAAATTCACTAGACATGGACAGAAATTAGAATCTCTATAAAAAGCAAAATGATCGAGATCCAGTATGTTCCTCTCAGGCCTCAGAGAGATGCGCGGGTGTCACTTCCCTGGAGCGTGAGCAGGCTTGGGCACCAAAGTTGGAGTGTGGTCACAGTGAGGCAGGTCGGCGCGGGAGTGGGTCGCACCAGCGAATTAACCCCTTTGGACCTGTGGTGCCTGGTCCCTTCTGGTTGGCAGCAGTCTCTGTAGATGTAGGTGTGCCCTCCTGCAGCTAAGCCAAGCCCACTGCAGCCAGAGGATGGTGGTCCGACATGCACAACAGTGTTCAAACATCACCTGGTGTCCAGGTCTCCTGCTGGTGGGGTTCCCGCCATTCACCTCCTTCCTTAGAGTCACCCCACTTGCCTCCGACAACACACTCTTCAGGAGGGGTTTGCAGGGGGTGTGATGAATCGAGAGTGGGAAGGGTAAGTGGGAGAAGGAGTGAGACACAAGCCCTTAGGTGTCTGTCCGGACACGTTCCTCTCTAATTCATGTTCCAAGAACATGCGTGTGCGCAAGGTCTGCGTTCCTGGGGAATCCGACCAGCTGTGGGAAAATGCTGCCGCCTTGTGGCCGCCTCCTGTAACTACAACGTTCCAAAGGGAGCTCAGCGGCCCTTCCTGTTCAAAAGGCCAGCGGGGTTGTAATTGACACCCCCGCTGCAAAAATGTCCTGGGGATAGGCACTGGAAAAGAGCCCGAAACAGGATTGATTGGCAACAGGCGGTTTCAAGAGGTAAGTTGAATTCACCATGCGTGTTTTGTTTCCCTTTGTGTTGGTTTCTAAGAAAGGCCCAGGAAATATGCTCCACGCCCATGCGAATGGGAGAAATGGAAATTGAAACGCCTTCGCGGTTTCACCTGGCAGCCGTTAGGATTGCCAGTGTCAATACGTCTGGAAGCAATACCTTCGGGAGAGGGCCTGGAGAAAAGGGAAGCCTCCTAAGCCACTGGTGGTATTGCGCCCTGGTAACAGGCACCACTGAAAACAATCAAGAGATTCCTGCCAAAAACAAAACAAAACCAGAGAGCTGGCCACATGATGTGGCAATCCACCTCCTGGCTGTCTTTGCACAGTAAAGTATCATTTGGGGAGACCCGGGCAGGCCAGCGACCCCTGCACACCTATTGACAAGAGCCAAGGCTTGAAAGTAAAAACACAGTGTCATGGTGTGTGATCCTTTTAATGTCATGTTGTAGTCTGTTGGCTAGTATCTTGTTGAGGATTTTTGCATCTAAGTTCATTGGTGATATTGCTCTCCAGTTTTCTTTTCTTGTAGTATCTTTGTCTGGTTTGGGGATCAGGTGGATGGCTTCGTACAATGAGTTTGGGAGTGTTCTTTCCTCTGCAGTGTTTTGGAAGCGTTTGCAGAACCATGTGTACTTTAGAGAGACACGGGTGCCCCAGCTGTCACTAGCCACCTATTGACAACAGCCAAGTCTTGAAAGTAAAAACACAATGTCCATCCCCAGATGAATGGAAAGTGAAGAGTTGGTACACATAGAGCATGGAATACTGCTCAGCCATGAAACAGAATAATATCCTGCCATTTCCAGCATCTTCGATAGATCCGGAGTTCCCTGTACTCAGCATGGGACGTCCAAGAGAAAGAGAAAATTCCAACGATAGCACGTATAGGTGGCATCTCAAAGTCGATACCAGGAAAGTAGAAAGCACAAACAGAGTCACAGATTTAGAACGCAAGTACAGGGTTTCGAGAGGGCAAAGGCATGCGGAGGTGGGTTGAATGAGGAGGGTGGGATTAACACATGCATTCTAATATGTATTAAGCAGACGATCCACAACCACCTTCTACAAAGCACAGGGAGCGGTCGGCACCACCCTGGACTAAGCTACGTGGGAAGAGAATGCGAAAGAGAATGGATGTGTATATATATACATACACGGAGAACTGAATCAAGGTGCTGCACAGCGAAAGTCAACAGCATTGTAAATTCACTAGACATGGACAGAAATTAGAATCTCTATAAAAAGCAAAATGATCGAGATCCAGTATGTTCCTCTCAGGCCTCAGAGAGATGCGCGGGTGTCACTTCCCTGGAGCGTGAGCAGGCTTGGGCACCAAAGTTGGAGTGTGGTCACAGTGAGGCAGGTCGGCGCGGGAGTGGGTCGCACCAGCGAATTAACCCCTTTGGACCTGTGGTGCCTGGTCCCTTCTGGTTGGCAGCAGTCTCTGTAGATGTAGGTGTGCCCTCCTGCAGCTAAGCCAAGCCCACTGCAGCCAGAGGATGGTGGTCCGACATGCACAACAGTGTTCAAACATCACCTGGTGTCCAGGTCTCCTGCTGGTGGGGTTCCCGCCATTCACCTCCTTCCTTAGAGTCACCCCACTTGCCTCCGACAACACACTCTTCAGGAGGGGTTTGCAGGGGGTGTGATGAATCGAGAGTGGGAAGGGTAAGTGGGAGAAGGAGTGAGACACAAGCCCTTAGGTGTCTGTCCGGACACGTTCCTCTCTAATTCATATTCCAAGAACACGCGTGTGCGCAAGGTCTGCGTTCCTGGGGAATCCGACCAGCTGTGGGAAAATGCTGCCGCCTTGTGGCCGCCTCCTGTAACTACAACGTTCCAAAGGGAGCTCAGCGGCCCTTCCTGTTCAAAAGGCCAGCGGGGTTGTAATTGACACCCCCGCTGCAAAAATGTCCTGGGGATAGGCACTGGAAAAGAGCCCGAAACAGGATTGATTGGCAACAGGCGGTTTCAAGAGGTAAGCTGAATTCACCATGCGTGTTTTGTTTCCCTTTGTGTTGGTTTCTAAGAAAGGCCCAGGAAATATGCTCCACGCCCATGCGAATGGGAGAAATGGAAATTGAAACGCCTTCGCGGTTTCACCTGGCAGCCGTTAGGATTGCCAGTGTCAATACGTCTGGAAGCAATACCTTCGGGAGAGGGCCTGGAGAAAAGGGAAGCCTCCTAAGCCACTGGTGGTATTGCGCCCTGGTAACAGGCACCACTGAAAACAATCAAGAGATTCCTGCCAAAAACAAAACAAAACCAGAGAGCCGGCCACATGATGTGGCAATCCACCTCCTGGCTGTCTTTGCACAGTAAAGTATCATTTGGGGAGACCCGGGCAGGCCAGCGACCCCTGCACACCTATTGACAAGAGCCAAGGCTTGAAAGTAAAAACACAGTGTCATGGTGTGTGATCCTTTTAATGTCATGTTGGAGTCTGTTGGCTAGTATCTTGTTGAGGATTTTTGCATCTAAGTTCATCGGTGATATTGCTCTCCAGTTTTCTTTTCTTGTAGTATCTTTGTCTGGTTTGGGGATCAGGTGGATGGCTTCGTACAATGAGTTTGGGAGTGTTCTTTCCTCTGCAGTGTTTTGGAAGCGTTTGCAGAACCATGTGTACTTTAGAGAGACACGGGTGCCCCAGCTGTCACTAGCCACCTATTGACAACAGCCAAGTCTTGAAAATAAAAACACAATGTCCATCCCCAGATGAATGGAAAGTGAAGAGTTGGTACACATAGAGCATGGAATACTGCTCAGCCATGAAACAGAATAATATCCTGCCATTTCCAGCATCTTCGATAGATCCGGAGTTCCCTGTACTCAGCATGGGACGTCCAACAGTGAAAGAGAAAATTCCAACGATAGCACGTATAGGTGGCATCTCAAAGTCGATACCAGGAAAGTAGAAAGCACAAACAGAGTCACAGATTTAGAACGCAAGTACAGGGTTTCGAGAGGGCAAAGGCATGCGGAGGTGGGTTGAATGAGGAGGGTGGGATTAACACATGCATTCTAATATGTATTAAGCAGACGATCCACAACCACCTTCTACAAAGCACAGGGAGCGGTCGGCACCACCCTGGACTAAGCTACGTGGGAAGAGAATGTGAAAGAGAATGGATGTGTATATATATACATACACGGAGAACTGAATCAAGGTGCTGCACAGCGAAAGTCAACAGCATTGTAAATTCACTAGACATGGACAGAAATTAGAATCTCTATAAAAAGCAAAATGATCGAGATCCAGTATGTTCCTCTCAGGCCTCAGAGAGATGCGCGGGTGTCACTTCCCTGGAGCGTGAGCAGGCTTGGGCACCAAAGTTGGAGTGTGGTCACAGTGAGGCAGGTCGGCGCGGGAGTGGGTCGCACCAGCGAATTAACCCCTTTGGACCTGTGGTGCCTGGTCCCTTCTGGTTGGCAGCAGTCTCTGTAGATGTAGGTGTGCCCTCCTGCAGCTAAGCCAAGCCCACTGCAGCCAGAGGATGGTGGTCCGACATGCACAACAGTGTTCAAACATCACCTGGTGTCCAGGTCTCCTGCTGGTGGGGTTCCCGCCATTCACCTCCTTCCTTAGAGTCACCCCACTTGCCTCCGACAACACACTCTTCAGGAGGGGTTTGCAGGGGGTGTGATGAATCGAGAGTGGGAAGGGTAAGTGGGAGAAGGAGTGAGACACAAGCCCTTAGGTGTCTGTCCGGACACGTTCCTCTCTAATTCATATTCCAAGAACACACGTGTGCGCAAGGTCTGCGTTCCTGGGGAATCCGACCAGCTGTGGGAAAATGCTGCCGCCTTGTGGCCGCCTCCTGTAACTACAACGTTCCAAAGGGAGCTCAGCGGCCCTTCCTGTTCAAAAGGCCAGCGGGGTTGTAATTGACACCCCCGCTGCAAAAATGTCCTGGGGATAGGCACTGGAAAAGAGCCCGAAACAGGATTGATTGGCAACAGGCGGTTTCAAGAGGTAAGTTGAATTCACCATGCCTGTTTTGTTTCCCTTTGTGTTGGTTTCTAAGAAAGGCCCAGGAAATATGCTCCACGCCCATGCGAATGGGAGAAATGGAAATTGAAACGCCTTCGCGGTTTCACCTGGCAGCCGTTAGGATTGCCAGTGTCAATACGTCTGGAAGCAATACCTTCGGGAGAGGGCCTGGAGAAAAGGGAAGCCTCCTAAGCCACTGGTGGTATTGCGCCCTGGTAACAGGCACCACTGAAAACAATCAAGAGATTCCTGCCAAAAACAAAACAAAACCAGAGAGCCGGCCACATGATGTGGCAATCCACCTCCTGGCTGTCTTTGCACAGTAAAGTACCATTTGGGGAGACCCAGGCAGGCCAGCGACCCCTGCACACCTATTGACAAGAGCCAAGGCTTGAAAGTAAAAACACAGTGTCATGGTGTGTGATCCTTTTAATGTCATGTTGGAGTCTGTTGGCTAGTATCTTGTTGAGGATTTTTGCATCTAAGTTCATCGGTGATATTGCTCTCCAGTTTTCTTTTCTTGTAGTATCTTTGTCTGGTTTGGGGATCAGGTGGATGGCTTCGTACAATGAGTTTGGGAGTGTTCTTTCCTCTGCAGTGTTTTGGAAGCGTTTGCAGAACCATGTGTACTTTAGAGAGACACGGGTGCCCCAGCTGTCACTAGCCACCTATTGACAACAGCCAAGTCTTGAAAGTAAAAACACAATGTCCATCCCCAGATGAATGGAAAGTGAAGAGTTGGTACACATAGAGCATGGAATACTGCTCAGCCATGAAACAGAATAATATCCTGCCATTTCCAGCATCTTCGATAGATCCGGCGTTCCCTGTACTCAGCATGGGACGTCCAACAGAGAAAGAGAAAATTCCAACGATAGCACGTATAGGTGGCATCTCAAAGTCGATACCAGGAAAGTAGAAAGCACAAACAGAGTCACAGATTTAGAACGCAAGTACAGGGTTTCGAGAGGGCAAAGGCATGCGGAGGTGGGTTGAATGAGGAGGGTGGGATTAACACATGCATTCTAATATGTATTAAGCAGACGATCCACAACCACCTTCTACAAAGCACAGGGAGCGGTCGCCACCACCCTGGACTAAGCTACGTGGGAAGAGAATGCGAAAGAGAATGGATGTGTATATATATACATACACGGAGAACTGAATCAAGGTGCTGCACAGCGAAAGTCAACAGCATTGTAAATTCACTAGACATGGACAGAAATTAGAATCTCTATAAAAAGCAAAATGATCGAGATCCAGTATGTTCCTCTCAGGCCTCAGAGAGATGCGCGGGTGTCACTTCCCTGGAGCGTGAGCAGGCTTGGGCACCAAAGTTGGAGTGTGGTCACAGTGAGGCAGGTCAGCGCGGGAGTGGGTCGCACCAGCGAATTATCCCCTTTGGACCTGTGGTGCCTGGTCCCTTCTGGTTGGCAGCAGTCTCTGTAGATGTAGGTGTGCCCTCCTGCAGCTAAGCCAAGCCCACTGCAGCCAGAGGATGGTGGTCCGACATGCACAACAGTGTTCAAACATCACCTGGTGTCCAGGTCTCCTGCTGGTGGGGTTCCCGCCATTCACCTCCTTCCTTAGAGTCACCCCACTTGCCTCCGACAACACACTCTTCAGGAGGGGTTTGCAGGGGGTGTGATGAATCGAGAGTGGGAAGGGTAAGTGGGAGAAGGAGTGAGACACAAGCCCTTAGGTGTCTGTCCGGACACGTTCCTCTCTAATTCATATTCCAAGAACACGCGTGTGCGCAAGGTCTGCGTTCCTGGGGAATCCGACCAGCTGTGGGAAAATGCTGCCGCCTTGTGGCCGCCTCCTGTAACTACAACGTTCCAAAGGGAGCTCAGCGGCCCTTCCTGTTCAAAAGGCCAGCGGGGTTGTAATTGACACCCCCGCTGCAAAAATGTCCTGGGGATAGGCACTGGAAAAGAGCCCGAAACAGGATTGATTGGCAACAGGCGGTTTCAAGAGGTAAGTTGAATTCACCATGCGTGTTTTGTTTCCCTTTGTGTTGGTTTCTAAGAAAGGCCCAGGAAATATGCTCCACGCCCATGCGAATGGGAGAAATGGAAATTGAAACGCCTTCGCGGTTTCACCTGGCAGCCGTTAGGATTGCCAGTGTCAATACGTCTGGAAGCAATACCTTCGGGAGAGGGCCTGGAGAAAAGGGAAGCCTCCTAAGCCACTGGTGGTATTGCGCCCTGGTAACAGGCACCACTGAAAACAATCAAGAGATTCCTGCCAAAAACAAAACAAAACCAGAGAGCCGGCCACATGATGTGGCAATCCACCTCCTGGCTGTCTTTGCACAGTAAAGTATCATTTGGGGAGACCCGGGCAGGCCAGCGACCCCTGCACACCTATTGACAAGAGCCAAGGCTTGAAAGTAAAAACACAGTGTCATGGTGTGTGATCCTTTTAATGTCATGTTGGAGTCTGTTGGCTAGTATCTTGTTGAGGATTTTTGCATCTAAGTTCATTGGTGATATTGCTCTCCAGTTTTCTTTTCTTGTAGTATCTTTGTCTGGTTTGGGGATCAGGTGGATGGCTTCGTACAATGAGTTTGGGAGTGTTCTTTCCTCTGCAGTGTTTTGGAAGCGTTTGCAGAACCATGTGTACTTTAGAGAGACACGGGTGCCCCAGCTGTCACTAGCCACCTATTGACAACAGCCAAGTCTTGAAAGTAAAAACACAATGTCCATCCCCAGATGAATGGAAAGTGAAGAGTTGGTACACATAGAGCATGGAATACTGCTCAGCCATGAAACAGAATAATATCCTGCCATTTCCAGCATCTTCGATAGATCCGGAGTTCCCTGTACTCAGCATGGGACGTCCAAGAGAAAGAGAAAATTCCAACGATAGCACGTATAGGTGGCATCTCAAAGTCGATACCAGGAAAGTAGAAAGCACAAACAGAGTCACAGATTTAGAACGCAAGTACAGGGTTTCGAGAGGGCAAAGGCATGCGGAGGTGGGTTGAATGAGGAGGGTGGGATTAACACATGCATTCTAATATGTATTAAGCAGACGATCCACAACCACCTTCTACAAAGCACAGGGAGCGGTCGGCACCACCCTGGACTAAGCTACGTGGGAAGAGAATGCGAAAGAGAATGGATGTGTATATATATACATACACGGAGAACTGAATCAAGGTGCTGCACAGCGAAAGTCAACAGCATTGTAAATTCACTAGACATGGACAGAAATTAGAATCTCTATAAAAAGCAAAATGATCGAGATCCAGTATGTTCCTCTCAGGCCTCAGAGAGATGCGCGGGTGTCACTTCCCTGGAGCGTGAGCAGGCTTGGGCACCAAAGTTGGAGTGTGGTCACAGTGAGGCAGGTCGGCGCGGGAGTGGGTCGCACCAGCGAATTAACCCCTTTGGACCTGTGGTGCCTGGTCCCTTCTGGTTGGCAGCAGTCTCTGTAGATGTAGGTGTGCCCTCCTGCAGCTAAGCCAAGCCCACTGCAGCCAGAGGATGGTGGTCCGACATGCACAACAGTGTTCAAACATCACCTGGTGTCCAGGTCTCCTGCTGGTGGGGTTCCCGCCATTCACCTCCTTCCTTAGAGTCACCCCACTTGCCTCCGACAACACACTCTTCAGGAGGGGTTTGCAGGGGGTGTGATGAATCGAGAGTGGGAAGGGTAAGTGGGAGAAGGAGTGAGACACAAGCCCTTAGGTGTCTGTCCGGACACGTTCCTCTCTAATTCATATTCCAAGAACACGCGTGTGCGCAAGGTCTGCGTTCCTGGGGAATCCGACCAGCTGTGGGAAAATGCTGCCGCCTTGTGGCCGCCTCCTGTAACTACAACGTTCCAAAGGGAGCTCAGCGGCCCTTCCTGTTCAAAAGGCCAGCGGGGTTGTAATTGACACCCCCGCTGCAAAAATGTCCTGGGGATAGGCACTGGAAAAGAGCCCGAAACAGGATTGATTGGCAACAGGCGGTTTCAAGAGGTAAGCTGAATTCACCATGCGTGTTTTGTTTCCCTTTGTGTTGGTTTCTAAGAAAGGCCCAGGAAATATGCTCCACGCCCATGCGAATGGGAGAAATGGAAATTGAAACGCCTTCGCGGTTTCACCTGGCAGCCGTTAGGATTGCCAGTGTCAATACGTCTGGAAGCAATACCTTCGGGAGAGGGCCTGGAGAAAAGGGAAGCCTCCTAAGCCACTGGTGGTATTGCGCCCTGGTAACAGGCACCACTGAAAACAATCAAGAGATTCCTGCCAAAAACAAAACAAAACCAGAGAGCCGGCCACATGATGTGGCAATCCACCTCCTGGCTGTCTTTGCACAGTAAAGTATCATTTGGGGAGACCCGGGCAGGCCAGCGACCCCTGCACACCTATTGACAAGAGCCAAGGCTTGAAAGTAAAAACACAGTGTCATGGTGTGTGATCCTTTTAATGTCATGTTGGAGTCTGTTGGCTAGTATCTTGTTGAGGATTTTTGCATCTAAGTTCATCGGTGATATTGCTCTCCAGTTTTCTTTTCTTGTAGTATCTTTGTCTGGTTTGGGGATCAGGTGGATGGCTTCGTACAATGAGTTTGGGAGTGTTCTTTCCTCTGCAGTGTTTTGGAAGCGTTTGCAGAACCATGTGTACTTTAGAGAGACACGGGTGCCCCAGCTGTCACTAGCCACCTATTGACAACAGCCAAGTCTTGAAAATAAAAACACAATGTCCATCCCCAGATGAATGGAAAGTGAAGAGTTGGTACACATAGAGCATGGAATACTGCTCAGCCATGAAACAGAATAATATCCTGCCATTTCCAGCATCTTCGATAGATCCGGAGTTCCCTGTACTCAGCATGGGACGTCCAACAGTGAAAGAGAAAATTCCAACGATAGCACGTATAGGTGGCATCTCAAAGTCGATACCAGGAAAGTAGAAAGCACAAACAGAGTCACAGATTTAGAACGCAAGTACAGGGTTTCGAGAGGGCAAAGGCATGCGGAGGTGGGTTGAATGAGGAGGGTGGGATTAACACATGCATTCTAATATGTATTAAGCAGACGATCCACAACCACCTTCTACAAAGCACAGGGAGCGGTCGGCACCACCCTGGACTAAGCTACGTGGGAAGAGAATGTGAAAGAGAATGGATGTGTATATATATACATACACGGAGAACTGAATCAAGGTGCTGCACAGCGAAAGTCAACAGCATTGTAAATTCACTAGACATGGACAGAAATTAGAATCTCTATAAAAAGCAAAATGATCGAGATCCAGTATGTTCCTCTCAGGCCTCAGAGAGATGCGCGGGTGTCACTTCCCTGGAGCGTGAGCAGGCTTGGGCACCAAAGTTGGAGTGTGGTCACAGTGAGGCAGGTCGGCGCGGGAGTGGGTCGCACCAGCGAATTAACCCCTTTGGACCTGTGGTGCCTGGTCCCTTCTGGTTGGCAGCAGTCTCTGTAGATGTAGGTGTGCCCTCCTGCAGCTAAGCCAAGCCCACTGCAGCCAGAGGATGGTGGTCCGACATGCACAACAGTGTTCAAACATCACCTGGTGTCCAGGTCTCCTGCTGGTGGGGTTCCCGCCATTCACCTCCTTCCTTAGAGTCACCCCACTTGCCTCCGACAACACACTCTTCAGGAGGGGTTTGCAGGGGGTGTGATGAATCGAGAGTGGGAAGGGTAAGTGGGAGAAGGAGTGAGACACAAGCCCTTAGGTGTCTGTCCGGACACGTTCCTCTCTAATTCATATTCCAAGAACACACGTGTGCGCAAGGTCTGCGTTCCTGGGGAATCCGACCAGCTGTGGGAAAATGCTGCCGCCTTGTGGCCGCCTCCTGTAACTACAACGTTCCAAAGGGAGCTCAGCGGCCCTTCCTGTTCAAAAGGCCAGCGGGGTTGTAATTGACACCCCCGCTGCAAAAATGTCCTGGGGATAGGCACTGGAAAAGAGCCCGAAACAGGATTGATTGGCAACAGGCGGTTTCAAGAGGTAAGTTGAATTCACCATGCGTGTTTTGTTTCCCTTTGTGTTGGTTTCTAAGAAAGGCCCAGGAAATATGCTCCACGCCCATGCGAATGGGAGAAATGGAAATTGAAACGCCTTCGCGGTTTCACCTGGCAGCCGTTAGGATTGCCAGTGTCAATACGTCTGGAAGCAATACCTTCGGGAGAGGGCCTGGAGAAAAGGGAAGCCTCCTAAGCCACTGGTGGTATTGCGCCCTGGTAACAGGCACCACTGAAAACAATCAAGAGATTCCTGCCAAAAACAAAACAAAACCAGAGAGCTGGCCACATGATGTGGCAATCCACCTCCTGGCTGTCTTTGCACAGTAAAGTATCATTTGGGGAGACCCGGGCAGGCCAGCGACCCCTGCACACCTATTGACAAGAGCCAAGGCTTGAAAGTAAAAACACAGTGTCATGGTGTGTGATCCTTTTAATGTCATGTTGGAGTCTGTTGGCTAGTATCTTGTTGAGGATTTTTGCATCTAAGTTCATTGGTGATATTGCTCTCCAGTTTTCTTTTCTTGTAGTATCTTTGTCTGGTTTGGGGATCAGGTGGATGGCTTCGTACAATGAGTTTGGGAGTGTTCTTTCCTCTGCAGTGTTTTGGAAGCGTTTGCAGAACCATGTGTACTTTAGAGAGACACGGGTGCCCCAGCTGTCACTAGCCACCTATTGACAACAGCCAAGTCTTGAAAGTAAAAACACAATGTCCATCCCCAGATGAATGGAAAGTGAAGAGTTGGTACACATAGAGCATGGAATACTGCTCAGCCATGAAACAGAATAATATCCTGCCATTTCCAGCATCTTCGATAGATCCGGAGTTCCCTGTACTCAGCATGGGACGTCCAAGAGAAAGAGAAAATTCCAACGATAGCACGTATAGGTGGCATCTCAAAGTCGATACCAGGAAAGTAGAAAGCACAAACAGAGTCACAGATTTAGAACGCAAGTACAGGGTTTCGAGAGGGCAAAGGCATGCGGAGGTGGGTTGAATGAGGAGGGTGGGATTAACACATGCATTCTAATATGTATTAAGCAGACGATCCACAACCACCTTCTACAAAGCACAGGGAGCGGTCGGCACCACCCTGGACTAAGCTACGTGGGAAGAGAATGCGAAAGAGAATGGATGTGTATATATATACATACACGGAGAACTGAATCAAGGTGCTGCACAGCGAAAGTCAACAGCATTGTAAATTCACTAGACATGGACAGAAATTAGAATCTCTATAAAAAGCAAAATGATCGAGATCCAGTATGTTCCTCTCAGGCCTCAGAGAGATGCGCGGGTGTCACTTCCCTGGAGCGTGAGCAGGCTTGGGCACCAAAGTTGGAGTGTGGTCACAGTGAGGCAGGTCGGCGCGGGAGTGGGTCGCACCAGCGAATTAACCCCTTTGGACCTGTGGTGCCTGGTCCCTTCTGGTTGGCAGCAGTCTCTGTAGATGTAGGTGTGCCCTCCTGCAGCTAAGCCAAGCCCACTGCAGCCAGAGGATGGTGGTCCGACATGCACAACAGTGTTCAAACATCACCTGGTGTCCAGGTCTCCAGCTGGTGGGGTTCCCGCCATTCACCTCCTTCCTTAGAGTCACCCCACTTGCCTCCGACAACACACTCTTCAGGAGGGGTTTGCAGGGGGTGTGATGAATCGAGAGTGGGAAGGGTAAGTGGGAGAAGGAGTGAGACACAAGCCCTTAGGTGTCTGTCCGGACACGTTCCTCTCTAATTCATATTCCAAGAACACGCGTGTGCGCAAGGTCTGCGTTCCTGGGGAATCCGACCAGCTGTGGGAAAATGCTGCCGCCTTGTGGCCGCCTCCTGTAACTACAACGTTCCAAAGGGAGCTCAGCGGCCCTTCCTGTTCAAAAGGCCAGCGGGGTTGTAATTGACACCCCCGCTGCAAAAATGTCCTGGGGATAGGCACTGGAAAAGAGCCCGAAACAGGATTGATTGGCAACAGGCGGTTTCAAGAGGTAAGCTGAATTCACCATGCGTGTTTTGTTTCCCTTTGTGTTGGTTTCTAAGAAAGGCCCAGGAAATATGCTCCACGCCCATGCGAATGGGAGAAATGGAAATTGAAACGCCTTCGCGGTTTCACCTGGCAGCCGTTAGGATTGCCAGTGTCAATACGTCTGGAAGCAATACCTTCGGGAGAGGGCCTGGAGAAAAGGGAAGCCTCCTAAGCCACTGGTGGTATTGCGCCCTGGTAACAGGCACCACTGAAAACAATCAAGAGATTCCTGCCAAAAACAAAACAAAACCAGAGAGCCGGCCACATGATGTGGCAATCCACCTCCTGGCTGTCTTTGCACAGTAAAGTATCATTTGGGGAGACCCGGGCAGGCCAGCGACCCCTGCACACCTATTGACAAGAGCCAAGGCTTGAAAGTAAAAACACAGTGTCATGGTGTGTGATCCTTTTAATGTCATGTTGGAGTCTGTTGGCTAGTATCTTGTTGAGGATTTTTGCATCTAAGTTCATCGGTGATATTGCTCTCCAGTTTTCTTTTCTTGTAGTATCTTTGTCTGGTTTGGGGATCAGGTGGATGGCTTCGTACAATGAGTTTGGGAGTGTTCTTTCCTCTGCAGTGTTTTGGAAGCGTTTGCAGAACCATGTGTACTTTAGAGAGACACGGGTGCCCCAGCTGTCACTAGCCACCTATTGACAACAGCCAAGTCTTGAAAATAAAAACACAATGTCCATCCCCAGATGAATGGAAAGTGAAGAGTTGGTACACATAGAGCATGGAATACTGCTCAGCCATGAAACAGAATAATATCCTGCCATTTCCAGCATCTTCGATAGATCCGGAGTTCCCTGTACTCAGCATGGGACGTCCAACAGTGAAAGAGAAAATTCCAACGATAGCACGTATAGGTGGCATCTCAAAGTCGATACCAGGAAAGTAGAAAGCACAAACAGAGTCACAGATTTAGAACGCAAGTACAGGGTTTCGAGAGGGCAAAGGCATGCGGAGGTGGGTTGAATGAGGAGGGTGGGATTAACACATGCATTCTAATATGTATTAAGCAGACGATCCACAACCACCTTCTACAAAGCACAGGGAGCGGTCGGCACCACCCTGGACTAAGCTACGTGGGAAGAGAATGTGAAAGAGAATGGATGTGTATATATATACATACACGGAGAACTGAATCAAGGTGCTGCACAGCGAAAGTCAACAGCATTGTAAATTCACTAGACATGGACAGAAATTAGAATCTCTATAAAAAGCAAAATGATCGAGATCCAGTATGTTCCTCTCAGGCCTCAGAGAGATGCGCGGGTGTCACTTCCCTGGAGCGTGAGCAGGCTTGGGCACCAAAGTTGGAGTGTGGTCACAGTGAGGCAGGTCGGCGCGGGAGTGGGTCGCACCAGCGAATTAACCCCTTTGGACCTGTGGTGCCTGGTCCCTTCTGGTTGGCAGCAGTCTCTGTAGATGTAGGTGTGCCCTCCTGCAGCTAAGCCAAGCCCACTGCAGCCAGAGGATGGTGGTCCGACATGCACAACAGTGTTCAAACATCACCTGGTGTCCAGGTCTCCTGCTGGTGGGGTTCCCGCCATTCACCTCCTTCCTTAGAGTCACCCCACTTGCCTCCGACAACACACTCTTCAGGAGGGGTTTGCAGGGGGTGTGATGAATCGAGAGTGGGAAGGGTAAGTGGGAGAAGGAGTGAGACACAAGCCCTTAGGTGTCTGTCCGGACACGTTCCTCTCTAATTCATATTCCAAGAACACACGTGTGCGCAAGGTCTGCGTTCCTGGGGAATCCGACCAGCTGTGGGAAAATGCTGCCGCCTTGTGGCCGCCTCCTGTAACTACAACGTTCCAAAGGGAGCTCAGCGGCCCTTCCTGTTCAAAAGGCCAGCGGGGTTGTAATTGACACCCCCGCTGCAAAAATGTCCTGGGGATAGGCACTGGAAAAGAGCCCGAAACAGGATTGATTGGCAACAGGCGGTTTCAAGAGGTAAGTTGAATTCACCATGCCTGTTTTGTTTCCCTTTGTGTTGGTTTCTAAGAAAGGCCCAGGAAATATGCTCCACGCCCATGCGAATGGGAGAAATGGAAATTGAAACGCCTTCGCGGTTTCACCTGGCAGCCGTTAGGATTGCCAGTGTCAATACGTCTGGAAGCAATACCTTCGGGAGAGGGCCTGGAGAAAAGGGAAGCCTCCTAAGCCACTGGTGGTATTGCGCCCTGGTAACAGGCACCACTGAAAACAATCAAGAGATTCCTGCCAAAAACAAAACAAAACCAGAGAGCCGGCCACATGATGTGGCAATCCACCTCCTGGCTGTCTTTGCACAGTAAAGTACCATTTGGGGAGACCCAGGCAGGCCAGCGACCCCTGCACACCTATTGACAAGAGCCAAGGCTTGAAAGTAAAAACACAGTGTCATGGTGTGTGATCCTTTTAATGTCATGTTGGAGTCTGTTGGCTAGTATCTTGTTGAGGATTTTTGCATCTAAGTTCATCGGTGATATTGCTCTCCAGTTTTCTTTTCTTGTAGTATCTTTGTCTGGTTTGGGGATCAGGTGGATGGCTTCGTACAATGAGTTTGGGAGTGTTCTTTCCTCTGCAGTGTTTTGGAAGCGTTTGCAGAACCATGTGTACTTTAGAGAGACACGGGTGCCCCAGCTGTCACTAGCCACCTATTGACAACAGCCAAGTCTTGAAAGTAAAAACACAATGTCCATCCCCAGATGAATGGAAAGTGAAGAGTTGGTACACATAGAGCATGGAATACTGCTCAGCCATGAAACAGAATAATATCCTGCCATTTCCAGCATCTTCGATAGATCCGGCGTTCCCTGTACTCAGCATGGGACGTCCAACAGAGAAAGAGAAAATTCCAACGATAGCACGTATAGGTGGCATCTCAAAGTCGATACCAGGAAAGTAGAAAGCACAAACAGAGTCACAGATTTAGAACGCAAGTACAGGGTTTCGAGAGGGCAAAGGCATGCGGAGGTGGGTTGAATGAGGAGGGTGGGATTAACACATGCATTCTAATATGTATTAAGCAGACGATCCACAACCACCTTCTACAAAGCACAGGGAGCGGTCGCCACCACCCTGGACTAAGCTACGTGGGAAGAGAATGCGAAAGAGAATGGATGTGTATATATATACATACACGGAGAACTGAATCAAGGTGCTGCACAGCGAAAGTCAACAGCATTGTAAATTCACTAGACATGGACAGAAATTAGAATCTCTATAAAAAGCAAAATGATCGAGATCCAGTATGTTCCTCTCAGGCCTCAGAGAGATGCGCGGGTGTCACTTCCCTGGAGCGTGAGCAGGCTTGGGCACCAAAGTTGGAGTGTGGTCACAGTGAGGCAGGTCAGCGCGGGAGTGGGTCGCACCAGCGAATTATCCCCTTTGGACCTGTGGTGCCTGGTCCCTTCTGGTTGGCAGCAGTCTCTGTAGATGTAGGTGTGCCCTCCTGCAGCTAAGCCAAGCCCACTGCAGCCAGAGGATGGTGGTCCGACATGCACAACAGTGTTCAAACATCACCTGGTGTCCAGGTCTCCTGCTGGTGGGGTTCCCGCCATTCACCTCCTTCCTTAGAGTCACCCCACTTGCCTCCGACAACACACTCTTCAGGAGGGGTTTGCAGGGGGTGTGATGAATCGAGAGTGGGAAGGGTAAGTGGGAGAAGGAGTGAGACACAAGCCCTTAGGTGTCTGTCCGGACACGTTCCTCTCTAATTCATATTCCAAGAACACGCGTGTGCGCAAGGTCTGCGTTCCTGGGGAATCCGACCAGCTGTGGGAAAATGCTGCCGCCTTGTGGCCGCCTCCTGTAACTACAACGTTCCAAAGGGAGCTCAGCGGCCCTTCCTGTTCAAAAGGCCAGCGGGGTTGTAATTGACACCCCCGCTGCAAAAATGTCCTGGGGATAGGCACTGGAAAAGAGCCCGAAACAGGATTGATTGGCAACAGGCAGTTTCAAGAGGTAAGTTGAATTCACCATGCGTGTTTTGTTTCCCTTTGTGTTGGTTTCTAAGAAAGGCCCAGGAAATATGCTCCACGCCCATGCGAATGGGAGAAATGGAAATTGAAACGCCTTCGCGGTTTCACCTGGCAGCCGTTAGGATTGCCAGTGTCAATACGTCTGGAAGCAATACCTTCGGGAGAGGGCCTGGAGAAAAGGGAAGCCTCCTAAGCCACTGGTGGTATTGCGCCCTGGTAACAGGCACCACTGAAAACAATCAAGAGATTCCTGCCAAAAACAAAACAAAACCAGAGAGCCGGCCACATGATGTGGCAATCCACCTCCTGGCTGTCTTTGCACAGTAAAGTATCATTTGGGGAGACCCGGGCAGGCCAGCGACCCCTGCACACCTATTGACAAGAGCCAAGGCTTGAAAGTAAAAACACAGTGTCATGGTGTGTGATCCTTTTAATGTCATGTTGGAGTCTGTTGGCTAGTATCTTGTTGAGGATTTTTGCATCTAAGTTCATTGGTGATATTGCTCTCCAGTTTTCTTTTCTTGTAGTATCTTTGTCTGGTTTGGGGATCAGGTGGATGGCTTCGTACAATGAGTTTGGGAGTGTTCTTTCCTCTGCAGTGTTTTGGAAGCGTTTGCAGAACCATGTGTACTTTAGAGAGACACGGGTGCCCCAGCTGTCACTAGCCACCTATTGACAACAGCCAAGTCTTGAAAGTAAAAACACAATGTCCATCCCCAGATGAATGGAAAGTGAAGAGTTGGTACACATAGAGCATGGAATACTGCTCAGCCATGAAACAGAATAATATCCTGCCATTTCCAGCATCTTCGATAGATCCGGAGTTCCCTGTACTCAGCATGGGACGTCCAAGAGAAAGAGAAAATTCCAACGATAGCACGTATAGGTGGCATCTCAAAGTCGATACCAGGAAAGTAGAAAGCACAAACAGAGTCACAGATTTAGAACGCAAGTACAGGGTTTCGAGAGGGCAAAGGCATGCGGAGGTGGGTTGAATGAGGAGGGTGGGATTAACACATGCATTCTAATATGTATTAAGCAGACGATCCACAACCACCTTCTACAAAGCACAGGGAGCGGTCGGCACCACCCTGGACTAAGCTACGTGGGAAGAGAATGCGAAAGAGAATGGATGTGTATATATATACATACACGGAGAACTGAATCAAGGTGCTGCACAGCGAAAGTCAACAGCATTGTAAATTCACTAGACATGGACAGAAATTAGAATCTCTATAAAAAGCAAAATGATCGAGATCCAGTATGTTCCTCTCAGGCCTCAGAGAGATGCGCGGGTGTCACTTCCCTGGAGCGTGAGCAGGCTTGGGCACCAAAGTTGGAGTGTGGTCACAGTGAGGCAGGTCGGCGCGGGAGTGGGTCGCACCAGCGAATTAACCCCTTTGGACCTGTGGTGCCTGGTCCCTTCTGGTTGGCAGCAGTCTCTGTAGATGTAGGTGTGCCCTCCTGCAGCTAAGCCAAGCCCACTGCAGCCAGAGGATGGTGGTCCGACATGCACAACAGTGTTCAAACATCACCTGGTGTCCAGGTCTCCTGCTGGTGGGGTTCCCGCCATTCACCTCCTTCCTTAGAGTCACCCCACTTGCCTCCGACAACACACTCTTCAGGAGGGGTTTGCAGGGGGTGTGATGAATCGAGAGTGGGAAGGGTAAGTGGGAGAAGGAGTGAGACACAAGCCCTTAGGTGTCTGTCCGGACACGTTCCTCTCTAATTCATATTCCAAGAACACGCGTGTGCGCAAGGTCTGCGTTCCTGGGGAATCCGACCAGCTGTGGGAAAATGCTGCCGCCTTGTGGCCGCCTCCTGTAACTACAACGTTCCAAAGGGAGCTCAGCGGCCCTTCCTGTTCAAAAGGCCAGCGGGGTTGTAATTGACACCCCCGCTGCAAAAATGTCCTGGGGATAGGCACTGGAAAAGAGCCCGAAACAGGATTGATTGGCAACAGGCGGTTTCAAGAGGTAAGCTGAATTCACCATGCGTGTTTTGTTTCCCTTTGTGTTGGTTTCTAAGAAAGGCCCAGGAAATATGCTCCACGCCCATGCGAATGGGAGAAATGGAAATTGAAACGCCTTCGCGGTTTCACCTGGCAGCCGTTAGGATTGCCAGTGTCAATACGTCTGGAAGCAATACCTTCGGGAGAGGGCCTGGAGAAAAGGGAAGCCTCCTAAGCCACTGGTGGTATTGCGCCCTGGTAACAGGCACCACTGAAAACAATCAAGAGATTCCTGCCAAAAACAAAACAAAACCAGAGAGCCGGCCACATGATGTGGCAATCCACCTCCTGGCTGTCTTTGCACAGTAAAGTATCATTTGGGGAGACCCGGGCAGGCCAGCGACCCCTGCACACCTATTGACAAGAGCCAAGGCTTGAAAGTAAAAACACAGTGTCATGGTGTGTGATCCTTTTAATGTCATGTTGGAGTCTGTTGGCTAGTATCTTGTTGAGGATTTTTGCATCTAAGTTCATCGGTGATATTGCTCTCCAGTTTTCTTTTCTTGTAGTATCTTTGTCTGGTTTGGGGATCAGGTGGATGGCTTCGTACAATGAGTTTGGGAGTGTTCTTTCCTCTGCAGTGTTTTGGAAGCGTTTGCAGAACCATGTGTACTTTAGAGAGACACGGGTGCCCCAGCTGTCACTAGCCACCTATTGACAACAGCCAAGTCTTGAAAATAAAAACACAATGTCCATCCCCAGATGAATGGAAAGTGAAGAGTTGGTACACATAGAGCATGGAATACTGCTCAGCCATGAAACAGAATAATATCCTGCCATTTCCAGCATCTTCGATAGATCCGGAGTTCCCTGTACTCAGCATGGGACGTCCAACAGTGAAAGAGAAAATTCCAACGATAGCACGTATAGGTGGCATCTCAAAGTCGATACCAGGAAAGTAGAAAGCACAAACAGAGTCACAGATTTAGAACGCAAGTACAGGGTTTCGAGAGGGCAAAGGCATGCGGAGGTGGGTTGAATGAGGAGGGTGGGATTAACACATGCATTCTAATATGTATTAAGCAGACGATCCACAACCACCTTCTACAAAGCACAGGGAGCGGTCGGCACCACCCTGGACTAAGCTACGTGGGAAGAGAATGTGAAAGAGAATGGATGTGTATATATATACATACACGGAGAACTGAATCAAGGTGCTGCACAGCGAAAGTCAACAGCATTGTAAATTCACTAGACATGGACAGAAATTAGAATCTCTATAAAAAGCAAAATGATCGAGATCCAGTATGTTCCTCTCAGGCCTCAGAGAGATGCGCGGGTGTCACTTCCCTGGAGCGTGAGCAGGCTTGGGCACCAAAGTTGGAGTGTGGTCACAGTGAGGCAGGTCGGCGCGGGAGTGGGTCGCACCAGCGAATTAACCCCTTTGGACCTGTGGTGCCTGGTCCCTTCTGGTTGGCAGCAGTCTCTGTAGATGTAGGTGTGCCCTCCTGCAGCTAAGCCAAGCCCACTGCAGCCAGAGGATGGTGGTCCGACATGCACAACAGTGTTCAAACATCACCTGGTGTCCAGGTCTCCTGCTGGTGGGGTTCCCGCCATTCACCTCCTTCCTTAGAGTCACCCCACTTGCCTCCGACAACACACTCTTCAGGAGGGGTTTGCAGGGGGTGTGATGAATCGAGAGTGGGAAGGGTAAGTGGGAGAAGGAGTGAGACACAAGCCCTTAGGTGTCTGTCCGGACACGTTCCTCTCTAATTCATATTCCAAGAACACACGTGTGCGCAAGGTCTGCGTTCCTGGGGAATCCGACCAGCTGTGGGAAAATGCTGCCGCCTTGTGGCCGCCTCCTGTAACTACAACGTTCCAAAGGGAGCTCAGCGGCCCTTCCTGTTCAAAAGGCCAGCGGGGTTGTAATTGACACCCCCGCTGCAAAAATGTCCTGGGGATAGGCACTGGAAAAGAGCCCGAAACAGGATTGATTGGCAACAGGCGGTTTCAAGAGGTAAGTTGAATTCACCATGCGTGTTTTGTTTCCCTTTGTGTTGGTTTCTAAGAAAGGCCCAGGAAATATGCTCCACGCCCATGCGAATGGGAGAAATGGAAATTGAAACGCCTTCGCGGTTTCACCTGGCAGCCGTTAGGATTGCCAGTGTCAATACGTCTGGAAGCAATACCTTCGGGAGAGGGCCTGGAGAAAAGGGAAGCCTCCTAAGCCACTGGTGGTATTGCGCCCTGGTAACAGGCACCACTGAAAACAATCAAGAGATTCCTGCCAAAAACAAAACAAAACCAGAGAGCTGGCCACATGATGTGGCAATCCACCTCCTGGCTGTCTTTGCACAGTAAAGTATCATTTGGGGAGACCCGGGCAGGCCAGCGACCCCTGCACACCTATTGACAAGAGCCAAGGCTTGAAAGTAAAAACACAGTGTCATGGTGTGTGATCCTTTTAATGTCATGTTGGAGTCTGTTGGCTAGTATCTTGTTGAGGATTTTTGCATCTAAGTTCATTGGTGATATTGCTCTCCAGTTTTCTTTTCTTGTAGTATCTTTGTCTGGTTTGGGGATCAGGTGGATGGCTTCGTACAATGAGTTTGGGAGTGTTCTTTCCTCTGCAGTGTTTTGGAAGCGTTTGCAGAACCATGTGTACTTTAGAGAGACACGGGTGCCCCAGCTGTCACTAGCCACCTATTGACAACAGCCAAGTCTTGAAAGTAAAAACACAATGTCCATCCCCAGATGAATGGAAAGTGAAGAGTTGGTACACATAGAGCATGGAATACTGCTCAGCCATGAAACAGAATAATATCCTGCCATTTCCAGCATCTTCGATAGATCCGGAGTTCCCTGTACTCAGCATGGGACGTCCAAGAGAAAGAGAAAATTCCAACGATAGCACGTATAGGTGGCATCTCAAAGTCGATACCAGGAAAGTAGAAAGCACAAACAGAGTCACAGATTTAGAACGCAAGTACAGGGTTTCGAGAGGGCAAAGGCATGCGGAGGTGGGTTGAATGAGGAGGGTGGGATTAACACATGCATTCTAATATGTATTAAGCAGACGATCCACAACCACCTTCTACAAAGCACAGGGAGCGGTCGGCACCACCCTGGACTAAGCTACGTGGGAAGAGAATGCGAAAGAGAATGGATGTGTATATATATACATACACGGAGAACTGAATCAAGGTGCTGCACAGCGAAAGTCAACAGCATTGTAAATTCACTAGACATGGACAGAAATTAGAATCTCTATAAAAAGCAAAATGATCGAGATCCAGTATGTTCCTCTCAGGCCTCAGAGAGATGCGCGGGTGTCACTTCCCTGGAGCGTGAGCAGGCTTGGGCACCAAAGTTGGAGTGTGGTCACAGTGAGGCAGGTCGGCGCGGGAGTGGGTCGCACCAGCGAATTAACCCCTTTGGACCTGTGGTGCCTGGTCCCTTCTGGTTGGCAGCAGTCTCTGTAGATGTAGGTGTGCCCTCCTGCAGCTAAGCCAAGCCCACTGCAGCCAGAGGATGGTGGTCCGACATGCACAACAGTGTTCAAACATCACCTGGTGTCCAGGTCTCCAGCTGGTGGGGTTCCCGCCATTCACCTCCTTCCTTAGAGTCACCCCACTTGCCTCCGACAACACACTCTTCAGGAGGGGTTTGCAGGGGGTGTGATGAATCGAGAGTGGGAAGGGTAAGTGGGAGAAGGAGTGAGACACAAGCCCTTAGGTGTCTGTCCGGACACGTTCCTCTCTAATTCATATTCCAAGAACACGCGTGTGCGCAAGGTCTGCGTTCCTGGGGAATCCGACCAGCTGTGGGAAAATGCTGCCGCCTTGTGGCCGCCTCCTGTAACTACAACGTTCCAAAGGGAGCTCAGCGGCCCTTCCTGTTCAAAAGGCCAGCGGGGTTGTAATTGACACCCCCGCTGCAAAAATGTCCTGGGGATAGGCACTGGAAAAGAGCCCGAAACAGGATTGATTGGCAACAGGCGGTTTCAAGAGGTAAGCTGAATTCACCATGCGTGTTTTGTTTCCCTTTGTGTTGGTTTCTAAGAAAGGCCCAGGAAATATGCTCCACGCCCATGCGAATGGGAGAAATGGAAATTGAAACGCCTTCGCGGTTTCACCTGGCAGCCGTTAGGATTGCCAGTGTCAATACGTCTGGAAGCAATACCTTCGGGAGAGGGCCTGGAGAAAAGGGAAGCCTCCTAAGCCACTGGTGGTATTGCGCCCTGGTAACAGGCACCACTGAAAACAATCAAGAGATTCCTGCCAAAAACAAAACAAAACCAGAGAGCCGGCCACATGATGTGGCAATCCACCTCCTGGCTGTCTTTGCACAGTAAAGTATCATTTGGGGAGACCCGGGCAGGCCAGCGACCCCTGCACACCTATTGACAAGAGCCAAGGCTTGAAAGTAAAAACACAGTGTCATGGTGTGTGATCCTTTTAATGTCATGTTGGAGTCTGTTGGCTAGTATCTTGTTGAGGATTTTTGCATCTAAGTTCATCGGTGATATTGCTCTCCAGTTTTCTTTTCTTGTAGTATCTTTGTCTGGTTTGGGGATCAGGTGGATGGCTTCGTACAATGAGTTTGGGAGTGTTCTTTCCTCTGCAGTGTTTTGGAAGCGTTTGCAGAACCATGTGTACTTTAGAGAGACACGGGTGCCCCAGCTGTCACTAGCCACCTATTGACAACAGCCAAGTCTTGAAAATAAAAACACAATGTCCATCCCCAGATGAATGGAAAGTGAAGAGTTGGTACACATAGAGCATGGAATACTGCTCAGCCATGAAACAGAATAATATCCTGCCATTTCCAGCATCTTCGATAGATCCGGAGTTCCCTGTACTCAGCATGGGACGTCCAACAGTGAAAGAGAAAATTCCAACGATAGCACGTATAGGTGGCATCTCAAAGTCGATACCAGGAAAGTAGAAAGCACAAACAGAGTCACAGATTTAGAACGCAAGTACAGGGTTTCGAGAGGGCAAAGGCATGCGGAGGTGGGTTGAATGAGGAGGGTGGGATTAACACATGCATTCTAATATGTATTAAGCAGACGATCCACAACCACCTTCTACAAAGCACAGGGAGCGGTCGGCACCACCCTGGACTAAGCTACGTGGGAAGAGAATGTGAAAGAGAATGGATGTGTATATATATACATACACGGAGAACTGAATCAAGGTGCTGCACAGCGAAAGTCAACAGCATTGTAAATTCACTAGACATGGACAGAAATTAGAATCTCTATAAAAAGCAAAATGATCGAGATCCAGTATGTTCCTCTCAGGCCTCAGAGAGATGCGCGGGTGTCACTTCCCTGGAGCGTGAGCAGGCTTGGGCACCAAAGTTGGAGTGTGGTCACAGTGAGGCAGGTCGGCGCGGGAGTGGGTCGCACCAGCGAATTAACCCCTTTGGACCTGTGGTGCCTGGTCCCTTCTGGTTGGCAGCAGTCTCTGTAGATGTAGGTGTGCCCTCCTGCAGCTAAGCCAAGCCCACTGCAGCCAGAGGATGGTGGTCCGACATGCACAACAGTGTTCAAACATCACCTGGTGTCCAGGTCTCCTGCTGGTGGGGTTCCCGCCATTCACCTCCTTCCTTAGAGTCACCCCACTTGCCTCCGACAACACACTCTTCAGGAGGGGTTTGCAGGGGGTGTGATGAATCGAGAGTGGGAAGGGTAAGTGGGAGAAGGAGTGAGACACAAGCCCTTAGGTGTCTGTCCGGACACGTTCCTCTCTAATTCATGTTCCAAGAACATGCGTGTGCGCAAGGTCTGCGTTCCTGGGGAATCCGACCAGCTGTGGGAAAATGCTGCCGCCTTGTGGCCGCCTCCTGTAACTACAACGTTCCAAAGGGAGCTCAGCGGCCCTTCCTGTTCAAAAGGCCAGCGGGGTTGTAATTGACACCCCCGCTGCAAAAATGTCCTGGGGATAGGCACTGGAAAAGAGCCCGAAACAGGATTGATTGGCAACAGGCGGTTTCAAGAGGTAAGTTGAATTCACCATGCGTGTTTTGTTTCCCTTTGTGTTGGTTTCTAAGAAAGGCCCAGGAAATATGCTCCACGCCCATGCGAATGGGAGAAATGGAAATTGAAACGCCTTCGCGGTTTCACCTGGCAGCCGTTAGGATTGCCAGTGTCAATACGTCTGGAAGCAATACCTTCGGGAGAGGGCCTGGAGAAAAGGGAAGCCTCCTAAGCCACTGGTGGTATTGCGCCCTGGTAACAGGCACCACTGAAAACAATCAAGAGATTCCTGCCAAAAACAAAACAAAACCAGAGAGCCGGCCACATGATGTGGCAATCCACCTCCTGGCTGTCTTTGCACAGTAAAGTATCATTTGGGGAGACCCGGGCAGGCCAGCGACCCCTGCACACCTATTGACAAGAGCCAAGGCTTGAAAGTAAAAACACAGTGTCATGGTGTGTGATCCTTTTAATGTCATGTTGGAGTCTGTTGGCTAGTATCTTGTTGAGGATTTTTGCATCTAAGTTCATCGGTGATATTGCTCTCCAGTTTTCTTTTCTTGTAGTATCTTTGTCTGGTTTGGGGATCAGGTGGATGGCTTCGTACAATGAGTTTGGGAGTGTTCTTTCCTCTGCAGTGTTTTGGAAGCGTTTGCAGAACCATGTGTACTTTAGAGAGACACGGGTGCCCCAGCTGTCACTAGCCACCTATTGACAACAGCCAAGTCTTGAAAGTAAAAACACAATGTCCATCCCCAGATGAATGGAAAGTGAAGAGTTGGTACACATAGAGCATGGAATACTGCTCAGCCATGAAACAGAATAATATCCTGCCATTTCCAGCATCTTCGATAGATCCGGAGTTCCCTGTACTCAGCATGGGACGTCCAACAGAGAAAGAGAAAATTCCAACGATAGCACGTATAGGTGGCATCTCAAAGTCGATACCAGGAAAGTAGAAAGCACAAACAGAGTCACAGATTTAGAACGCAAGTACAGGGTTTCGAGAGGGCAAAGGCATGCGGAGGTGGGTTGAATGAGGAGGGTGGGATTAACACATGCATTCTAATATGTATTAAGCAGACGATCCACAACCACCTTCTACAAAGCACAGGGAGCGGTCGGCACCACCCTGGACTAAGCTACGTGGGAAGAGAATGCGAAAGAGAATGGATGTGTATATATATACATACACGGAGAACTGAATCAAGGTGCTGCACAGCGAAAGTCAACAGCATTGTAAATTCACTAGACATGGACAGAAATTAGAATCTCTATAAAAAGCAAAATGATCGAGATCCAGTATGTTCCTCTCAGGCCTCAGAGAGATGCGCGGGTGTCACTTCCCTGGAGCGTGAGCAGGCTTGGGCACCAAAGTTGGAGTGTGGTCACAGTGAGGCAGGTCGGCGCGGGAGTGGGTCGCACCAGCGAATTAACCCCTTTGGACCTGTGGTGCCTGGTCCCTTCTGGTTGGCAGCAGTCTCTGTAGATGTAGGTGTGCCCTCCTGCAGCTAAGCCAAGCCCACTGCAGCCAGAGGATGGTGGTCCGACATGCACAACAGTGTTCAAACATCACCTGGTGTCCAGGTCTCCAGCTGGTGGGGTTCCCGCCATTCACCTCCTTCCTTAGAGTCACCCCACTTGCCTCCGACAACACACTCTTCAGGAGGGGTTTGCAGGGGGTGTGATGAATCGAGAGTGGGAAGGGTAAGTGGGAGAAGGAGTGAGACACAAGCCCTTAGGTGTCTGTCCGGACACGTTCCTCTCTAATTCATATTCCAAGAACACGCGTGTGCGCAAGGTCTGCGTTCCTGGGGAATCCGACCAGCTGTGGGAAAATGCTGCCGCCTTGTGGCCGCCTCCTGTAACTACAACGTTCCAAAGGGAGCTCAGCGGCCCTTCCTGTTCAAAAGGCCAGCGGGGTTGTAATTGACACCCCCGCTGCAAAAATGTCCTGGGGATAGGCACTGGAAAAGAGCCCGAAACAGGATTGATTGGCAACAGGCGGTTTCAAGAGGTAAGTTGAATTCACCATGCGTGTTTTGTTTCCCTTTGTGTTGGTTTCTAAGAAAGGCCCAGGAAATATGCTCCACGCCCATGCGAATGGGAGAAATGGAAATTGAAACGCCTTCGCGGTTTCACCTGGCAGCCGTTAGGATTGCCAGTGTCAATACGTCTGGAAGCAATACCTTCGGGAGAGGGCCTGGAGAAAAGGGAAGCCTCCTAAGCCACTGGTGGTATTGCGCCCTGGTAACAGGCACCACTGAAAACAATCAAGAGATTCCTGCCAAAAACAAAACAAAACCAGAGAGCCGGCCACATGATGTGGCAATCCACCTCCTGGCTGTCTTTGCACAGTAAAGTATCATTTGGGGAGACCCGGGCAGGCCAGCGACCCCTGCACACCTATTGACAAGAGCCAAGGCTTGAAAGTAAAAACACAGTGTCATGGTGTGTGATCCTTTTAATGTCATGTTGGAGTCTGTTGGCTAGTATCTTGTTGAGGATTTTTGCATCTAAGTTCATCGGTGATATTGCTCTCCAGTTTTCTTTTCTTGTAGTATCTTTGTCTGGTTTGGGGATCAGGTGGATGGCTTCGTACAATGAGTTTGGGAGTGTTCTTTCCTCTGCAGTGTTTTGGAAGCGTTTGCAGAACCATGTGTACTTTAGAGAGACACGGGTGCCCCAGCTGTCACTAGCCACCTATTGACAACAGCCAAGTCTTGAAAGTAAAAACACAATGTCCATCCCCAGATGAATGGAAAGTGAAGAGTTGGTACACATAGAGCATGGAATACTGCTCAGCCATGAAACAGAATAATATCCTGCCATTTCCAGCATCTTCGATAGATCCGGAGTTCCCTGTACTCAGCATGGGACGTCCAACAGAGAAAGAGAAAATTCCAACGATAGCACGTATAGGTGGCATCTCAAAGTCGATACCAGGAAAGTAGAAAGCACAAACAGAGTCACAGATTTAGAACGCAAGTACAGGGTTTCGAGAGGGCAAAGGCATGCGGAGGTGGGTTGAATGAGGAGGGTGGGATTAACACATGCATTCTAATATGTATTAAGCAGACGATCCACAACCACCTTCTACAAAGCACAGGGAGCGGTCGGCACCACCCTGGACTAAGCTACGTGGGAAGAGAATGCGAAAGAGAATGGATGTGTATATATATACATACACGGAGAACTGAATCAAGGTGCTGCACAGCGAAAGTCAACAGCATTGTAAATTCACCAGACATGGACAGAAATTAGAATCTCTATAAAAAGCAAAATGATCGAGATCCAGTATGTTCCTCTCAGGCCTCAGAGAGATGCGCGGGTGTCACTTCCCTGGAGCGTGAGCAGGCTTGGGCACCAAAGTTGGAGTGTGGTCACAGTGAGGCAGGTTGGCGCGGGAGTGGGTCGCACCAGCGAATTAACCCCTTTGGACCTGTGGTGCCTGGTCCCTTCTGGTTGGCAGCAGTCTCTGTAGATGTAGGTGTGCCCTCCTGCAGCTAAGCCAAGCCCACTGCAGCCAGAGGATGGTGGTCCGACATGCACAACAGTGTTCAAACATCACCTGGTGTCCAGGTCTCCAGCTGGTGGGGTTCCCGCCATTCACCTCCTTCCTTAGAGTCACCCCACTTGCCTCCGACAACACACTCTTCAGGAGGGGTTTGCAGGGGGTGTGATGAATCGAGAGTGGGAAGGGTAAGTGGGAGAAGGAGTGAGACACAAGCCCTTAGGTGTCTGTCCGGACACGTTCCTCTCTAATTCATATTCCAAGAACACGCGTGTGCGCAAGGTCTGCGTTCCTGGGGAATCCGACCAGCTGTGGGAAAATGCTGCCGCCTTGTGGCCGCCTCCTGTAACTACAACGTTCCAAAGGGAGCTCAGCGGCCCTTCCTGTTCAAAAGGCCAGCGGGGTTGTAATTGACACCCCCGCTGCAAAAATGTCCTGGGGATAGGCACTGGAAAAGAGCCCGAAACAGGATTGATTGGCAACAGGCGGTTTCAAGAGGTAAGTTGAATTCACCATGCCTGTTTTGTTTCCCTTTGTGTTGTTTTCTAAGAAAGGCCCAGGAAATATGCTCCACGCCCATGCGAATGGGAGAAATGGAAATTGAAACGCCTTCGCGGTTTCACCTGGCAGCCGTTAGGATTGCCAGTGTCAATACGTCTGGAAGCAATACCTTCGGGAGAGGGCCTGGAGAAAAGGGAAGCCTCCTAAGCCACTGGTGGTATTGCGCCCTGGTAACAGGCACCACTGAAAACAATCAAGAGATTCCTGCCAAAAACAAAACAAAACCAGAGAGCCGGCCACATGATGTGGCAATCCACCTCCTGGCTGTCTTTGCACAGTAAAGTATCATTTGGGGAGACCCGGGCAGGCCAGCGACCCCTGCACACCTATTGACAAGAGCCAAGGCTTGAAAGTAAAAACACAGTGTCATGGTGTGTGATCCTTTTAATGTCATGTTGGAGTCTGTTGGCTAGTATCTTGTTGAGGATTTTTGCATCTAAGTTCATCGGTGATATTGCTCTCCAGTTTTATTTTCTTGTAGTATCTTTGTCTGGTTTGGGGATCAGGGGGATGGCTTCGTACAATGAGTTTGGAAGTGTTCTTCCCTCTGCAGTGTTTTGGAAGCATTTGCAGAACCATGTGTACTTTAGAGAGACACGGGTGCCCCAGCTGTCACTAGCCACCTATTGACAACAGCCAAGTCTTGAAAGTAAAAACACAATGTCCATCCCCAGATGAATGGATAGTGAAGAGATGGTACACATAGAGCATGGAATACTGCTCAGCCATGAAACAGAATAAAATCCTGCCATTTCCAGCATCTTCGATAGATCCGGAGTTCCCTGTACTCAGCATGGGACGTCCAACAGAGAAAGAGAAAATTCCAACGATAGCACGTATAGGTGGCATCTCAAAGTCGATACCAGGAAAGTAGAAAGCACAAACAGAGTCACAGATTTAGAACGCAAGTACAGGGTTTCGAGAGGGCAAAGGCATGCGGAGGTGGGTTGAATGAGGAGGGTGGGATTAACACATGCATTCTAATATGTATTAAGCAGACGATCCACAACCACCTTTTACAAAGCACAGGGAGCGGTCGGCACCACCCTGGACTAAGCTACGTGGGAAGGGAATGTGAAAGAGAATGGTTGTGTATATATATACATACACGGAGAACTGAATCAAGGTGCTGCACAGCGAAAGTCAACAGCATTGTAAATTCACTAGACATGGACAGAAATTAGAATCTCTATAAAAAGCAAAATGATCGAGATCCAGTATGTTCCTCTCAGGCCTCAGAGAGATGCGCGGGTGTCACTTCCCTGGAGCGTGAGCAGGCTTGGGCACCAAAGTTGGAGTGTGGTCACAGTGAGGCAGGTCGGCGCGGGAGTGGGTCGCACCAGCGAATTAACCCCTTTGGACCTGTGGTGCCTGGTCCCTTCTGGTTGGCAGCAGTCTCTGTAGATGTAGGTGTGCCCTCCTGCAGCTAAGCCAAGCCCACTGCAGCCAGAGGATGGTGGTCCGACATGCACAACAGTGTTCAAACATCACCTGGTGTCCAGGTCTCCTGCTGGTGGGGTTCCCGCCATTCACCTCCTTCCTTAGAGTCACCCCACTTGCCTCCGACAACACACTCTTCAGGAGGGGTTTGCAGGGGGTGTGATGAATCGAGAGTGGGAAGGGTAAGTGGGAGAAGGAGTGAGACACAAGCCCTTAGGTGTCTGTCCGGACACGTTCCTCTCTAATTCATATTCCAAGAACACGCGTGTGCGCAAGGTCTGCGTTCCTGGGGAATCCGACCAGCTGTGGGAAAATGCTGCCGCCTTGTGGCCGCCTCCTGTAACTACAGCGTTCCAAAGGGAGCTCAGCGGCCCTTCCTGTTCAAAAGGCCAGCGGGGTTGTAATTGACACCCCCGCTGCAAAAATGTCCTGGGGATAGGCACTGGAAAAGAGCCCGAAACAGGATTGATTGGCAACAGGCGGTTTCAAGAGGTAAGTTGAATTCACCATGCCTGTTTTGTTTCCCTTTGTGTTGTTTTCTAAGAAAGGCCCAGGAAATATGCTCCACGCCCATGCGAATGGGAGAAATGGAAATTGAAACGCCTTCGCGGTTTCACCTGGCAGCCGTTAGGATTGCCAGTGTCAATACGTCTGGAAGCAATACCTTCGGGAGAGGGCCTGGAGAAAAGGGAAGCCTCCTAAGCCACTGGTGGTATTGCGCCCTGGTAACAGGCACCACTGAAAACAATCAAGAGATTCCTGCCAAAAACAAAACAAAACCAGAGAGCCGGCCACATGATGTGGCAATCCACCTCCTGGCTGTCTTTGCACAGTAAAGTATCATTTGGGGAGACCCGGGCAGGCCAGCGACCCCTGCACACCTATTGACAAGAGCCAAGGCTTGAAAGTAAAAACACAGTGTCATGGTGTGTGATCCTTTTAATGTCATGTTGGAGTCTGTTGGCTAGTATCTTGTTGAGGATTTTTGCATCTAAGTTCATCGGTGATATTGCTCTCCAGTTTTCTTTTCTTGTAGTATCTTTGTCTGGTTTGGGGATCAGGTGGATGGCTTCGTACAATGAGTTTGGGAGTGTTCTTTCCTCTGCAGTGTTTTGGAAGCGTTTGCAGAACCATGTGTACTTTAGAGAGACACGGGTGCCCCAGCTGTCACTAGCCACCTATTGACAACAGCCAAGTCTTGAAAGTAAAAACACAATGTCCATCCCCAGATGAATGGAAAGTGAAGAGTTGGTACACATAGAGCATGGAATACTGCTCAGCCATGAAACAGAATAATATCCTGCCATTTCCAGCATCTTCGATAGATCCGGAGTTCCCTGTACTCAGCATGGGACGTCCAACAGAGAAAGAGAAAATTCCAACGATAGCACGTATAGGTGGCATCTCAAAGTCGATACCAGGAAAGTAGAAAGCACAAACAGAGTCACAGATTTAGAACGCAAGTACAGGGTTTCGAGAGGGCAAAGGCATGCGGAGGTGGGTTGAATGAGGAGGGTGGGATTAACACATGCATTCTAATATGTATTAAGCAGACGATCCACAACCACCTTCTACAAAGCACAGGGAGCGGTCGCCACCACCCTGGACTAAGCTACGTGGGAAGAGAATGCGAAAGAGAATGGATGTGTATATATATACATACACGGAGAACTGAATCAAGGTGCTGCACAGCGAAAGTCAACAGCATTGTAAATTCACTAGACATGGACAGAAATTAGAATCTCTATAAAAAGCAAAATGATCGAGATCCAGTATGTTCCTCTCAGGCCTCAGAGAGATGCGCGGGTGTCACTTCCCTGGAGCGTGAGCAGGCTTGGGCACCAAAGTTGGAGTGTGGTCACAGTGAGGCAGGTCGGCGCGGGAGTGGGTCGCACCAGCGAATTAACCCCTTTGGACCTGTGGTGCCTGGTCCCTTCTGGTTGGCAGCAGTCTCTGTAGATGTAGGTGTGCCCTCCTGCAGCTAAGCCAAGCCCACTGCAGCCAGAGGATGGTGGTCCGACATGCACAACAGTGTTCAAACATCACCTGGTGTCCAGGTCTCCTGCTGGTGGGGTTCCCGCCATTCACCTCCTTCCTTAGAGTCACCCCACTTGCCTCCGACAACACACTCTTCAGGAGGGGTTTGCAGGGGGTGTGATGAATCGAGAGTGGGAAGGGTAAGTGGGAGAAGGAGTGAGACACAAGCCCTTAGGTGTCTGTCCGGACACGTTCCTCTCTAATTCATATTCCAAGAACACGCGTGTGCGCAAGGTCTGCGTTCCTGGGGAATCCGACCAGCTGTGGGAAAATGCTGCCGCCTTGTGGCCGCCTCCTGTAACTACAACGTTCCAAAGGGAGCTCAGCGGCTCTTCCTGTTCAAAAGGCCAGCGGGGTTGTAATTGACACCCCCGCTGCAAAAATGTCCTGGGGATAGGCACTGGAAAAGAGCCCAAAACAGGATTGATTGGCAACAGGCGGTTTCAAGAGGTAAGTTGAATTCACCATGCGTGTTTTGTTTCCCTTTGTGTTGTTTTCTAAGAAAGGCCCAGGAAATATGCTCCTCGCCCATGCGAATGGGAGAAATGGAAATTGAAACGCCTTCGCGGTTTCACCTGGCAGCTGTTAGGATTGCCAGTATCAATACGTCTGGAAGCAATACCTTCGGGAGAGGGCCTGGAGAAAAGGGAAGCCTCCTAAGCCACTGGTGGTATTGCGCCCTGGTAACAGGCACCACTGAAAACAATCAAGAGATTCCTGCCAAAAACAAAACAAAACCAGAGAGCTGGCCACATGATGTGGCAATCCACCTCCTGGCTGTCTTTGCACAGTAAAGTATCATTTGGGGAGACCCGGGCAGGCCAGCGACCCCTGCACACCTATTGACAAGAGCCAAGGCTTGAAAGTAAAAACACAGTGTCATGGTGTGTGATCCTTTTAATGTCATGTTGGAGTCTGTTGGCTAGTATCTTGTTGAGGATTTTTGCATCTAAGTTCATCGGTGATATTGCTCTCCAGTTTTCTTTTCTTGTAGTATATTTGTCTGGTTTGGGGATCAGGGGGATGGCTTCGTACAATGAGTTTGGGAGTGTTCTTTCCTCTGCAGTGTTTTGGAAGCGTTTGCAGAACCATGTGTACTTTAGAGAGACACGGGTGCCCCAGCTGTCACTAGCCACCTATTGACAACAGCCAAGTCTTGAAAGTAAAAACACAATGTCCAACCCAGATGAATGGAAAGTGAAGAGATGGTACACATAGAGCATGGAATACTGCTCAGCCATGAAACAGAATAATATCCTGCCATTTCCAGCATCTTCGATAGATCCGGAGTTCCCTGTACTCAGCATGGGACGTCCAACAGAGAAAGAGAAAATTCCAACGATAGCACGTATAGGTGGCATCTCAAAGTCGATACCAGGAAAGTAGAAAGCACAAACAGAGTCACAGATTTAGAACGCAAGTACAGGGTTTCGAGAGGGCAAAGGCATGCGGAGGTGGGTTGAATGAGGAGGGTGGGATTAACACATGCATTCTAATATGTATTAAGCAGACGATCCACAACCACCTTTTACAAAGCACAGGGAGCGGTCGGCACCACCCTGGACTAAGCTACGTGGGAAGGGAATGTGAAAGAGAATGGTTGTGTATATATATACATACACGGAGAACTGAATCAAGGTGCTGCACAGCGAAAGTCAACAGCATTGTAAATTCACTAGACATGGACAGAAATTAGAATCTCTATAAAAAGCAAAATGATCAAGATCCAGTATGTTCCTCTCAGGCCTCAGAGAGATGCGCGGGTGTCACTTCCCTGGAGCGTGAGCAGGCTTGGGCACCAAAGTTGGAGTGTGGTCACAGTGAGGCAGGTCGGCGCGGGAGTGGGTCGCACCAGCGAATTAACCCCTTTGGACCTGTGGTGCCTGGTCCCTTCTGGTTGGCAGCAGTCTCTGTAGATGTAGGTGTGCCCTCCTGCAGCTAAGCCAAGCCCACTGCAGCCAGAGGATGGTGGTCCGACATGCACAACAGTGTTCAAACATCACCTGGTGTCCAGGTCTCCAGCTGGTGGGGTTCCCGCCATTCACCTCCTTCCTTAGAGTCACCCCACTTGCCTCCGACAACACACTCTTCAGGAGGGGTTTGCAGGGGGTGTGATGAATCGAGAGTGGGAAGGGTAAGTGGGAGAAGGAGTGAGACACAAGCCCTTAGGTGTCTGTCCGGACACGTTCCTCTCTAATTCATATTCCAAGATAACGCGTGTGCGCAAGGTCTGCGTTCCTGGGGAATCCGACCAGCTGTGGGAAAATGCTGCCGCCTTGTGGCCGCCTCCTGTAACTACAACGTTCCAAAGGGAGCTCAGCGGCCCTTCCTGTTCAAAAGGCCAGCGGGGTTGTAATTGACACCCCCGCTGCAAAAATGTCCTGGGGATAGGCACTGGAAAAGAGCCCGAAACAGGATTGATTGGCAACAGGCGGTTTCAAGAGGTAAGTTGAATTCACCATGCATGTTTTGTTTCCCTTTGTGTTGGTTTCTAAGAAAGGCCCAGGAAATATGCTCCACGCCCATGCGAATGGGAGAAATGGAAATTGAAACGCCTTCGCGGTTTCACCTGGCAGCCGTTAGGATTGCCAGTGTCAATACGTCTGGAAGCAATACCTTCGGGAGAGGGCCTGGAGAAAAGGGAAGCCTCCTAAGCCACTGGTGGTATTGCGCCCTGGTAACAGGCACCACTGAAAACAATCAAGAGATTCCTGCCAAAGAAAAACAAAACCAGAGAGCCGGCCACATGATGTGGCAATCCACCTCCTGGCTGTCTTTGCACAGTAAAGTATCATTTGGGGAGACCCGGGCAGGCCAGCGACCCCTGCACACCTATTGACAAGAGCCAAGGCTTGAAAGTAAAAACACAGTGTCATGGTGTGTGATCCTTTTAATGTCATGTTGGAGTCTGTTGTCTAGTATCTTGTTGAGGATTTTTGCATCTAAGTTCATCAGTGATATTGCTCTCCAATTTTCTTTTCTTGTAGTATCTTTGTCTGGTTTGGGGATCAGGTGGATGGCTTCGTACAATGAGTTTGGGAGTGTTCTTTCCTCTGCAGTGTTTTGGAAGCGTTTGCAGAACCATGTGTACTTTAGAGAGACACGGGTGCCCCAGCTGTCACTAGCCACCTATTGACAACAGCCAAGTCTTGAAAGTAAAAACACAATGTCCATCCCCAGATGAATGGAAAGTGAAGAGTTGGTACACATAGAGCATGGAATACTGCTCAGCCATGAAACAGAATAAAATCCTGCCATTTCCAGCATCTTCGATAGATCCGGAGTTCCCTGTACTCAGCATGGGACGTCCAACAGAGAAAGAGAAAATTCCAACGATAGCACGTATAGGTGGCATCTCAAAGTCGATACCAGGAAAGTAGAAAGCACAAACAGAGTCACAGATTTAGAACGCAAGTACAGGGTTTCGAGAGGGCAAAGGCATGCGGAGGTGGGTTGAATGAGGAGGGTGGGATTAACACATGCATTCTAATATGTATTAAGCAGACGATCCACAACCACCTTCTACAAAGCACAGGGAGCGGTCGGCAACACCCTGGACTAAGCTACGTGGGAAGAGAATGCGAAAGAGAATGGATGTGTATATATATACATACACGGAGAACTGAATCAAGGTGCTGCACAGCGAAAGTCAACAGCATTGTAAATTCACTAGACATGGACAGAAATTAGAATCTCTATAAAAAGCAAAATGATCAAGATCCAGTATGTTCCTCTCAGGCCTCAGAGAGATGCGCGGGTGTCAGTTCCCTGGAGCATGAGCAGGCTTGGGCACCAAAGTTGGAGTGTGGTCACAGTGAGGCAGGTCGGCGCGGGAGTGGGTCGCACCAGCGAATTAACCCCTTTGGACCTGTGGTGCCTGGTCCCTTCTGGTTGGCAGCAGTCTCTGTAGATGTAGGTGTGCCCTCCTGCAGCTAAGCCAAGCCCACTGCAGCCAGAGGATGGTGGTCCGACATGCACAACAGTGTTCAAACATCACCTGGTGTCCAGGTCTCCTGCTGGTGGGGTTCCTGCCATTCACCTCCTTCCTTAGAGTCACCCCACTTGCCTCCGACAACACACTCTTCAGGAGGGGTTTGCAGGGGGTGTGATGAATCGAGAGTGGGAAGGGTAAGTGGGAGAAGGAGTGAGACACAAGCCCTTAGGTGTCTGTCCGGACACGTTCCTCTCTAATTCATATTCCAAGAACACGCGTGTGCGCAAGGTCTGCGTTCCTGGGGAATCCGACCAGCTGTGGGAAAATGCTGCCGCCTTGTGGCCGCCTCCTGTAACTACAGCGTTCCAAAGGGAGCTCAGCGGCCCTTCCTGTTCAAAAGGCCAGCGGGGTTGTAATTGACACCCCCGCTGCAAAAATGTCCTGGGGATAGGCACTGGAAAAGAGCCCGAAACAGGATTGATTGGCAACAGGCGGTTTCAAGAGGTAAGTTGAATTCACCATGCCTGTTTTGTTTCCCTTTGTGTTGTTTTCTAAGAAAGGCCCAGGAAATATGCTCCACGCCCATGCGAATGGGAGAAATGAAAATTGAAACGCCTTCGCGGTTTCACCTGGCAGCCGTTAGGATTGCCAGTGTCAATACGTCTGGAAGCAATACCTTCGGGAGAGGGCCTGGAGAAAAGGGAAGCCTCCTAAGCCACTGGTGGTATTGCGCCCTGGTAACAGGCACCACTGAAAACAATCAAGAGATTCCTGCCAAAAACAAAACAAAACCAGAGAGCCGGCCACATGATGTGGCAATCCACCTCCTGGCTGTCTTTGCACAGTAAAGTATCATTTGGGGAGACCCGGGCAGGCCAGCGACCCCTGCACACCTATTGACAAGAGCCAAGGCTTGAAAGTAAAAACACAGTGTCATGGTGTGTGATCCTTTTAATGTCATGTTGGAGTCTGTTGTCTAGTATCTTGTTGAGGATTTTTGCATCTAAGTTCATCGGTGATATTGCTCTCCAGCTTTATTTTCTTGTAGTATCTTTGTCTGGTTTGGGGATCAGGGGGATGGCTTCGTACAATGAGTTTGGAAGTGTTCTTTCCTCTGCAGTGTTTTGGAAGCATTTGCAGAACCATGTGTACTTTAGAGAGACACGGGTGCCCCAGCTGTCACTAGCCACCTATTGACAACAGCCAAGTCTTGAAAGTAAAAACACAATGTCCATCCCCAGATGAATGGATAGTGAAGAGATGGTACACATAGAGCATGGAATACTGCTCAGCCATGAAACAGAATAAAATCCTGCCATTTCCAGCATCTTCGATAGATCCGGAGTTCCCTGTACTCAGCATGGGACGTCCAACAGAGAAAGAGAAAATTCCAACGATAGCACGTATAGGTGGCATCTCAAAGTCGATACCAGGAAAGTAGAAAGCACAAACAGAGTCACAGATTTAGAACGCAAGTACAGGGTTTCGAGAGGGCAAAGGCATGCGGAGGTGGGTTGAATGAGGAGGGTGGGATTAACACATGCATTCTAATATGTATTAAGCAGACGATCCACAACCACCTTTTACAAAGCACAGGGAGCGGTCGGCACCACCCTGGACTAAGCTACGTGGGAAGGGAATGTGAAAGAGAATGGTTGTGTATATATATACATACACGGAGAACTGAATCAAGGTGCTGCACAGCGAAAGTCAACAGCATTGTAAATTCACTAGACATGGACAGAAATTAGAATCTCTATAAAAAGCAAAATGATCAAGATCCAGTATGTTCCTCTCAGGCCTCAGAGAGATGCGCGGGTGTCACTTCCCTGGAGCGTGAGCAGGCTTGGGCACCAAAGTTGGAGTGTGGTCACAGTGAGGCAGGTCGGCGCGGGAGTGGGTCGCACCAGCGAATTAACCCCTTTGGACCTGTGGTGCCTGGTCCCTTCTGGTTGGCAGCAGTCTCTGTAGATGTAGGTGTGCCCTCCTGCAGCTAAGCCAAGCCCACTGCAGCCAGAGGATGGTGGTCCGACATGCACAACAGTGTTCAAACATCACCTGGTGTCCAGGTCTCCAGCTGGTGGGGTTCCCGCCATTCACCTCCTTCCTTAGAGTCACCCCACTTGCCTCCGACAACACACTCTTCAGGAGGGGTTTGCAGGGGGTGTGATGAATCGAGAGTGGGAAGGGTAAGTGGGAGAAGGAGTGAGACACAAGCCCTTAGGTGTCTGTCCGGACACGTTCCTCTCTAATTCATATTCCAAGATAACGCGTGTGCGCAAGGTCTGCGTTCCTGGGGAATCCGACCAGCTGTGGGAAAATGCTGCCGCCTTGTGGCCGCCTCCTGTAACTACAACGTTCCAAAGGGAGCTCAGCGGCCCTTCCTGTTCAAAAGGCCAGCGGGGTTGTAATTGACACCCCCGCTGCAAAAATGTCCTGGGGATAGGCACTGGAAAAGAGCCCGAAACAGGATTGATTGGCAACAGGCGGTTTCAAGAGGTAAGTTGAATTCACCATGCATGTTTTGTTTCCCTTTGTGTTGGTTTCTAAGAAAGGCCCAGGAAATATGCTCCACGCCCATGCGAATGGGAGAAATGGAAATTGAAACGCCTTCGCGGTTTCACCTGGCAGCCGTTAGGATTGCCAGTGTCAATACGTCTGGAAGCAATACCTTCGGGAGAGGGCCTGGAGAAAAGGGAAGCCTCCTAAGCCACTGGTGGTATTGCGCCCTGGTAACAGGCACCACTGAAAACAATCAAGAGATTCCTGCCAAAGAAAAACAAAACCAGAGAGCCGGCCACATGATGTGGCAATCCACCTCCTGGCTGTCTTTGCACAGTAAAGTATCATTTGGGGAGACCCGGGCAGGCCAGCGACCCCTGCACACCTATTGACAAGAGCCAAGGCTTGAAAGTAAAAACACAGTGTCATGGTGTGTGATCCTTTTAATGTCATGTTGGAGTCTGTTGTCTAGTATCTTGTTGAGGATTTTTGCATCTAAGTTCATCAGTGATATTGCTCTCCAATTTTCTTTTCTTGTAGTATCTTTGTCTGGTTTGGGGATCAGGTGGATGGCTTCGTACAATGAGTTTGGGAGTGTTCTTTCCTCTGCAGTGTTTTGGAAGCGTTTGCAGAACCATGTGTACTTTAGAGAGACACGGGTGCCCCAGCTGTCACTAGCCACCTATTGACAACAGCCAAGTCTTGAAAGTAAAAACACAATGTCCATCCCCAGATGAATGGAAAGTGAAGAGTTGGTACACATAGAGCATGGAATACTGCTCAGCCATGAAACAGAATAAAATCCTGCCATTTCCAGCATCTTCGATAGATCCGGAGTTCCCTGTACTCAGCATGGGACGTCCAACAGAGAAAGAGAAAATTCCAACGATAGCACGTATAGGTGGCATCTCAAAGTCGATACCAGGAAAGTAGAAAGCACAAACAGAGTCACAGATTTAGAACGCAAGTACAGGGTTTCGAGAGGGCAAAGGCATGCGGAGGTGGGTTGAATGAGGAGGGTGGGATTAACACATGCATTCTAATATGTATTAAGCAGACGATCCACAACCACCTTCTACAAAGCACAGGGAGCGGTCGGCAACACCCTGGACTAAGCTACGTGGGAAGAGAATGCGAAAGAGAATGGATGTGTATATATATACATACACGGAGAACTGAATCAAGGTGCTGCACAGCGAAAGTCAACAGCATTGTAAATTCACTAGACATGGACAGAAATTAGAATCTCTATAAAAAGCAAAATGATCAAGATCCAGTATGTTCCTCTCAGGCCTCAGAGAGATGCGCGGGTGTCAGTTCCCTGGAGCATGAGCAGGCTTGGGCACCAAAGTTGGAGTGTGGTCACAGTGAGGCAGGTCGGCGCGGGAGTGGGTCGCACCAGCGAATTAACCCCTTTGGACCTGTGGTGCCTGGTCCCTTCTGGTTGGCAGCAGTCTCTGTAGATGTAGGTGTGCCCTCCTGCAGCTAAGCCAAGCCCACTGCAGCCAGAGGATGGTGGTCCGACATGCACAACAGTGTTCAAACATCACCTGGTGTCCAGGTCTCCTGCTGGTGGGGTTCCTGCCATTCACCTCCTTCCTTAGAGTCACCCCACTTGCCTCCGACAACACACTCTTCAGGAGGGGTTTGCAGGGGGTGTGATGAATCGAGAGTGGGAAGGGTAAGTGGGAGAAGGAGTGAGACACAAGCCCTTAGGTGTCTGTCCGGACACGTTCCTCTCTAATTCATATTCCAAGAACACGCGTGTGCGCAAGGTCTGCGTTCCTGGGGAATCCGACCAGCTGTGGGAAAATGCTGCCGCCTTGTGGCCGCCTCCTGTAACTACAGCGTTCCAAAGGGAGCTCAGCGGCCCTTCCTGTTCAAAAGGCCAGCGGGGTTGTAATTGACACCCCCGCTGCAAAAATGTCCTGGGGATAGGCACTGGAAAAGAGCCCGAAACAGGATTGATTGGCAACAGGCGGTTTCAAGAGGTAAGTTGAATTCACCATGCCTGTTTTGTTTCCCTTTGTGTTGTTTTCTAAGAAAGGCCCAGGAAATATGCTCCACGCCCATGCGAATGGGAGAAATGAAAATTGAAACGCCTTCGCGGTTTCACCTGGCAGCCGTTAGGATTGCCAGTGTCAATACGTCTGGAAGCAATACCTTCGGGAGAGGGCCTGGAGAAAAGGGAAGCCTCCTAAGCCACTGGTGGTATTGCGCCCTGGTAACAGGCACCACTGAAAACAATCAAGAGATTCCTGCCAAAAACAAAACAAAACCAGAGAGCCGGCCACATGATGTGGCAATCCACCTCCTGGCTGTCTTTGCACAGTAAAGTATCATTTGGGGAGACCCGGGCAGGCCAGCGACCCCTGCACACCTATTGACAAGAGCCAAGGCTTGAAAGTAAAAACACAGTGTCATGGTGTGTGATCCTTTTAATGTCATGTTGGAGTCTGTTGTCTAGTATCTTGTTGAGGATTTTTGCATCTAAGTTCATCGGTGATATTGCTCTCCAGCTTTATTTTCTTGTAGTATCTTTGTCTGGTTTGGGGATCAGGGGGATGGCTTCGTACAATGAGTTTGGAAGTGTTCTTTCCTCTGCAGTGTTTTGGAAGCATTTGCAGAACCATGTGTACTTTAGAGAGACACGGGTGCCCCAGCTGTCACTAGCCACCTATTGACAACAGCCAAGTCTTGAAAGTAAAAACACAATGTCCATCCCCAGATGAATGGATAGTGAAGAGATGGTACACATAGAGCATGGAATACTGCTCAGCCATGAAACAGAATAAAATCCTGCCATTTCCAGCATCTTCGATAGATCCGGAGTTCCCTGTACTCAGCATGGGACGTCCAACAGAGAAAGAGAAAATTCCAACGATAGCACGTATAGGTGGCATCTCAAAGTCGATACCAGGAAAGTAGAAAGCACAAACAGAGTCACAGATTTAGAACGCAAGTACAGGGTTTCGAGAGGGCAAAGGCATGCGGAGGTGGGTTGAATGAGGAGGGTGGGATTAACACATGCATTCTAATATGTATTAAGCAGACGATCCACAACCACCTTTTACAAAGCACAGGGAGCGGTCGGCACCACCCTGGACTAAGCTACGTGGGAAGGGAATGTGAAAGAGAATGGTTGTGTATATATATACATACACGGAGAACTGAATCAAGGTGCTGCACAGCGAAAGTCAACAGCATTGTAAATTCACTAGACATGGACAGAAATTAGAATCTCTATAAAAAGCAAAATGATCGAGATCCAGTATGTTCCTCTCAGGCCTCAGAGAGATGCGCGGGTGTCACTTCCCTGGAGCGTGAGCAGGCTTGGGCACCAAAGTTGGAGTGTGGTCACAGTGAGGCAGGTCGGCGCGGGAGTGGGTCGCACCAGCGAATTAACCCCTTTGGACCTGTGGTGCCTGGTCCCTTCTGGTTGGCAGCAGTCTCTGTAGATGTAGGTGTGCCCTCTTGCAGCTAAGCCAAGCCCACTGCAGCCAGAGGATGGTGGTCCGACATGCACAACAGTGTTCAAACATCACCTGGTGTCCAGGTCTCCAGCTGGTGGGGTTCCCGCCATTCACCTCCTTCCTTAGAGTCACCCCACTTGCCTCCGACAACACACTCTTCAGGAGGGGTTTGCAGGGGGTGTGATGAATCGAGAGTGGGAAGGGTAAGTGGGAGAAGGAGTGAGACACAAGCCCTTAGGTGTCTGTCCGGACACGTTCCTCTCTAATTCATATTCCAAGATAACGCGTGTGCGCAAGGTCTGCGTTCCTGGGGAATCCGACCAGCTGTGGGAAAATGCTGCCGCCTTGTGGCCGCCTCCTGTAACTACAACGTTCCAAAGGGAGCTCAGCGGCCCTTCCTGTTCAAAAGGCCAGCGGGGTTGTAATTGACACCCCCGCTGCAAAAATGTCCTGGGGATAGGCACTGGAAAAGAGCCCGAAACAGGATTGATTGGCAACAGGCGGTTTCAAGAGGTAAGTTGAATTCACCATGCATGTTTTGTTTCCCTTTGTGTTGGTTTCTAAGAAAGGCCCAGGAAATATGCTCCACGCCCATGCGAATGGGAGAAATGGAAATTGAAATGCCTTCGCGGTTTCACCTGGCAGCCGTTAGGATTGCCAGTGTCAATACGTCTGGAAGCAATACCTTCGGGAGAGGGCCTGGAGAAAAGGGAAGCCTCCTAAGCCACTGGTGGTATTGCGCCCTGGTAACAGGCACCACTGAAAACAATCAAGAGATTCCTGCCAAAGAAAAACAAAACCAGAGAGCCGGCCACATGATGTGGCAATCCACCTCCTGGCTGTCTTTGCACAGTAAAGTATCATTTGGGGAGACCCGGGCAGGCCAGCGACCCCTGCACACCTATTGACAAGAGCCAAGGCTTGAAAGTAAAAACACAGTGTCATGGTGTGTGATCCTTTTAATGTCATGTTGGAGTCTGTTGTCTAGTATCTTGTTGAGGATTTTTGCATCTAAGTTCATCAGTGATATTGCTCTCCAATTTTCTTTTCTTGTAGTATCTTTGTCTGGTTTGGGGATCAGGTGGATGGCTTCGTACAATGAGTTTGGGAGTGTTCTTTCCTCTGCAGTGTTTTGGAAGCGTTTGCAGAACCATGTGTACTTTAGAGAGACACGGGTGCCCCAGCTGTCACTAGCCACCTATTGACAACAGCCAAGTCTTGAAAGTAAAAACACAATGTCCATCCCCAGATGAATGGAAAGTGAAGAGTTGGTACACATAGAGCATGGAATACTGCTCAGCCATGAAACAGAATAAAATCCTGCCATTTCCAGCATCTTCGATAGATCCGGAGTTCCCTGTACTCAGCATGGGACGTCCAACAGAGAAAGAGAAAATTCCAACGATAGCACGTATAGGTGGCATCTCAAAGTTGATACCAGGAAAGTAGAAAGCACAAACAGAGTCACAGATTTAGAACGCAAGTACAGGGTTTCGAGAGGGCAAAGGCATGCGGAGGTGGGTTGAATGAGGAGGGTGGGATTAACACATGCATTCTAATATGTATTAAGCAGACGATCCACAACCACCTTCTACAAAGCACAGGGAGCGGTCGGCAACACCCGGGACTAAGCTACGTGGGAAGAGAATGCGAAAGAGAATGGATGTGTATATATATACATACACGGAGAACTGAATCAAGGTGCTGCACAGCGAAAGTCAACAGCATTGTAAATTCACTAGACATGGACAGAAATTAGAATCTCTATAAAAAGCAAAATGATCGAGATCCAGTATGTTCCTCTCAGGCCTCAGAGAGATGCGCGGGTGTCAGTTCCCTGGAGCATGAGCAGGCTTGGGCACCAAAGTTGGAGTGTGGTCACAGTGAGGCAGGTCGGCGCGGGAGTGGGTCGCACCAGCGAATTAACCCCTTTGGACCTGTGGTGCCTGGTCCCTTCTTGTTGGCAGCAGTCTCTGTAGATGTAGGTGTGCCCTCCTGCAGCTAAGCCAAGCCCACTGCAGCCAGAGGATGGTGGTCCGACATGCACAACAGTGTTCAAACATCACCTGGTGTCCAGGTCTCCTGCTGGTGGGGTTCCTGCCATTCACCTCCTTCCTTAGAGTCACCCCACTTGCCTCCGACAACACACTCTTCAGGAGGGGTTTGCAGGGGGTGTGATGAATCGAGAGTGGGAAGGGTAAGTGGGAGAAGGAGTGAGACACAAGCCCTTAGGTGTCTGTCCGGACACGTTCCTCTCTAATTCATATTCCAAGAACACGCGTGTGCGCAAGGTCTGCGTTCCTGGGGAATCCGACCAGCTGTGGGAAAATGCTGCCGCCTTGTGGCCGCCTCCTGTAACTACAGCGTTCCAAAGGGAGCTCAGCGGCCCTTCCTGTTCAAAAGGCCAGCGGGGTTGTAATTGACACCCCCGCTGCAAAAATGTCCTGGGGATAGGCACTGGAAAAGAGCCCGAAACAGGATTGATTGGCAACAGGCGGTTTCAAGAGGTAAGTTGAATTCACCATGCCTGTTTTGTTTCCCTTTGTGTTGTTTTCTAAGAAAGGCCCAGGAAATATGCTCCACGCCCATGCGAATGGGAGAAATGGAAATTGAAACGCCTTCGCGGTTTCACCTGGCAGCCGTTAGGATTGCCAGTGTCAATACGTCTGGAAGCAATACCTTCGGGAGAGGGCCTGGAGAAAAGGGAAGCCTCCTAAGCCACTGGTGGTATTGCGCCCTGGTAACAGGCACCACTGAAAACAATCAAGAGATTCCTGCCAAAAACAAAACAAAACCAGAGAGCCGGCCACATGATGTGGCAATCCACCTCCTGGCTGTCTTTGCACAGTAAAGTATCATTTGGGGAGACCCGGGCAGGCCAGCGACCCCTGCACACCTATTGACAAGAGCCAAGGCTTGAAAGTAAAAACACAGTGTCATGGTGTGTGATCCTTTTAATGTCATGTTGGAGTCTGTTGTCTAGTATCTTGTTGAGGATTTTTGCATCTAAGTTCATCGGTGATATTGCTCTCCAGTTTTATTTTCTTGTAGTATCTTTGTCTGGTTTGGGGATCAGGGGGATGGCTTCGTACAATGAGTTTGGAAGTGTTCTTTCCTCTGCAGTGTTTTGGAAGCATTTGCAGAACCATGTGTACTTTAGAGAGACACGGGTGCCCCAGCTGTCACTAGCCACCTATTGACAACAGCCAAGTCTTGAAAGTAAAAACACAATGTCCATCCCCAGATGAATGGATAGTGAAGAGATGGTACACATAGAGCAGGGAATACTGCTCAGCCATGAAACAGAATAAAATCCTGCCATTTCCAGCATCTTCGATAGATCCGGAGTTCCCTGTACTCAGCATGGGACGTCCAACAGAGAAAGAGAAAATTCCAACGATAGCACGTATAGGTGGCATCTCAAAGTCGATACCAGGAAAGTAGAAAGCACAAACAGAGTCACAGATTTAGAACGCAAGTACAGGGTTTCGAGAGGGCAAAGGCATGCGGAGGTGGGTTGAATGAGGAGGGTGGGATTAACACATGCATTCTAATATGTATTAAGCAGACGATCCACAACCACCTTTTACAAAGCACAGGGAGCGGTCGGCACCACCCTGGACTAAGCTACGTGGGAAGGGAATGTGAAAGAGAATGGTTGTGTATATATATACATACACGGAGAACTGAATCAAGGTGCTGCACAGCGAAAGTCAACAGCATTGTAAATTCACTAGACATGGACAGAAATTAGAATCTCTATAAAAAGCAAAATGATCGACATCCAGTATGTTCCTCTCAGGCCTCAGAGAGATGCGCGGGTGTCACTTCCCTGGAGCGTGAGCAGGCTTGGGCACCAAAGTTGGAGTGTGGTCACAGTGAGGCAGGTCGGCGCGGGAGTGGGTCGCACCAGCGAATTAACCCCTTTGGACCTGTGGTGCCTGGTCCCTTCTGGTTGGCAGCAGTCTCTGTAGATGTAGGTGTGCCCTCCTGCAGCTAAGCCAAGCCCACTGCAGCCAGAGGATGGTGGTCCGACATGCACAACAGTGTTCAAACATCACCTGGTGTCCAGGTCTCCTGCTGGTGGGGTTCCCGCCATTCACCTCCTTCCTTAGAGTCACCCCACTTGCCTCCGACAACACACTCTTCAGGAGGGGTTTGCAGGGGGTGTGATGAATCGAGAGTGGGAAGGGTAAGTGGGAGAAGGAGTGAGACACAAGCCCTTAGGTGTCTGTCCGGACACGTTCCTCTCTAATTCATATTCCAAGAACACGCGTGTGCGCAAGGTCTGCGTTCCTGGGGAATCCGACCAGCTGTGGGAAAATGCTGCCGCCTTGTGGCCGCCTCCTGTAACTACAACGTTCCAAAGGGAGCTCAGCGGCCCTTCCTGTTCAAAAGGCCAGCGGGGTTGTAATTGACACCCCCGCTGCAAAAATGTCCTGGGGATAGGCACTGGAAAAGAGCCCGAAACAGGATTGATTGGCAACAGGCGGTTTCAAGAGGTAAGTTGAATTCACCATGCCTGTTTTGTTTCCCTTTGTGTTGTTTTCTAAGAAAGGCCCAGGAAATATGCTCCACGCCCATGCGAATGGGAGAAATGGAAATTGAAACGCCTTCGCGGTTTCACCTGGCAGCCGTTAGGATTGCCAGTGTCAATACGTCTGGAAGCAATACCTTCGGGAGAGGGCCTGGAGAAAAGGGAAGCCTCCTAAGCCACTGGTGGTATTGCGCCCTGGTAACAGGCACCACTGAAAACAATCAAGAGATTCCTGCCAAAAACAAAACAAAACCAGAGAGCCGGCCACATGATGTGGCAATCCACCTCCTGGCTGTCTTTGCACAGTAAAGTATCATTTGGGGAGACCCGGGCAGGCCAGCGACCCCTGCACACCTATTGACAAGAGCCAAGGCTTGAAAGTAAAAACACAGTGTCATGGTGTGTGATCCTTTTAATGTCATGTTGGAGTCTGTTGGCTAGTATCTTGTTGAGGATTTTTGCATCTAAGTTCATCGGTGATATTGCTCTCCAGTTTTCTTTTCTTGTAGTATCTTTGTCTGGTTTGGGGATCAGGTGGATGGCTTCGTACAATGAGTTTGGGAGTGTTCTTTCCTCTGCAGTGTTTTGGAAGCGTTTGCAGAACCATGTGTACTTTAGAGAGACACGGGTGCCCCAGCTGTCACTAGCCACCTATTGACAACAGCCAAGTCTTGAAAGTAAAAACACAATGTCCATCCCCAGATGAATGGAAAGTGAAGAGTTGGTACACATAGAGCATGGAATACTGCTCAGCCATGAAACAGAATAATATCCTGCCATTTCCAGCATCTTCGATAGATCCGGAGTTTCCTGTACTCAGCATGGGACGTCCAACAGAGAAAGAGAAAATTCCAACGATAGCACGTATAGGTGGCATCTCAAAGTCGATACCAGGAAAGTAGAAAGCACAAACAGAGTCACAGATTTAGAACGCAAGTACAGGGTTTCGAGAGGGCAAAGGCATGCGGAGGTGGGTTGAATGAGGAGGGTGGGATTAACACATGCATTCTAATATGTATTAAGCAGACGATCCACAACCACCTTCTACAAAGCACAGGGAGCGGTCGCCACCACCCTGGACTAAGCTACGTGGGAAGAGAATGCGAAAGAGAATGGATGTGTATATATATACATACACGGAGAACTGAATCAAGGTGCTGCACAGCGAAAGTCAACAGCATTGTAAATTCACTAGACATGGACAGAAATTAGAATCTCTATAAAAAGCAAAATGATCGAGATCCAGTATGTTCCTCTCAGGCCTCAGAGAGATGCGCGGGTGTCACTTCCCTGGAGCGTGAGCAGGCTTGGGCACCAAAGTTGGAGTGTGGTCACAGTGAGGCAGGTCGGCGCGGGAGTGGGTCGCACCAGCGAATTAACCCCTTTGGACCTGTGGTGCCTGGTCCCTTCTGGTTGGCAGCAGTCTCTGTAGATGTAGGTGTGCCCTCCTGCAGCTAAGCCAAGCCCACTGCAGCCAGAGGATGGTGGTCCGACATGCACAACAGTGTTCAAACATCACCTGGTGTCCAGGTCTCCTGCTGGTGGGGTTCCCGCCATTCACCTCCTTCCTTAGAGTCACCCCACTTGCCTCCGACAACACACTCTTCAGGAGGGGTTTGCAGGGGGTGTGATGAATCGAGAGTGGGAAGGGTAAGTGGGAGAAGGAGTGAGACACAAGCCCTTAGGTGTCTGTCCGGACACGTTCCTCTCTAATTCATATTCCAAGAACACGCGTGTGCGCAAGGTCTGCGTTCCTGGGGAATCCGACCAGCTGTGGGAAAATGCTGCCGCCTTGTGGCCGCCTCCTGTAACTACAACGTTCCAAAGGGAGCTCAGCGGCTCTTCCTGTTCAAAAGGCCAGCGGGGTTGTAATTGACACCCCCGCTGCAAAAATGTCCTGGGGATAGGCACTGGAAAAGAGCCCAAAACAGGATTGATTGGCAACAGGCGGTTTCAAGAGGTAAGTTGAATTCACCATGCGTGTTTTGTTTCCCTTTGTGTTGTTTTCTAAGAAAGGCCCAGGAAATATGCTCCTCGTCCATGCGAATGGGAGAAATGGAAATTGAAACGCCTTCGCGGTTTCATCTGGCAGCTGTTAGGATTGCCAGTATCAATACGTCTGGAAGCAATACCTTCGGGAGAGGGCCTGGAGAAAAGGGAAGCCTCCTAAGCCACTGGTGGTATTGCGCCCTGGTAACAGGCACCACTGAAAACAATCAAGAGATTCCTGCCAAAAACAAAACAAAACCAGAGAGCTGGCCACATGATGTGGCAATCCACCTCCTGGCTGTCTTTGCACAGTAAAGTATCATTTGGGGAGACCCGGGCAGGCCAGCGACCCCTGCACACCTATTGACAAGAGCCAAGGCTTGAAAGTAAAAACACAGTGTCATGGTGTGTGATCCTTTTAATGTCATGTTGGAGTCTGTTGGCTAGTATCTTGTTGAGGATTTTTGCATCTAAGTTCATCGGTGATATTGCTCTCCAGTTTTCTTTTCTTGTAGTATATTTGTCTGGTTTGGGGATCAGGGGGATGGCTTCGTACAATGAGTTTGGGAGTGTTCTTTCCTCTGCAGTGTTTTGGAAGCGTTTGCAGAACCATGTGTACTTTAGAGAGACACGGGTGCCCCAGCTGTCACTAGCCACCTATTGACAACAGCCAAGTCTTGAAAGTAAAAACACAATGTCCAACCCAGATGAATGGAAAGTGAAGAGATGGTACACATAGAGCATGGAATACTGCTCAGCCATGAAACAGAATAATATCCTGCCATTTCCAGCATCTTCGATAGATCCGGAGTTCCCTGTACTCAGCATGGGACGTCCAACAGAGAAAGAGAAAATTCCAACGATAGCACGTATAGGTGGCATCTCAAAGTCGATACCAGGAAAGTAGAAAGCACAAACAGAGTCACAGATTTAGAACGCAAGTACAGGGTTTCGAGAGGGCAAAGGCATGCGGAGGTGGGTTGAATGAGGAGGGTGGGATTAACACATGCATTCTAATATGTATTAAGCAGACGATCCACAACCACCTTTTACAAAGCACAGGGAGCGGTCGGCACCACCCTGGACTAAGCTACGTGGGAAGGGAATGTGAAAGAGAATGGTTGTGTATATATATACATACACGGAGAACTGAATCAAGGTGCTGCACAGCGAAAGTCAACAGCATTGTAAATTCACTAGACATGGACAGAAATTAGAATCTCTATAAAAAGCAAAATGATCGAGATCCAGTATGTTCCTCTCAGGCCTCAGAGAGATGCGCGGGTGTCACTTCCCTGGAGCGTGAGCAGGCTTGGGCACCAAAGTTGGAGTGTGGTCACAGTGAGGCAGGTCGGCGCGGGAGTGGGTCGCACCAGCGAATTAACCCCTTTGGACCTGTGGTGCCTGGTCCCTTCTGGTTGGCAGCAGTCTCTGTAGATGTAGGTGTGCCCTCCTGCAGCTAAGCCAAGCCCACTGCAGCCAGAGGATGGTGGTCCGACATGCACAACAGTGTTCAAACATCACCTGGTGTCCAGGTCTCCTGCTGGTGGGGTTCCCGCCATTCACCTCCTTCCTTAGAGTCACCCCACTTGCCTCCGACAACACACTCTTCAGGAGGGGTTTGCAGGGGGTGTGATGAATCGAGAGTGGGAAGGGTAAGTGGGAGAAGGAGTGAGACACAAGCCCTTAGGTGTCTGTCCGGACACGTTCCTCTCTAATTCATATTCCAAGAACACGCGTGTGCGCAAGGTCTGCGTTCCTGGGGAATCCGACCAGCTGTGGGAAAATGCTGCCGCCTTGTGGCCGCCTCCTGTAACTACAACGTTCCAAAGGGAGCTCAGCGGCCCTTCCTGTTCAAAAGGCCAGCGGGGTTGTAATTGACACCCCCGCTGCAAAAATGTCCTGGGGATAGGCACTGGAAAAGAGCCCGAAACAGGATTGATTGGCAACAGGCGGTTTCAAGAGGTAAGTTGAATTCACCATGCATGTTTTGTTTCCCTTTGTGTTGGTTTCTAAGAAAGGCCCAGGAAATATGCTCCACGCCCATGCGAATGGGAGAAATGGAAATTGAAACGCCTTCGCGGTTTCACCTGGCAGCCGTTAGGATTGCCAGTGTCAATACGTCTGGAAGCAATACCTTCGGGAGAGGGCCTGGAGAAAAGGGAAGCCTCCTAAGCCACTGGTGGTATTGCGCCCTGGTAACAGGCACCACTGAAAACAATCAAGAGATTCCTGCCAAAGAAAAACAAAACCAGAGAGCCGGCCACATGATGTGGCAATCCACCTCCTGGCTGTCTTTGCACAGTAAAGTATCATTTGGGGAGACCCGGGCAGGCCAGCGACCCCTGCACACCTATTGACAAGAGCCAAGGCTTGAAAGTAAAAACACAGTGTCATGGTGTGTGATCCTTTTAATGTCATGTTGGAGTCTGTTGTCTAGTATCTTGTTGAGGATTTTTGCATCTAAGTTCATCAGTGATATTGCTCTCCAATTTTCTTTTCTTGTAGTATCTTTGTCTGGTTTGGGGATCAGGTGGATGGCTTCGTACAATGAGTTTGGGAGTGTTCTTTCCTCTGCAGTGTTTTGGAAGCGTTTGCAGAACCATGTGTACTTTAGAGAGACACGGGTGCCCCAGCTGTCACTAGCCACCTATTGACAACAGCCAAGTCTTGAAAGTAAAAACACAATGTCCATCCCCAGATGAATGGAAAGTGAAGAGTTGGTACACATAGAGCATGGAATACTGCTCAGCCATGAAACAGAATAAAATCCTGCCATTTCCAGCATCTTCGATAGATCCGGAGTTCCCTGTACTCAGCATGGGACGTCCAACAGAGAAAGAGAAAATTCCAACGATAGCACGTATAGGTGGCATCTCAAAGTCGATACCAGGAAAGTAGAAAGCACAAACAGAGTCACAGATTTAGAACGCAAGTACAGGGTTTCGAGAGGGCAAAGGCATGCGGAGGTGGGTTGAATGAGGAGGGTGGGATTAACACATGCATTCTAATATGTATTAAGCAGACGATCCACAACCACCTTCTACAAAGCACAGGGAGCGGTCGGCAACACCCTGGACTAAGCTACGTGGGAAGAGAATGCGAAAGAGAATGGATGTGTATATATATACATACACGGAGAACTGAATCAAGGTGCTGCACAGCGAAAGTCAACAGCATTGTAAATTCACTAGACATGGACAGAAATTAGAATCTCTATAAAAAGCAAAATGATCGAGATCCAGTATGTTCCTCTCAGGCCTCAGAGAGATGCGCGGGTGTCAGTTCCCTGGAGCATGAGCAGGCTTGGGCACCAAAGTTGGAGTGTGGTCACAGTGAGGCAGGTCGGCGCGGGAGTGGGTCGCACCAGCGAATTAACCCCTTTGGACCTGTGGTGCCTGGTCCCTTCTGGTTGGCAGCAGTCTCTGTAGATGTAGGTGTGCCCTCCTGCAGCTAAGCCAAGCCCACTGCAGCCAGAGGATGGTGGTCCGACATGCACAACAGTGTTCAAACATCACCTGGTGTCCAGGTCTCCTGCTGGTGGGGTTCCCGCCATTCACCTCCTTCCTTAGAGTCACCCCACTTGCCTCCGACAACACACTCTTCAGGAGGGGTTTGCAGGGGGTGTGATGAATCGAGAGTGGGAAGGGTAAGTGGGAGAAGGAGTGAGACACAAGCCCTTAGGTGTCTGTCCGGACACGTTCCTCTCTAATTCATATTCCAAGAACACGCGTGTGCGCAAGGTCTGCGTTCCTGGGGAATCCGACCAGCTGTGGGAAAATGCTGCCGCCTTGTGGCCGCCTCCTGTAACTACAGCGTTCCAAAGGGAGCTCAGCGGCCCTTCCTGTTCAAAAGGCCAGCGGGGTTGTAATTGACACCCCCGCTGCAAAAATGTCCTGGGGATAGGCACTGGAAAAGAGCCCGAAACAGGATTGATTGGCAACAGGCGGTTTCAAGAGGTAAGTTGAATTCACCATGCGTGTTTTGTTTCCCTTTGTGTTGTTTTCTAAGAAAGGACCAGGAAATATGCTCCTCGCCCATGCGAATGGGAGAAATGGAAATTGAAACGCCTTCGCGGTTTCACCTGGCAGCTGTTAGGATTGCCAGTATCAATACGTCTGGAAGCAATACCTTCGGGAGAGGGCCTGGAGAAAAGGGAAGCCTCCTAAGCCACTGGTGGTATTGCGCCCTGGTAACAGGCACCACTGAAAACAATCAAGAGATTCCTGCCAAAAACAAAACAAAACCAGAGAGCTGGCCACATGATGTGGCAATCCACCTCCTGGCTGTCTTTGCACAGTAAAGTATCATTTGGGGAGACCCGGGCAGGCCAGCGACCCCTGCACACCTATTGACAAGAGCCAAGGCTTGAAAGTAAAAACACAGTGTCATGGTGTGTGATCCTTTTAATGTCATGTTGGAGTCTGTTGGCTAGTATCTTGTTGAGGATTTTTGCATCTAAGTTCATCGGTGATATTGCTCTCCAGTTTTCTTTTCTTGTAGTATATTTGTCTGGTTTGGGGATCAGGGGGATGGCTTCGTACAATGAGTTTGGGAGTGTTCTTTCCTCTGCAGTGTTTTGGAAGCGTTTGCAGAACCATGTGTACTTTAGAGAGACACGGGTGCCCCAGCTGTCACTAGCCACCTATTGACAACAGCCAAGTCTTGAAAGTAAAAACACAATGTCCAACCCAGATGAATGGAAAGTGAAGAGATGGTACACATAGAGCATGGAATACTGCTCAGCCATGAAACAGAATAATATCCTGCCATTTCCAGCATCTTCGATAGATCCGGAGTTCCCTGTACTCAGCATGGGACGTCCAACAGAGAAAGAGAAAATTCCAACGATAGCACGTATAGGTGGCATCTCAAAGTCGATACCAGGAAAGTAGAAAGCACAAACAGAGTCACAGATTTAGAACGCAAGTACAGGGTTTCGAGAGGGCAAAGGCATGCGGAGGTGGGTTGAATGAGGAGGGTGGGATTAACACATGCATTCTAATATGTATTAAGCAGACGATCCACAACCACCTTTTACAAAGCACAGGGAGCGGTCGGCACCACCCTGGACTAAGCTACGTGGGAAGGGAATGTGAAAGAGAATGGTTGTGTATATATATACATACACGGAGAACTGAATCAAGGTGCTGCACAGCGAAAGTCAACAGCATTGTAAATTCACTAGACATGGACAGAAATTAGAATCTCTATAAAAAGCAAAATGATCGAGATCCAGTATGTTCCTCTCAGGCCTCAGAGAGATGCGCGGGTGTCACTTCCCTGGAGCGTGAGCAGGCTTGGGCACCAAAGTTGGAGTGTGGTCACAGTGAGGCAGGTCGGCGCGGGAGTGGGTCGCACCAGCGAATTAACCCCTTTGGACCTGTGGTGCCTGGTCCCTTCTGGTTGGCAGCAGTCTCTGTAGATGTAGGTGTGCCCTCCTGCAGCTAAGCCAAGCCCACTGCAGCCAGAGGATGGTGGTCCGACATGTACAACAGTGTTCAAACATCACCTGGTGTCCAGGTCTCCTGCTGGTGGGGTTCCCGCCATTCACCTCCTTCCTTAGAGTCACCCCACTTGCCTCCGACAACACACTCTTCAGGAGGGGTTTGCAGGGGGTGTGATGAATCGAGAGTGGGAAGGGTAAGTGGGAGAAGGAGTGAGACACAAGCCCTTAGGTGTCTATCCGGACACGTTCCTCTCTAATTCATATTCCAAGAACACGCGTGTGCGCAAGGTCTGCGTTCCTGGGGAATCCGACCAGCTGTGGGAAAATGCTGCCGCCTTGTGGCCGCCTCCTGTAACTACAACGTTCCAAAGGGAGCTCAGCGGCCCTTCCTGTTCAAAAGGCCAGCGGGGTTGTAATTGACACCCCCGCTGCAAAAATGTCCTGGGGATAGGCACTGGAAAAGAGCCCGAAACAGGATTGATTGGCAACAGGCGGTTTCAAGAGGTAAGTTGAATTCACCATGCATGTTTTGTTTCCCTTTGTGTTGGTTTCTAAGAAAGGCCCAGGAAATATGCTCCACGCCCATGCGAATGGGAGAAATGGAAATTGAAACGCCTTCGCGGTTTCACCTGGCAGCCGTTAGGATTGCCAGTGTCAATACGTCTGGAAGCAATACCTTCGGGAGAGGGCCTGGAGAAAAGGGAAGCCTCCTAAGCCACTGGTGGTATTGCGCCCTGGTAACAGGCACCACTGAAAACAATCAAGAGATTCCTGCCAAAGAAAAACAAAACCAGAGAGCCGGCCACATGATGTGGCAATCCACCTCCTGGCTGTCTTTGCACAGTAAAGTATCATTTGGGGAGACCCGGGCAGGCCAGCGACCCCTGCACACCTATTGACAAGAGCCAAGGCTTGAAAGTAAAAACACAGTGTCATGGTGTGTGATCCTTTTAATGTCATGTTGGAGTCTGTTGTCTAGTATCTTGTTGAGGATTTTTGCATCTAAGTTCATCAGTGATATTGCTCTCCAATTTTCTTTTCTTGTAGTATCTTTGTCTGGTTTGGGGATCAGGTGGATGGCTTCGTACAATGAGTTTGGGAGTGTTCTTTCCTCTGCAGTGTTTTGGAAGCGTTTGCAGAACCATGTGTACTTTAGAGAGACACGGGTGCCCCAGCTGTCACTAGCCACCTATTGACAACAGCCAAGTCTTGAAAGTAAAAACACAATGTCCATCCCCAGATGAATGGAAAGTGAAGAGTTGGTACACATAGAGCATGGAATACTGCTCAGCCATGAAACAGAATAAAATCCTGCCATTTCCAGCATCTTCGATAGATCCGGAGTTCCCTGTACTCAGCATGGGATGTCCAACAGAGAAAGAGAAAATTCCAACGATAGCACGTATAGGTGGCATCTCAAAGTCGATACCAGGAAAGTAGAAAGCACAAACAGAGTCACAGATTTAGAACGCAAGTACAGGGTTTCGAGAGGGCAAAGGCATGCGGAGGTGGGTTGAATGAGGAGGGTGGGATTAACACATGCATTCTAATATGTATTAAGCAGACGATCCACAACCACCTTCTACAAAGCACAGGGAGCGGTCGGCAACACCCTGGACTAAGCTACGTGGGAAGAGAATGCGAAAGAGAATGGATGTGTATATATATACATACACGGAGAACTGAATCAAGGTGCTGCACAGCGAAAGTCAACAGCATTGTAAATTCACTAGACATGGACAGAAATTAGAATCTCTATAAAAAGCAAAATGATCGAGATCCAGTATGTTCCTCTCAGGCCTCAGAGAGATGCGCGGGTGTCAGTTCCCTGGAGCATGAGCAGGCTTGGGCACCAAAGTTGGAGTGTGGTCACAGTGAGGCAGGTCGGCGCGGGAGTGGGTCGCACCAGCGAATTAACCCCTTTGGACCTGTGGTGCCTGGTCCCTTCTGGTTGGCAGCAGTCTCTGTAGATGTAGGTGTGCCCTCCTGCAGCTAAGCCAAGCCCACTGCAGCCAGAGGATGGTGGTCCGACATGCACAACAGTGTTCAAACATCACCTGGTGTCCAGGTCTCCTGCTGGTGGGGTTCCTGCCATTCACCTCCTTCCTTAGAGTCACCCCACTTGCCTCCGACAACACACTCTTCAGGAGGGGTTTGCAGGGGGTGTGATGAATCGAGAGTGGGAAGGGTAAGTGGGAGAAGGAGTGAGACACAAGCCCTTAGGTGTCTGTCCGGACACGTTCCTCTCTAATTCATATTCCAAGAACACGCGTGTGCGCAAGGTCTGCGTTCCTGGGGAATCCGACCAGCTGTGGGAAAATGCTGCCGCCTTGTGGCCGCCTCCTGTAACTACAGCGTTCCAAAGGGAGCTCAGCGGCCCTTCCTGTTCAAAAGGCCAGCGGGGTTGTAATTGACACCCCCGCTGCAAAAATGTCCTGGGGATAGGCACTGGAAAAGAGCCCGAAACAGGATTGATTGGCAACAGGCGGTTTCAAGAGGTAAGTTGAATTCACCATGCCTGTTTTGTTTCCCTTTGTGTTGTTTTCTAAGAAAGGCCCAGGAAATATGCTCCACGCCCATGCGAATGGGAGAAATGGAAATTGAAACGCCTTCGCGGTTTCACCTGGCAGCCGTTAGGATTGCCAGTGTCAATACGTCTGGAAGCAATACCTTCGGGAGAGGGCCTGGAGAAAAGGGAAGCCTCCTAAGCCACTGGTGGTATTGCGCCCTGGTAACAGGCACCACTGAAAACAATCAAGAGATTCCTGCCAAAAACAAAACAAAACCAGAGAGCCGGCCACATGATGTGGCAATCCACCTCCTGGCTGTCTTTGCACAGTAAAGTATCATTTGGGGAGACCCGGGCAGGCCAGCGACCCCTGCACACCTATTGACAAGAGCCAAGGCTTGAAAGTAAAAACACAGTGTCATGGTGTGTGATCCTTTTAATGTCATGTTGGAGTCTGTTGTCTAGTATCTTGTTGAGGATTTTTGCATCTAAGTTCATCGGTGATATTGCTCTCCAGTTTTATTTTCTTGTAGTATCTTTGTCTGGTTTGGGGATCAGGGGGATGGCTTCGTACAATGAGTTTGGAAGTGTTCTTTCCTCTGCAGTGTTTTGGAAGCATTTGCAGAACCATGTGTACTTTAGAGAGACACGGGTGCCCCAGCTGTCACTAGCCACCTATTGACAACAGCCAGGTCTTGAAAGTAAAAACACAATGTCCATCCCCAGATGAATGGATAGTGAAGAGATGGTACACATAGAGCATGGAATACTGCTCAGCCATGAAACAGAATAAAATCCTGCCATTTCCAGCATCTTCGATAGATCCGGAGTTCCCTGTACTCAGCATGGGACGTCCAACAGAGAAAGAGAAAATTCCAACGATAGCACGTATAGGTGGCATCTCAAAGTCGATACCAGGAAAGTAGAAAGCACAAACAGAGTCACAGATTTAGAACGCAAGTACAGGGTTTCGAGAGGGCAAAGGCATGCGGAGGTGGGTTGAATGAGGAGGGTGGGATTAACACATGCATTCTAATATGTATTAAGCAGACGATCCACAACCACCTACTACAAAGCACAGGGAGCGGTCGGCACCACCCTGGACTAAGCTACGTGGGAAGGGAATGTGAAAGAGAATGGTTGTGTATATATATACATACACGGAGAACTGAATCAAGGTGCTGCACAGCGAAAGTCAACAGCATTGTAAATTCACTAGACATGGACAGAAATTAGAATCTCTATAAAAAGCAAAATGATCGAGATCCAGTATGTTCCTCTCAGGCCTCAGAGAGATGCGCGGGTGTCACTTCCCTGGAGCGTGCGCAGGCTTGGGCACCAAAGTTGGAGTGTGGTCACAGTGAGGCAGGTCGGCGCGGGAGTGGGTCGCACCAGCGAATTAACCCCTTTGGACCTGTGGTGCCTGGTCCCTTCTGGTTGGCAGCAGTCTCTGTAGATGTAGGTGTGCCCTCCTGCAGCTAAGCCAAGCCCACTGCAGCCAGAGGATGGTGGTCCGACATGCACAACAGTGTTCAAACATCACCTGGTGTCCAGGTCTCCAGCTGGTGGGGTTCCCGCCATTCACCTCCTTCCTTAGAGTCACCCCACTTGCCTCCGACAACACACTCTTCAGGAGGGGTTTGCAGGGGGTGTGATGAATCGAGAGTGGGAAGGGTAAGTGGGAGAAGGAGTGAGACACAAGCCCTTAGGTGTCTGTCCGGACACGTTCCTCTCTAATTCATATTCCAAGATAACGCGTGTGCGCAAGGTCTGCGTTCCTGGGGAATCCGACCAGCTGTGGGAAAATGCTGCCGCCTTGTGGCCGCCTCCTGTAACTACAACGTTCCAAAGGGAGCTCAGCGGCCCTTCCTGTTCAAAAGGCCAGCGGGGTTGTAATTGACACCCCCGCTGCAAAAATGTCCTGGGGATAGGCACTGGAAAAGAGCCCGAAACAGGATTGATTGGCAACAGGCGGTTTCAAGAGGTAAGTTGAATTCACCATGCATGTTTTGTTTCCCTTTGTGTTGGTTTCTAAGAAAGGCCCAGGAAATATGCTCCACGCCCATGCGAATGGGAGAAATGGAAATTGAAACGCCTTCGCGGTTTCACCTGGCAGCCGTTAGGATTGCCAGTGTCAATACGTCTGGAAGCAATACCTTCGGGAGAGGGCCTGGAGAAAAGGGAAGCCTCCTAAGCCACTGGTGGTATTGCGCCCTGGTAACAGGCACCACTGAAAACAATCAAGAGATTCCTGCCAAAGAAAAACAAAACCAGAGAGCCGGCCACATGATGTGGCAATCCACCTCCTGGCTGTCTTTGCACAGTAAAGTATCATTTGGGGAGACCCGGGCAGGCCAGCGACCCCTGCACACCTATTGACAAGAGCCAAGGCTTGAAAGTAAAAACACAGTGTCATGGTGTGTGATCCTTTTAATGTCATGTTGGAGTCTGTTGTCTAGTATCTTGTTGAGGATTTTTGCATCTAAGTTCATCAGTGATATTGCTCTCCAATTTTCTTTTCTTGTAGTATCTTTGTCTGGTTTGGGGATCAGGTGGATGGCTTCGTACAATGAGTTTGGGAGTGTTCTTTCCTCTGCAGTGTTTTGGAAGCGTTTGCAGAACCATGTGTACTTTAGAGAGACACGGGTGCCCCAGCTGTCACTAGCCACCTATTGACAACAGCCAAGTCTTGAAAGTAAAAACACAATGTCCATCCCCAGATGAATGGAAAGTGAAGAGTTGGTACACATAGAGCATGGAATACTGCTCAGCCATGAAACAGAATAAAATCCTGCCATTTCCAGCATCTTCGATAGATCCGGAGTTCCCTGTACTCAGCATGGGACGTCCAACAGAGAAAGAGAAAATTCCAACGATAGCACGTATAGGTGGCATCTCAAAGTCGATACCAGGAAAGTAGAAAGCACAAACAGAGTCACAGATTTAGAACGCAAGTACAGGGTTTCGAGAGTGCAAAGGCATGCGGAGGTGGGTTGAATGAGGAGGGTGGGATTAACACATGCATTCTAATATGTATTAAGCAGACGATCCACAACCACCTTCTACAAAGCACAGGGAGCGGTCGGCAACACCCTGGACTAAGCTACGTGGGAAGAGAATGCGAAAGAGAATGGATGTGTATATATATACATACACGGAGAACTGAATCAAGGTGCTGCACAGCGAAAGTCAACAGCATTGTAAATTCACTAGACATGGACAGAAATTAGAATCTCTATAAAAAGCAAAATGATCGAGATCCAGTATGTTCCTCTCAGGCCTCAGAGAGATGCGCGGGTGTCACTTCCCTGGAGCGTGAGCAGGCTTGGGCACCAAAGTTGGAGTGTGGTCACAGTGAGGCAGGTCGGCGCGGGAGTGGGTCGCACCAGCGAATTAACCCCTTTGGACCTGTGGTGCCTGGTCCCTTCTGGTTGGCAGCAGTCTCTGTAGATGTAGGTGTGCCCTCCTGCAGCTAAGCCAAGCCCACTGCAGCCAGAGGATGGTGGTCCGACATGCACAACAGTGTTCAAACATCACCTGGTGTCCAGGTCTCCTGCTGGTGGGGTTCCCGCCATTCACCTCCTTCCTTAGAGTCACCCCACTTGCCTCCGACAACACACTCTTCAGGAGGGGTTTGCAGGGGGTGTGATGAATCGAGAGTGGGAAGGGTAAGTGGGAGAAGGAGTGAGACACAAGCCCTTAGGTGTCTGTCCGGACACGTTCCTCTCTAATTCATATTCCAAGAACACGCGTGTGCGCAAGGTCTGCGTTCCTGGGGAATCCGACCAGCTGTGGGAAAATGCTGCCGCCTTGTGGCCGCCTCCTGTAACTACAACGTTCCAAAGGGAGCTCAGCGGCCCTTCCTGTTCAAAAGGCCAGCGGGGTTGTAATTGACACCCCCGCTGCAAAAATGTCCTGGGGATAGGCACTGGAAAAGAGCCCGAAACAGGATTGATTGGCAACAGGCGGTTTCAAGAGGTAAGTTGAATTCACCATGCCTGTTTTGTTTCCCTTTGTGTTGTTTTCTAAGAAAGGCCCAGGAAATATGCTCCACGCCCATGCGAATGGGAGAAATGGAAATTGAAACGCCTTCGCGGTTTCACCTGGCAGCCGTTAGGATTGCCAGTGTCAATACGTCTGGAAGCAATACCTTCGGGAGAGGGCCTGGAGAAAAGGGAAGCCTCCTAAGCCACTGGTGGTATTGCGCCCTGGTAACAGGCACCACTGAAAACAATCAAGAGATTCCTGCCAAAAACAAAACAAAACCAGAGAGCCGGCCACATGATGTGGCAATCCACCTCCTGGCTGTCTTTGCACAGTAAAGTATCATTTGGGGAGACCCGGGCAGGCCAGCGACCCCTGCACACCTATTGACAAGAGCCAAGGCTTGAAAGTAAAAACACAGTGTCATGGTGTGTGATCCTTTTAATGTCATGTTGGAGTCTGTTGGCTAGTATCTTGTTGAGGATTTTTGCATCTAAGTTCATCGGTGATATTGCTCTCCAGTTTTCTTTTCTTGTAGTATATTTGTCTGGTTTGGGGATCAGGGGGATGGCTTCGTACAATGAGTTTGGGAGTGTTCTTTCCTCTGCAGTGTTTTGGAAGCGTTTGCAGAACCATGTGTACTTTAGAGAGACACGGGTGCCCCAGCTGTCACTAGCCACCTATTGACAACAGCCAAGTCTTGAAAGTAAAAACACAATGTCCAACCCAGATGAATGGAAAGTGAAGAGATGGTACACATAGAGCATGGAATACTGCTCAGCCATGAAACAGAATAATATCCTGCCATTTCCAGCATCTTCGATAGATCCGGAGTTCCCTGTACTCAGCATGGGACGTCCAACAGAGAAAGAGAAAATTCCAACGATAGCACGTATAGGTGGCATCTCAAAGTCGATACCAGGAAAGTAGAAAGCACAAACAGAGTCACAGATTTAGAACGCAAGTACAGGGTTTCGAGAGGGCAAAGGCATGCGGAGGTGGGTTGAATGAGGAGGGTGGGATTAACACATGCATTCTAATATGTATTAAGCAGACGATCCACAACCACCTTTTACAAAGCACAGGGAGCGGTCGGCACCACCCTGGACTAAGCTACGTGGGAAGGGAATGTGAAAGAGAATGGTTGTGTATATATATACATACACGGAGAACTGAATCAAGGTGCTGCACAGCGAAAGTCAACAGCATTGTAAATTCACTAGACATGGACAGAAATTAGAATCTCTATAAAAAGCAAAATGATCGAGATCCAGTATGTTCCTCTCAGGCCTCAGAGAGATGCGCGGGTGTCACTTCCCTGGAGCGTGAGCAGGCTTGGGCACCAAAGTTGGAGTGTGGTCACAGTGAGGCAGGTCGGCGCGGGAGTGGGTCGCACCAGCGAATTAACCCCTTTGGACCTGTGGTGCCTGGTCCCTTCTGGTTGGCAGCAGTCTCTGTAGATGTAGGTGTGCCCTCCTGCAGCTAAGCCAAGCCCACTGCAGCCAGAGGATGGTGGTCCGACATGCACAACAGTGTTCAAACATCACCTGGTGTCCAGGTCTCCTGCTGGTGGGGTTCCCGCCATTCACCTCCTTCCTTAGAGTCACCCCACTTGCCTCCGACAACACACTCTTCAGGAGGGGTTTGCAGGGGGTGTGATGAATCGAGAGTGGGAAGGGTAAGTGGGAGAAGGAGTGAGACACAAGCCCTTAGGTGTCTGTCCGGACACGTTCCTCTCTAATTCATATTCCAAGAACACGCGTGTGCGCAAGGTCTGCGTTCCTGGGGAATCCGACCAGCTGTGGGAAAATGCTGCCGCCTTGTGGCCGCCTCCTGTAACTACAACGTTCCAAAGGGAGCTCAGCGGCCCTTCCTGTTCAAAAGGCCAGCGGGGTTGTAATTGACACCCCCGCTGCAAAAATGTCCTGGGGATAGGCACTGGAAAAGAGCCCGAAACAGGATTGATTGGCAACAGGCGGTTTCAAGAGGTAAGTTGAATTCACCATGCATGTTTTGTTTCCCTTTGTGTTGGTTTCTAAGAAAGGCCCAGGAAATATGCTCCACGCCCATGCGAATGGGAGAAATGGAAATTGAAACGCCTTCGCGGTTTCACCTGGCAGCCGTTAGGATTGCCAGTGTCAATACGTCTGGAAGCAATACCTTCGGGAGAGGGCCTGGAGAAAAGGGAAGCCTCCTAAGCCACTGGTGGTATTGCGCCCTGGTAACAGGCACCACTGAAAACAATCAAGAGATTCCTGCCAAAGAAAAACAAAACCAGAGAGCCGGCCACATGATGTGGCAATCCACCTCCTGGCTGTCTTTGCACAGTAAAGTATCATTTGGGGAGACCCGGGCAGGCCAGCGACCCCTGCACACCTATTGACAAGAGCCAAGGCTTGAAAGTAAAAACACAGTGTCATGGTGTGTGATCCTTTTAATGTCATGTTGGAGTCTGTTGTCTAGTATCTTGTTGAGGATTTTTGCATCTAAGTTCATCAGTGATATTGCTCTCCAATTTTCTTTTCTTGTAGTATCTTTGTCTGGTTTGGGGATCAGGTGGATGGCTTCGTACAATGAGTTTGGGAGTGTTCTTTCCTCTGCAGTGTTTTGGAAGCGTTTGCAGAACCATGTGTACTTTAGAGAGACACGGGTGCCCCAGCTGTCACTAGCCACCTATTGACAACAGCCAAGTCTTGAAAGTAAAAACACAATGTCCATCCCCAGATGAATGGAAAGTGAAGAGTTGGTACACATAGAGCATGGAATACTGCTCAGCCATGAAACAGAATAAAATCCTGCCATTTCCAGCATCTTCGATAGATCCGGAGTTCCCTGTACTCAGCATGGGACGTCCAACAGAGAAAGAGAAAATTCCAACGATAGCACGTATAGGTGGCATCTCAAAGTCGATACCAGGAAAGTAGAAAGCACAAACAGAGTCACAGATTTAGAACGCAAGTACAGGGTTTCGAGAGGGCAAAGGCATGCGGAGGTGGGTTGAATGAGGAGGGTGGGATTAACACATGCATTCTAATATGTATTAAGCAGACGATCCACAACCACCTTTTACAAAGCACAGGGAGCGGTCGGCACCACCCTGGACTAAGCTACGTGGGAAGGGAATGTGAAAGAGAATGGTTGTGTATATATATACATACACGGAGAACTGAATCAAGGTGCTGCACAGCGAAAGTCAACAGCATTGTAAATTCACTAGACATGGACAGAAATTAGAATCTCTATAAAAAGCAAAATGATCGAGATCCAGTATGTTCCTCTCAGGCCTCAGAGAGATGCGCGGGTGTCACTTCCCTGGAGCGTGCGCAGGCTTGGGCACCAAAGTTGGAGTGTGGTCACAGTGAGGCAGGTCGGCGCGGGAGTGGGTCGCACCAGCGAATTAACCCCTTTGGACCTGTGGTGCCTGGTCCCTTCTGGTTGGCAGCAGTCTCTGTAGATGTAGGTGTGCCCTCCTGCAGCTAAGCCAAGCCCACTGCAGCCAGAGGATGGTGGTCCGACATGCACAACAGTGTTCAAACATCACCTGGTGTCCAGGTCTCCAGCTGGTGGGGTTCCCGCCATTCACCTCCTTCCTTAGAGACACCCCACTTGCCTCCGACAACACACTCTTCAGGAGGGGTTTGCAGGGGGTGTGATGAATCGAGAGTGGGAAGGGTAAGTGGGAGAAGGAGTGAGACACAAGCCCTTAGGTGTCTGTCCGGACACGTTCCTCTCTAATTCATATTCCAAGATAACGCGTGTGCGCAAGGTCTGCGTTCCTGGGGAATCCGACCAGCTGTGGGAAAATGCTGCCGCCTTGTGGCCGCCTCCTGTAACTACAACGTTCCAAAGGGAGCTCAGCGGCCCTTCCTGTTCAAAAGGCCAGCGGGGTTGTAATTGACACCCCCGCTGCAAAAATGTCCTGGGGATAGGCACTGGAAAAGAGCCCGAAACAGGATTGATTGGCAACAGGCGGTTTCAAGAGGTAAGTTGAATTCACCATGCATGTTTTGTTTCCCTTTGTGTTGGTTTCTAAGAAAGGCCCAGGAAATATGCTCCACGCCCATGCGAATGGGAGAAATGGAAATTGAAACGCCTTCGCGGTTTCACCTGGCAGCCGTTAGGATTGCCAGTGTCAATACGTCTGGAAGCAATACCTTCGGGAGAGGGCCTGGAGAAAAGGGAAGCCTCCTAAGCCACTGGTGGTATTGCGCCCTGGTAACAGGCACCACTGAAAACAATCAAGAGATTCCTGCCAAAGAAAAACAAAACCAGAGAGCCGGCCACATGATGTGGCAATCCACCTCCTGGCTGTCTTTGCACAGTAAAGTATCATTTGGGGAGACCCGGGCAGGCCAGCGACCCCTGCACACCTATTGACAAGAGCCAAGGCTTGAAAGTAAAAACACAGTGTCATGGTGTGTGATCCTTTTAATGTCATGTTGGAGTCTGTTGTCTAGTATCTTGTTGAGGATTTTTGCATCTAAGTTCATCGGTGATATTGCTCTCCAGTTTTCTTTTCTTGTAGTATCTTTGTCTGGTTTGGGGATCAGGTGGATGGCTTCGTACAATGAGTTTGGGAGTGTTCTTTCCTCTGCAGTGTTTTGGAAGCGTTTGCAGAACCATGTGTACTTTAGAGAGACACGGGTGCCCCAGCTGTCACTAGCCACCTATTGACAACAGCCAAGTCTTGAAAGTAAAAACACAATGTCCATCCCCAGATGAATGGAAAGTGAAGAGTTGGTACACATAGAGCATGGAATACTGCTCAGCCATGAAACAGAATAATATCCTGCCATTTCCAGCATCTTCGATAGATCCGGAGTTCCCTGTACTCAGCATGGGACGTCCAACAGAGAAAGAGAAAATTCCAACGATAGCACGTATAGGTGGCATCTCAAAGTCGATACCAGGAAAGTAGAAAGCACAAACAGAGTCACAGATTTAGAACGCAAGTACAGGGTTTCGAGAGGGCAAAGGCATGCGGAGGTGGGTTGAATGAGGAGGGTGGGATTAACACATGCATTCTAATATGTATTAAGCAGACGATCCACAACCACCTTCTACAAAGCACAGGGAGCGGTCGGCACCACCCTGGACTAAGCTACGTGGGAAGAGAATGCGAAAGAGAATGGATGTGTATATATATACATACACGGAGAACTGAATCAAGGTGCTGCACAGCGAAAGTCAACAGCATTGTAAATTCACTAGACATGGACAGAAATTAGAATCTCTATAAAAAGCAAAATGATCGAGATCCAGTATGTTCCTCTCAGGCCTCAGAGAGATGCGCGGGTGTCACTTCCCTGGAGCGTGAGCAGGCTTGGGCACCAAAGTTGGAGTGTGGTCACAGTGAGGCAGGTCGGCGCGGGAGTGGGTCGCACCAGCGAATTAACCCCTTTGGACCTGTGGTGCCTGGTCCCTTCTGGTTGGCAGCAGTCTCTGTAGATGTAGGTGTGCTCTCCTGCAGCTAAGCCAAGCCCACTGCAGCCAGAGGATGGTGGTCCGACATGCACAACAGTGTTCAAACATCACCTGGTGTCCAGGTCTCCTGCTGGTGGGGTTCCCGCCATTCACCTCCTTCCTTAGAGTCACCCCACTTGCCTCCGACAACACACTCTTCAGGAGGGGTTTGCAGGGGGTGTGATGAATCGAGAGTGGGAAGGGTAAGTGGGAGAAGGAGTGAGACACAAGCCCTTAGGTGTCTGTCCGGACACGTTCCTCTCTAATTCATATTCCAAGAACACGCGTGTGCGCAAGGTCTGCGTTCCTGGGGAATCCGACCAGCTGTGGGAAAATGCTGCCGCCTTGTGGCCGCCTCCTGTAACTACAACGTTCCAAAGGGAGCTCAGCGGCTCTTCCTGTTCAAAAGGCCAGCGGGGTTGTAATTGACACCCCCGCTGCAAAAATGTCCTGGGGATAGGCACTGGAAAAGAGCCCAAAACAGGATTGATTGGCAACAGGCGGTTTCAAGAGGTAAGTTGAATTCACCATGCGTGTTTTGTTTCCCTTTGTGTTGTTTTCTAAGAAAGGCCCAGGAAATATGCTCCTCGCCCATGCGAATGGGAGAAATGGAAATTGAAACGCCTTCGCGGTTTCACCTGGCAGCTGTTAGGATTGCCAGTATCAATACGTCTGGAAGCAATACCTTCGGGAGAGGGCCTGGAGAAAAGGGAAGCCTCCTAAGCCACTGGTGGTATTGCGCCCTGGTAACAGGCACCACTGAAAACAATCAAGAGATTCCTGCCAAAAACAAAACAAAACCAGAGAGCTGGCCACATGATGTGGCAATCCACCTCCTGGCTGTCTTTGCACAGTAAAGTATCATTTGGGGAGACCCGGGCAGGCCAGCGACCCCTGCACACCTATTGACAAGAGCCAAGGCTTGAAAGTAAAAACACAGTGTCATGGTGTGTGATCCTTTTAATGTCATGTTGGAGTCTGTTGGCTAGTATCTTGTTGAGGATTTTTGCATCTAAGTTCATCGGTGATATTGCTCTCCAGTTTTCTTTTCTTGTAGTATATTTGTCTGGTTTGGGGATCAGGGGGATGGCTTCGTACAATGAGTTTGGGAGTGTTCTTTCCTCTGCAGTGTTTTGGAAGCGTTTGCAGAACCATGTGTACTTTAGAGAGACACGGGTGCCCCAGCTGTCACTAGCCACCTATTGACAACAGCCAAGTCTTGAAAGTAAAAACACAATGTCCAACCCAGATGAATGGAAAGTGAAGAGATGGTACACATAGAGCATGGAATACTGCTCAGCCATGAAACAGAATAATATCCTGCCATTTCCAGCATCTTCGATAGATCCGGAGTTCCCTGTACTCAGCATGGGACGTCCAACAGAGAAAGAGAAAATTCCAACGATAGCACGTATAGGTGGCATCTCAAAGTCGATACCAGGAAAGTAGAAAGCACAAACAGAGTCACAGATTTAGAACGCAAGTACAGGGTTTCGAGAGGGCAAAGGCATGCGGAGGTGGGTTGAATGAGGAGGGTGGGATTAACACATGCATTCTAATATGTATTAAGCAGACGATCCACAACCACCTTTTACAAAGCACAGGGAGCGGTCGGCACCACCCTGGACTAAGCTACGTGGGAAGGGAATGTGAAAGAGAATGGTTGTGTATATATATACATACACGGAGAACTGAATCAAGGTGCTGCACAGCGAAAGTCAACAGCATTGTAAATTCACTAGACATGGACAGAAATTAGAATCTCTATAAAAAGCAAAATGATCGAGATCCAGTATGTTCCTCTCAGGCCTCAGAGAGATGCGCGGGTGTCACTTCCCTGGAGCGTGAGCAGGCTTGGGCACCAAAGTTGGAGTGTGGTCACAGTGAGGCAGGTCGGCGCGGGAGTGGGTCGCACCAGCGAATTAACCCCTTTGGACCTGTGGTGCCTGGTCCCTTCTGGTTGGCAGCAGTCTCTGTAGATGTAGGTGTGCCCTCCTGCAGCTAAGCCAAGCCCACTGCAGCCAGAGGATGGTGGTCCGACATGCACAACAGTGTTCAAACATCACCTGGTGTCCAGGTCTCCTGCTGGTGGGGTTCCCGCCATTCACCTCCTTCCTTAGAGTCACCCCACTTGCCTCCGACAACACACTCTTCAGGAGGGGTTTGCAGGGGGTGTGATGAATCGAGAGTGGGAAGGGTAAGTGGGAGAAGGAGTGAGACACAAGCCCTTAGGTGTCTGTCCGGACACGTTCCTCTCTAATTCATATTCCAAGAACACGCGTGTGCGCAAGGTCTGCGTTCCTGGGGAATCCGACCAGCTGTGGGAAAATGCTGCCGCCTTGTGGCCGCCTCCTGTAACTACAACGTTCCAAAGGGAGCTCAGCGGCCCTTCCTGTTCAAAAGGCCAGCGGGGTTGTAATTGACACCCCCGCTGCAAAAATGTCCTGGGGATAGGCACTGGAAAAGAGCCCGAAACAGGATTGATTGGCAACAGGCGGTTTCAAGAGGTAAGTTGAATTCACCATGCATGTTTTGTTTCCCTTTGTGTTGGTTTCTAAGAAAGGCCCAGGAAATATGCTCCACGCCCATGCGAATGGGAGAAATGGAAATTGAAACGCCTTCGCGGTTTCACCTGGCAGCCGTTAGGATTGCCAGTGTCAATACGTCTGGAAGCAATACCTTCGGGAGAGGGCCTGGAGAAAAGGGAAGCCTCCTAAGCCACTGGTGGTATTGCGCCCTGGTAACAGGCACCACTGAAAACAATCAAGAGATTCCTGCCAAAGAAAAACAAAACCAGAGAGCCGGCCACATGATGTGGCAATCCACCTCCTGGCTGTCTTTGCACAGTAAAGTATCATTTGGGGAGACCCGGGCAGGCCAGCGACCCCTGCACACCTATTGACAAGAGCCAAGGCTTGAAAGTAAAAACACAGTGTCATGGTGTGTGATCCTTTTAATGTCATGTTGGAGTCTGTTGTCTAGTATCTTGTTGAGGATTTTTGCATCTAAGTTCATCAGTGATATTGCTCTCCAATTTTCTTTTCTTGTAGTATCTTTGTCTGGTTTGGGGATCAGGTGGATGGCTTCGTACAATGAGTTTGGGAGTGTTCTTTCCTCTGCAGTGTTTTGGAAGCGTTTGCAGAACCATGTGTACTTTAGAGAGACACGGGTGCCCCAGCTGTCACTAGCCACCTATTGACAACAGCCAAGTCTTGAAAGTAAAAACACAATGTCCATCCCCAGATGAATGGAAAGTGAAGAGTTGGTACACATAGAGCATGGAATACTGCTCAGCCATGAAACAGAATAAAATCCTGCCATTTCCAGCATCTTCGATAGATCCGGAGTTCCCTGTACTCAGCATGGGACGTCCAACAGAGAAAGAGAAAATTCCAACGATAGCACGTATAGGTGGCATCTCAAAGTCGATACCAGGAAAGTAGAAAGCACAAACAGAGTCACAGATTTAGAACGCAAGTACAGGGTTTCGAGAGGGCAAAGGCATGCGGAGGTGGGTTGAATGAGGAGGGTGGGATTAACACATGCATTCTAATATGTATTAAGCAGACGATCCACAACCACCTTCTACAAAGCACAGGGAGCGGTCGGCAACACCCTGGACTAAGCTACGTGGGAAGAGAATGCGAAAGAGAATGGATGTGTATATATATACATACACGGAGAACTGAATCAAGGTGCTGCACAGCGAAAGTCAACAGCATTGTAAATTCACTAGACATGGACAGAAATTAGAATCTCTATAAAAAGCAAAATGATCGAGATCCAGTATGTTCCTCTCAGGCCTCAGAGAGATGCGCGGGTGTCACTTCCCTGGAGCATGAGCAGGCTTGGGCACCAAAGTTGGAGTGTGGTCACAGTGAGGCAGGTCGGCGCGGGAGTGGGTCGCACCAGCGAATTAACCCCTTTGGACCTGTGGTGCCTGGTCCCTTCTGGTTGGCAGCAGTCTCTGTAGATGTAGGTGTGCCCTCCTGCAGCTAAGCCAAGCCCACTGCAGCCAGAGGATGGTGGTCCGACATGCACAACAGTGTTCAAACATCACCTGGTGTCCAGGTCTCCTGCTGGTGGGGTTCCTGCCATTCACCTCCTTCCTTAGAGTCACCCCACTTGCCTCCGACAACACACTCTTCAGGAGGGGTTTGCAGGGGGTGTGATGAATCGAGAGTGGGAAGGGTAAGTGGGAGAAGGAGTGAGACACAAGCCCTTAGGTGTCTGTCCGGACACGTTCCTCTCTAATTCATATTCCAAGAACACGCGTGTGCGCAAGGTCTGCGTTCCTGGGGAATCCGACCAGCTGTGGGAAAATGCTGCCGCCTTGTGGCCGCCTCCTGTAACTACAACGTTCCAAAGGGAGCTCAGCGGCCCTTCCTGTTCAAAAGGCCAGCGGGGTTGTAATTGACACCCCCGCTGCAAAAATGTCCTGGGGATAGGCACTGGAAAAGAGCCCAAAACAGGATTGATTGGCAACAGGCGGTTTCAAGAGGTAAGTTGAATTCACCATGCGTGTTTTGTTTCCCTTTGTGTTGGTTTCTAAGAAAGGCCCAGGAAATATGCTCCACGCCCATGCGAATGGGAGAAATGGAAATTGAAACGCCTTCGCGGTTTCACCTGGCAGCCGTTAGGATTGCCAGTGTCAATACGTCTGGAAGCAATACCTTCGGGAGAGGGCCTGGAGAAAAGGGAAGCCTCCTAAGCCACTGGTGGTATTGCGCCCTGGTAACAGGCACCACTGAAAACAATCAAGAGATTCCTGCCAAAAACAAAACAAAACCAGAGAGCCGGCCACATGATGTGGCAATCCACCTCCTGGCTGTCTTTGCACAGTAAAGTATCATTTGGGGAGACCCGGGCAGGCCAGCGACCCCTGCACACCTATTGACAAGAGCCAAGGCTTGAAAGTAAAAACACAGTGTCATGGTGTGTGATCCTTTTAATGTCATGTTGGAGTCTGTTGGCTAGTATCTTGTTGAGGATTTTTGCATCTAAGTTCATCGGTGATATTGCTCTCCAGTTTTCTTTTCTTGTAGTATCTTTGTCTGGTTTGGGGATCAGGTGGATGGCTTCGTACAATGAGTTTGGGAGTGTTCTTTCCTCTGCAGTGTTTTGGAAGCGTTTGCAGAACCATGTGTACTTTAGAGAGACACGGGTGCCCCAGCTGTCACTAGCCACCTATTGACAACAGCCAAGTCTTGAAAGTAAAAACACAACGTCCATCCCCAGATGAATGGAAAGTGAAGAGTTGGTACACATAGAGCATGGAATACTGCTCAGCCATGAAACAGAATAATATCCTGCCATTTCCAGCATCTTCGATAGATCCGGAGTTCCCTGTACTCAGCATGGGACGTCCAACAGAGAAAGAGAAAATTCCAACGATAGCACGTATAGGTGGCATCTCAAAGTCGATACCAGGAAAGTAGAAAGCACAAACAGAGTCACAGATTTAGAACGCAAGTACAGGGTTTCGAGAGGGCAAAGGCATGCGGAGGTGGGTTGAATGAGGAGGGTGGGATTAACACATGCATTCTAATATGTATTAAGCAGACGATCCACAACCACCTTCTACAAAGCACAGGGAGCGGTCGGCACCACCCTGGACTAAGCTACGTGGGAAGAGAATGCGAAAGAGAATGGATGTGTATATATATACATACACGGAGAACTGAATCAAGGTGCTGCACAGCGAAAGTCAACAGCATTGTAAATTCACTAGACATGGACAGAAATTAGAATCTCTATAAAAAGCAAAATGATCGAGATCCAGTATGTTCCTCTCAGGCCTCAGAGAGATGCGCGGGTGTCACTTCCCTGGAGCGTGAGCAGGCTTGGGCACCAAAGTTGGAGTGTGGTCACAGTGAGGCAGGTCGGCGCGGGAGTGGGTCGCACCAGCGAATTAACCCCTTTGGACCTGTGGTGCCTGGTCCCTTCTGGTTGGCAGCAGTCTCTGTAGATGTAGGTGTGCCCTCCTGCAGCTAAGCCAAGCCCACTGCAGCCAGAGGATGGTGGTCCGACATGCACAACAGTGTTCAAACATCACCTGGTGTCCAGGTCTCCAGCTGGTGGGGTTCCCGCCATTCACCTCCTTCCTTAGAGTCACCCCACTTGCCTCCGACAACACACTCTTCAGGAGGGGTTTGCAGGGGGTGTGATGAATCGAGAGTGGGAAGGGTAAGTGGGAGAAGGAGTGAGACACAAGCCCTTAGGTGTCTGTCCGGACACGTTCCTCTCTAATTCATATTCCAAGAACACGCGTGTGCGCAAGGTCTGCGTTCCTGGGGAATCCGACCAGCTGTGGGAAAATGCTGCCGCCTTGTGGCCGCCTCCTGTAACTACAACGTTCCAAAGGGAGCTCAGCGGCCCTTCCTGTTCAAAAGGCCAGCGGGGTTGTAATTGACACCCCCGCTGCAAAAATGTCCTGGGGATAGGCACTGGAAAAGAGCCCGAAACAGGATTGATTGGCAACAGGCGGTTTCAAGAGGTAAGTTGAATTCACCATGCGTGTTTTGTTTCCCTTTGTGTTGGTTTCTAAGAAAGGCCCAGGAAATATGCTCCACGCCCATGCGAATGGGAGAAATGGAAATTGAAACGCCTTCGCGGTTTCACCTGGCAGCCGTTAGGATTGCCAGTGTCAATACGTCTGGAAGCAATACCTTCGGGAGAGGGCCTGGAGAAAAGGGAAGCCTCCTAAGCCACTGGTGGTATTGCGCCCTGGTAACAGGCACCACTGAAAACAATCAAGAGATTCCTGCCAAAAACAAAACAAAACCAGAGAGCCGGCCACATGATGTGGCAATCCACCTCCTGGCTGTCTTTGCACAGTAAAGTATCATTTGGGGAGACCCGGGCAGGCCAGCGACCCCTGCACACCTATTGACAAGAGCCAAGGCTTGAAAGTAAAAACACAGTGTCATGGTGTGTGATCCTTTTAATGTCATGTTGGAGTCTGTTGGCTAGTATCTTGTTGAGGATTTTTGCATCTAAGTTCATCGGTGATATTGCTCTCCAGTTTTCTTTTCTTGTAGTATCTTTGTCTGGTTTGGGGATCAGGTGGATGGCTTCGTACAATGAGTTTGGGAGTGTTCTTTCCTCTGCAGTGTTTTGGAAGCGTTTGCAGAACCATGTGTACTTTAGAGAGACACGGGTGCCCCAGCTGTCACTAGCCACCTATTGACAACAGCCAAGTCTTGAAAGTAAAAACACAACGTCCATCCCCAGATGAATGGAAAGTGAAGAGTTGGTACACATAGAGCATGGAATACTGCTCAGCCATGAAACAGAATAATATCCTGCCATTTCCAGCATCTTCGATAGATCCGGAGTTCCCTGTACTCAGCATGGGACGTCCAACAGAGAAAGAGAAAATTCCAACGATAGCACGTATAGGTGGCATCTCAAAGTCGATACCAGGAAAGTAGAAAGCACAAACAGAGTCACAGATTTAGAACGCAAGTACAGGGTTTCGAGAGGGCAAAGGCATGCGGAGGTGGGTTGAATGAGGAGGGTGGGATTAACACATGCATTCTAATATGTATTAAGCAGACGATCCACAACCACCTTCTACAAAGCACAGGGAGCGGTCGGCACCACCCTGGACTAAGCTACGTGGGAAGAGAATGCGAAAGAGAATGGATGTGTATATATATACATACACGGAGAACTGAATCAAGGTGCTGCACAGCGAAAGTCAACAGCATTGTAAATTCACTAGACATGGACAGAAATTAGAATCTCTATAAAAAGCAAAATGATCGAGATCCAGTATGTTCCTCTCAGGCCTCAGAGAGATGCGCGGGTGTCACTTCCCTGGAGCGTGAGCAGGCTTGGGCACCAAAGTTGGAGTGTGGTCACAGTGAGGCAGGTCGGCGCGGGAGTGGGTCGCACCAGCGAATTAACCCCTTTGGACCTGTGGTGCCTGGTCCCTTCTGGTTGGCAGCAGTCTCTGTAGATGTAGGTGTGCCCTCCTGCAGCTAAGCCAAGCCCACTGCAGCCAGAGGATGGTGGTCCGACATGCACAACAGTGTTCAAACATCACCTGGTGTCCAGGTCTCCTGCTGGTGGGGTTCCCGCCATTCACCTCCTTCCTTAGAGTCACCCCACTTGCCTCCGACAACACACTCTTCAGGAGGGGTTTGCAGGGGGTGTGATGAATCGAGAGTGGGAAGGGTAAGTGGGAGAAGGAGTGAGACACAAGCCCTTAGGTGTCTGTCCGGACACGTTCCTCTCTAATTCATATTCCAAGAACACGCGTGTGCGCAAGGTCTGCGTTCCTGGGGAATCCGACCAGCTGTGGGAAAATGCTGCCGCCTTGTGGCCGCCTCCTGTAACTACAACGTTCCAAAGGGAGCTCAGCGGCCCTTCCTGTTCAAAAGGCCAGCGGGGTTGTAATTGACACCCCCGCTGCAAAAATGTCCTGGGGATAGGCACTGGAAAAGAGCCCGAAACAGGATTGATTGGCAACAGGCGGTTTCAAGAGGTAAGTTGAATTCACCATGCGTGTTTTGTTTCCCTTTGTGTTGGTTTCTAAGAAAGGCCCAGGAAATATGCTCCACGTCCATGCGAATGGGAGAAATGGAAATTGAAACGCCTTCGCGGTTTCACCTGGCAGCTGTTAGGATTGCCAGTGTCAATACGTCTGGAAGCAATACCTTCGGGAGAGGGCCTGGAGAAAAGGGAAGCCTCCTAAGCCACTGGTGGTATTGCGCCCTGGTAACAGGCACCACTGAAAACAATCAAGAGATTCCTGCCAAAAACAAAACAAAACCAGAGAGCCGGCCACATGATGTGGCAATCCACCTCCTGGCTGTCTTTGCACAGTAAAGTATCATTTGGGGAGACCCGGGCAGGCCAGCGACCCCTGCACACCTATTGACAAGAGCCAAGGCTTGAAAGTAAAAACACAGTGTCATGGTGTGTGATCCTTTTAATGTCATGTTGGAGTCTGTTGGCTAGTATCTTGTTGAGGATTTTTGCATCGAAGTTCATCGGTGATATTGCTCTCCAGTTTTCTTTTCTTGTAGTATCTTTGTCTGGTTTGGGGATCAGGTGGATGGCTTCGTACAATGAGTTTGGGAGTGTTCTTTCCTCTGCAGTGTTTTGGAAGCGTTTGCAGAACCATGTGTACTTTAGAGAGACACGGGTGCCCCAGCTGTCACTAGCCACCTATTGACAACAGCCAAGTCTTGAAAGTAAAAACACAACGTCCATCCCCAGATGAATGGAAAGTGAAGAGTTGGTACACATAGAGCATGGAATACTGCTCAGCCATGAAACAGAATAATATCCTGCCATTTCCAGCATCTTCGATAGATCCGGAGTTCCCTGTACTCAGCATGGGACGTCCAACAGAGAAAGAGAAAATTCCAACGATAGCACGTATAGGTGGCATCTCAAAGTCGATACCAGGAAAGTAGAAAGCACAAACAGAGTCACAGATTTAGAACGCAAGTACAGGGTTTCGAGAGGGCAAAGGCATGCGGAGGTGGGTTGAATGAGGAGGGTGGGATTAACACATGCATTCTAATATGTATTAAGCAGACGATCCACAACCACCTTCTACAAAGCACAGGGAGCGGTCGGCACCACCCTGGACTAAGCTACGTGGGAAGAGAATGCGAAAGAGAATGGATGTGTATATATATACATACACGGAGAACTGAATCAAGGTGCTGCACAGCGAAAGTCAACAGCATTGTAAATTCACTAGACATGGACAGAAATTAGAATCTCTATAAAAAGCAAAATGATCGAGATCCAGTATGTTCCTCTCAGGCCTCAGAGAGATGCGCGGGTGTCACTTCCCTGGAGCGTGAGCAGGCTTGGGCACCAAAGTTGGAGTGTGGTCACAGTGAGGCAGGTCGGCGCGGGAGTGGGTCGCACCAGCGAATTAACCCCTTTGGACCTGTGGTGCCTGGTCCCTTCTGGTTGGCAGCAGTCTCTGTAGATGTAGGTGTGCCCTCCTGCAGCTAAGCCAAGCCCACTGCAGCCAGAGGATGGTGGTCCGACATGCACAACAGTGTTCAAACATCACCTGGTGTCCAGGTCTCCTGCTGGTGGGGTTCCTGCCATTCACCTCCTTCCTTAGAGTCACCCCACTTGCCTCCGACAACACACTCTTCAGGAGGGGTTTGCAGGGGGTGTGATGAATCGAGAGTGGGAAGGGTAAGTGGGAGAAGGAGTGAGACACAAGCCCTTAGGTGTCTGTCCGGACACGTTCCTCTCTAATTCATATTCCAAGAACACGCGTGTGCGCAAGGTCTGCGTTCCTGGGGAATCCGACCAGCTGTGGAAAAATTTTGCCGCCTTGTGGCCGCCTCCTGTAACTACAACGTTCCAAAGGGAGCTCAGCGGCCCTTCCTGTTCAAAAGGCCAGCGGGGTTGTAATTGACACCCCCGCTGCAAAAATGTCCTGGGGATAGGCACTGGAAAAGAGCCCAAAACAGGATTGATTGGCAACAGGCGGTTTCAAGAGGTAAGTTGAATTCACCATGCGTGTTTTGTTTCCCTTTGTGTTGGTTTCTAAGAAAGGCCCAGGAAATATGCTCCACGCCCATGCGAATGGGAGAAATGGAAATTGAAACGCCTTCGCGGTTTCACCTGGCAGCCGTTAGGATTGCCAGTGTCAATACGTCTGGAAGCAATACCTTCGGGAGAGGGCCTGGAGAAAAGGGAAGCCTCCTAAGCCACTGGTGGTATTGCGCCCTGGTAACAGGCACCACTGAAAACAATCAAGAGATTCCTGCCAAAAACAAAACAAAACCAGAGAGCCGGCCACATGATGTGGCAATCCACCTCCTGGCTGTCTTTGCACAGTAAAGTATCATTTGGGGAGACCCGGGCAGGCCAGCGACCCCTGCACACCTATTGACAAGAGCCAAGGCTTGAAAGTAAAAACACAGTGTCATGGTGTGTGATCCTTTTAATGTCATGTTGGAGTCTGTTGGCTAGTATCTTGTTGAGGATTTTTGCATCTAAGTTCATCGGTGATATTGCTCTCCAGTTTTCTTTTCTTGTAGTATCTTTGTCTGGTTTGGGGATCAGGTGGATGGCTTCGTACAATGAGTTTGGGAGTGTTCTTTCCTCTGCAGTGTTTTGGAAGCGTTTGCAGAACCATGTGTACTTTAGAGAGACACGGGTGCCCCAGCTGTCACTAGCCACCTATTGACAACAGCCAAGTCTTGAAAGTAAAAACACAACGTCCATCCCCAGATGAATGGAAAGTGAAGAGTTGGTACACATAGAGCATGGAATACTGCTCAGCCATGAAACAGAATAATATCCTGCCATTTCCAGCATCTTCGATAGATCCGGAGTTCCCTGTACTCAGCATGGGACGTCCAACAGAGAAAGAGAAAATTCCAACGATAGCACGTATAGGTGGCATCTCAAAGTCGATACCAGGAAAGTAGAAAGCACAAACAGAGTCACAGATTTAGAACGCAAGTACAGGGTTTCGAGAGGGCAAAGGCATGCGGAGGTGGGTTGAATGAGGAGGGTGGGATTAACACATGCATTCTAATATGTATTAAGCAGACGATCCACAACCACCTTCTACAAAGCACAGGGAGCGGTCGCCACCACCCTGGACTAAGCTACGTGGGAAGAGAATGCGAAAGAGAATGGATGTGTATATATATACATACACGGAGAACTGAATCAAGGTGCTGCACAGCGAAAGTCAACAGCATTGTAAATTCACTAGACATGGACAGAAATTAGAATCTCTATAAAAAGCAAAATGATCGAGATCCAGTATGTTCCTCTCAGGCCTCAGAGAGATGCGCGGGTGTCACTTCCCTGGAGCGTGAGCAGGCTTGGGCACCAAAGTTGGAGTGTGGTCACAGTGAGGCAGGTCGGCGCGGGAGTGGGTCGCACCAGCGAATTAACCCCTTTGGACCTGTGGTGCCTGGTCCCTTCTGGTTGGCAGCAGTCTCTGTAGATGTAGGTGTGCCCTCCTGCAGCTAAGCCAAGCCCACTGCAGCCAGAGGATGGTGGTCCGACATGCACAACAGTGTTCAAACATCACCTGGTGTCCAGGTCTCCTGCTGGTGGGGTTCCTGCCATTCACCTCCTTCCTTAGAGTCACCCCACTTGCCTCCGACAACACACTCTTCAGGAGGGGTTTGCAGGGGGTGTGATGAATCGAGAGTGGGAAGGGTAAGTGGGAGAAGGAGTGAGACACAAGCCCTTAGGTGTCTGTCCGGACACGTTCCTCTCTAATTCATATTCCAAGAACACGCGTGTGCGCAAGGTCTGCGTTCCTGGGGAATCCGACCAGCTGTGGAAAAATTTTGCCGCCTTGTGGCCGCCTCCTGTAACTACAACGTTCCAAAGGGAGCTCAGCGGCCCTTCCTGTTCAAAAGGCCAGCGGGGTTGTAATTGACACCCCCGCTGCAAAAATGTCCTGGGGATAGGCACTGGAAAAGAGCCCAAAACAGGATTGATTGGCAACAGGCGGTTTCAAGAGGTAAGTTGAATTCACCATGCGTGTTTTGTTTCCCTTTGTGTTGGTTTCTAAGAAAGGCCCAGGAAATATGCTCCACGCCCATGCGAATGGGAGAAATGGAAATTGAAACGCCTTCGCGGTTTCACCTGGCAGCCGTTAGGATTGCCAGTGTCAATACGTCTGGAAGCAATACCTTCGGGAGAGGGCCTGGAGAAAAGGGAAGCCTCCTAAGCCACTGGTGGTATTGCGCCCTGGTAACAGGCACCACTGAAAACAATCAAGAGATTCCTGCCAAAAACAAAACAAAACCAGAGAGCCGGCCACATGATGTGGCAATCCACCTCCTGGCTGTCTTTGCACAGTAAAGTATCATTTGGGGAGACCCGGGCAGGCCAGCGACCCCTGCACACCTATTGACAAGAGCCAAGGCTTGAAAGTAAAAACACAGTGTCATGGTGTGTGATCCTTTTAATGTCATGTTGGAGTCTGTTGGCTAGTATCTTGTTGAGGATTTTTGCATCTAAGTTCATCGGTGATATTGCTCTCCAGTTTTCTTTTCTTGTAGTATCTTTGTCTGGTTTGGGGATCAGGTGGATGGCTTCGTACAATGAGTTTGGGAGTGTTCTTTCCTCTGCAGTGTTTTGGAAGCGTTTGCAGAACCATGTGTACTTTAGAGAGACACGGGTGCCCCAGCTGTCACTAGCCACCTATTGACAACAGCCAAGTCTTGAAAGTAAAAACACAACGTCCATCCCCAGATGAATGGAAAGTGAAGAGTTGGTACACATAGAGCATGGAATACTGCTCAGCCATGAAACAGAATAATATCCTGCCATTTCCAGCATCTTCGATAGATCCGGAGTTCCCTGTACTCAGCATGGGACGTCCAACAGAGAAAGAGAAAATTCCAACGATAGCACGTATAGGTGGCATCTCAAAGTCGATACCAGGAAAGTAGAAAGCACAAACAGAGTCACAGATTTAGAACGCAAGTACAGGGTTTCGAGAGGGCAAAGGCATGCGGAGGTGGGTTGAATGAGGAGGGTGGGATTAACACATGCATTCTAATATGTATTAAGCAGACGATCCACAACCACCTTCTACAAAGCACAGGGAGCGGTCGCCACCACCCTGGACTAAGCTACGTGGGAAGAGAATGCGAAAGAGAATGGATGTGTATATATATACATACATGGAGAACTGAATCAAGGTGCTGCACAGCGAAAGTCAACAGCATTGTAAATTCACTAGACATGGACAGAAATTAGAATCTCTATAAAAAGCAAAATGATCGAGATCCAGTATGTTCCTCTCAGGCCTCAGAGAGATGCGCGGGTGTCACTTCCCTGGAGCATGAGCAGGCTTGGGCACCAAAGTTGGAGTGTGGTCACAGTGAGGCAGGTCGGCGCGGGAGTGGGTCGCACCAGCGAATTAACCCCTTTGGACCTGTGGTGCCTGGTCCCTTCTGGTTGGCAGCAGTCTCTGTAGATGTAGGTGTGCCCTCCTGCAGCTAAGCCAAGCCCACTGCAGCCAGAGGATGGTGGTCCGACATGCACAACAGTGTTCAAACATCACCTGGTGTCCAGGTCTCCTGCTGGTGGGGTTCCTGCCATTCACCTCCTTCCTTAGAGTCACCCCACTTGCCTCCAACAACACACTCTTCAGGAGGGGTTTGCAGGGGGTGTGATGAATCGAGAGTGGGAAGGGTAAGTGGGAGAAGGAGTGAGACACAAGCCCTTAGGTGTCTGTCTGGACACGTTCCTCTCTAATTCATATTCCAAGAACACGCGTGTGCGCAAGGTCTGCGTTCCTGGGGAATCCGACCAGCTGTGGGAAAATGCTGCCGCCTTGTGGCCGCCTCCTGTAACTACAACGTTCCAAAGGGAGCTCAGCGGCCCTTCCTGTTCAAAAGGCCAGCGGGGTTGTAATTGACACCCCCGCTGCAAAAATGTCCTGGGGATAGGCACTGGAAAAGAGCCCAAAACAGGATTGATTGGCAACAGGCGGTTTCAAGAGGTAAGTTGAATTCACCATGCGTGTTTTGTTTCCCTTTGTGTTGGTTTCTAAGAAAGGCCCAGGAAATATGCTCCACGCCCATGCGAATGGGAGAAATGGAAATTGAAACGCCTTCGCGGTTTCACCTGGCAGCTGTTAGGATTGCCAGTATCAATACGTCTGGAAGCAATACCTTCGGGAGAGGGCCTGGAGAAAAGGGAAGCCTCCTAAGCCACTGGTGGTATTGCGCCCTGGTAACAGGCACCACTGAAAACAATCAAGAGATTCCTGCCAAAAACAAAACAAAACCAGAGAGCCGGCCACATGATGTGGCAATCCACCTCCTGGCTGTCTTTGCACAGTAAAGTATCATTTGGGGAGACCCGGGCAGGCCAGCGACCCCTGCACACCTATTGACAAGAGCCAAGGCTTGAAAGTAAAAACACAGTGTCATGGTGTGTGATCCTTTTAATGTCATGTTGGAGTCTGTTGGCTAGTATCTTGTTGAGGATTTTTGCATCTAAGTTCATCGGTGATATTGCTCTCCAGTTTTCTTTTCTTGTAGTATATTTGTCTGGTTTGGGGATCAGGGGGATGGCTTCGTACAATGAGTTTGGGAGTGTTCTTTCCTCTGCAGTGTTTTGGAAGCGTTTGCAGAACCATGTGTACTTTAGAGAGACACGGGTGCCCCAGCTGTCACTAGCCACCTATTGACAACAGCCAAGTCTTGAAAGTAAAAACACAATGTCCAACCCAGATGAATGGAAAGTGAAGAGATGGTACACATAGAGCATGGAATACTGCTCAGCCATGAAACAGAATAAAATCCTGCCATTTCCAGCATCTTCGATAGATCCGGAGTTCCCTGTACTCAGCATGGGACGTCCAACAGAGAAAGAGAAAATTCCAACGATAGCACGTATAGGTGGCATCTCAAAGTCGATACCAGGAAAGTAGAAAGCACAAACAGAGTCACAGATTTAGAACGCAAGTACAGGGTTTCGAGAGGGCAAAGGCATGCGGAGGTGGGTTGAATGAGGAGGGTGGGATTAACACATGCATTCTAATATGTATTAAGCAGACGATCCACAACCACCTTTTACAAAGCACAGGGAGCGGTCGGCACCACCCTGGACTAAGCTACGTGGGAAGGGAATGTGAAAGAGAATGGTTGTGTATATATATACATACACGGAGAACTGAATCAAGGTGCTGCACAGCGAAAGTCAACAGCATTGTAAATTCACTAGACATGGACAGAAATTAGAATCTCTATAAAAAGCAAAATGATCGAGATCCAGTATGTTCCTCTCAGGCCTCAGAGAGATGCGCGGGTGTCACTTCCCTGGAGCGTGAGCAGGCTTGGGCACCAAAGTTGGAGTGTGGTCACAGTGAGGCAGGTCGGCGCGGGAGTGGGTCGCACCAGCGAATTAACCCCTTTGGACCTGTGGTGCCTGGTCCCTTCTGGTTGGCAGCAGTCTCTGTAGATGTAGGTGTGCCCTCCTGCAGCTAAGCCAAGCCCACTGCAGCCAGAGGATGGTGGTCCGACATGCACAACAGTGTTCAAACATCACCTGGTGTCCAGGTCTCCTGCTGGTGGAGTTCCCGCCATTCACCTCCTTCCTTAGAGTCACCCCACTTGCCTCCGACAACACACTCTTCAGGAGGGGTTTGCAGGGGGTGTGATGAATCGAGAGTGGGAAGGGTAAGTGGGAGAAGGAGTGAGACACAAGCCCTTAGGTGTCTGTCCGGACACGTTCCTCTCTAATTCATATTCCAAGAACACGCATGTGCGCAAGTCTGCGTTCCTGGGGAATCCGACCAGCTGTGGGAAAATGCTGCCGCCTTGTGGCCGCCTCCTGTAACTACAACGTTCCAAAGGGAGCTCAGCGGCCCTTCCTGTTCAAAAGGCCAGCGGGGTTGTAATTGACACCCCCGCTGCAAAAATGTCCTGGGGATAGGCACTGGAAAAGAGCCCAAAACAGGATTGATTGGCAACAGGCGGTTTCAAGAGGTAAGTTGAATTCACCATGCGTGTTTTGTTTCCCTTTGTGTTGGTTTCTAAGAAAGGCCCAGGAAATATGCTCCACGCCCATGCGAATGGGAGAAATGGAAATTGAAACGCCTTCGCGGTTTCACCTGGCAGCCGTTAGGATTGCCAGTGTCAATACGTCTGGAAGCAATACCTTCGGGAGAGGGCCTGGAGAAAAGGGAAGCCTCCTAAGCCACTGGTGGTATTGCGCCCTGGTAACAGGCACCACTGAAAACAATCAAGAGATTCCTGCCAAAAACAAAACAAAACCAGAGAGCCGGCCACATGATGTGGCAATCCACCTCCTGGCTGTCTTTGCACAGTAAAGTATCATTTGGGGAGACCCGGGCAGGCCAGCGACCCCTGCACACCTATTGACAAGAGCCAAGGCTTGAAAGTAAAAACACAGTGTCATGGTGTGTGATCCTTTTAATGTCATGTTGGAGTCTGTTGGCTAGTATCTTGTTGAGGATTTTTGCATCTAAGTTCATCGGTGATATTGCTCTCCAGTTTTCTTTTCTTGTAGTATCTTTGTCTGGTTTGGGGATCAGGTGGATGGCTTCGTACAATGAGTTTGGGAGTGTTCTTTCCTCTGCAGTGTTTTGGAAGCGTTTGCAGAACCATGTGTACTTTAGAGAGACACGGGTGCCCCAGCTGTCACTAGCCACCTATTGACAACAGCCAAGTCTTGAAAGTAAAAACACAACGTCCATCCCCAGATGAATGGAAAGTGAAGAGTTGGTACACATAGAGCATGGAATACTGCTCAGCCATGAAACAGAATAATATCCTGCCATTTCCAGCATCTTCGATAGATCCGGAGTTCCCTGTACTCAGCATGGGACGTCCAACAGAGAAAGAGAAAATTCCAACGATAGCACGTATAGGTGGCATCTCAAAGTCGATACCAGGAAAGTAGAAAGCACAAACAGAGTCACAGATTTAGAACGCAAGTACAGGGTTTCGAGAGGGCAAAGGCAAGCGGAGGTGGGTTGAATGAGGAGGGTGGGATTAACACATGCATTCTAATATGTATTAAGCAGACGATCCACAACCACCTTCTACAAAGCACAGGGAGCGGTCGCCACCACCCTGGACTAAGCTACGTGGGAAGAGAATGCGAAAGAGAATGGATGTGTATATATATACATACATGGAGAACTGAATCAAGGTGCTGCACAGCGAAAGTCAACAGCATTGTAAATTCACTAGACATGGACAGAAATTAGAATCTCTATAAAAAGCAAAATGATCGAGATCCAGTATGTTCCTCTCAGGCCTCAGAGAGATGCGCGGGTGTCACTTCCCTGGAGCATGAGCAGGCTTGGGCACCAAAGTTGGAGTGTGGTCACAGTGAGGCAGGTCGGCGCGGGAGTGGGTCGCACCAGCGAATTAACCCCTTTGGACCTGTGGTGCCTGGTCCCTTCTGGTTGGCAGCAGTCTCTGTAGATGTAGGTGTGCCCTCCTGCAGCTAAGCCAAGCCCACTGCAGCCAGAGGATGGTGGTCCGACATGCACAACAGTGTTCAAACATCACCTGGTGTCCAGGTCTCCTGCTGGTGGGGTTCCTGCCATTCACCTCCTTCCTTAGAGTCACCCCACTTGCCTCCAACAACACACTCTTCAGGAGGGGTTTGCAGGGGGTGTGATGAATCGAGAGTGGGAAGGGTAAGTGGGAGAAGGAGTGAGACACAAGCCCTTAGGTGTCTGTCCGGACACGTTCCTCTCTAATTCATATTCCAAGAACACGCGTGTGCGCAAGGTCTGCGTTCCTGGGGAATCCGACCAGCTGTGGGAAAATGCTGCCGCCTTGTGGCCGCCTCCTGTAACTACAACGTTCCAAAGGGAGCTCAGCGGCCCTTCCTGTTCAAAAGGCCAGCGGGGTTGTAATTGACACCCCCGCTGCAAAAATGTCCTGGGGATAGGCACTGGAAAAGAGCCCAAAACAGGATTGATTGGCAACAGGCGGTTTCAAGAGGTAAGTTGAATTCACCATGCCTGTTTTGTTTCCCTTTGTGTTGGTTTCTAAGAAAGGCCCAGGAAATATGCTCCACGCCCATGCGAATGGGAGAAATGGAAATTGAAACGCCTTCGCGGTTTCACCTGGCAGCTGTTAGGATTGCCAGTATCAATACGTCTGGAAGCAATACCTTCGGGAGAGGGCCTGGAGAAAAGGGAAGCCTCCTAAGCCACTGGTGGTATTGCGCCCTGGTAACAGGCACCACTGAAAACAATCAAGAGATTCCTGCCAAAAACAAAACAAAACCAGAGAGCCGGCCACATGATGTGGCAATCCACCTCCTGGCTGTCTTTGCACAGTAAAGTATCATTTGGGGAGACCCGGGCAGGCCAGCGACCCCTGCACACCTATTGACAAGAGCCAAGGCTTGAAAGTAAAAACACAGTGTCATGGTGTGTGATCCTTTTAATGTCATGTTGGAGTCTGTTGGCTAGTATCTTGTTGAGGATTTTTGCATCTAAGTTCATCGGTGATATTGCTCTCCAGTTTTCTTTTCTTGTAGTATATTTGTCTGGTTTGGGGATCAGGGGGATGGCTTCGTACAATGAGTTTGGGAGTGTTCTTTCCTCTGCAGTGTTTTGGAAGCGTTTGCAGAACCATGTGTACTTTAGAGAGACACGGGTGCCCCAGCTGTCACTAGCCACCTATTGACAACAGCCAAGTCTTGAAAGTAAAAACACAATGTCCAACCCAGATGAATGGAAAGTGAAGAGTTGGTACACATAGAGCATGGAATACTGCTCAGCCATGAAACAGAATAAAATCCTGCCATTTCCAGCATCTTCGATAGATCCGGAGTTCCCTGTACTCAGCATGGGACGTCCAACAGAGAAAGAGAAAATTCCAACGATAGCACGTATAGGTGGCATCTCAAAGTCGATACCAGGAAAGTAGAAAGCACAAACAGAGTCACAGATTTAGAACGCAAGTACAGGGTTTCGAGAGGGCAAAGGCATGCGGAGGTGGGTTGAATGAGGAGGGTGGGATTAACACATGCATTCTAATATGTATTAAGCAGACGATCCACAACCACCTTTTACAAAGCACAGGGAGCGGTCGGCACCACCCTGGACTAAGCTACGTGGGAAGGGAATGTGAAAGAGAATGGTTGTGTATATATATACATACACGGAGAACTGAATCAAGGTGCTGCACAGCGAAAGTCAACAGCATTGTAAATTCACTAGACATGGACAGAAATTAGAATCTCTATAAAAAGCAAAATGATCGAGATCCAGTATGTTCCTCTCAGGCCTCAGAGAGATGCGCGGGTGTCACTTCCCTGGAGCGTGAGCAGGCTTGGGCACCAAAGTTGGAGTGTGGTCACAGTGAGGCAGGTCGGCGCGGGAGTGGGTCGCACCAGCGAATTAACCCCTTTGGACCTGTGGTGCCTGGTCCCTTCTGGTTGGCAGCAGTCTCTGTAGATGTAGGTGTGCCCTCCTGCAGCTAAGCCAAGCCCACTGCAGCCAGAGGATGGTGGTCCGACATGCACAACAGTGTTCAAACATCACCTGGTGTCCAGGTCTCCTGCTGGTGGAGTTCCCGCCATTCACCTCCTTCCTTAGAGTCACCCCACTTGCCTCCGACAACACACTCTTCAGGAGGGGTTTGCAGGGGGTGTGATGAATCGAGAGTGGGAAGGGTAAGTGGGAGAAGGAGTGAGACACAAGCCCTTAGGTGTCTGTCCGGACACGTTCCTCTCTAATTCATATTCCAAGAACACGCATGTGCGCAAGTCTGCGTTCCTGGGGAATCCGACCAGCTGTGGGAAAATGCTGCCGCCTTGTGGCCGCCTCCTGTAACTACAACGTTCCAAAGTGAGCTCAGCGGCCCTTCCTGTTCAAAAGGCCAGCGGGGTTGTAATTGACACCCCCGCTGCAAAAATGTCCTGGGGATAGGCACTGGAAAAGAGCCCGAAACAGGATTGATTGGCAACAGGCGGTTTCAAGAGGTAAGTTGAATTCACCATGCATGTTTTGTTTCCCTTTGTGTTGGTTTCTAAGAAAGGCCCAGGAAATATGCTCCACGCCCATGCGAATGGGAGAAATGGAAATTGAAACGCCTTCGCGGTTTCACCTGGCAGCCGTTAGGATTGCCAGTGTCAATACGTCTGGAAGCAATACCTTCGGGAGAGGGCCTGGAGAAAAGGGAAGCCTCCTAAGCCACTGGTGGTATTGCGCCCTGGTAACAGGCACCACTGAAAACAATCAAGAGATTCCTGCCAAAAACAAAACAAAACCAGAGAGCCGGCCACATGATGTGGCAATCCACCTCCTGGCTGTCTTTGCACAGTAAAGTATCATTTGGGGAGACCCGGGCAGGCCAGCGACCCCTGCACACCTATTGACAAGAGCCAAGGCTTGAAAGTAAAAACACAGTGTCATGGTGTGTGATCCTTTTAATGTCATGTTGGAGTCTGTTGGCTAGTATCTTGTTGAGGATTTTTGCATCTAAGTTCATCGGTGATATTGCTCTCCAGTTTTCTTTTCTTGTAGTATCTTTGTCTGGTTTGGGGATCAGGTGGATGGCTTCGTACAATGAGTTTGGGAGTGTTCTTTCCTCTGCAGTGTTTTGGAAGCGTTTGCAGAACCATGTGTACTTTAGAGAGACACGGGTGCCCCAGCTGTCACTAGCCACCTATTGACAACAGCCAAGTCTTGAAAGTAAAAACACAATGTCCATCCCCAGATGAATGGAAAGTGAAGAGTTGGTACACATAGAGCATGGAATACTGCTCAGCCATGAAACAGAATAATATCCTGCCATTTCCAGCATCTTCGATAGATCCGGAGTTCCCTGTACTCAGCATGGGACGTCCAACAGAGAAAGAGAAAATTCCAACGATAGCACGTATAGGTGGCATCTCAAAGTCGATACCAGGAAAGTAGAAAGCACAAACAGAGTCACAGATTTAGAACGCAAGTACAGGGTTTCGAGAGGGCAAAGGCATGCGGAGGTGGGTTGAATGAGGAGGGTGGGATTAACACATGCATTCTAATATGTATTAAGCAGACGATCCACAACCACCTTCTACAAAGCACAGGGAGCGGTCGGCACCACCCTGGACTAAGCTACGTGGGAAGAGAATGCGAAAGAGAATGGATGTGTATATATATACATACACGGAGAACTGAATCAAGGTGCTGCACAGCGAAAGTCAACAGCATTGTAAATTCACTAGACATGGACAGAAATTAGAATCTCTATAAAAAGCAAAATGATCGAGATCCAGTATGTTCCTCTCAGGCCTCAGAGAGATGCGCGGGTGTCACTTCCCTGGAGCATGAGCAGGCTTGGGCACCAAAGTTGGAGTGTGGTCACAGTGAGGCAGGTCGGCGCGGGAGTGGGTCGCACCAGCGAATTAACCCCTTTGGACCTGTGGTGCCTGGTCCCTTCTGGTTGGCAGCAGTCTCTGTAGATGTAGGTGTGCCCTCCTGCAGCTAAGCCAAGCCCACTGCAGCCAGAGGATGGTGGTCCGACATGCACAACAGTGTTCAAACATCACCTGGTGTCCAGGTCTCCTGCTGGTGGGGTTCCTGCCATTCACCTCCTTCCTTAGAGTCACCCCACTTGCCTCAGACAACACACTCTTCAGGAGGGGTTTGCAGGGGGTGTGATGAATCGAGAGTGGGAAGGGTAAGTGGGAGAAGGAGTGAGACACAAGCCCTTAGGTGTCTGTCCGGACACGTTCCTCTCTAATTCATATTCCAAGAACACGCGTGTGCGCAAGGTCTGCGTTCCTGGGGAATCCGACCAGCTGTGGGAAAATGCTGCCGCCTTGTGGCCGCCTCCTGTAACTACAACGTTCCAAAGGGAGCTCAGCGGCCCTTCCTGTTCAAAAGGCCAGCGGGGTTGTAATTGACACCCCCGCTGCAAAAATGTCCTGGGGATAGGCACTGGAAAAGAGCCCAAAACAGGATTGATTGGCAACAGGCGGTTTCAAGAGGTAAGTTGAATTCACCATGCGTGTTTTGTTTCCCTTTGTGTTGGTTTCTAAGAAAGGCCCAGGAAATATGCTCCACGCCCATGCGAATGGGAGAAATGGAAATTGAAACGCCTTCGCGGTTTCACCTGGCAGCTGTTAGGATTGCCAGTATCAATACGTCTGGAAGCAATACCTTCGGGAGAGGGCCTGGAGAAAAGGGAAGCCTCCTAAGCCACTGGTGGTATTGCGCCCTGGTAACAGGCACCACTGAAAACAATCAAGAGATTCCTGCCAAAAACAAAACAAAACCAGAGAGCCGGCCACATGATGTGGCAATCCACCTCCTGGCTGTCTTTGCACAGTAAAGTATCATTTGGGGAGACCCGGGCAGGCCAGCGACCCCTGCACACCTATTGACAAGAGCCAAGGCTTGAAAGTAAAAACACAGTGTCATGGTGTGTGATCCTTTTAATGTCATGTTGGAGTCTCTTGGCTAGTATCTTGTTGAGGATTTTTGCATCTAAGTTCATCGGTGATATTGCTCTCCAGTTTTCTTTTCTTGTAGTATATTTGTCTGGTTTGGGGATCAGGGGGATGGCTTCGTACAATGAGTTTGGGAGTGTTCTTTCCTCTGCAGTGTTTTGGAAGCGTTTGCAGAACCATGTGTACTTTAGAGAGACACGGGTGCCCCAGCTGTCACTAGCCACCTATTGACAACAGCCAAGTCTTGAAAGTAAAAACACAATGTCCAACCCAGATGAATGGAAAGTGAAGAGATGGTACACATAGAGCATGGAATACTGCTCAGCCATGAAACAGAATAAAATCCTGCCATTTCCAGCATCTTCGATAGATCCGGAGTTCCCTGTACTCAGCATGGGACGTCCAACAGAGAAAGAGAAAATTCCAACGATAGCACGTATAGGTGGCATCTCAAAGTCGATACCAGGAAAGTAGAAAGCACAAACAGAGTCACAGATTTAGAACGCAAGTACAGGGTTTCGAGAGGGCAAAGGCATGCGGAGGTGGGTTGAATGAGGAGGGTGGGATTAACACATGCATTCTAATATGTATTAAGCAGACGATCCACAACCACCTTTTACAAAGCACAGGGAGCGGTCGGCACCACCCTGGACTAAGCTACGTGGGAAGGGAATGTGAAAGAGAATGGTTGTGTATATATATACATACACGGAGAACTGAATCAAGGTGCTGCACAGCGAAAGTCAACAGCATTGTAAATTCACTAGACATGGACAGAAATTAGAATCTCTATAAAAAGCAAAATGATCGAGATCCAGTATGTTCCTCTCAGGCCTCAGAGAGATGCGCGGGTGTCACTTCCCTGGAGCGTGAGCAGGCTTGGGCACCAAAGTTGGAGTGTGGTCACAGTGAGGCAGGTCGGCGCGGGAGTGGGTCGCACCAGCGAATTAACCCCTTTGGACCTGTGGTGCCTGGTCCCTTCTGGTTGGCAGCAGTCTCTGTAGATGTAGGTGTGCCCTCCTGCAGCTAAGCCAAGCCCACTGCAGCCAGAGGATGGTGGTCCGACATGCACAACAGTGTTCAAACATCACCTGGTGTCCAGGTCTCCTGCTGGTGGAGTTCCCGCCATTCACCTCCTTCCTTAGAGTCACCCCACTTGCCTCCGACAACACACTCTTCAGGAGGGGTTTGCAGGGGGTGTGATGAATCGAGAGTGGGAAGGGTAAGTGGGAGAAGGAGTGAGACACAAGCCCTTAGGTGTCTGTCCGGACACGTTCCTCTCTAATTCATATTCCAAGAACACGCATGTGCGCAAGGTCTGCGTTCCTGGGGAATCCGACCAGCTGTGGGAAAATGCTGCCGCCTTGTGGCTGCCTCCTGTAACTACAACGTTCCAAAGTGAGCTCAGCGGCCCTTCCTGTTCAAAAGGCCAGCGGGGTTGTAATTGACACCCCCGCTGCAAAAATGTCCTGGGGATAGGCACTGGAAAAGAGCCCGAAACAGGATTGATTGGCAACAGGCGGTTTCAAGAGGTAAGTTGAATTCACCATGCGTGTTTTGTTTCCCTTTGTGTTGGTTTCTAAGAAAGGCCCAGGAAATATGCTCCACGCCCATGCGAATGGGAGAAATGGAAATTGAAACGCCTTCGCGGTTTCACCTGGCAGCCGTTAGGATTGCCAGTGTCAATACGTCTGGAAGCAATACCTTCGGGAGAGGGCCTGGAGAAAAGGGAAGCCTCCTAAGCCACTGGTGGTATTGCGCCCTGGTAACAGGCACCACTGAAAACAATCAAGAGATTCCTGCCAAAAACAAAACAAAACCAGAGAGCCGGCCACATGATGTGGCAATCCACCTCCTGGCTGTCTTTGCACAGTAAAGTATCATTTGGGGAGACCCGGGCAGGCCAGCGACCCCTGCACACCTATTGACAAGAGCCAAGGCTTGAAAGTAAAAACACAGTGTCATGGTGTGTGATCCTTTTAATGTCATGTTGGAGTCTCTTGGCTAGTATCTTGTGGAGGATTTTTGCATCTAAGTTCATCGGTGATATTGCTCTCCAGTTTTCTTTACTTGTAGTATCTTTGTCTGGTTTGGGGATCAGGTGGATGGCTTCGTACAATGAGTTTGGGAGTGTTCTTTCCTCTGCAGTGTTTTGGAAGCGTTTGCAGAACCATGTGTACTTTAGAGAGACACGGGTGCCCCAGCTGTCACTAGCCACCTATTGACAACAGCCAAGTCTTGAAAGTAAAAACACAATGTCCATCCCCAGATGAATGGAAAGTGAAGAGTTGGTACACATAGAGCATGGAATACTGCTCAGCCATGAAACAGAATAATATCCTGCCATTTCCAGCATCTTTGATAGATCCGGAGTTCCCTGTACTCAGCATGGGACGTCCAACAGAGAAAGAGAAAATTCCAACGATAGCACGTATAGGTGGCATCTCAAAGTCGATACCAGGAAAGTAGAAAGCACAAACAGAGTCACAGATTTAGAACGCAAGTACAGGGTTTCGAGAGGGCAAAGGCATGCGGAGGTGGGTTGAATGAGGAGGGTGGGATTAACACATGCATTCTAATATGTATTAAGCAGACGATCCACAACCACCTTCTACAAAGCACAGGGAGCGGTCGCCACCACCCTGGACTAAGCTACGTGGGAAGAGAATGCGAAAGAGAATGGATGTGTATATATATACATACACGGAGAACTGAATCAAGGTGCTGCACAGCGAAAGTCAACAGCATTGTAAATTCACTAGACATGGACAGAAATTAGAATCTCTATAAAAAGCAAAATGATCGAGATCCAGTATGTTCCTCTCAGGCCTCAGAGAGATGCGCGGGTGTCACTTCCCTGGAGCGTGAGCAGGCTTGGGCACCAAAGTTGGAGTGTGGTCACAGTGAGGCAGGTCGGCGCGGGAGTGGGTCGCACCAGCGAATTAACCCCTTTGGACCTGTGGTGCCTGGTCCCTTCTGGTTGGCAGCAGTCTCTGTAGATGTAGGTGTGCCCTCCTGCAGCTAAGCCAAGCCCACTGCAGCCAGAGGATGGTGGTCCGACATGCACAACAGTGTTCAAACATCACCTGGTGTCCAGGTCTCCAGCTGGTGGGGTTCCCGCCATTCACCTCCTTCCTTAGAGTCACCCCACTTGCCTCCGACAACACACTCTTCAGGAGGGGTTTGCAGGGGGTGTGATGAATCGAGAGTGGGAAGGGTAAGTGGGAGAAGGAGTGAGACACAAGCCCTTAGGTGTCTGTCCGGACACGTTCCTCTCTAATTCATATTCCAAGAACACGCGTGTGCGCAAGGTCTGCGTTCCTGGGGAATCTGACCAGCTGTGGGAAAATGCTGCCGCCTTGTGGCCGCCTCCAGTAACTACAACGTTCCAAAGGGAGCTCAGCTTCCCTTCCTGTTCAAAAGGCCAGCGGGGCTGTAATTGACACCCCCGCTGCAAAAATGTCCTGGGGATAGGCACTGGAAAAGAGCCCGAAACAGGATTGATTGGCAACAGGCGGTTTCAAGAGGTAAGTTGAATTCACCATGCGTGTTTTGTTTCCCTTTGTGTTGGTTTCTAAGAAAGGCCCAGGAAATATGCTCCACGCCCATGCGAATGGGAGAAATGGAAATTGAAACGCCTTCGCGGTTTCACCTGGCAGCCGTTAGGATTGCCAGTGTCAATACGTCTGGAAGCAATACCTTCGGGAGAGGGCCTGGAGAAAAGGGAAGCCTCCTAAGCCACTGGTGGTATTGCGCCCTGGTAACAGGCACCACTGAAAACAATCAAGAGATTCCTGCCAAAAACAAAACAAAACCAGAGAGCCGGCCACATGATGTGGCAATCCACCTCCTGGCTGTCTTTGCACAGTAAAGTATCATTTGGGGAGACCCGGGCAGGCCAGCGACCCCTGCACACCTATTGACAAGAGCCAAGGCTTGAAAGTAAAAACACAGTGTCATGGTGTGTGATCCTTTTAATGTCATGTTGGAGTCTGTTGGCTAGTATCTTGTTGAGGATTTTTGCATCTAAGTTCATCGGTGATATTGCTCTCCAGTTTTCTTTTCTTGTAGTATCTTTGTCTGGTTTGGGGATCAGGGGGATGGCTTCGTACAATGAGTTTGGGAGTGTTCTTTCCTCTGCAGTGTTTTGGAAGCGTTTGCAGAACCATGTGTACTTTAGAGAGACACGGGTGCCCCAGCTGTCACTAGCCACCTATTGACAACAGCCAAGTCTTGAAAGTAAAAACACAACGTCCATCCCCAGATGAATGGAAAGTGAAGAGTTGGTACACATAGAGCATGGAATACTGCTCAGCCATGAAACAGAATAATATCCTGCCATTTCCAGCATCTTCGATAGATCCGGAGTTCCCTGTACTCAGCATGGGACGTCCAACAGAGAAAGAGAAAATTCCAACGATAGCACGTATAGGTGGCATCTCAAAGTCGATACCAGGAAAGTAGAAAGCACAAACAGAGTCACAGATTTAGAACGCAAGTACAGGGTTTCGAGAGGGCAAAGGCATGCGGAGGTGGGTTGAATGAGGAGGGTGGGATTAACACATGCATTCTAATATGTATTAAGCAGACGATCCACAACCACCTTCTACAAAGCACAGGGAGCGGTCGCCACCACCCTGGACTAAGCTACGTGGGAAGAGAATGCGAAAGAGAATGGATGTGTATATATATACATACATGGAGAACTGAATCAAGGTGCTGCACAGCGAAAGTCAACAGCATTGTAAATTCACTAGACATGGACAGAAATTAGAATCTCTATAAAAAGCAAAATGATCGAGATCCAGTATGTTCCTCTCAGGCCTCAGAGAGATGCGCGGGTGTCACTTCCCTGGAGCATGAGCAGGCTTGGGCACCAAAGTTGGAGTGTGGTCACAGTGAGGCAGGTCGGCGCGGGAGTGGGTCGCACCAGCGAATTAACCCCTTTGGACCTGTGGTGCCTGGTCCCTTCTGGTTGGCAGCAGTCTCTGTAGATGTAGGTGTGCCCTCCTGCAGCTAAGCCAAGCCCACTGCAGCCAGAGGATGGTGGTCCGACATGCACAACAGTGTTCAAACATCACCTGGTGTCCAGGTCTCCTGCTGGTGGGGTTCCTGCCATTCACCTCCTTCCTTAGAGTCACCCCACTTGCCTCCAACAACACACTCTTCAGGAGGGGTTTGCAGGGGGTGTGATGAATCGAGAGTGGGAAGGGTAAGTGGGAGAAGGAGTGAGACACAAGCCCTTAGGTGTCTGTCCGGACACGTTCCTCTCTAATTCATATTCCAAGAACACGCGTGTGCGCAAGGTCTGCGTTCCTGGGGAATCCGACCAGCTGTGGGAAAATGCTGCCGCCTTGTGGCCGCCTCCTGTAACTACAACGTTCCAAAGGGAGCTCAGCGGCCCTTCCTGTTCAAAAGGCCAGCGGGGTTGTAATTGACACCCCCGCTGCAAAAATGTCCTGGGGATAGGCACTGGAAAAGAGCCCAAAACAGGATTGATTGGCAACAGGCGGTTTCAAGAGGTAAGTTGAATTCACCATGCCTGTTTTGTTTCCCTTTGTGTTGGTTTCTAAGAAAGGCCCAGGAAATATGCTCCACGCCCATGCGAATGGGAGAAATGGAAATTGAAACGCCTTCGCGGTTTCACCTGGCAGCTGTTAGGATTGCCAGTATCAATACGTCTGGAAGCAATACCTTCGGGAGAGGGCCTGGAGAAAAGGGAAGCCTCCTAAGCCACTGGTGGTATTGCGCCCTGGTAACAGGCACCACTGAAAACAATCAAGAGATTCCTGCCAAAAACAAAACAAAACCAGAGAGCCGGCCACATGATGTGGCAATCCACCTCCTGGCTGTCTTTGCACAGTAAAGTATCATTTGGGGAGACCCGGGCAGGCCAGCGACCCCTGCACACCTATTGACAAGAGCCAAGGCTTGAAAGTAAAAACACAGTGTCATGGTGTGTGATCCTTTTAATGTCATGTTGGAGTCTGTTGGCTAGTATCTTGTTGAGGATTTTTGCATCTAAGTTCATCGGTGATATTGCTCTCCAGTTTTCTTTTCTTGTAGTATCTTGGTCTGGTTTGGGGATCAGGTGGATGGCTTCGTACAATGAGTTTGGGAGTGTTCTTTCCTCTGCAGTGTTTTGGAAGCGTTTGCAGAACCATGTGTACTTTAGAGAGACACGGGTGCCCCAGCTGTCACTAGCCACCTATTGACAACAGCCAAGTCTTGAAAGTAAAAACACAATGTCCATCCCCAGATGAATGGAAAGTGAAGAGTTGGTACACATAGAGCATGGAATACTGCTCAGCCATGAAACAGAATAATATCCTGCCATTTCCAGCATCTTCGATAGATCCGGAGTTCCCTGTACTCAGCATGGGACGTCCAACAGAGAAAGAGAAAATTCCAACGATAGCACGTATAGGTGGCATCTCAAAGTCGATACCAGGAAAGTAGAAAGCACAAACAGAGTCACAGATTTAGAACGCAAGTACAGGGTTTCGAGAGGGCAAAGGCATGCGGAGGTGGGTTGAATGAGGAGGGTGGGATTAACACATGCATTCTAATATGTATTAAGCAGACGATCCACAACCACCTTCTACAAAGCACAGGGAGCGGTCGGCACCACCCTGGACTAAGCTACGTGGGAAGAGAATGCGAAAGAGAATGGATGTGTATATATATACATACACGGAGAACTGAATCAAGGTGCTGCACAGCGAAAGTCAACAGCATTGTAAATTCACTAGACATGGACAGAAATTAGAATCTCTATAAAAAGCAAAATGATCGAGATCCAGTATGTTCCTCTCAGGCCTCAGAGAGATGCGCGGGTGTCACTTCCCTGGAGCATGAGCAGGCTTGGGCACCAAAGTTGGAGTGTGGTCACAGTGAGGCAGGTCGGCGCGGGAGTGGGTCGCACCAGCGAATTAACCCCTTTGGACCTGTGGTGCCTGGTCCCTTCTGGTTGGCAGCAGTCTCTGTAGATGTAGGTGTGCCCTCCTGCAGCTAAGCCAAGCCCACTGCAGCCAGAGGATGGTGGTCCGACATGCACAACAGTGTTCAAACATCACCTGGTGTCCAGGTCTCCTGCTGGTGGGGTTCCTGCCATTCACCTCCTTCCTTAGAGTCACCCCACTTGCCTCAGACAACACACTCTTCAGGAGGGGTTTGCAGGGGGTGTGATGAATCGAGAGTGGGAAGGGTAAGTGGGAGAAGGAGTGAGACACAAGCCCTTAGGTGTCTGTCCGGACACGTTCCTCTCTAATTCATATTCCAAGAACACGCGTGTGCGCAAGGTCTGCGTTCCTGGGGAATCCGACCAGCTGTGGGAAAATGCTGCCGCCTTGTGGCCGCCTCCTGTAACTACAACGTTCCAAAGGGAGCTCAGCGGCCCTTCCTGTTCAAAAGGCCAGCGGGGTTGTAATTGACACCCCCGCTGCAAAAATGTCCTGGGGATAGGCACTGGAAAAGAGCCCAAAACAGGATTGATTGGCAACAGGCGGTTTCAAGAGGTAAGTTGAATTCACCATGCGTGTTTTGTTTCCCTTTGTGTTGGTTTCTAAGAAAGGCCCAGGAAATATGCTCCACGCCCATGCGAATGGGAGAAATGGAAATTGAAACGCCTTCGCGGTTTCACCTGGCAGCTGTTAGGATTGCCAGTATCAATACGTCTGGAAGCAATACCTTCGGGAGAGGGCCTGGAGAAAAGGGAAGCCTCCTAAGCCACTGGTGGTATTGTGCCCTGGTAACAGGCACCACTGAAAACAATCAAGAGATTCCTGCCAAAAACAAAACAAAACCAGAGAGCCGGCCACATGATGTGGCAATCCACCTCCTGGCTGTCTTTGCACAGTAAAGTATCATTTGGGGAGACCCGGGCAGGCCAGCGACCCCTGCACACCTATTGACAAGAGCCAAGGCTTGAAAGTAAAAACACAGTGTCATGGTGTGTGATCCTTTTAATGTCATGTTGGAGTCTCTTGGCTAGTATCTTGTTGAGGATTTTTGCATCTAAGTTCATCGGTGATATTGCTCTCCAGTTTTCTTTTCTTGTAGTATATTTGTCTGGTTTGGGGATCAGGGGGATGGCTTCGTACAATGAGTTTGGGAGTGTTCTTTCCTCTGCAGTGTTTTGGAAGCGTTTGCAGAACCATGTGTACTTTAGAGAGACACGGGTGCCCCAGCTGTCACTAGCCACCTATTGACAACAGCCAAGTCTTGAAAGTAAAAACACAATGTCCAACCCAGATGAATGGAAAGTGAAGAGATGGTACACATAGAGCATGGAATACTGCTCAGCCATGAAACAGAATAAAATCCTGCCATTTCCAGCATCTTCGATAGATCCGGAGTTCCCTGTACTCAGCATGGGACGTCCAACAGAGAAAGAGAAAATTCCAACGATAGCACGTATAGGTGGCATCTCAAAGTCGATACCAGGAAAGTAGAAAGCACAAACAGAGTCACAGATTTAGAACGCAAGTACAGGGTTTCGAGAGGGCAAAGGCATGCGGAGGTGGGTTGAATGAGGAGGGTGGGATTAACACATGCATTCTAATATGTATTAAGCAGACGATCCACAACCACCTTTTACAAAGCACAGGGAGCGGTCGGCACCACCCTGGACTAAGCTACGTGGGAAGGGAATGTGAAAGAGAATGGTTGTGTATATATATACATACACGGAGAACTGAATCAAGGTGCTGCACAGCGAAAGTCAACAGCATTGTAAATTCACTAGACATGGACAGAAATTAGAATCTCTATAAAAAGCAAAATGATCGAGATCCAGTATGTTCCTCTCAGGCCTCAGAGAGATGCGCGGGTGTCACTTCCCTGGAGCGTGAGCAGGCTTGGGCACCAAAGTTGGAGTGTGGTCACAGTGAGGCAGGTCGGCGCGGGAGTGGGTCGCACCAGCGAATTAACCCCTTTGGACCTGTGGTGCCTGGTCCCTTCTGGTTGGCAGCAGTCTCTGTAGATGTAGGTGTGCCCTCCTGCAGCTAAGCCAAGCCCACTGCAGCCAGAGGATGGTGGTCCGACATGCACAACAGTGTTCAAACATCACCTGGTGTCCAGGTCTCCTGCTGGTGGAGTTCCCGCCATTCACCTCCTTCCTTAGAGTCACCCCACTTGCCTCCGACAACACACTCTTCAGGAGGGGTTTGCAGGGGGTGTGATGAATCGAGAGTGGGAAGGGTAAGTGGGAGAAGGAGTGAGACACAAGCCCTTAGGTGTCTGTCCGGACACGTTCCTCTCTAATTCATATTCCAAGAACACGCATGTGCGCAAGTCTGCGTTCCTGGGGAATCCGACCAGCTGTGGGAAAATGCTGCCGCCTTGTGGCCGCCTCCTGTAACTACAACGTTCCAAAGTGAGCTCAGCGGCCCTTCCTGTTCAAAAGGCCAGCGGGGTTGTAATTGACACCCCCGCTGCAAAAATGTCCTGGGGATAGGCACTGGAAAAGAGCCCGAAACAGGATTGATTGGCAACAGGCGGTTTCAAGAGGTAAGTTGAATTCACCATGCGTGTTTTGTTTCCCTTTGTGTTGGTTTCTAAGAAAGGCCCAGGAAATATGCTCCACGCCCATGCGAATGGGAGAAATGGAAATTGAAACGCCTTCGCGGTTTCACCTGGCAGCCGTTAGGATTGCCAGTGTCAATACGTCTGGAAGCAATACCTTCGGGAGAGGGCCTGGAGAAAAGGGAAGCCTCCTAAGCCACTGGTGGTATTGCGCCCTGGTAACAGGCACCACTGAAAACAATCAAGAGATTCCTGCCAAAAACAAAACAAAACCAGAGAGCCGGCCACATGATGTGGCAATCCACCTCCTGGCTGTCTTTGCACAGTAAAGTATCATTTGGGGAGACCCGGGCAGGCCAGCGACCCCTGCACACCTATTGACAAGAGCCAAGGCTTGAAAGTAAAAACACAGTGTCATGGTGTGTGATCCTTTTAATGTCATGTTGGAGTCTGTTGGCTAGTATCTTGTGGAGGATTTTTGCATCTAAGTTCATCGGTGATATTGCTCTCCAGTTTTCTTTTCTTGTAGTATCTTTGTCTGGTTTGGGGATCAGGTGGATGGCTTCGTACAATGAGTTTGGGAGTGTTCTTTCCTCTGCAGTGTTTTGGAAGCGTTTGCAGAACCATGTGTACTTTAGAGAGACACGGGTGCCCCAGCTGTCACTAGCCACCTATTGACAACAGCCAAGTCTTGAAAGTAAAAACACAATGTCCATCCCCAGATGAATGGAAAGTGAAGAGTTGGTACACATAGAGCATGGAATACTGCTCAGCCATGAAACAGAATAATATCCTGCCATTTCCAGCATCTTCGATAGATCCGGAGTTCCCTGTACTCAGCATGGGACGTCCAACAGAGAAAGAGAAAATTCCAACGATAGCACGTATAGGTGGCATCTCAAAGTCGATACCAGGAAAGTAGAAAGCACAAACAGAGTCACAGATTTAGAACGCAAGTACAGGGTTTCGAGAGGGCAAAGGCATGCGGAGGTGGGTTGAATGAGGAGGGTGGGATTAACACATGCATTCTAATATGTATTAAGCAGACGATCCACAACCACCTTCTACAAAGCACAGGGAGCGGTCGGCACCACCCTGGACTAAGCTACGTGGGAAGAGAATGCGAAAGAGAATGGATGTGTATATATATACATACACGGAGAACTGAATCAAGGTGCTGCACAGCGAAAGTCAACAGCATTGTAAATTCACTAGACATGGACAGAAATTAGAATCTCTATAAAAAGCAAAATGATCGAGATCCAGTATGTTCCTCTCAGGCCTCAGAGAGATGCGCGGGTGTCACTTCCCTGGAGCATGAGCAGGCTTGGGCACCAAAGTTGGAGTGTGGTCACAGTGAGGCAGGTCGGCGCGGGAGTGGGTCGCACCAGCGAATTAACCCCTTTGGACCTGTGGTGCCTGGTCCCTTCTGGTTGGCAGCAGTCTCTGTAGATGTAGGTGTGCCCTCCTGCAGCTAAGCCAAGCCCACTGCAGCCAGAGGATGGTGGTCCGACATGCACAACAGTGTTCAAACATCACCTGGTGTCCAGGTCTCCTGCTGGTGGGGTTCCTGCCATTCACCTCCTTCCTTAGAGTCACCCCACTTGCCTCAGACAACACACTCTTCAGGAGGGGTTTGCAGGGGGTGTGATGAATCGAGAGTGGGAAGGGTAAGTGGGAGAAGGAGTGAGACACAAGCCCTTAGGTGTCTGTCCGGACACGTTCCTCTCTAATTCATATTCCAAGAACACGCGTGTGCGCAAGGTCTGCGTTCCTGGGAATCCGACCAGCTGTGGGAAAATGCTGCCGCCTTGTGACCGCCTCCTGTAACTACAACGTTCCAAAGGGAGCTCAGCGGCCCTTCCTGTTCAAAAGGCCAGCGGGGTTGTAATTGACACCCCCGCTGCAAAAATGTCCTGGGGATAGGCACTGGAAAAGAGCCCAAAACAGGATTGATTGGCAACAGGCGGTTTCAAGAGGTAAGTTGAATTCACCATGCGTGTTTTGTTTCCCTTTGTGTTGGTTTCTAAGAAAGGCCCAGGAAATATGCTCCACGCCCATGCGAATGGGAGAAATGGAAATTGAAACGCCTTCGCGGTTTCACCTGGCAGCTGTTAGGATTGCCAGTATCAATACGTCTGGAAGCAATACCTTCGGGAGAGGGCCTGGAGAAAAGGGAAGCCTCCTAAGCCACTGGTGGTATTGCGCCCTGGTAACAGGCACCACTGAAAACAATCAAGAGATTCCTGCCAAAAACAAAACAAAACCAGAGAGCCGGCCACATGATGTGGCAATCCACCTCCTGGCTGTCTTTGCACAGTAAAGTATCATTTGGGGAGACCCGGGCAGGCCAGCGACCCCTGCACACCTATTGACAAGAGCCAAGGCTTGAAAGTAAAAACACAGTGTCATGGTGTGTGATCCTTTTAATGTCATGTTGGAGTCTCTTGGCTAGTATCTTGTGGAGGATTTTTGCATCTAAGTTCATCGGTGATATTGCTCTCCAGTTTTCTTTACTTGTAGTATCTTTGTCTGGTTTGGGGATCAGGTGGATGGCTTCGTACAATGAGTTTGGGAGTGTTCTTTCCTCTGCAGTGTTTTGGAAGCGTTTGCAGAACCATGTGTACTTTAGAGAGACACGGGTGCCCCAGCTGTCACTAGCCACCTATTGACAACAGCCAAGTCTTGAAAGTAAAAACACAATGTCCATCCCCAGATGAATGGAAAGTGAAGAGTTGGTACACATAGAGCATGGAATACTGCTCAGCCATGAAACAGAATAATATCCTGCCATTTCCAGCATCTTTGATAGATCCGGAGTTCCCTGTACTCAGCATGGGACGTCCAACAGAGAAAGAGAAAATTCCAACGATAGCACGTATAGGTGGCATCTCAAAGTCGATACCAGGAAAGTAGAAAGCACAAACAGAGTCACAGATTTAGAACGCAAGTACAGGGTTTCGAGAGGGCAAAGGCATGCGGAGGTGGGTTGAATGAGGAGGGTGGGATTAACACATGCATTCTAATATGTATTAAGCAGACGATCCACAACCACCTTCTACAAAGCACAGGGAGCGGTCGCCACCACCCTGGACTAAGCTACGTGGGAAGAGAATGCGAAAGAGAATGGATGTGTATATATATACATACACGGAGAACTGAATCAAGGTGCTGCACAGCGAAAGTCAACAGCATTGTAAATTCACTAGACATGGACAGAAATTAGAATCTCTATAAAAAGCAAAATGATCGAGATCCAGTATGTTCCTCTCAGGCCTCAGAGAGATGCGCGGGTGTCACTTCCCTGGAGCGTGAGCAGGCTTGGGCACCAAAGTTGGAGTGTGGTCACAGTGAGGCAGGTCGGCGCGGGAGTGGGTCGCACCAGCGAATTAACCCCTTTGGACCTGTGGTGCCTGGTCCCTTCTGGTTGGCAGCAGTCTCTGTAGATGTAGGTGTGCCCTCCTGCAGCTAAGCCAAGCCCACTGCAGCCAGAGGATGGTGGTCCGACATGCACAACAGTGTTCAAACATCACCTGGTGTCCAGGTCTCCTGCTGGTGGAGTTCCCGCCATTCACCTCCTTCCTTAGAGTCACACCACTTGCCTCCGACAACACACTCTTCAGGAGGGGTTTGCAGGGGGTGTGATGAATCGAGAGTGGGAAGGGTAAGTGGGAGAAGGAGTGAGACACAAGCCCTTAGGTGTCTGTCCGGACACGTTCCTCTCTAATTCATATTCCAAGAACACGCGTGTGCGCAAGTCTGCGTTCCTGGGGAATCCGACCAGCTGTGGGAAAATGCTGCCGCCTTGTGGCCGCCTCCTGTAACTACAACGTTCCAAAGGGAGCTCAGCGGCCCTTCCTGTTCAAAAGGCCAGCGGGGTTGTAATTGACACCCCCGCTGCAAAAATGTCCTGGGGATAGGCACTGGAAAAGAGCCCAAAACAGGATTGATTGGCAACAGGCGGTTTCAAGAGGTAAGTTGAATTCACCATGCGTGTTTTGTTTCCCTTTGTGTTGGTTTCTAAGAAAGGCCCAGGAAATATGCTCCACGCCCATGCGAATGGGAGAAATGGAAATTGAAACGCCTTCGCGGTTTCACCTGGCAGCTGTTAGGATTGCCAGTATCAATACGTCTGGAAGCAATACCTTCGGTAGAGGGCCTGGAGAAAAGGGAAGCCTCCTAAGCCACTGGTGGTATTGCGCCCTGGTAACAGGCACCACTGAAAACAATCAAGAGATTCCTGCCAAAAACAAAACAAAACCAGAGAGCCGGCCACATGATGTGGCAATCCACCTCCTGGCTGTCTTTGCACAGTAAAGTATCATTTGGGGAGACCCGGGCAGGCCAGCGACCCCTGCACACCTATTGACAAGAGCCAAGGCTTGAAAGTAAAAACACAGTGTCATGGTGTGTGATCCTTTTAATGTCATGTTGGAGTCTGTTGGCTAGTATCTTGTTGAGGATTTTTGCATCTAAGTTCATCGGTGATATTGCTCTCCAGTTTTCTTTTCTTGTAGTATATTTGTCTGGTTTGGGGATCAGGGGGATGGCTTCGTACAATGAGTTTGGGAGTGTTCTTTCCTCTGCAGTGTTTTGGAAGCGTTTGCAGAACCATGTGTACTTTAGAGAGACACGGGTGCCCCAGCTGTCACTAGCCACCTATTGACAACAGCCAAGTCTTGAAAGTAAAAACACAATGTCCAACCCAGATGAATGGAAAGTGAAGAGATGGTACACATAGAGCATGGAATACTGCTCAGCCATGAAACAGAATAAAATCCTGCCATTTCCAGCATCTTCGATAGATCCGGAGTTCCCTGTACTCAGCATGGGACGTCCAACAGAGAAAGAGAAAATTCCAACGATAGCACGTATAGGTGGCATCTCAAAGTCGATACCAGGAAAGTAGAAAGCACAAACAGAGTCACAGATTTAGAACGCAAGTACAGGGTTTCGAGAGGGCAAAGGCATGCGGAGGTGTGTTGAATGAGGAGGGTGGGATTAACACATGCATTCTAATATGTATTAAGCAGACGATCCACAACCACCTTCTACAAAGCACAGGGAGCGGTCGCCACCACCCTGGACTAAGCTACGTGGGAAGAGAATGCGAAAGAGAATGGATGTGTATATATATACATACACGGAGAACTGAATCAAGGTGCTGCACAGCGAAAGTCAACAGCATTGTAAATTCACTAGACATGGACAGAAATTAGAATCTCTATAAAAAGCAAAATGATTGAGATCCAGTATGTTCCTCTCAGGCCTCAGAGAGATGCGTGGGTGTCACTTCCCTGGAGCGTGAGCAGGCTTGGGCACCAAAGTTGGAGTGTGGTCACAGTGAGGCAGGTCGGCGCGGGAGTGGGTCGCACCAGCGAATTAACCCCTTTGGACCTGTGGTGCCTGGTCCCTTCTGGTTGGCAGCAGTCTCTGTAGATGTAGGTGTGCCCTCCTGCAGCTAAGCCAAGCCCACTGCAGCCAGAGGATGGTGGTCCGACATGCACAACAGTGTTCAAACATCACCTGGTGTCCAGGTCTCCAGCTGGTGGGGTTCCCGCCATTCACCTCCTTCCTTAGAGTCACCCCACTTGCCTCCGACAACACACTCTTCAGGAGGGGTTTGCAGGGGGTGTGATGAATCGAGAGTGGGAAGGGTAAGTGGGAGAAGGAGTGAGACACAAGCCCTTAGGTGTCTGTCCGGACACGTTCCTCTCTAATTCATATTCCAAGAACACGCGTGTGCGCAAGGTCTGCGTTCCTGGGGAATCTGACCAGCTGTGGGAAAATGCTGCCGCCTTGTGGCCGCCTCCAGTAACTACAACGTTCCAAAGGGAGCTCAGCTTCCCTTCCTGTTCAAAAGGCCAGCGGGGTTGTAATTGACACCCCCGCTGCAAAAATGTCCTGGGGATAGGCACTGGAAAAGAGCCCGAAACAGGATTGATTGGCAACAGGCGGTTTCAAGAGGTAAGTTGAATTCACCATGCGTGTTTTGTTTCCCTTTGTGTTGGTTTCTAAGAAAGGCCCAGGAAATATGCTCCACGCCCATGCGAATGGGAGAAATGGAAATTGAAACGCCTTCGCGGTTTCACCTGGCAGCCGTTAGGATTGCCAGTGTCAATACGTCTGGAAGCAATACCTTCGGGAGAGGGCCTGGAGAAAAGGGAAGCCTCCTAAGCCACTGGTGGTATTGCGCCCTGGTAACAGGCACCACTGAAAACAATCAAGAGATTCCTGCCAAAAACAAAACAAAACCAGAGAGCCGGCCACATGATGTGGCAATCCACCTCCTGGCTGTCTTTGCACAGTAAAGTATCATTTGGGGAGACCCGGGCAGGCCAGCGACCCCTGCACACCTATTGACAAGAGCCAAGGCTTGAAAGTAAAAACACAGTGTCATGGTGTGTGATCCTTTTAATGTCATGTTGGAGTCTGTTGGCTAGTATCTTGTTGAGGATTTTTGCATCTAAGTTCATCGGTGATATTGCTCTCCAGTTTTCTTTTCTTGTAGTATCTTTGTCTGGTTTGGGGATCAGGTGGATGGCTTCGTACAATGAGTTTGGGAGTGTTCTTTCCTCTGCAGTGTTTTGGAAGCGTTTGCAGAACCATGTGTACTTTAGAGAGACACGGGTGCCCCAGCTGTCACTAGCCACCTATTGACAACAGCCAAGTCTTGAAAGTAAAAACACAATGTCCATCCCCAGATGAATGGAAAGTGAAGAGTTGGTACACATAGAGCATGGAATACTGCTCAGCCATGAAACAGAATAATATCCTGCCATTTCCAGCATCTTTGATAGATCCGGAGTTCCCTGTACTCAGCATGGGACGTCCAACAGAGAAAGAGAAAATTCCAACGATAGCACGTATAGGTGGCATCTCAAAGTCGATACCAGGAAAGTAGAAAGCACAAACAGAGTCACAGATTTAGAACGCAAGTACAGGGTTTCGAGAGGGCAAAGGCATGCGGAGGTGGGTTGAATGAGGAGGGTGGGATTAACACATGCATTCTAATATGTATTAAGCAGACGATCCACAACCACCTTCTACAAAGCACAGGGAGCGGTCGCCACCACCCTGGACTAAGCTACGTGGGAAGAGAATGCGAAAGAGAATGGATGTGTATATATATACATACACGGAGAACTGAATCAAGGTGCTGCACAGCGAAAGTCAACAGCATTGTAAATTCACTAGACATGGACAGAAATTAGAATCTCTATAAAAAGCAAAATGATTGAGATCCAGTATGTTCCTCTCAGGCCTCAGAGAGATGCGCGGGTGTCACTTCCCTGGAGCGTGAGCAGGCTTGGGCACCAAAGTTGGAGTGTGGTCACAGTGAGGCAGGTCGGCGCGGGAGTGGGTCGCACCAGCGAATTAACCCCTTTGGACCTGTGGTGCCTGGTCCCTTCTGGTTGGCAGCAGTCTCTGTAGATGTAGGTGTGCCCTCCTGCAGCTAAGCCAAGCCCACTGCAGCCAGAGGATGGTGGTCCGACATGCACAACAGTGTTCAAACATCACCTGGTGTCCAGGTCTCCTGCTGGTGGAGTTCCCGCCATTCACCTCCTTCCTTAGAGTCACCCCACTTGCCTCCGACAACACACTCTTCAGGAGGGGTTTGCAGGGGGTGTGATGAATCGAGAGTGGGAAGGGTAAGTGGGAGAAGGAGTGAGACACAAGCCCTTAGGTGTCTGTCCGGACACGTTCCTCTCTAATTCATATTCCAAGAACACGCATGTGCGCAAGTCTGCGTTCCTGGGGAATCCGACCAGCTGTGGGAAAATGCTGCCGCCTTGTGGCCGCCTCCTGTAACTACAACGTTCCAAAGTGAGCTCAGCGGCCCTTCCTGTTCAAAAGGCCAGCGGGGTTGTAATTGACACCCCCGCTGCAAAAATGTCCTGGGGATAGGCACTGGAAAAGAGCCCGAAACAGGATTGATTGGCAACAGGCGGTTTCAAGAGGTAAGTTGAATTCACCATGCGTGTTTTGTTTCCCTTTGTGTTGGTTTCTAAGAAAGGCCCAGGAAATATGCTCCACGCCCATGCGAATGGGAGAAATGGAAATTGAAACGCCTTCGCGGTTTCACCTGGCAGCCGTTAGGATTGCCAGTGTCAATACGTCTGGAAGCAATACCTTCGGGAGAGGGCCTGGAGAAAAGGGAAGCCTCCTAAGCCACTGGTGGTATTGCGCCCTGGTAACAGGCACCACTGAAAACAATCAAGAGATTCCTGCCAAAAACAAAACAAAACCAGAGAGCCGGCCACATGATGTGGCAATCCACCTCCTGGCTGTCTTTGCACAGTAAAGTATCATTTGGGGAGACCCGGGCAGGCCAGCGACCCCTGCACACCTATTGACAAGAGCCAAGGCTTGAAAGTAAAAACACAGTGTCATGGTGTGTGATCCTTTTAATGTCATGTTGGAGTCTGTTGGCTAGTATCTTGTTGAGGATTTTTGCATCTAAGTTCATCGGTGATATTGCTCTCCAGTTTTCTTTTCTTGTAGTATCTTTGTCTGGTTTGGGGATCAGGTGGATGGCTTCGTACAATGAGTTTGGGAGTGTTCTTTCCTCTGCAGTGTTTTGGAAGCGTTTGCAGAACCATGTGTACTTTAGAGAGACACGGGTGCCCCAGCTGTCACTAGCCACCTATTGACAACAGCCAAGTCTTGAAAGTAAAAACACAATGTCCATCCCCAGATGAATGGAAAGTGAAGAGTTGGTACACATAGAGCATGGAATACTGCTCAGCCATGAAACAGAATAATATCCTGCCATTTCCAGCATCTTCGATAGATCCGGAGTTCCCTGTACTCAGCATGGGACGTCCAACAGAGAAAGAGAAAATTCCAACGATAGCACGTATAGGTGGCATCTCAAAGTCGATACCAGGAAAGTAGAAAGCACAAACAGAGTCACAGATTTAGAACGCAAGTACAGGGTTTCGAGAGGGCAAAGGCATGCGGAGGTGGGTTGAATGAGGAGGGTGGGATTAACACATGCATTCTAATATGTATTAAGCAGACGATCCACAACCACCTTCTACAAAGCACAGGGAGCGGTCGCCACCACCCTGGACTAAGCTACGTGGGAAGAGAATGCGAAAGAGAATGGATGTGTATATATATACATACACGGAGAACTGAATCAAGGTGCTGCACAGCGAAAGTCAACAGCATTGTAAATTCACTAGACATGGACAGAAATTAGAATCTCTATAAAAAGCAAAATGATCGAGATCCAGTATGTTCCTCTCAGGCCTCAGAGAGATGCGCGGGTGTCACTTCCCTGGAGCATGAGCAGGCTTGGGCACCAAAGTTGGAGTGTGGTCACAGTGAGGCAGGTCGGCGCGGGAGTGGGTCGCACCAGCGAATTAACCCCTTTGGACCTGTGGTGCCTGGTCCCTTCTGGTTGGCAGCAGTCTCTGTAGATGTAGGTGTGCCCTCCTGCAGCTAAGCCAAGCCCACTGCAGCCAGAGGATGGTGGTCCGACATGCACAACAGTGTTCAAACATCACCTGGTGTCCAGGTCTCCTGCTGGTGGGGTTCCTGCCATTCACCTCCTTCCTTAGAGTCACCCCACTTGCCTCCGACAACACACTCTTCAGGAGGGGTTTGCAGGGGGTGTGATGAATCGAGAGTGGGAAGGGTAAGTGGGAGAAGGAGTGAGACACAAGCCCTTAGGTGTCTGTCCGGACACGTTCCTCTCTAATTCATATTCCAAGAACACGCGTGTGCGCAAGGTCTGCGTTCCTGGGGAATCCGACCAGCTGTGGGAAAATGCTGCCGCCTTGTGGCCGCCTCCTGTAACTACAACGTTCCAAAGGGAGCTCAGCGGCCCTTCCTGTTCAAAAGGCCAGCGGGGTTGTAATTGACACCCCCGCTGCAAAAATGTCCTGGGGATAGGCACTGGAAAAGAGCCCAAAACAGGATTGATTGGCAACAGGCGGTTTCAAGAGGTAAGTTGAATTCACCATGCCTGTTTTGTTTCCCTTTGTGTTGGTTTCTAAGAAAGGCCCAGGAAATATGCTCCACGCCCATGCGAATGGGAGAAATGGAAATTGAAACGCCTTCGCGGTTTCACCTGGCAGCTGTTAGGATTGCCAGTATCAATACGTCTGGAAGCAATACCTTCGGGAGAGGGCCTGGAGAAAAGGGAAGCCTCCTAAGCCACTGGTGGTATTGCGCCCTGGTAACAGGCACCACTGAAAACAATCAAGAGATTCCTGCCAAAAACAAAACAAAACCAGAGAGCCGGCCACATGATGTGGCAATCCACCTCCTGGCTGTCTTTGCACAGTAAAGTATCATTTGGGGAGACCCGGGCAGGCCAGCGACCCCTGCACACCTATTGACAAGAGCCAAGGCTTGAAAGTAAAAACACAGTGTCATGGTGTGTGATCCTTTTAATGTCATGTTGGAGTCTGTTGGCTAGTATCTTGTTGAGGATTTTTGCATCTAAGTTCATCGGTGATATTGCTCTCCAGTTTTCTTTTCTTGTAGTATATTTGTCTGGTTTGGGGATCAGGGGGATGGCTTCGTACAATGAGTTTGGGAGTGTTCTTTCCTCTGCAGTGTTTTGGAAGCGTTTGCAGAACCATGTGTACTTTAGAGAGACACGGGTGCCCCAGCTGTCACTAGCCACCTATTGACAACAGCCAAGTCTTGAAAGTAAAAACACAATGTCCAACCCAGATGAATGGAAAGTGAAGAGATGGTACACATAGAGCATGGAATACTGCTCAGCCATGAAACAGAATAAAATCCTGCCATTTCCAGCATCTTCGATAGATCCGGAGTTCCCTGTACTCAGCATGGGACGTCCAACAGAGAAAGAGAAAATTCCAACGATAGCACGTATAGGTGGCATCTCAAAGTCGATACCAGGAAAGTAGAAAGCACAAACAGAGTCACAGATTTAGAACGCAAGTACAGGGTTTCGAGAGGGCAAAGGCATGCGGAGGTGGGTTGAATGAGGAGGGTGGGATTAACACATGCATTCTAATATGTATTAAGCAGACGATCCACAACCACCTTTTACAAAGCACAGGGAGCGGTCGGCACCACCCTGGACTAAGCTACGTGGGAAGGGAATGTGAAAGAGAATGGTTGTGTATATATATACATACACGGAGAACTGAATCAAGGTGCTGCACAGCGAAAGTCAACAGCATTGTAAATTCACTAGACATGGACAGAAATTAGAATCTCTATAAAAAGCAAAATGATCGAGATCCAGTATGTTCCTCTCAGGCCTCAGAGAGATGCGCGGGTGTCACTTCCCTGGAGCGTGAGCAGGCTTGGGCACCAAAGTTGGAGTGTGGTCACAGTGAGGCAGGTCGGCGCGGGAGTGGGTCGCACCAGCGAATTAACCCCTTTGGACCTGTGGTGCCTGGTCCCTTCTGGTTGGCAGCAGTCTCTGTAGATGTAGGTGTGCCCTCCTGCAGCTAAGCCAAGCCCACTGCAGCCAGAGGATGGTGGTCCGACATGCACAACAGTGTTCAAACATCACCTGGTGTCCAGGTCTCCTGCTGGTGGAGTTCCCGCCATTCACCTCCTTCCTTAGAGTCACCCCACTTGCCTCCGACAACACACTCTTCAGGAGGGGTTTGCAGGGGGTGTGATGAATCGAGAGTGGGAAGGGTAAGTGGGAGAAGGAGTGAGACACAAGCCCTTAGGTGTCTGTCCGGACACGTTCCTCTCTAATTCATATTCCAAGAACACGCATGTGGGCAAGTCTGCATTCCTGGGGAATCCGACCAGCTGTGGGAAAATGCTGCCGCCTTGTGGCCGCCTCCTGTAACTACAACGTTCCAAAGTGAGCTCAGCGGCCCTTCCTGTTCAAAAGGCCAGCGGGGTTGTAATTGACACCCCCGCTGCAAAAATGTCCTGGGGATAGGCACTGGAAAAGAGCCCGAAACAGGATTGATTGGCAACAGGCGGTTTCAAGAGGTAAGTTGAATTCACCATGCGTGTTTTGTTTCCCTTTGTGTTGGTTTCTAAGAAAGGCCCAGGAAATATGCTCCACGCCCATGCGAATGGGAGAAATGGAAATTGAAACGCCTTCGCGGTTTCACCTGGCAGCCGTTAGGATTGCCAGTGTCAATACGTCTGGAAGCAATACCTTCGGGAGAGGGCCTGGAGAAAAGGGAAGCCTCCTAAGCCACTGGTGGTATTGCGCCCTGGTAACAGGCACCACTGAAAACAATCAAGAGATTCCTGCCAAAAACAAAACAAAACCAGAGAGCCGGCCACATGATGTGGCAATCCACCTCCTGGCTGTCTTTGCACAGTAAAGTATCATTTGGGGAGACCCGGGCAGGCCAGCGACCCCTGCACACCTATTGACAAGAGCCAAGGCTTGAAAGTAAAAACACAGTGTCATGGTGTGTGATCCTTTTAATGTCATGTTGGAGTCTGTTGGCTAGTATCTTGTTGAGGATTTTTGCATCTAAGTTCATCGGTGATATTGCTCTCCAGTTTTCTTTTCTTGTAGTATCTTTGTCTGGTTTGGGGATCAGGTGGATGGCTTCGTACAATGAGTTTGGGAGTGTTCTTTCCTCTGCAGTGTTTTGGAAGCGTTTGCAGAACCATGTGTACTTTAGAGAGACACGGGTGCCCCAGCTGTCACTAGCCACCTATTGACAACAGCCAAGTCTTGAAAGTAAAAACACAATGTCCATCCCCAGATGAATGGAAAGTGAAGAGTTGGTACACATAGAGCATGGAATACTGCTCAGCCATGAAACAGAATAAAATCCTGCCATTTCCAGCATCTTCGATAGATCCGGAGTTCCCTGTACTCAGCATGGGACGTCCAACAGAGAAAGAGAAAATTCCAACGATAGCACGTATAGGTGGCATCTCAAAGTCGATACCAGGAAAGTAGAAAGCACAAACAGAGTCACAGATTTAGAACGCAAGTACAGGGTTTCGAGAGGGCAAAGGCATGCGGAGGTGGGTTGAATGAGGAGGGTGGGATTAACACATGCATTCTAATATGTATTAAGCAGACGATCCACAACCACCTTCTACAAAGCACAGGGAGCGGTCGCCACCACCCTGGACTAAGCTACGTGGGAAGAGAATGCGAAAGAGAATGGATGTGTATATATATACATACACGGAGAACTGAATCAAGGTGCTGCACAGCGAAAGTCAACAGCATTGTAAATTCACTAGACATGGACAGAAATTAGAATCTCTATAAAAAGCAAAATGATCGAGATCCAGTATGTTCCTCTCAGGCCTCAGAGAGATGCGCGGGTGTCACTTCCCTGGAGCATGAGCAGGCTTGGGCACCAAAGTTGGAGTGTGGTCACAGTGAGGCAGGTCGGCGCGGGAGTGGGTCGCACCAGCGAATTAACCCCTTTGGACCTGTGGTGCCTGGTCCCTTCTGGTTGGCAGCAGTCTCTGTAGATGTAGGTGTGCCCTCCTGCAGCTAAGCCAAGCCCACTGCAGCCAGAGGATGGTGGTCCGACATGCACAACAGTGTTCAAACATCACCTGGTGTCCAGGTCTCCTGCTGGTGGGGTTCCTGCCATTCACCTCCTTCCTTAGAGTCACCCCACTTGCCTCCGACAACACACTCTTCAGGAGGGGTTTGCAGGGGGTGTGATGAATCGAGAGTGGGAAGGGTAAGTGGGAGAAGGAGTGAGACACAAGCCCTTAGGTGTCTGTCCGGACACGTTCCTCTCTAATTCATATTCCAAGAACACGCGTGTGCGCAAGGTCTGCGTTCCTGGGGAATCCGACCAGCTGTGGGAAAATGCTGCCGCCTTGTGGCCGCCTCCTGTAACTACAACGTTCCAAAGGGAGCTCAGCGGCCCTTCCTGTTCAAAAGGCCAGCGGGGTTGTAATTGACACCCCCGCTGCAAAAATGTCCTGGGGATAGGCACTGGAAAAGAGCCCGAAACAGGATTGATTGGCAACAGGCGGTTTCAAGAGGTAAGTTGAATTCACCATGCCTGTTTTGTTTCCCTTTGTGTTGGTTTCTAAGAAAGGCCCAGGAAATATGCTCCACGCCCATGCGAATGGGAGAAATGGAAATTGAAACGCCTTCGCGGTTTCACCTGGCAGCTGTTAGGATTGCCAGTATCAATACGTCTGGAAGCAATACCTTCGGGAGAGGGCCTGGAGAAAAGGGAAGCCTCCTAAGCCACTGGTGGTATTGCGCCCTGGTAACAGGCACCACTGAAAACAATCAAGAGATTCCTGCCAAAAACAAAACAAAACCAGAGAGCCGGCCACATGATGTGGCAATCCACCTCCTGGCTGTCTTTGCACAGTAAAGTATCATTTGGGGAGACCCGGGCAGGCCAGCGACCCCTGCACACCTATTGACAAGAGCCAAGGCTTGAAAGTAAAAACACAGTGTCATGGTGTGTGATCCTTTTAATGTCATGTTGGAGTCTGTTGGCTAGTATCTTGTTGAGGATTTTTGCATCTAAGTTCATCGGTGATATTGCTCTCCAGTTTTCTTTTCTTGTAGTATATTTGTCTGGTTTGGGGATCAGGGGGATGGCTTCGTACAATGAGTTTGGGAGTGTTCTTTCCTCTGCAGTGTTTTGGAAGCGTTTGCAGAACCATGTGTACTTTAGAGAGACACGGGTGCCCCAGCTGTCACTAGCCACCTATTGACAACAGCCAAGTCTTGAAAGTAAAAACACAATGTCCAACCCAGATGAATGGAAAGTGAAGAGATGGTACACATAGAGCATGGAATACTGCTCAGCCATGAAACAGAATAAAATCCTGCCATTTCCAGCATCTTCGATAGATCCGGAGTTCCCTGTACTCAGCATGGGACGTCCAACAGAGAAAGAGAAAATTCCAACGATAGCACGTATAGGTGGCATCTCAAAGTCGATACCAGGAAAGTAGAAAGCACAAACAGAGTCACAGATTTAGAACGCAAGTACAGGGTTTCGAGAGGGCAAAGGCATGCGGAGGTGGGTTGAATGAGGAGGGTGGGATTAACACATGCATTCTAATATGTATTAAGCAGACGATCCACAACCACCTTTTACAAAGCACAGGGAGCGGTCGGCACCACCCTGGACTAAGCTACGTGGGAAGGGAATGTGAAAGAGAATGGTTGTGTATATATATACATACACGGAGAACTGAATCAAGGTGCTGCACAGCGAAAGTCAACAGCATTGTAAATTCACTAGACATGGACAGAAATTAGAATCTCTATAAAAAGCAAAATGATCGAGATCCAGTATGTTCCTCTCAGGCCTCAGAGAGATGCGCGGGTGTCACTTCCCTGGAGCGTGAGCAGGCTTGGGCACCAAAGTTGGAGTGTGGTCACAGTGAGGCAGGTCGGCGCGGGAGTGGGTCGCACCAGCGAATTAACCCCTTTGGACCTGTGGTGCCTGGTCCCTTCTGGTTGGCAGCAGTCTCTGTAGATGTAGGTGTGCCCTCCTGCAGCTAAGCCAAGCCCACTGCAGCCAGAGGATGGTGGTCCGACATGCACAACAGTGTTCAAACATCACCTGGTGTCCAGGTCTCCTGCTGGTGGAGTTCCCGCCATTCACCTCCTTCCTTAGAGTCACCCCACTTGCCTCCGACAACACACTCTTCAGGAGGGGTTTGCAGGGGGTGTGATGAATCGAGAGTGGGAAGGGTAAGTGGGAGAAGGAGTGAGACACAAGCCCTTAGGTGTCTGTCCGGACACGTTCCTCTCTAATTCATATTCCAAGAACACGCATGTGCGCAAGTCTGCGTTCCTGGGGAATCCGACCAGCTGTGGGAAAATGCTGCCGCCTTGTGGCCGCCTCCTGTAACTACAACGTTCCAAAGTGAGCTCAGCGGCCCTTCCTGTTCAAAAGGCCAGCGGGGTTGTAATTGACACCCCCGCTGCAAAAATGTCCTGGGGATAGGCACTGGAAAAGAGCCCGAAACAGGATTGATTGGCAACAGGCGGTTTCAAGAGGTAAGTTGAATTCACCATGCGTGTTTTGTTTCCCTTTGTGTTGGTTTCTAAGAAAGGCCCAGGAAATATGCTCCACGCCCATGCGAATGGGAGAAATGGAAATTGAAACGCCTTCGCGGTTTCACCTGGCAGCCGTTAGGATTGCCAGTGTCAATACGTCTGGAAGCAATACCTTCGGGAGAGGGCCTGGAGAAAAGGGAAGCCTCCTAAGCCACTGGTGGTATTGCGCCCTGGTAACAGGCACCACTGAAAACAATCAAGAGATTCCTGCCAAAAACAAAACAAAACCAGAGAGCCGGCCACATGATGTGGCAATCCACCTCCTGGCTGTCTTTGCACAGTAAAGTATCATTTGGGGAGACCCGGGCAGGCCAGCGACCCCTGCACACCTATTGACAAGAGCCAAGGCTTGAAAGTAAAAACACAGTGTCATGGTGTGTGATCCTTTTAATGTCATGTTGGAGTCTGTTGGCTAGTATCTTGTGGAGGATTTTTGCATCTAAGTTCATCGGTGATATTGCTCTCCAGTTTTCTTTTCTTGTAGTATATTTGTCTGGTTTGGGGATCAGGGGGATGGCTTCGTACAATGAGTTTGGGAGTGTTCTTTCCTCTGCAGTGTTTTGGAAGCGTTTGCAGAACCATGTGTACTTTAGAGAGACACGGGTGCCCCAGCTGTCACTAGCCACCTATTGACAACAGCCAAGTCTTGAAAGTAAAAACACAATGTCCAACCCAGATGAATGGAAAGTGAAGAGATGGTACACATAGAGCATGGAATACTGCTCAGCCATGAAACAGAATAAAATCCTGCCATTTCCAGCATCTTCGATAGATCCGGAGTTCCCTGTACTCAGCATGGGACGTCCAACAGAGAAAGAGAAAATTCCAACGATAGCATGTATAGGTGGCATCTCAAAGTCGATACCAGGAAAGTAGAAAGCACAAACAGAGTCACAGATTTAGAACGCAAGTACAGGGTTTCGAGAGGGCAAAGGCATGTGGAGGTCAGTTGAATGAGGAGGGTGGGATTAACACATGCATTCTAATATGTATTAAGCAGACGATCCACAACCACCTTCTACAAAGCACAGGGAGCGGTCGGCACCACCCTGGACTAAGCTACGTGGGAAGAGAATGCGAAAGAGAATGGATGTGTATATATATACATACACGGAGAACTGAATCAAGGTGCTGCACAGCGAAAGTCAACAGCATTGTAAATTCACTAGACATGGACAGAAATTAGAATCTCTATAAAAAGCAAAATGATCGAGATCCAGTATGTTCCTCTCAGGCCTCAGAGAGATGCGCGGGTGTCACTTCCCTGGAGCGTGAGCAGGCTTGGGCACCAAAGTTGGAGTGTGGTCACAGTGAGGCAGGTCGGCGCGGGAGTGGGTCGCACCAGCGAATTAACCCCTTTGGACCTGTGGTGCCTGGTCCCTTCTGGTTGGCAGCAGTCTCTGTAGATGTAGGTGTGCCCTCCTGCAGCTAAGCCAAGCCCACTGCAGCCAGAGGATGGTGGTCCGACATGCACAACAGTGTTCAAACATCACCTGGTGTCCAGGTCTCCAGCTGGTGGGGTTCCCGCCATTCACCTCCTTCCTTAGAGTCACCCCACTTGCCTCCGACAACACACTCTTCAGGAGGGGTTTGCAGGGGGTGTGATGAATCGAGAGTGGGAAGGGTAAGTGGGAGAAGGAGTGAGACACAAGCCCTTAGGTGTCTGTCCGGACACGTTCCTCTCTAATTCATATTCCAAGAATACGCGTGTGTGCAAGGTCTGCGTTCCTGGGGAATCCGACCAGCTGTGGGAAAATGCTGCCGCCTTGTGGCCGCCTCCTGTAACTACAACGTTCCAAAGGGAGCTCAGCGGCCCTTCCTGTTCAAAAGGCCAGCGGGGTTGTAATTGACACCCCCGCTGCAAAAATGTCCTGGGGATAGGCACTGGAAAAGAGCCCGAAACAGGATTGATTGGCAACAGGCGGTTTCAAGAGGTAAGTTGAATTCACCATGCGTGTTTTGTTTCCCTTTGTGTTGGTTTCTAAGAAAGGCCCAGGAAATATGCTCCACGCCCATGCGAATGGGAGAAATGGAAATTGAAACGCCTTCGCGGTTTCACCTGGCAGCCGTTAGGATTGCCAGTGTCAATACGTCTGGAAGCAATACCTTCGGGAGAGGGCCTGGAGAAAAGGGAAGCCTCCTAAGCCACTGGTGGTATTGCGCCCTGGTAACAGGCACCACTGAAAACAATCAAGAGATTCCTGCCAAAAACAAAACAAAACCAGAGAGCCGGCCACATGATGTGGCAATCCACCTCCTGGCTGTCTTTGCACAGTAAAGTATCATTTGGGGAGACCCGGGCAGGCCAGCGACCCCTGCACACCTATTGACAAGAGCCAAGGCTTGAAAGTAAAAACACAGTGTCATGGTGTGTGATCCTTTTAATGTCATGTTGGAGTCTGTTGGCTAGTATCTTGTTGAGGATTTTTGCATCTAAGTTCATCGGTGATATTGCTCTCCAGTTTTCTTTTCTTGTAGTATCTTGGTCTGGTTTGGGGATCAGGTGGATGGCTTCGTACAATGAGTTTGGGAGTGTTCTTTCCTCTGCAGTGTTTTGGAAGCGTTTGCAGAACCATGTGTACTTTAGAGAGACACGGGTGCCCCAGCTGTCACTAGCCACCTATTGACAACAGCCAAGTCTTGAAAGTAAAAACACAATGTCCATCCCCAGATGAATGGAAAGTGAAGAGTTGGTACACATAGAGCATGGAATACTGCTCAGCCATGAAACAGAATAATATCCTGCCATTTCCAGCATCTTCGATAGATCCGGAGTTCCCTGTACTCAGCATGGGACGTCCAACAGAGAAAGAGAAAATTCCAATGATAGCACGTATAGGTGGCATCTCAAAGTCGATACCAGGAAAGTAGAAAGCACAAACAGAGTCACAGATTTAGAACGCAAGTACAGGGTTTCGAGAGGGCAAAGGCATGCGGAGGTGGGTTGAATGAGGAGGGTGGGATTAACACATGCATTCTAATATGTATTAAGCAGACGATCCACAACCACCTTCTACAAAGCACATGGAGCGGTCGCCACCACCCTGGACTAAGCTACGTGGGAAGAGAATGCGAAAGAGAATGGATGTGTATATATATACATACACGGAGAACTGAATCAAGGTGCTGCACAGCGAAAGTCAACAGCATTGTAAATTCACTAGACATGGACAGAAATTAGAATCTCTATAAAAAGCAAAATGATCGAGATCCAGTATGTTCCTCTCAGGCCTGAGAGAGATGCGCGGGTGTCACTTCCCTGGAGCGTGAGCAGGCTTGGGCACCAAAGTTGGAGTGTGGTCACAGTGAGGCAGGTCGGCGCGGGAGTGGGTCGCACCAGCGAATTAACCCCTTTGGACCTGTGGTGCCTGGTCCCTTCTGGTTGGCAGCAGTCTCTGTAGATGTAGGTGTGCCCTCCTGCAGCTAAGCCAAGCCCACTGCAGCCAGAGGATGGTGGTCCGACATGCACAACAGTGTTCAAACATCACCTGGTGTCCAGGTCTCCAGCTGGTGGGGTTCCCACCATTCACCTCCTTCCTTAGAGTCACCCCACTTGCCTCCGACAACACACTCTTCAGGAGGGGTTTGCAGGGGGTGTGACGAATCGAGAGTGGGAAGGGTAAGTGGGAGAAGGAGTGAGACACAAGCCCTTAGGTGTCTGTCCGGACACGTTCCTCTCTAATTCATATTCCAAGAACACGCGTGTGCGCAAGGTCTGCGTTCCTGGGGAATCTGACCAGCTGTGGGAAAATGCTGCCGCCTTGTGGCCGCCTCCTGTAACTACAACGTTCCAAAGGGAGCTCAGCTTCCCTTCCTGTTCAAAAGGCCAGCGGGGTTGTAATTGACACCCCCGCTGCAAAAATGTCCTGGGGATAGGCACTGGAAAAGAGCCCGAAACAGGATTGATTGGCAACAGGCGGTTTCAAGAGGTAAGTTGAATTCACCATGCGTGTTTTGTTTCCCTTTGTGTTGGTTTCTAAGAAAGGCCCAGGAAATATGCTCCACGCCCATGCGAATGGGAGAAATGGAAATTGAAACGCCTTCGCGGTTTCACCTGGCAGCCGTTAGGATTGCCAGTGTCAATACGTCTGGAAGCAATACCTTCGGGAGAGGGCCTGGAGAAAAGGGAAGCCTCCTAAGCCACTGGTGGTATTGCGCCCTGGTAACAGGCACCACTGAAAACAATCAAGAGATTCCTGCCAAAAACAAAACAAAACCAGAGAGCCGGCCACATGATGTGGCAATCCACCTCCTGGCTGTCTTTGCACAGTAAAGTATCATTTGGGGAGACCCGGGCAGGCCAGCGACCCCTGCACACCTATTGACAAGAGCCAAGGCTTGAAAGTAAAAACACAGTGTCATGGTGTGTGATCCTTTTAATGTCATGTTGGAGTCTGTTGGCTAGTATCTTGTTGAGGATTTTTGCATCTAAGTTCATCGGTGATATTGCTCTCCAGTTTTCTTTTCTTGTAGTATCTTTGTCTGGTTTGGGGATCAGGTGGATGGCTCCGTACAATGAGTTTGGGAGTGTTCTTTCCTCTGCAGTGTTTTGGAAGCGTTTGCAGAACCATGTGTACTTTAGAGAGACACGGGTGCCCCAGCTGTCACTAGCCACCTATTGACAACAGCCAAGTCTTGAAAGTAAAAACACAATGTCCATCCCCAGATGAATGGAAAGTGAAGAGTTGGTACACATAGAGCATGGAATACTGCTCAGCCATGAAACAGAATAATATCCTGCCATTTCCAGCATCTTTGATAGATCCGGAGTTCCCTGTACTCAGCATGGGACGTCCAACAGAGAAAGAGAAAATTCCAACGATAGCACGTATAGGTGGCATCTCAAAGTCGATACCAGGAAAGTAGAAAGCACAAACAGAGTCACAGATTTAGAACGCAAGTACAGGGTTTCGAGAGGGCAAAGGCATGCGGAGGTGGGTTGAATGAGGAGGGTGGGATTAACACATGCATTCTAATATGTATTAAGCAGACGATCCACAACCACCTTCTACAAAGCACAGGGAGCGGTCGCCACCACCCTGGACTAAGCTACGTGGGAAGAGAATGCGAAAGAGAATGGATGTGTATATATATACATACACGGAGAACTGAATCAAGGTGCTGCACAGCGAAAGTCAACAGCATTGTAAATTCACTAGACATGGACAGAAATTAGAATCTCTATAAAAAGCAAAATGATCGAGATCCAGTATGTTCCTCTCAGGCCTCAGAGAGATGCGCGGGTGTCACTTCCCTGGAGCGTGAGCAGGCTTGGGCACCAAAGTTGGAGTGTGGTCACAGTGAGGCAGGTCGGCGCGGGAGTGGGTCACACCAGCGAATTAACCCCTTTGGACCTGTGGTGCCTGGTCCCTTCTGGTTGGCAGCAGTCTCTGTAGATGTAGGTGTGCCCTCCTGCAGCTAAGCCAAGCCCACTGCAGCCAGAGGATGGTGGTCCGACATGCACAACAGTGTTCAAACATCACCTGGTGTCCAGGTCTCCTGCTGGTGGAGTTCCCGCCATTCACCTCCTTCCTTAGAGTCACCCCACTTGCCTCCGACAACACACTCTTCAGGAGGGGTTTGCAGGGGGTGTGATGAATCGAGAGTGGGAAGGGTAAGTGGGAGAAGGAGTGAGACACAAGCCCTTAGGTGTCTGTCCGGACACGTTCCTCTCTAATTCATATTCCAAGAACACGCATGTGCGCAAGTCTGCGTTCCTGGGGAATCCGACCAGCTGTGGGAAAATGCTGCCGCCTTGTGGCCGCCTCCTGTAACTACAACGTTCCAAAGGGAGCTCAGCGGCCCTTCCTGTTCAAAAGGCCAGCGGGGTTGTAATTGACACCCCCGCTGCAAAAATGTCCTGGGGATAGGCACTGGAAAAGAGCCCGAAACAGGATTGATTGGCAACAGGCGGTTTCAAGAGGTAAGTTGAATTCACCATGCGTGTTTTGTTTCCCTTTGTGTTGGTTTCTAAGAAAGGCCCAGGAAATATGCTCCACGCCCATGCGAATGGGAGAAATGGAAATTGAAACGCCTTCGCGGTTTCACCTGGCAGCCGTTAGGATTGCCAGTGTCAATACGTCTGGAAGCAATACCTTCGGGAGAGGGCCTGGAGAAAAGGGAAGCCTCCTAAGCCACTGGTGGTATTGCGCCCTGGTAACAGGCACCACTGAAAACAATCAAGAGATTCCTGCCAAAAACAAAACAAAACCAGAGAGCCGGCCACATGATGTGGCAATCCACCTCCTGGCTGTCTTTGCACAGTAAAGTATCATTTGGGGAGACCCGGGCAGGCCAGCGACCCCTGCACACCTATTGACAAGAGCCAAGGCTTGAAAGTAAAAACACAGTGTCATGGTGTGTGATCCTTTTAATGTCATGTTGGAGTCTGTTGGCTAGTATCTTGTTGAGGATTTTTGCATCTAAGTTCATCGGTGATATTGCTCTCCAGTTTTCTTTTCTTGTAGTATCTTTGTCTGGTTTGGGGATCAGGTGGATGGCTTCGTACAATGAGTTTGGGAGTGTTCTTTCCTCTGCAGTGTTTTGGAAGCGTTTGCAGAACCATGTGTACTTTAGAGAGACACGGGTGCCCCAGCTGTCACTAGCCACCTATTGACAACAGCCAAGTCTTGAAAGTAAAAACACAATGTCCATCCCCAGATGAATGGAAAGTGAAGAGTTGGTACACATAGAGCATGGAATACTGCTCAGCCATGAAACAGAATAATATCCTGCCATTTCCAGCATCTTTGATAGATCCGGAGTTCCCTGTACTCAGCATGGGACGTCCAACAGAGAAAGAGAAAATTCCAACGATAGCACGTATAGGTGGCATCTCAAAGTCGATACCAGGAAAGTAGAAAGCACAAACAGAGTCACAGATTTAGAACGCAAGTACAGGGTTTCGAGAGGGCAAAGGCATGCGGAGGTGGGTTGAATGAGGAGGGTGGGATTAACACATGCATTCTAATATGTATTAAGCAGACGATCCACAACCACCTTCTACAAAGCACAGGGAGCGGTCGCCACCACCCTGGACTAAGCTACGTGGGAAGAGAATGCGAAAGAGAATGGATGTGTATATATATACATACACGGAGAACTGAATCAAGGTGCTGCACAGCGAAAGTCAACAGCATTGTAAATTCACTAGACATGGACAGAAATTAGAATCTCTATAAAAAGCAAAATGATCGAGATCCAGTATGTTCCTCTCAGGCCTGAGAGAGATGCGCGGGTGTCACTTCCCTGGAGCGTGAGCAGGCTTGGGCACCAAAGTTGGAGTGTGGTCACAGTGAGGCAGGTCGGCGCGGGAGTGGGTCGCACCAGCGAATTAACCCCTTTGGACCTGTGGTGCCTGGTCCCTTCTGGTTGGCAGCAGTCTCTGTAGACGTAGGTGTGCCCTCCTGCAGCTAAGCCAAGCCCACTGCAGCCAGAGGATGGTGGTCCGACATGCACAACAGTGTTCAATCATCACCTGGTGTCCAGGTCTCCTGCTGGTGGAGTTCCCGCCATTCACCTCCTTCCTTAGAGTCACCCCACTTGCCTCCGACAACACACTCTTCAGGAGGGGTTTGCAGGGGGTGTGATGAATCGAGAGTGGGGAGGGTAAGTGGGAGAAGGAGTGAGACACAAGCCCTTAGGTGTCTGTCCGGACACGTTCCTCTCTAATTCATATTCCAAGAACACGCATGTGCGCAAGTCTGCGTTCCTGGGGAATCCGACCAGCTGTGGGAAAATGCTGCCGCCTTGTGGCCGCCTCCTGTAACTACAACGTTCCAAAGGGAGCTCAGCGGCCCTTCCTGTTCAAAAGGCCAGCGGGGTTGTAATTGACACCCCCGCTGCAAAAATGTCCTGGGGATAGGCACTGGAAAAGAGCCCGAAACAGGATTGATTGGCAACAGGCGGTTTCAAGAGGTAAGTTGAATTCACCATGCGTGTTTTGTTTCCCTTTGTGTTGGTTTCTAAGAAAGGCCCAGGAAATATGCTCCACGCCCATGCGAATGGGAGAAATGGAAATTGAAACGCCTTCGCGGTTTCACCTGGCAGCCGTTAGGATTGCCAGTGTCAATACGTCTGGAAGCAATACCTTCGGGAGAGGGCCTGGAGAAAAGGGAAGCCTCCTAAGCCACTGGTGGTATTGCGCCCTGGTAACAGGCACCACTGAAAACAATCAAGAGATTCCTGCCAAAAACAAAACAAAACCAGAGAGCCGGCCACATGATGTGGCAATCCACCTCCTGGCTGTCTTTGCACAGTAAAGTATCATTTGGGGAGACCCGGGCAGGCCAGCGACCCCTGCACACCTATTGACAAGAGCCAAGGCTTGAAAGTAAAAACACAGTGTCATGGTGTGTGATCCTTTTAATGTCATGTTGGAGTCTGTTGGCTAGTATCTTGTTGAGGATTTTTGCATCTAAGTTCATCGGTGATATTGCTCTCCAGTTTTCTTTTCTTGTAGTATCTTTGTCTGGTTTGGGGATCAGGTGGATGGCTTCGTACAATGAGTTTGGGAGTGTTCTTTCCTCTGCAGTGTTTTGGAAGCGTTTGCAGAACCATGTGTACTTTAGAGAGACACGGGTGCCCCAGCTGTCACTAGCCACCTATTGACAACAGCCAAGTCTTGAAAGTAAAAACACAATGTCCATCCCCAGATGAATGGAAAGTGAAGAGTTGGTACACATAGAGCATGGAATACTGCTCAGCCATGAAACAGAATAAAATCCTGCCATTTCCAGCATCTTCGATAGATCCGGAGTTCCCTGTACTCAGCATGGGACGTCCAACAGAGAAAGAGAAAATTCCAACGATAGCACGTATAGGTGGCATCTCAAAGTCGATACCAGGAAAGTAGAAAGCACAAACAGAGTCACAGATTTAGAACGCAAGTACAGGGTTTCGAGAGGGCAAAGGCATGCGGAGGTGGGTTGAATGAGGAGGGTGGGATTAACACATGCATTCTAATATGTATTAAGCAGACGATCCACAACCACCTTCTACAAAGCACAGGGAGCGGTCGCCACCACCCTGGACTAAGCTACGTGGGAAGAGAATGCGAAAGAGAATGGATGTGTATATATATACATACACGGAGAACTGAATCAAGGTGCTGCACAGCGAAAGTCAACAGCATTGTAAATTCACTAGACATGGACAGAAATTAGAATCTCTATAAAAAGCAAAATGATCGAGATCCAGTATGTTCCTCTCAGGCCTCAGAGAGATGCGCGGGTGTCACTTCCCTGGAGCATGAGCAGGCTTGGGCACCAAAGTTGGAGTGTGGTCACAGTGAGGCAGGTCGGCGCGGGAGTGGGTCGCACCAGCGAATTAACCCCTTTGGACCTGTGGTGCCTGGTCCCTTCTGGTTGGCAGCAGTCTCTGTAGATGTAGGTGTGCCCTCCTGCAGCTAAGCCAAGCCCACTGCAGCCAGAGGATGGTGGTCCGACATGCACAACAGTGTTCAAACATCACCTGGTGTCCAGGTCTCCTGCTGGTGGGGTTCCTGCCATTCACCTCCTTCCTTAGAGTCACCCCACTTGCCTCCGACAACACACTCTTCAGGAGGGGTTTGCAGGGGGTGTGATGAATCGAGAGTGGGAAGGGTAAGTGGGAGAAGGAGTGAGACACAAGCCCTTAGGTGTCTGTCCGGACACGTTCCTCTCTAATTCATATTCCAAGAACACGCGTGTGCGCAAGGTCTGCGTTCCTGGGGAATCCGACCAGCTGTGGGAAAATGCTGCCGCCTTGTGGCCGCCTCCTGTAACTACAACGTTCCAAAGGGAGCTCAGCGGCCCTTCCTGTTCAAAAGGCCAGCGGGGTTGTAATTGACACCCCCGCTGCAAAAATGTCCTGGGGATAGGCACTGGAAAAGAGCCCGAAACAGGATTGATTGGCAACAGGCGGTTTCAAGAGGTAAGTTGAATTCACCATGCCTGTTTTGTTTCCCTTTGTGTTGGTTTCTAAGAAAGGCCCAGGAAATATGCTCCACGCCCATGCGAATGGGAGAAATGGAAATTGAAACGCCTTCGCGGTTTCACCTGGCAGCTGTTAGGATTGCCAGTATCAATACGTCTGGAAGCAATACCTTCGGGAGAGGGCCTGGAGAAAAGGGAAGCCTCCTAAGCCACTGGTGGTATTGCGCCCTGGTAACAGGCACCACTGAAAACAATCAAGAGATTCCTGCCAAAAACAAAACAAAACCAGAGAGCCGGCCACATGATGTGGCAATCCACCTCCTGGCTGTCTTTGCACAGTAAAGTATCATTTGGGGAGACCCGGGCAGGCCAGCGACCCCTGCACACCTATTGACAAGAGCCAAGGCTTGAAAGTAAAAACACAGTGTCATGGTGTGTGATCCTTTTAATGTCATGTTGGAGTCTGTTGGCTAGTATCTTGTTGAGGATTTTTGCATCTAAGTTCATCGGTGATATTGCTCTCCAGTTTTCTTTTCTTGTAGTATATTTGTCTGGTTTGGGGATCAGGGGGATGGCTTCGTACAATGAGTTTGGGAGTGTTCTTTCCTCTGCAGTGTTTTGGAAGCGTTTGCAGAACCATGTGTACTTTAGAGAGACACGGGTGCCCCAGCTGTCACTAGCCACCTATTGACAACAGCCAAGTCTTGAAAGTAAAAACACAATGTCCAACCCAGATGAATGGAAAGTGAAGAGATGGTACACATAGAGCATGGAATACTGCTCAGCCATGAAACAGAATAAAATCCTGCCATTTCCAGCATCTTCGATAGATCCGGAGTTCCCTGTACTCAGCATGGGACGTCCAACAGAGAAAGAGAAAATTCCAACGATAGCACGTATAGGTGGCATCTCAAAGTCGATACCAGGAAAGTAGAAAGCACAAACAGAGTCACAGATTTAGAACGCAAGTACAGGGTTTCGAGAGGGCAAAGGCATGCGGAGGTGGGTTGAATGAGGAGGGTGGGATTAACACATGCATTCTAATATGTATTAAGCAGACGATCCACAACCACCTTTTACAAAGCACAGGGAGCGGTCGGCACCACCCTGGACTAAGCTACGTGGGAAGGGAATGTGAAAGAGAATGGTTGTGTATATATATACATACACGGAGAACTGAATCAAGGTGCTGCACAGCGAAAGTCAACAGCATTGTAAATTCACTAGACATGGACAGAAATTAGAATCTCTATAAAAAGCAAAATGATCGAGATCCAGTATGTTCCTCTCAGGCCTCAGAGAGATGCGCGGGTGTCACTTCCCTGGAGCGTGAGCAGGCTTGGGCACCAAAGTTGGAGTGTGGTCACAGTGAGGCAGGTCGGCGCGGGAGTGGGTCGCACCAGCGAATTAACCCCTTTGGACCTGTGGTGCCTGGTCCCTTCTGGTTGGCAGCAGTCTCTGTAGATGTAGGTGTGCCCTCCTGCAGCTAAGCCAAGCCCACTGCAGCCAGAGGATGGTGGTCCGACATGCACAACAGTGTTCAAACATCACCTGGTGTCCAGGTCTCCTGCTGGTGGAGTTCCCGCCATTCACCTCCTTCCTTAGAGTCACCCCACTTGCCTCCGACAACACACTCTTCAGGAGGGGTTTGCAGGGGGTGTGATGAATCGAGAGTGGGAAGGGTAAGTGGGAGAAGGAGTGAGACACAAGCCCTTAGGTGTCTGTCCGGACACGTTCCTCTCTAATTCATATTCCAAGAACACGCATGTGCGCAAGTCTGCGTTCCTGGGGAATCCGACCAGCTGTGGGAAAATGCTGCCGCCTTGTGGCCGCCTCCTGTAACTACAACGTTCCAAAGTGAGCTCAGCGGCCCTTCCTGTTCAAAAGGCCAGCGGGGTTGTAATTGACACCCCCGCTGCAAAAATGTCCTGGGGATAGGCACTGGAAAAGAGCCCGAAACAGGATTGATTGGCAACAGGCGGTTTCAAGAGGTAAGTTGAATTCACCATGCGTGTTTTGTTTCCCTTTGTGTTGGTTTCTAAGAAAGGCCCAGGAAATATGCTCCACGCCCATGCGAATGGGAGAAATGGAAATTGAAACGCCTTCGCGGTTTCACCTGGCAGCCGTTAGGATTGCCAGTGTCAATACGTCTGGAAGCAATACCTTCGGGAGAGGGCCTGGAGAAAAGGGAAGCCTCCTAAGCCACTGGTGGTATTGCGCCCTGGTAACAGGCACCACTGAAAACAATCAAGAGATTCCTGCCAAAAACAAAACAAAACCAGAGAGCCGGCCACATGATGTGGCAATCCACCTCCTGGCTGTCTTTGCACAGTAAAGTATCATTTGGGGAGACCCGGGCAGGCCAGCGACCCCTGCACACCTATTGACAAGAGCCAAGGCTTGAAAGTAAAAACACAGTGTCATGGTGTGTGATCCTTTTAATGTCATGTTGGAGTCTGTTGGCTAGTATCTTGTGGAGGATTTTTGCATCTAAGTTCATCGGTGATATTGCTCTCCAGTTTTCTTTTCTTGTAGTATATTTGTCTGGTTTGGGGATCAGGGGGATGGCTTCGTACAATGAGTTTGGGAGTGTTCTTTCCTCTGCAGTGTTTTGGAAGCGTTTGCAGAACCATGTGTACTTTAGAGAGACACGGGTGCCCCAGCTGTCACTAGCCACCTATTGACAACAGCCAAGTCTTGAAAGTAAAAACACAATGTCCAACCCAGATGAATGGAAAGTGAAGAGATGGTACACATAGAGCATGGAATACTGCTCAGCCATGAAACAGAATAAAATCCTGCCATTTCCAGCATCTTCGATAGATCCGGAGTTCCCTGTACTCAGCATGGGACGTCCAACAGAGAAAGAGAAAATTCCAACGATAGCATGTATAGGTGGCATCTCAAAGTCGATACCAGGAAAGTAGAAAGCACAAACAGAGTCACAGATTTAGAACGCAAGTACAGGGTTTCGAGAGGGCAAAGGCATGTGGAGGTCAGTTGAATGAGGAGGGTGGGATTAACACATGCATTCTAATATGTATTAAGCAGACGATCCACAACCACCTTCTACAAAGCACAGGGAGCGGTCGGCACCACCCTGGACTAAGCTACGTGGGAAGAGAATGCGAAAGAGAATGGATGTGTATATATATACATACACGGAGAACTGAATCAAGGTGCTGCACAGCGAAAGTCAACAGCATTGTAAATTCACTAGACATGGACAGAAATTAGAATCTCTATAAAAAGCAAAATGATCGAGATCCAGTATGTTCCTCTCAGGCCTCAGAGAGATGCGCGGGTGTCACTTCCCTGGAGCGTGAGCAGGCTTGGGCACCAAAGTTGGAGTGTGGTCACAGTGAGGCAGGTCGGCGCGGGAGTGGGTCGCACCAGCGAATTAACCCCTTTGGACCTGTGGTGCCTGGTCCCTTCTGGTTGGCAGCAGTCTCTGTAGATGTAGGTGTGCCCTCCTGCAGCTAAGCCAAGCCCACTGCAGCCAGAGGATGGTGGTCCGACATGCACAACAGTGTTCAAACATCACCTGGTGTCCAGGTCTCCAGCTGGTGGGGTTCCCGCCATTCACCTCCTTCCTTAGAGTCACCCCACTTGCCTCCGACAACACACTCTTCAGGAGGGGTTTGCAGGGGGTGTGATGAATCGAGAGTGGGAAGGGTAAGTGGGAGAAGGAGTGAGACACAAGCCCTTAGGTGTCTGTCCGGACACGTTCCTCTCTAATTCATATTCCAAGAATACGCGTGTGTGCAAGGTCTGCGTTCCTGGGGAATCCGACCAGCTGTGGGAAAATGCTGCCGCCTTGTGGCCGCCTCCTGTAACTACAACGTTCCAAAGGGAGCTCAGCGGCCCTTCCTGTTCAAAAGGCCAGCGGGGTTGTAATTGACACCCCCGCTGCAAAAATGTCCTGGGGATAGGCACTGGAAAAGAGCCCGAAACAGGATTGATTGGCAACAGGCGGTTTCAAGAGGTAAGTTGAATTCACCATGCGTGTTTTGTTTCCCTTTGTGTTGGTTTCTAAGAAAGGCCCAGGAAATATGCTCCACGCCCATGCGAATGGGAGAAATGGAAATTGAAACGCCTTCGCGGTTTCACCTGGCAGCCGTTAGGATTGCCAGTGTCAATACGTCTGGAAGCAATACCTTCGGGAGAGGGCCTGGAGAAAAGGGAAGCCTCCTAAGCCACTGGTGGTATTGCGCCCTGGTAACAGGCACCACTGAAAACAATCAAGAGATTCCTGCCAAAAACAAAACAAAACCAGAGAGCCGGCCACATGATGTGGCAATCCACCTCCTGGCTGTCTTTGCACAGTAAAGTATCATTTGGGGAGACCCGGGCAGGCCAGCGACCCCTGCACACCTATTGACAAGAGCCAAGGCTTGAAAGTAAAAACACAGTGTCATGGTGTGTGATCCTTTTAATGTCATGTTGGAGTCTGTTGGCTAGTATCTTGTTGAGGATTTTTGCATCTAAGTTCATCGGTGATATTGCTCTCCAGTTTTCTTTTCTTGTAGTATCTTGGTCTGGTTTGGGGATCAGGTGGATGGCTTCGTACAATGAGTTTGGGAGTGTTCTTTCCTCTGCAGTGTTTTGGAAGCGTTTGCAGAACCATGTGTACTTTAGAGAGACACGGGTGCCCCAGCTGTCACTAGCCACCTATTGACAACAGCCAAGTCTTGAAAGTAAAAACACAATGTCCATCCCCAGATGAATGGAAAGTGAAGAGTTGGTACACATAGAGCATGGAATACTGCTCAGCCATGAAACAGAATAATATCCTGCCATTTCCAGCATCTTCGATAGATCCGGAGTTCCCTGTACTCAGCATGGGACGTCCAACAGAGAAAGAGAAAATTCCAATGATAGCACGTATAGGTGGCATCTCAAAGTCGATACCAGGAAAGTAGAAAGCACAAACAGAGTCACAGATTTAGAACGCAAGTACAGGGTTTCGAGAGGGCAAAGGCATGCGGAGGTGGGTTGAATGAGGAGGGTGGGATTAACACATGCATTCTAATATGTATTAAGCAGACGATCCACAACCACCTTCTACAAAGCACATGGAGCGGTCGCCACCACCCTGGACTAAGCTACGTGGGAAGAGAATGCGAAAGAGAATGGATGTGTATATATATACATACACGGAGAACTGAATCAAGGTGCTGCACAGCGAAAGTCAACAGCATTGTAAATTCACTAGACATGGACAGAAATTAGAATCTCTATAAAAAGCAAAATGATCGAGATCCAGTATGTTCCTCTCAGGCCTGAGAGAGATGCGCGGGTGTCACTTCCCTGGAGCGTGAGCAGGCTTGGGCACCAAAGTTGGAGTGTGGTCACAGTGAGGCAGGTCGGCGCGGGAGTGGGTCGCACCAGCGAATTAACCCCTTTGGACCTGTGGTGCCTGGTCCCTTCTGGTTGGCAGCAGTCTCTGTAGATGTAGGTGTGCCCTCCTGCAGCTAAGCCAAGCCCACTGCAGCCAGAGGATGGTGGTCCGACATGCACAACAGTGTTCAAACATCACCTGGTGTCCAGGTCTCCAGCTGGTGGGGTTCCCACCATTCACCTCCTTCCTTAGAGTCACCCCACTTGCCTCCGACAACACACTCTTCAGGAGGGGTTTGCAGGGGGTGTGACGAATCGAGAGTGGGAAGGGTAAGTGGGAGAAGGAGTGAGACACAAGCCCTTAGGTGTCTGTCCGGACACGTTCCTCTCTAATTCATATTCCAAGAACACGCGTGTGCGCAAGGTCTGCGTTCCTGGGGAATCTGACCAGCTGTGGGAAAATGCTGCCGCCTTGTGGCCGCCTCCTGTAACTACAACGTTCCAAAGGGAGCTCAGCTTCCCTTCCTGTTCAAAAGGCCAGCGGGGTTGTAATTGACACCCCCGCTGCAAAAATGTCCTGGGGATAGGCACTGGAAAAGAGCCCGAAACAGGATTGATTGGCAACAGGCGGTTTCAAGAGGTAAGTTGAATTCACCATGCGTGTTTTGTTTCCCTTTGTGTTGGTTTCTAAGAAAGGCCCAGGAAATATGCTCCACGCCCATGCGAATGGGAGAAATGGAAATTGAAACGCCTTCGCGGTTTCACCTGGCAGCCGTTAGGATTGCCAGTGTCAATACGTCTGGAAGCAATACCTTCGGGAGAGGGCCTGGAGAAAAGGGAAGCCTCCTAAGCCACTGGTGGTATTGCGCCCTGGTAACAGGCACCACTGAAAACAATCAAGAGATTCCTGCCAAAAACAAAACAAAACCAGAGAGCCGGCCACATGATGTGGCAATCCACCTCCTGGCTGTCTTTGCACAGTAAAGTATCATTTGGGGAGACCCGGGCAGGCCAGCGACCCCTGCACACCTATTGACAAGAGCCAAGGCTTGAAAGTAAAAACACAGTGTCATGGTGTGTGATCCTTTTAATGTCATGTTGGAGTCTGTTGGCTAGTATCTTGTTGAGGATTTTTGCATCTAAGTTCATCGGTGATATTGCTCTCCAGTTTTCTTTTCTTGTAGTATCTTTGTCTGGTTTGGGGATCAGGTGGATGGCTCCGTACAATGAGTTTGGGAGTGTTCTTTCCTCTGCAGTGTTTTGGAAGCGTTTGCAGAACCATGTGTACTTTAGAGAGACACGGGTGCCCCAGCTGTCACTAGCCACCTATTGACAACAGCCAAGTCTTGAAAGTAAAAACACAATGTCCATCCCCAGATGAATGGAAAGTGAAGAGTTGGTACACATAGAGCATGGAATACTGCTCAGCCATGAAACAGAATAATATCCTGCCATTTCCAGCATCTTTGATAGATCCGGAGTTCCCTGTACTCAGCATGGGACGTCCAACAGAGAAAGAGAAAATTCCAACGATAGCACGTATAGGTGGCATCTCAAAGTCGATACCAGGAAAGTAGAAAGCACAAACAGAGTCACAGATTTAGAACGCAAGTACAGGGTTTCGAGAGGGCAAAGGCATGCGGAGGTGGGTTGAATGAGGAGGGTGGGATTAACACATGCATTCTAATATGTATTAAGCAGACGATCCACAACCACCTTCTACAAAGCACAGGGAGCGGTCGCCACCACCCTGGACTAAGCTACGTGGGAAGAGAATGCGAAAGAGAATGGATGTGTATATATATACATACACGGAGAACTGAATCAAGGTGCTGCACAGCGAAAGTCAACAGCATTGTAAATTCACTAGACATGGACAGAAATTAGAATCTCTATAAAAAGCAAAATGATCGAGATCCAGTATGTTCCTCTCAGGCCTCAGAGAGATGCGCGGGTGTCACTTCCCTGGAGCGTGAGCAGGCTTGGGCACCAAAGTTGGAGTGTGGTCACAGTGAGGCAGGTCGGCGCGGGAGTGGGTCACACCAGCGAATTAACCCCTTTGGACCTGTGGTGCCTGGTCCCTTCTGGTTGGCAGCAGTCTCTGTAGATGTAGGTGTGCCCTCCTGCAGCTAAGCCAAGCCCACTGCAGCCAGAGGATGGTGGTCCGACATGCACAACAGTGTTCAAACATCACCTGGTGTCCAGGTCTCCTGCTGGTGGAGTTCCCGCCATTCACCTCCTTCCTTAGAGTCACCCCACTTGCCTCCGACAACACACTCTTCAGGAGGGGTTTGCAGGGGGTGTGATGAATCGAGAGTGGGAAGGGTAAGTGGGAGAAGGAGTGAGACACAAGCCCTTAGGTGTCTGTCCGGACACGTTCCTCTCTAATTCATATTCCAAGAACACGCATGTGCGCAAGTCTGCGTTCCTGGGGAATCCGACCAGCTGTGGGAAAATGCTGCCGCCTTGTGGCCGCCTCCTGTAACTACAACGTTCCAAAGGGAGCTCAGCGGCCCTTCCTGTTCAAAAGGCCAGCGGGGTTGTAATTGACACCCCCGCTGCAAAAATGTCCTGGGGATAGGCACTGGAAAAGAGCCCGAAACAGGATTGATTGGCAACAGGCGGTTTCAAGAGGTAAGTTGAATTCACCATGCGTGTTTTGTTTCCCTTTGTGTTGGTTTCTAAGAAAGGCCCAGGAAATATGCTCCACGCCCATGCGAATGGGAGAAATGGAAATTGAAACGCCTTCGCGGTTTCACCTGGCAGCCGTTAGGATTGCCAGTGTCAATACGTCTGGAAGCAATACCTTCGGGAGAGGGCCTGGAGAAAAGGGAAGCCTCCTAAGCCACTGGTGGTATTGCGCCCTGGTAACAGGCACCACTGAAAACAATCAAGAGATTCCTGCCAAAAACAAAACAAAACCAGAGAGCCGGCCACATGATGTGGCAATCCACCTCCTGGCTGTCTTTGCACAGTAAAGTATCATTTGGGGAGACCCGGGCAGGCCAGCGACCCCTGCACACCTATTGACAAGAGCCAAGGCTTGAAAGTAAAAACACAGTGTCATGGTGTGTGATCCTTTTAATGTCATGTTGGAGTCTGTTGGCTAGTATCTTGTTGAGGATTTTTGCATCTAAGTTCATCGGTGATATTGCTCTCCAGTTTTCTTTTCTTGTAGTATCTTTGTCTGGTTTGGGGATCAGGTGGATGGCTTCGTACAATGAGTTTGGGAGTGTTCTTTCCTCTGCAGTGTTTTGGAAGCGTTTGCAGAACCATGTGTACTTTAGAGAGACACGGGTGCCCCAGCTGTCACTAGCCACCTATTGACAACAGCCAAGTCTTGAAAGTAAAAACACAATGTCCATCCCCAGATGAATGGAAAGTGAAGAGTTGGTACACATAGAGCATGGAATACTGCTCAGCCATGAAACAGAATAATATCCTGCCATTTCCAGCATCTTTGATAGATCCGGAGTTCCCTGTACTCAGCATGGGACGTCCAACAGAGAAAGAGAAAATTCCAACGATAGCACGTATAGGTGGCATCTCAAAGTCGATACCAGGAAAGTAGAAAGCACAAACAGAGTCACAGATTTAGAACGCAAGTACAGGGTTTCGAGAGGGCAAAGGCATGCGGAGGTGGGTTGAATGAGGAGGGTGGGATTAACACATGCATTCTAATATGTATTAAGCAGACGATCCACAACCACCTTCTACAAAGCACAGGGAGCGGTCGCCACCACCCTGGACTAAGCTACGTGGGAAGAGAATGCGAAAGAGAATGGATGTGTATATATATACATACACGGAGAACTGAATCAAGGTGCTGCACAGCGAAAGTCAACAGCATTGTAAATTCACTAGACATGGACAGAAATTAGAATCTCTATAAAAAGCAAAATGATCGAGATCCAGTATGTTCCTCTCAGGCCTGAGAGAGATGCGCGGGTGTCACTTCCCTGGAGCGTGAGCAGGCTTGGGCACCAAAGTTGGAGTGTGGTCACAGTGAGGCAGGTCGGCGCGGGAGTGGGTCGCACCAGCGAATTAACCCCTTTGGACCTGTGGTGCCTGGTCCCTTCTGGTTGGCAGCAGTCTCTGTAGACGTAGGTGTGCCCTCCTGCAGCTAAGCCAAGCCCACTGCAGCCAGAGGATGGTGGTCCGACATGCACAACAGTGTTCAATCATCACCTGGTGTCCAGGTCTCCTGCTGGTGGAGTTCCCGCCATTCACCTCCTTCCTTAGAGTCACCCCACTTGCCTCCGACAACACACTCTTCAGGAGGGGTTTGCAGGGGGTGTGATGAATCGAGAGTGGGGAGGGTAAGTGGGAGAAGGAGTGAGACACAAGCCCTTAGGTGTCTGTCCGGACACGTTCCTCTCTAATTCATATTCCAAGAACACGCATGTGCGCAAGTCTGCGTTCCTGGGGAATCCGACCAGCTGTGGGAAAATGCTGCCGCCTTGTGGCCGCCTCCTGTAACTACAACGTTCCAAAGGGAGCTCAGCGGCCCTTCCTGTTCAAAAGGCCAGCGGGGTTGTAATTGACACCCCCGCTGCAAAAATGTCCTGGGGATAGGCACTGGAAAAGAGCCCGAAACAGGATTGATTGGCAACAGGCGGTTTCAAGAGGTAAGTTGAATTCACCATGCGTGTTTTGTTTCCCTTTGTGTTGGTTTCTAAGAAAGGCCCAGGAAATATGCTCCACGCCCATGCGAATGGGAGAAATGGAAATTGAAACGCCTTCGCGGTTTCACCTGGCAGCCGTTAGGATTGCCAGTGTCAATACGTCTGGAAGCAATACCTTCGGGAGAGGGCCTGGAGAAAAGGGAAGCCTCCTAAGCCACTGGTGGTATTGCGCCCTGGTAACAGGCACCACTGAAAACAATCAAGAGATTCCTGCCAAAAACAAAACAAAACCAGAGAGCCGGCCACATGATGTGGCAATCCACCTCCTGGCTGTCTTTGCACAGTAAAGTATCATTTGGGGAGACCCGGGCAGGCCAGCGACCCCTGCACACCTATTGACAAGAGCCAAGGCTTGAAAGTAAAAACACAGTGTCATGGTGTGTGATCCTTTTAATGTCATGTTGGAGTCTGTTGGCTAGTATCTTGTTGAGGATTTTTGCATCTAAGTTCATCGGTGATATTGCTCTCCAGTTTTCTTTTCTTGTAGTATCTTTGTCTGGTTTGGGGATCAGGTGGATGGCTTCGTACAATGAGTTTGGGAGTGTTCTTTCCTCTGCAGTGTTTTGGAAGCGTTTGCAGAACCATGTGTACTTTAGAGAGACACGGGTGCCCCAGCTGTCACTAGCCACCTATTGACAACAGCCAAGTCTTGAAAGTAAAAACACAATGTCCATCCCCAGATGAATGGAAAGTGAAGAGTTGGTACACATAGAGCATGGAATACTGCTCAGCCATGAAACAGAATAATATCCTGCCATTTCCAGCATCTTTGATAGATCCGGAGTTCCCTGTACTCAGCATGGGACGTCCAACAGAGAAAGAGAAAATTCCAACGATAGCACGTATAGGTGGCATCTCAAAGTCGATACCAGGAAAGTAGAAAGCACAAACAGAGTCACAGATTTAGAACGCAAGTACAGGGTTTCGAGAGGGCAAAGGCATGCGGAGGTGGGTTGAATGAGGAGGGTGGGATTAACACATGCATTCTAATATGTATTAAGCAGACGATCCACAACCACCTTCTACAAAGCACAGGGAGCGGTCGCCACCACCCTGGACTAAGCTACGTGGGAAGAGAATGCGAAAGAGAATGGATGTGTATATATATACATACACGGAGAACTGAATCAAGGTGCTGCACAGCGAAAGTCAACAGCATTGTAAATTCACTAGACATGGACAGAAATTAGAATCTCTATAAAAAGCAAAATGATCGAGATCCAGTATGTTCCTCTCAGGCCTCAGAGAGATGCGCGGGTGTCACTTCCCTGGAGCGTGAGCAGGCTTGGGCACCAAAGTTGGAGTGTGGTCACAGTGAGGCAGGTCGGCGCGGGAGTGGGTCGCACCAGCGAATTAACCCCTTTGGACCTGTGGTGCCTGGTCCCTTCTGGTTGGCAGCAGTCTCTGTAGACGTAGGTGTGCCCTCCTGCAGCTAAGCCAAGCCCACTGCAGCCAGAGGATGGTGGTCCGACATGCACAACAGTGTTCAATCATCACCTGGTGTCCAGGTCTCCTGCTGGTGGAGTTCCCGCCATTCACCTCCTTCCTTAGAGTCACCCCACTTGCCTCCGACAACACACTCTTCAGGAGGGGTTTGCAGGGGGTGTGATGAATCGAGAGTGGGGAGGGTAAGTGGGAGAAGGAGTGAGACACAAGCCCTTAGGTGTCTGTCCGGACACGTTCCTCTCTAATTCATATTCCAAGAACACGCATGTGCGCAAGTCTGCGTTCCTGGGGAATCCGACCAGCTGTGGGAAAATGCTGCCGCCTTGTGGCCGCCTCCTGTAACTACAACGTTCCAAAGGGAGCTCAGCGGCCCTTCCTGTTCAAAAGGCCAGCGGGGTTGTAATTGACACCCCCGCTGCAAAAATGTCCTGGGGATAGGCACTGGAAAAGAGCCCGAAACAGGATTGATTGGCAACAGGCGGTTTCAAGAGGTAAGTTGAATTCACCATGCGTGTTTTGTTTCCCTTTGTGTTGGTTTCTAAGAAAGGCCCAGGAAATATGCTCCACGCCCATGCGAATGGGAGAAATGGAAATTGAAACGCCTTCGCGGTTTCACCTGGCAGCCGTTAGGATTGCCAGTGTCAATACGTCTGGAAGCAATACCTTCGGGAGAGGGCCTGGAGAAAAGGGAAGCCTCCTAAGCCACTGGTGGTATTGCGCCCTGGTAACAGGCACCACTGAAAACAATCAAGAGATTCCTGCCAAAAACAAAACAAAACCAGAGAGCCGGCCACATGATGTGGCAATCCACCTCCTGGCTGTCTTTGCACAGTAAAGTATCATTTGGGGAGACCCGGGCAGGCCAGCGACCCCTGCACACCTATTGACAAGAGCCAAGGCTTGAAAGTAAAAACACAGTGTCATGGTGTGTGATCCTTTTAATGTCATGTTGGAGTCTGTTGGCTAGTATCTTGTTGAGGATTTTTGCATCCAAGTTCATCGGTGATATTGCTCTCCAGTTTTCTTTTCTTGTAGTATCTTTGTCTGGTTTGGGGATCAGGTGGATGGCTTCGTACAATGAGTTTGGGAGTGTTCTTTCCTCTGCAGTGTTTTGGAAGCGTTTGCAGAACCATGTGTACTTTAGAGAGACACGGGTGCCCCAGCTGTCACTAGCCACCTATTGACAACAGCCAAGTCTTGAAAGTAAAAACACAATGTCCATCCCCAGATGAATGGAAAGTGAAGAGTTGGTACACATAGAGCATGGAATACTGCTCAGCCATGAAACAGAATAATATCCTGCCATTTCCAGCATCTTCGATAGATCCGGAGTTCCCTGTACTCAGCATGGGACGTCCAACAGAGAAAGAGAAAATTCCAACGATAGCACGTATAGGTGGCATCTCAAAGTCGATACCAGGAAAGTAGAAAGCACAAACAGAGTCACAGATTTAGAACGCAAGTACAGGGTTTCGAGAGGGCAAAGGCATGCGGAGGTGGGTTGAATGAGGAGGGTGGGATTAACACATGCATTCTAATATGTATTAAGCAGACGATCCACAACCACCTTCTACAAAGCACAGGGAGCGGTCGCCACCACCCTGGACTAAGCTACGTGGGAAGAGAATGCGAAAGAGAATGGATGTGTATATATATACATACACGGAGAACTGAATCAAGGTGCTGCACAGCGAAAGTCAACAGCATTGTAAATTCACTAGACATGGACAGAAATTAGAATCTCTATAAAAAGCAAAATGATCGAGATCCAGTATGTTCCTCTCAGGCCTCAGAGAGATGCGTGGGTGTCACTTCCCTGGAGCGTGAGCAGGCTTGGGCACCAAAGTTGGAGTGTGGTCACAGTGAGGCAGGTCGGCGCGGGAGTGGGTCGCACCAGCGAATTAACCCCTTTGGACCTGTGGTGCCTGGTCCCTTCTGGTTGGCAGCAGTCTCTGTAGATGTAGGTGTGCCCTCCTGCAGCTAAGCCAAGCCCACTGCAGCCAGAGGATGGTGGTCCGACATGCACAACAGTGTTCAAACATCACCTGGTGTCCAGGTCTCCAGCTGGTGGGGTTCCCGCCATTCACCTCCTTCCTTAGAGTCACCCCACTTGCCTCCGACAACACACTCTTCAGGAGGGGTTTGCAGGGGGTGTGATGAATCGAGAGTGGGAAGGGTAAGTGGGAGAAGGAGTGAGACACAAGCCCTTAGGTGTCTGTCCGGACACGTTCCTCTCTAATTCATATTCCAAGAACACGTGTGTGCGCAAGGTCTGCGTTCCTGGGGAATCCGACCAGCTGTGGGAAAATGCTGCCGCCTTGTGGCCGCCTCCTGTAACTACAACGTTCCAAAGGGAGCTCAGCGGCCCTTCCTGTTCAAAAGGCCAGCGGGGTTGTAATTGACACCCCCGCTGCAAAAATGTCCTGGGGATAGGCACTGGAAAAGAGCCCGAAACAGGATTGATTGGCAACAGGCGGTTTCAAGAGGTAAGTTGAATTCACCATGCGTGTTTTGTTTCCCTTTGTGTTGGTTTCTAAGAAAGGCCCAGGAAATATGCTCCACGCCCATGCGAATGGGAGAAATGGAAATTGAAACGCCTTCGCGGTTTCACCTGGCAGCCGTTAGGATTGCCAGTGTCAATACGTCTGGAAGCAATACCTTCGGGAGAGGGCCTGGAGAAAAGGGAAGCCTCCTAAGCCACTGGTGGTATTGCGCCCTGGTAACAGGCACCACTGAAAACAATCAAGAGATTCCTGCCAAAAACAAAACAAAACCAGAGAGCCGGCCACATGATGTGGCAATCCACCTCCTGGCTGTCTTTGCACAGTAAAGTATCATTTGGGGAGACCCGGGCAGGCCAGCGACCCCTGCACACCTATTGACAAGAGCCAAGGCTTGAAAGTAAAAACACAGTGTCATGGTGTGTGATCCTTTTAATGTCATGTTGGAGTCTGTTGGCTAGTATCTTGTTGAGGATTTTTGCATCTAAGTTCATCGGTGATATTGCTCTCCAGTTTTCTTTTCTTGTAGTATCTTTGTCTGGTTTGGGGATCAGGTGGATGGCTTCGTACAATGAGTTTGGGAGTGTTCTTTCCTCTGCAGTGTTTTGGAAGCGTTTGCAGAACCATGTGTACTTTAGAGAGACACGGGTGCCCCAGCTGTCACTAGCCACCTATTGACAACAGCCAAGTCTTGAAAGTAAAAACACAATGTCCATCCCCAGATGAATGGAAAGTGAAGAGTTGGTACACATAGAGCATGGAATACTGCTCAGCCATGAAACAGAATAATATCCTGCCATTTCCAGCATCTTCGATAGATCCGGAGTTCCCTGTACTCAGCATGGGACGTCCAACAGAGAAAGAGAAAATTCCAACGATAGCACGTATAGGTGGCATCTCAAAGTCGATACCAGGAAAGTAGAAAGCACAAACAGAGTCACAGATTTAGAACGCAAGTACAGGGTTTCGAGAGGGCAAAGGCATGCGGAGGTGGGTTGAATGAGGAGGGTGGGATTAACACATGCATTCTAATATGTATTAAGCAGACGATCCACAACCACCTTCTACAAAGCACAGGGAGCGGTCGCCACCACCCTGGACTAAGCTACGTGGGAAGAGAATGCGAAAGAGAATGGATGTGTATATATATACATACACGGAGAACTGAATCAAGGTGCTGCACAGCGAAAGTCAACAGCATTGTAAATTCACTAGACATGGACAGAAATTAGAATCTCTATAAAAAGCAAAATGATCGAGATCCAGTATGTTCCTCTCAGGCCTCAGAGAGATGTGCGGGTGTCACTTCCCTGGAGCGTGAGCAGGCTTGGGCACCAAAGTTGGAGTGTGGTCACAGTGAGGCAGGTCGGCGCGGGAGTGGGTCGCACCAGCGAATTAACCCCTTTGGACCTGTGGTGCCTGGTCCCTTCTGGTTGGCAGCAGTCTCTGTAGATGTAGGTGTGCCCTCCTGCAGCTAAGCCAAGCCCACTGCAGCCAGAGGATGGTGGTCCGACATGCACAACAGTGTTCAAACATCACCTGGTGTCCAGGTCTCCAGCTGGTGGGGTTCCCGCCATTCACCTCCTTCCTTAGAGTCACCCCACTTGCCTCCGACAACACACTCTTCAGGAGGGGTTTGCAGGGGGTGTGATGAATCGAGAGTGGGAAGGGTAAGTGGGAGAAGGAGTGAGACACAAGCCCTTAGGTGTCTGTCCGGACACGTTCCTCTCTAATTCATATTCCAAGAACACGCGTGTGCGCAAGGTCTGCGTTCCTGGGGAATCCGACCAGCTGTGGGAAAATGCTGCCGCCTTGTGGCCGCCTCCTGTAACTACAACGTTCCAAAGGGAGCTCAGCGGCCCTTCCTGTTCAAAAGGCCAGCGGGGTTGTAATTGACACCCCCGCTGCAAAAATGTCCTGGGGATAGGCACTGGAAAAGAGCCCGAAACAGGATTGATTGGCAACAGGCGGTTTCAAGAGGTAAGTTGAATTCACCATGCGTGTTTTGTTTCCCTTTGTGTTGGTTTCTAAGAAAGGCCCAGGAAATATGCTCCACGCCCATGCGAATGGGAGAAATGGAAATTGAAACGCCTTCGCGGTTTCACCTGGCAGCCGTTAGGATTGCCAGTGTCAATACGTCTGGAAGCAATACCTTCGGGAGAGGGCCTGGAGAAAAGGGAAGCCTCCTAAGCCACTGGTGGTATTGCGCCCTGGTAACAGGCACCAGTGAAAACAATCAAGAGATTCCTGCCAAAAACAAAACAAAACCAGAGAGCCGGCCACATGATGTGGCAATCCACCTCCTGGCTGTCTTTGCACAGTAAAGTATCATTTGGGGAGACCCGGGCAGGCCAGCGACCCCTGCACACCTATTGACAAGAGCCAAGGCTTGAAAGTAAAAACACAGTGTCATGGTGTGTGATCCTTTTAATGTCATGTTGGAGTCTGTTGGCTAGTATCTTGTTGAGGATTTTTGCATCTAAGTTCATCGGTGATATTGCTCTCCAGTTTTCTTTTCTTGTAGTATCTTTGTCTGGTTTGGGGATCAGGTGGATGGCTTCGTACAATGAGTTTGGGAGTGTTCTTTCCTCTGCAGTGTTTTGGAAGCGTTTGCAGAACCGTGTGTACTTTAGAGAGACACGGGCTCCCCAGCTGTCACTAGCCACCTATTGACAACAGCCAAGTCTTGAAAGTAAAAACACAATGTCCATCCCCAGATGAATGGAAAGTGAAGAGTTGGTACACATAGAGCATGGAATACTGCTCAGCCATGAAACAGAATAATATCCTGCCATTTCCAGCATCTTCGATAGATCCGGAGTTCCCTGTACTCAGCATGGGACGTCCAACAGAGAAAGAGAAAATTCCAACGATAGCACGTATAGGTGGCATCTCAAAGTCGATACCAGGAAAGTAGAAAGCACAAACAGAGTCACAGATTTAGAACGCAAGTACAGGGTTTCGAGAGGGCAAAGGCATGCGGAGGTGGGTTGAATGAGGAGGGTGGGATTAACACATGCATTCTAATATGTATTAAGCAGACGATCCACAACCACCTTCTACAAAGCACAGGGAGCGGTCGCCACCACCCTGGACTAAGCTACGTGGGAAGAGAATGCGAAAGAGAATGGATGTGTATATATATACATACACGGAGAACTGAATCAAGGTGCTGCACAGCGAAAGTCAACAGCATTGTAAATTCACTAGACATGGACAGAAATTAGAATCTCTATAAAAAGCAAAATGATCGAGATCCAGTATGTTCCTCTCAGGCCTCAGAGAGATGCGCGGGTGTCACTTCCCTGGAGCGTGAGCAGGCTTGGGCACCAAAGTTGGAGTGTGGTCACAGTGAGGCAGGTCGGCGCGGGAGTGGGTCGCACCAGCGAATTAACCCCTTTGGACCTGTGGTGCCTGGTCCCTTCTGGTTGGCAGCAGTCTCTGTAGATGTAGGTGTGCCCTCCTGCAGCTAAGCCAAGCCCACTGCAGCCAGAGGATGGTGGTCCGACATGCACAACAGTGTTCAAACATCACCTGGTGTCCAGGTCTCCAGCTGGTGGGGTTCCCGCCATTCACCTCCTTCCTTAGAGTCACCCCACTTGCCTCCGACAACACACTCTTCAGGAGGGGTTTGCAGGGGGTGTGATGAATCGAGAGTGGGAAGGGTAAGTGGGAGAAGGAGTGAGACACAAGCCCTTAGGTGTCTGTCCGGACACGTTCCTCTCTAATTCATATTCCAAGAACACGCGTGTGCGCAAGGTCTGCGTTCCTGGGGAATCCGACCAGCTGTGGGAAAATGCTGCCGCCTTGTGGCCGCCTCCTGTAACTACAACGTTCCAAAGGGAGCTCAGCGGCCCTTCCTGTTCAAAAGGCCAGCGGGGTTGTAATTGACACCCCCGCTGCAAAAATGTCCTGGGGATAGGCACTGGAAAAGAGCCCGAAACAGGATTGATTGGCAACAGGCGGTTTCAAGAGGTAAGTTGAATTCACCATGCGTGTTTTGTTTCCCTTTGTGTTGGTTTCTAAGAAAGGCCCAGGAAATATGCTCCACGCCCATGCGAATGGGAGAAATGGAAATTGAAACGCCTTCGCGGTTTCACCTGGCAGCCGTTAGGATTGCCAGTGTCAATACGTCTGGAAGCAATACCTTCGGGAGAGGGCCTGGAGAAAAGGGAAGCCTCCTAAGCCACTGGTGGTATTGCGCCCTGGTAACAGGCACCACTGAAAACAATCAAGAGATTCCTGCCAAAAACAAAACAAAACCAGAGAGCCGGCCACATGATGTGGCAATCCACCTCCTGGCTGTCTTTGCACAGTAAAGTATCATTTGGGGAGACCCGGGCAGGCCAGCGACCCCTGCACACCTATTGACAAGAGCCAAGGCTTGAAAGTAAAAACACAGTGTCATGGTGTGTGATCCTTTTAATGTCATGTTGGAGTCTGTTGGCTAGTATCTTGTTGAGGATTTTTGCATCTAAGTTCATCGGTGATATTGCTCTCCAGTTTTCTTTTCTTGTAGTATCTTTGTCTGGTTTGGGGATCAGGTGGATGGCTTCGTACAATGAGTTTGGGAGTGTTCTTTCCTCTGCAGTGTTTTGGAAGCGTTTGCAGAACCATGTGTACTTTAGAGAGACACGGGTGCCCCAGCTGTCACTAGCCACCTATTGACAACAGCCAAGTCTTGAAAGTAAAAACACAATGTCCATCCCCAGATGAATGGAAAGTGAAGAGTTGGTACACATAGAGCATGGAATACTGCTCAGCCATGAAACAGAATAATATCCTGCCATTTCCAGCATCTTCGATAGATCCGGAGTTCCCTGTACTCAGCATGGGACGTCCAACAGAGAAAGAGAAAATTCCAATGATAGCACGTATAGGTGGCATCTCAAAGTCGATACCAGGAAAGTAGAAAGCACAAACAGAGTCACAGATTTAGAACGCAAGTACAGGGTTTCGAGAGGGCAAAGGCATGCGGAGGTGGGTTGAATGAGGAGGGTGGGATTAACACATGCATTCTAATATGTATTAAGCAGACGATCCACAACCACCTTCTACAAAGCACAGGGAGCGGTCGCCACCACCCTGGACTAAGCTACGTGGGAAGAGAATGCGAAAGAGAATGGATGTGTATATATATACATACACGGAGAACTGAATCAAGGTGCTGCACAGCGAAAGTCAACAGCATTGTAAATTCACTAGACATGGACAGAAATTAGAATCTCTATAAAAAGCAAAATGATCGAGATCCAGTATGTTCCTCTCAGGCCTCAGAGAGATGCGCGGGTGTCACTTCCCTGGAGCGTGAGCAGGCTTGGGCACCAAAGTTGGAGTGTGGTCACAGTGAGGCAGGTCGGCGCGGGAGTGGGTCGCACCAGCGAATTAACCCCTTTGGACCTGTGGTGCCTGGTCCCTTCTGGTTGGCAGCAGTCTCTGTAGATGTAGGTGTGCCCTCCTGCAGCTAAGCCAAGCCCACTGCAGCCAGAGGATGGTGGTCCGACATGCACAACAGTGTTCAAACATCACCTGGTGTCCAGGTCTCCTGCTGGTGGAGTTCCCGCCATTCACCTCCTTCCTTAGAGTCACCCCACTTGCCTCCGACAACACACTCTTCAGGAGGGGTTTGCAGGGGGTGTGATGAATCGAGAGTGGGAAGGGTAAGTGGGAGAAGGAGTGAGACACAAGCCCTTAGGTGTCTGTCCGGACACGTTCCTCTCTAATTCATATTCCAAGAACACGCATGTGGGCAAGTCTGCGTTCCTGGGGAATCCGACCAGCTGTGGGAAAATGCTGCCGCCTTGTGGCCGCCTCCTGTAACTACAACGTTCCAAAGGGAGCTCAGCGGCCCTTCCTGTTCAAAAGGCCAGCGGGGTTGTAATTGACACCCCCGCTGCAAAAATGTCCTGGGGATAGGCACTGGAAAAGAGCCCGAAACAGGATTGATTGGCAACAGGCGGTTTCAAGAGGTAAGTTGAATTCACCATGCGTGTTTTGTTTCCCTTTGTGTTGGTTTCTAAGAAAGGCCCAGGAAATATGCTCCACGCCCATGCGAATGGGAGAAATGGAAATTGAAACGCCTTCGCGGTTTCACCTGGCAGCCGTTAGGATTGCCAGTGTCAATACGTCTGGAAGCAATACCTTCGGGAGAGGGCCTGGAGAAAAGGGAAGCCTCCTAAGCCACTGGTGGTATTGCGCCCTGGTAACAGGCACCACTGAAAACAATCAAGAGATTCCTGCCAAAAACAAAACAAAACCAGAGAGCCGGCCACATGATGTGGCAATCCACCTCCTGGCTGTCTTTGCACAGTAAAGTATCATTTGGGGAGACCCGGGCAGGCCAGCGACCCCTGCACACCTATTGACAAGAGCCAAGGCTTGAAAGTAAAAACACAGTGTCATGGTGTGTGATCCTTTTAATGTCATGTTGGAGTCTGTTGGCTAGTATCTTGTTGAGGATTTTTGCATCTAAGTTCATCGGTGATATTGCTCTCCAGTTTTCTTTTCTTGTAGTATCTTTGTCTGGTTTGGGGATCAGGTGGATGGCTTCGTACAATGAGTTTGGGAGTGTTCTTTCCTCTGCAGTGTTTTGGAAGCGTTTGCAGAACCATGTGTACTTTAGAGAGACACGGGTGCCCCAGCTGTCACTAGCCACCTATTGACAACAGCCAAGTCTTGAAAGTAAAAACACAATGTCCATCCCCAGATGAATGGAAAGTGAAGAGTTGGTACACATAGAGCATGGAATACTGCTCAGCCATGAAACAGAATAATATCCTGCCATTTCCAGCATCTTCGATAGATCCGGAGTTCCCTGTACTCAGCATGGGACGTCCAACAGAGAAAGAGAAAATTCCAACGATAGCACGTATAGGTGGCATCTCAAAGTGGATACCAGGAAAGTAGAAAGCACAAACAGAGTCACAGATTTAGAACGCAAGTACAGGGTTTCGAGAGGGCAAAGGCATGCGGAGGTGGGTTGAATGAGGAGGGTGGGATTAACACATGCATTCTAATATGTATTAAGCAGACGATCCACAACCACCTTCTACAAAGCACAGGGAGCGGTCGCCACCACCCTGGACTAAGCTACGTGGGAAGAGAATGCGAAAGAGAATGGATGTGTATATATATACATACACGGAGAACTGAATCAAGGTGCTGCACAGCGAAAGTCAACAGCATTGTAAATTCACTAGACATGGACAGAAATTAGAATCTCTATAAAAAGCAAAATGATCGAGATCCAGTATGTTCCTCTCAGGCCTCAGAGAGATGCGTGGGTGTCACTTCCCTGGAGCGTGAGCAGGCTTGGGCACCAAAGTTGGAGTGTGGTCACAGTGAGGCAGGTCGGCGCGGGAGTGGGTCGCACCAGCGAATTAACCCCTTTGGACCTGTGGTGCCTGGTCCCTTCTGGTTGGCAGCAGTCTCTGTAGATGTAGGTGTGCCCTCCTGCAGCTAAGCCAAGCCCACTGCAGCCAGAGGATGGTGGTCCGACATGCACAACAGTGTTCAAACATCACCTGGTGTCCAGGTCTCCAGCTGGTGGGGTTCCCGCCATTCACCTCCTTCCTTAGAGTCACCCCACTTGCCTCCGACAACACACTCTTCAGGAGGGGTTTGCAGGGGGTGTGATGAATCGAGAGTGGGAAGGGTAAGTGGGAGAAGGAGTGAGACACAAGCCCTTAGGTGTCTGTCCGGACACGTTCCTCTCTAATTCATATTCCAAGAACACGTGTGTGCGCAAGGTCTGCGTTCCTGGGGAATCCGACCAGCTGTGGGAAAATGCTGCCGCCTTGTGGCCGCCTCCTGTAACTACAACGTTCCAAAGGGAGCTCAGCGGCCCTTCCTGTTCAAAAGGCCAGCGGGGCTGTAATTGACACCCCCGCTGCAAAAATGTCCTGGGGATAGGCACTGGAAAAGAGCCCGAAACAGGATTGATTGGCAACAGGCGGTTTCAAGAGGTAAGTTGAATTCACCATGCGTGTTTTGTTTCCCTTTGTGTTGGTTTCTAAGAAAGGCCCAGGAAATATGCTCCACGCCCATGCGAATGGGAGAAATGGAAATTGAAACGCCTTCGCGGTTTCACCTGGCAGCCGTTAGGATTGCCAGTGTCAATACGTCTGGAAGCAATACCTTCGGGAGAGGGCCTGGAGAAAAGGGAAGCCTCCTAAGCCACTGGTGGTATTGCGCCCTGGTAACAGGCACCACTGAAAACAATCAAGAGATTCCTGCCAAAAACAAAACAAAACCAGAGAGCCGGCCACATGATGTGGCAATCCACCTCCTGGCTGTCTTTGCACAGTAAAGTATCATTTGGGGAGACCCGGGCAGGCCAGCGACCCCTGCACACCTATTGACAAGAGCCAAGGCTTGAAAGTAAAAACACAGTGTCATGGTGTGTGATCCTTTTAATGTCATGTTGGAGTCTGTTGGCTAGTATCTTGTTGAGGATTTTTGCATCTAAGTTCATCGGTGATATTGCTCTCCAGTTTTCTTTTCTTGTAGTATCTTTGTCTGGTTTGGGGATCAGGTGGATGGCTTCGTACAATGAGTTTGGGAGTGTTCTTTCCTCTGCAGTGTTTTGGAAGCGTTTGCAGAACCATGTGTACTTTAGAGAGACACGGGTGCCCCAGCTGTCACTAGCCACCTATTGACAACAGCCAAGTCTTGAAAGTAAAAACACAATGTCCATCCCCAGATGAATGGAAAGTGAAGAGTTGGTACATATAGAGCATGGAATACTGCTCAGCCATGAAACAGAATAATATCCTGCCATTTCCAGCATCTTCGATAGATCCGGAGTTCCCTGTACTCAGCATGGGACGTCCAACAGAGAAAGAGAAAATTCCAACGATAGCACGTATAGGTGGCATCCCAAAGTCGATACCAGGAAAGTAGAAAGCACAAACAGAGTCACAGATTTAGAACGCAAGTACAGGGTTTCGAGAGGGCAAAGGCATGCGGAGGTGGGTTGAATGAGGAGGGTGGGATTAACACATGCATTCTAATATGTATTAAGCAGACGATCCACAACCACCTTCTACAAAGCACAGGGAGCGGTCGCCACCACCCTGGACTAAGCTACGTGGGAAGAGAATGCGAAAGAGAATGGATGTGTATATATATACATACACGGAGAACTGAATCAAGGTGCTGCACAGCGAAAGTCAACAGCATTGTAAATTCACTAGACATGGACAGAAATTAGAATCTCTATAAAAAGCAAAATGATCGAGATCCAGTATGTTCCTCTCAGGCCTCAGAGAGATGTGCGGGTGTCACTTCCCTGGAGCGTGAGCAGGCTTGGGCACCAAAGTTGGAGTGTGGTCACAGTGAGGCAGGTCGGCGCGGGAGTGGGTCGCACCAGCGAATTAACCCCTTTGGACCTGTGGTGCCTGGTCCCTTCTGGTTGGCAGCAGTCTCTGTAGATGTAGGTGTGCCCTCCTGCAGCTAAGCCAAGCCCACTGCAGCCAGAGGATGGTGGTCCGACATGCACAACAGTGTTCAAACATCACCTGGTGTCCAGGTCTCCAGCTGGTGGGGTTCCCGCCATTCACCTCCTTCCTTAGAGTCACCCCACTTGCCTCCGACAACACACTCTTCAGGAGGGGTTTGCAGGGGGTGTGATGAATCGAGAGTGGGAAGGGTAAGTGGGAGAAGGAGTGAGACACAAGCCCTTAGGTGTCTGTCCGGACACGTTCCTCTCTAATTCATATTCCAAGAACACGCGTGTGCGCAAGGTCTGCGTTCCTGGGGAATCCGACCAGCTGTGGGAAAATGCTGCCGCCTTGTGGCCGCCTCCTGTAACTACAACGTTCCAAAGGGAGCTCAGCGGCCCTTCCTGTTCAAAAGGCCAGCGGGGTTGTAATTGACACCCCCGCTGCAAAAATGTCCTGGGGATAGGCACTGGAAAAGAGCCCGAAACAGGATTGATTGGCAACAGGCGGTTTCAAGAGGTAAGTTGAATTCACCATGCGTGTTTTGTTTCCCTTTGTGTTGGTTTCTAAGAAAGGCCCAGGAAATATGCTCCACGCCCATGCGAATGGGAGAAATGGAAATTGAAACGCCTTCGCGGTTTCACCTGGCAGCCGTTAGGATTGCCAGTGTCAATACGTCTGGAAGCAATACCTTCGGGAGAGGGCCTGGAGAAAAGGGAAGCCTCCTAAGCCACTGGTGGTATTGCGCCCTGGTAACAGGCACCAGTGAAAACAATCAAGAGATTCCTGCCAAAAACAAAACAAAACCAGAGAGCCGGCCACATGATGTGGCAATCCACCTCCTGGCTGTCTTTGCACAGTAAAGTATCATTTGGGGAGACCCGGGCAGGCCAGCGACCCCTGCACACCTATTGACAAGAGCCAAGGCTTGAAAGTAAAAACACAGTGTCATGGTGTGTGATCCTTTTAATGTCATGTTGGAGTCTGTTGGCTAGTATCTTGTTGAGGATTTTTGCATCTAAGTTCATCGGTGATATTGCTCTCCAGTTTTCTTTTCTTGTAGTATCTTTGTCTGGTTTGGGGATCAGGTGGATGGCTTCGTACAATGAGTTTGGGAGTGTTCTTTCCTCTGCAGTGTTTTGGAAGCGTTTGCAGAACCATGTGTACTTTAGAGAGACACGGGTGCCCCAGCTGTCACTAGCCACCTATTGACAACAGCCAAGTCTTGAAAGTAAAAACACAATGTCCATCCCCAGATGAATGGAAAGTGAAGAGTTGGTACACATAGAGCATGGAATACTGCTCAGCCATGAAACAGAATAATATCCTGCCATTTCCAGCATCTTCGATAGATCCGGAGTTCCCTGTACTCAGCATGGGACGTCCAACAGAGAAAGAGAAAATTCCAACGATAGCACGTATAGGTGGCATCTCAAAGTCGATACCAGGAAAGTAGAAAGCACAAACAGAGTCACAGATTTAGAACGCAAGTACAGGGTTTCGAGAGGGCAAAGGCATGCGGAGGTGGGTTGAATGAGGAGGGTGGGATTAACACATGCATTCTAATATGTATTAAGCAGACGATCCACAACCACCTTCTACAAAGCACAGGGAGCGGTCGCCACCACCCTGGACTAAGCTACGTGGGAAGAGAATGCGAAAGAGAATGGATGTGTATATATATACATACACGGAGAACTGAATCAAGGTGCTGCACAGCGAAAGTCAACAGCATTGTAAATTCACTAGACATGGACAGAAATTAGAATCTCTATAAAAAGCAAAATGATCGAGATCCAGTATGTTCCTCTCAGGCCTCAGAGAGATGCGCGGGTGTCACTTCCCTGGAGCGTGAGCAGGCTTGGGCACCAAAGTTGGAGTGTGGTCACAGTGAGGCAGGTCGGCGCGGGAGTGGGTCGCACCAGCGAATTAACCCCTTTGGACCTGTGGTGCCTGGTCCCTTCTGGTTGGCAGCAGTCTCTGTAGATGTAGGTGTGCCCTCCTGCAGCTAAGCCAAGCCCACTGCAGCCAGAGGATGGTGGTCCGACATGCACAACAGTGTTCAAACATCACCTGGTGTCCAGGTCTCCAGCTGGTGGGGTTCCCGCCATTCACCTCCTTCCTTAGAGTCACCCCACTTGCCTCCGACAACACACTCTTCAGGAGGGGTTTGCAGGGGGTGTGATGAATCGAGAGTGGGAAGGGTAAGTGGGAGAAGGAGTGAGACACAAGCCCTTAGGTGTCTGTCCGGACACGTTCCTCTCTAATTCATATTCCAAGAACACGCGTGTGCGCAAGGTCTGCGTTCCTGGGGAATCCGACCAGCTGTGGGAAAATGCTGCCGCCTTGTGGCCGCCTCCTGTAACTACAACGTTCCAAAGGGAGCTCAGCGGCCCTTCCTGATCAAAAGGCCAGCGGGGTTGTAATTGACACCCCCGCTGCAAAAATGTCCTGGGGATAGGCACTGGAAAAGAGCCCGAAACAGGATTGATTGGCAACAGGCGGTTTCAAGAGGTAAGTTGAATTCACCATGCGTGTTTTGTTTCCCTTTGTGTTGGTTTCTAAGAAAGGCCCAGGAAATATGCTCCACGCCCATGCGAATGGGAGAAATAGAAATTGAAACGCCTTCGCGGTTTCACCTGGCAGCCGTTAGGATTGCCAGTGTCAATACGTCTGGAAGCAATACCTTCGGGAGAGGGCCTGGAGAAAAGGGAAGCCTCCTAAGCCACTGGTGGTATTGCGCCCTGGTAACAGGCACCACTGAAAACAATCAAGAGATTCCTGCCAAAAACAAAACAAAACCAGAGAGCCGGCCACATGATGTGGCAATCCACCTCCTGGCTGTCTTTGCACAGTAAAGTATCATTTGGGGAGACCCGGGCAGGCCAGCGACCCCTGCACACCTATTGACAAGAGCCAAGGCTTGAAAGTAAAAACACAGTGTCATGGTGTGTGATCCTTTTAATGTCATGTTGGAGTCTGTTGGCTAGTATCTTGTTGAGGATTTTTGCATCTAAGTTCATCGGTGATATTGCTCTCCAGTTTTCTTTTCTTGTAGTATCTTTGTCTGGTTTGGGGATCAGGTGGATGGCTTCGTACAATGAGTTTGGGAGTGTTCTTTCCTCTGCAGTGTTTTGGAAGCGTTTGCAGAACCATGTGTACTTTAGAGAGACACGGGTGCCCCAGCTGTCACTAGCCACCTATTGACAACAGCCAAGTCTTGAAAGTAAAAACACAATGTCCATCCCCAGATGAATGGAAAGTGAAGAGTTGGTACACATAGAGCATGGAATACTGCTCAGCCATGAAACAGAATAATATCCTGCCATTTCCAGCATCTTCGATAGATCCGGAGTTCCCTGTACTCAGCATGGGACGTCCAACAGAGAAAGAGAAAATTCCAATGATAGCACGTATAGGTGGCATCTCAAAGTCGATACCAGGAAAGTAGAAAGCACAAACAGAGTCACAGATTTAGAACGCAAGTACAGGGTTTCGAGAGGGCAAAGGCATGCGGAGGTGGGTTGAATGAGGAGGGTGGGATTAACACATGCATTCTAATATGTATTAAGCAGACGATCCACAACCACCTTCTACAAAGCACAGGGAGCGGTCGCCACCACCCTGGACTAAGCTACGTGGGAAGAGAATGCGAAAGAGAATGGATGTGTATATATATACATACACGGAGAACTGAATCAAGGTGCTGCACAGCGAAAGTCAACAGCATTGTAAATTCACTAGACATGGACAGAAATTAGAATCTCTATAAAAAGCAAAATGATCGAGATCCAGTATGTTCCTCTCAGGCCTCAGAGAGATGCGCGGGTGTCACTTCCCTGGAGCGTGAGCAGGCTTGGGCACCAAAGTTGGAGTGTGGTCACAGTGAGGCAGGTCGGCGCGGGAGTGGGTCGCACCAGCGAATTAACCCCTTTGGACCTGTGGTGCCTGGTCCCTTCTGGTTGGCAGCAGTCTCTGTAGATGTAGGTGTGCCCTCCTGCAGCTAAGCCAAGCCCACTGCAGCCAGAGGATGGTGGTCCGACATGCACAACAGTGTTCAAACATCACCTGGTGTCCAGGTCTCCTGCTGGTGGAGTTCCCGCCATTCACCTCCTTCCTTAGAGTCACCCCACTTGCCTCCGACAACACACTCTTCAGGAGGGGTTTGCAGGGGGTGTGATGAATCGAGAGTGGGAAGGGTAAGTGGGAGAAGGAGTGAGACACAAGCCCTTAGGTGTCTGTCCGGACACGTTCCTCTCTAATTCATATTCCAAGAACACGCATGTGCGCAAGTCTGCGTTCCTGGGGAATCCGACCAGCTGTGGGAAAATGCTGCCGCCTTGTGGCCGCCTCCTGTAACTACAACGTTCCAAAGAGAGCTCAGCGGCCCTTCCTGTTCAAAAGGCCAGCGGGGTTGTAATTGACACCCCCGCTGCAAAAATGTCCTGGGGATAGGCACTGGAAAAGAGCCCGAAACAGGATTGATTGGCAACAGGCGGTTTCAAGAGGTAAGTTGAATTCACCATGCGTGTTTTGTTTCCCTTTGTGTTGGTTTCTAAGAAAGGCCCAGGAAATATGCTCCACGCCCATGCGAATGGGAGAAATGGAAATTGAAACGCCTTCGCGGTTTCACCTGGCAGCCGTTAGGATTGCCAGTGTCAATACGTCTGGAAGCAATACCTTCGGGAGAGGGCCTGGAGAAAAGGGAAGCCTCCTAAGCCACTGGTGGTATTGCGCCCTGGTAACAGGCACCACTGAAAACAATCAAGAGATTCCTGCCAAAAACAAAACAAAACCAGAGAGCCGGCCACATGATGTGGCAATCCACCTCCTGGCTGTCTTTGCACAGTAAAGTATCATTTGGGGAGACCCGGGCAGGCCAGCGACCCCTGCACACCTATTGACAAGAGCCAAGGCTTGAAAGTAAAAACACAGTGTCATGGTGTGTGATCCTTTTAATGTCATGTTGGAGTCTGTTGGCTAGTATCTTGTTGAGGATTTTTGCATCTAAGTTCATCGGTGATATTGCTCTCCAGTTTTCTTTTCTTGTAGTATCTTTGTCTGGTTTGGGGATCAGGTGGATGGCTTCGTACAATGAGTTTGGGAGTGTTCTTTCCTCTGCAGTGTTTTGGAAGCGTTTGCAGAACCATGTGTACTTTAGAGAGACACGGGTGCCCCAGCTGTCACTAGCCACCTATTGACAACAGCCAAGTCTTGAAAGTAAAAACACAATGTCCATCCCCAGATGAATGGAAAGTGAAGAGTTGGTACACATAGAGCATGGAATACTGCTCAGCCATGAAACAGAATAATATCCTGCCATTTCCAGCATCTTCGATAGATCCGGAGTTCCCTGTACTCAGCATGGGACGTCCAACAGAGAAAGAGAAAATTCCAACGATAGCACGTATAGGTGGCATCTCAAAGTCGATACCAGGAAAGTAGAAAGCACAAACAGAGTCACAGATTTAGAACGCAAGTACAGGGTTTCGAGAGGGCAAAGGCATGCGGAGGTGGGTTGAATGAGGAGGGTGGGATTAACACATGCATTCTAATATGTATTAAGCAGACGATCCACAACCACCTTCTACAAAGCACAGGGAGCGGTCGCCACCACCCTGGACTAAGCTACGTGGGAAGAGAATGCGAAAGAGAATGGATGTGTATATATATACATACACGGAGAACTGAATCAAGGTGCTGCACAGCGAAAGTCAACAGCATTGTAAATTCACTAGACATGGACAGAAATGAGAATCTCTATAAAAAGCAAAATGATCGAGATCCAGTATGTTCCTCTCAGGCCTCAGAGAGATGCGCGGGTGTCACTTCCCTGGAGCGTGAGCAGGCTTGGGCACCAAAGTTGGAGTGTGGTCACAGTGAGGCAGGTCGGCGCGGGAGTGGGTCGCACCAGCGAATTAACCCCTTTGGACCTGTGGTGCCTGGTCCCTTCTGGTTGGCAGCAGTCTCTGTAGATGTAGGTGTGCCCTCCTGCAGCTAAGCCAAGCCCACTGCAGCCAGAGGATGGTGGTCCGACATGCACAACAGTGTTCAAACATCACCTGGTGTCCAGGTCTCCAGCTGGTGGGGTTCCCACCATTCACCTCCTTCCTTAGAGTCACCCCACTTGCCTCCGACAACACACTCTTCAGGAGGGGTTTGCAGGGGGTGTGACGAATCGAGAGTGGGAAGGGTAAGTGGGAGAAGGAGTGAGACACAAGCCCTTAGGTGTCTGTCCGGACACGTTCCTCTCTAATTCATATTCCAAGAACACGCGTGTGCGCAAGGTCTGCGTTCCTGGGGAATCTGACCAGCTGTGGGAAAATGCTGCCGCCTTGTGGCCGCCTCCTGTAACTACAACGTTCCAAAGGGAGCTCAGCTTCCCTTCCTGTTCAAAAGGCCAGCGGGGTTGTAATTGACACCCCCGCTGCAAAAATGTCCTGGGGATAGGCACTGGAAAAGAGCCCGAAACAGGATTGATTGGCAACAGGCGGTTTCAAGAGGTAAGTTGAATTCACCATGCGTGTTTTGTTTCCCTTTGTGTTGGTTTCTAAGAAAGGCCCAGGAAATATGCTCCACGCCCATGCGAATGGGAGAAATGGAAATTGAAACGCCTTCGCGGTTTCACCTGGCAGCCGTTAGGATTGCCAGTGTCAATACGTCTGGAAGCAATACCTTCGGGAGAGGGCCTGGAGAAAAGGGAAGCCTCCTAAGCCACTGGTGGTATTGCGCCCTGGTAACAGGCACCAGTGAAAACAATCAAGAGATTCCTGCCAAAAACAAAACAAAACCAGAGAGCCGGCCACATGATGTGGCAATCCACCTCCTGGCTGTCTTTGCACAGTAAAGTATCATTTGGGGAGACCCGGGCAGGCCAGCGACCCCTGCACACCTATTGACAAGAGCCAAGGCTTGAAAGTAAAAACACAGTGTCATGGTGTGTGATCCTTTTAATGTCATGTTGGAGTCTGTTGGCTAGTATCTTGTTGAGGATTTTTGCATCTAAGTTCATCGGTGATATTGCTCTCCAGTTTTCTTTTCTTGTAGTATCTTTGTCTGGTTTGGGGATCAGGTGGATGGCTTCGTACAATGAGTTTGGGAGTGTTCTTTCCTCTGCAGTGTTTTGGAAGCGTTTGCAGAACCATGTGTACTTTAGAGAGACACGGGTGCCCCAGCTGTCACTAGCCACCTATTGACAACAGCCAAGTCTTGAAAGTAAAAACACAATGTCCATCCCCAGATGAATGGAAAGTGAAGAGTTGGTACACATAGAGCATGGAATACTGCTCAGCCATGAAACAGAATAATATCCTGCCATTTCCAGCATCTTTGATAGATCCGGAGTTCCCTGTACTCAGCATGGGACGTCCAACAGAGAAAGAGAAAATTCCAACGATAGCACGTATAGGTGGCATCTCAAAGTCGATACCAGGAAAGTAGAAAGCACAAACAGAGTCACAGATTTAGAACGCAAGTACAGGGTTTCGAGAGGGCAAAGGCATGCGGAGGTGGGTTGAATGAGGAGGGTGGGATTAACACATGCATTCTAATATGTATTAAGCAGACGATCCACAACCACCTTCTACAAAGCACAGGGAGCGGTCGCCACCACCCTGGACTAAGCTACGTGGGAAGAGAATGCGAAAGAGAATGGATGTGTATATATATACATACACGGAGAACTGAATCAAGGTGCTGCACAGCGAAAGTCAACAGCATTGTAAATTCACTAGACATGGACAGAAATTAGAATCTCTATAAAAAGCAAAATGATTGAGATCCAGTATGTTCCTCTCAGGCCTCAGAGAGATGCGCGGGTGTCACTTCCCTGGAGCGTGAGCAGGCTTGGGCACCAAAGTTGGAGTGTGGTCACAGTGAGGCAGGTTGGCGCGGGAGTGGGTCGCACCAGCGAATTAACCCCTTTGGACCTGTGGTGCCTGGTCCCTTCTGGTTGGCAGCAGTCTCTGTAGATGTAGGTGTGCCCTCCTGCAGCTAAGCCAAGCCCACTGCAGCCAGAGGATGGTGGTCCGACATGCACAACAGTGTTCAAACATCACCTGGTGTCCAGGTCTCCTGCTGGTGGAGTTCCCGCCATTCACCTCCTTCCTTAGAGTCACCCCACTTGCCTCCGACAACACACTCTTCAGGAGGGGTTTGCAGGGGGTGTGATGAATCGAGAGTGGGAAGGGTAAGTGGGAGAAGGAGTGAGACACAAGCCCTTAGGTGTCTGTCCGGACACGTTCCTCTCTAATTCATATTCCAAGAACACGCATGTGCGCAAGTCTGCGTTCCTGGGGAATCCGACCAGCTGTGGGAAAATGCTGCCGCCTTGTGGCCGCCTCCTGTAACTACAACGTTCCAAAGGGAGCTCAGCGGCCCTTCCTGTTCAAAAGGCCAGCGGGGTTGTAATTGACACCCCCGCTGCAAAAATGTCCTGGGGATAGGCACTGGAAAAGAGCCCGAAACAGGATTGATTGGCAACAGGCGGTTTCAAGAGGTAAGTTGAATTCACCATGCGTGTTTTGTTTCCCTTTGTGTTGGTTTCTAAGAAAGGCCCAGGAAATATGCTCCACGCCCATGCGAATGGGAGAAATGGAAATTGAAACGCCTTCGCGGTTTCACCTGGCAGCCGTTAGGATTGCCAGTGTCAATACGTCTGGAAGCAATACCTTCGGGAGAGGGCCTGGAGAAAAGGGAAGCCTCCTAAGCCACTGGTGGTATTGCGCCCTGGTAACAGGCACCACTGAAAACAATCAAGAGATTCCTGCCAAAAACAAAACAAAACCAGAGAGCCGGCCACATGATGTGGCAATCCACCTCCTGGCTGTCTTTGCACAGTAAAGTATCATTTGGGGAGACCCGGGCAGGCCAGCGACCCCTGCACACCTATTGACAAGAGCCAAGGCTTGAAAGTAAAAACACAGTGTCATGGTGTGTGATCCTTTTAATGTCATGTTGGAGTCTGTTGGCTAGTATCTTGTTGAGGATTTTTGCATCTAAGTTCATCGGTGATATTGCTCTCCAGTTTTCTTTTCTTGTAGTATCTTTGTCTGGTTTGGGGATCAGGTGGATGGCTTCGTACAATGAGTTTGGGAGTGTTCTTTCCTCTGCAGTGTTTTGGAAGCGTTTGCAGAACCATGTGTACTTTAGAGAGACACGGGTGCCCCAGCTGTCACTAGCCACCTATTGACAACAGCCAAGTCTTGAAAGTAAAAACACAATGTCCATCCCCAGATGAATGGAAAGTGAAGAGTTGGTACACATAGAGCATGGAATACTGCTCAGCCATGAAACAGAATAATATCCTGCCATTTCCAGCATCTTTGATAGATCCGGAGTTCCCTGTACTCAGCATGGGACGTCCAACAGAGAAAGAGAAAATTCCAACGATAGCACGTATAGGTGGCATCTCAAAGTCGATACCAGGAAAGTAGAAAGCACAAACAGAGTCACAGATTTAGAACGCAAGTACAGGGTTTCGAGAGGGCAAAGGCATGCGGAGGTGGGTTGAATGAGGAGGGTGGGATTAACACATGCATTCTAATATGTATTAAGCAGACGATCCACAACCACCTTCTACAAAGCACAGGGAGCGGTCGCCACCACCCTGGACTAAGCTACGTGGGAAGAGAATGCGAAAGAGAATGGATGTGTATATATATACATACACGGAGAACTGAATCAAGGTGCTGCACAGCGAAAGTCAACAGCATTGTAAATTCACTAGACATGGACAGAAATGAGAATCTCTATAAAAAGCAAAATGATTGAGATCCAGTATGTTCCTCTCAGGCCTCAGAGAGATGCGCGGGTGTCACTTCCCTGGAGCGTGAGCAGGCTTGGGCACCAAAGTTGGAGTGTGGTCACAGTGAGGCAGGTCGGCGCGGGAGTGGGTCGCACCAGCGAATTAACCCCTTTGGACCTGTGGTGCCTGGTCCCTTCTGGTTGGCAGCAGTCTCTGTAGATGTAGGTGTGCCCTCCTGCAGCTAAGCCAAGCCCACTGCAGCCAGAGGATGGTGGTCCGACATGCACAACAGTGTTCAAACATCACCTGGTGTCCAGGTCTCCTGCTGGTGGAGTTCCCGCCATTCACCTCCTTCCTTAGAGTCACCCCACTTGCCTCCGACAACACACTCTTCAGGAGGGGTTTGCAGGGGGTGTGATGAATCGAGAGTGGGAAGGGTAAGTGGGAGAAGGAGTGAGACACAAGCCCTTAGGTGTCTGTCCGGACACGTTCCTCTCTAATTCATATTCCAAGAACACGCATGTGCGCAAGTCTGCGTTCCTGGGGAATCCGACCAGCTGTGGGAAAATGCTGCCGCCTTGTGGCCGCCTCCTGTAACTACAACGTTCCAAAGGGAGCTCAGCGGCCCTTCCTGTTCAAAAGGCCAGCGGGGTTGTAATTGACACCCCCGCTGCAAAAATGTCCTGGGGATAGGCACTGGAAAAGAGCCCGAAACAGGATTGATTGGCAACAGGCGGTTTCAAGAGGTAAGTTGAATTCACCATGCGTGTTTTGTTTCCCTTTGTGTTGGTTTCTAAGAAAGGCCCAGGAAATATGCTCCACGCCCATGCGAATGGGAGAAATGGAAATTGAAACGCCTTCGCGGTTTCACCTGGCAGCCGTTAGGATTGCCAGTGTCAATACGTCTGGAAGCAATACCTTCGGGAGAGGGCCTGGAGAAAAGGGAAGCCTCCTAAGCCACTGGTGGTATTGCGCCCTGGTAACAGGCACCACTGAAAACAATCAAGAGATTCCTGCCAAAAACAAAACAAAACCAGAGAGCCGGCCACATGATGTGGCAATCCACCTCCTGGCTGTCTTTGCACAGTAAAGTATCATTTGGGGAGACCCGGGCAGGCCAGCGACCCCTGCACACCTATTGACAAGAGCCAAGGCTTGAAAGTAAAAACACAGTGTCATGGTGTGTGATCCTTTTAATGTCATGTTGGAGTCTGTTGGCTAGTATCTTGTTGAGGATTTTTGCATCTAAGTTCATCGGTGATATTGCTCTCCAGTTTTCTTTTCTTGTAGTATCTTTGTCTGGTTTGGGGATCAGGTGGATGGCTTCGTACAATGAGTTTGGGAGTGTTCTTTCCTCTGCAGTGTTTTGGAAGCGTTTGCAGAACCATGTGTACTTTAGAGAGACACGGGTGCCCCAGCTGTCACTAGCCACCTATTGACAACAGCCAAGTCTTGAAAGTAAAAACACAATGTCCATCCCCAGATGAATGGAAAGTGAAGAGTTGGTACACATAGAGCATGGAATACTGCTCAGCCATGAAACAGAATAATATCCTGCCATTTCCAGCATCTTTGATAGATCCGGAGTTCCCTGTACTCAGCATGGGACGTCCAACAGAGAAAGAGAAAATTCCAACGATAGCACGTATAGGTGGCATCTCAAAGTCGATACCAGGAAAGTAGAAAGCACAAACAGAGTCACAGATTTAGAACGCAAGTACAGGGTTTCGAGAGGGCAAAGGCATGCGGAGGTGGGTTGAATGAGGAGGGTGGGATTAACACATGCATTCTAATATGTATTAAGCAGACGATCCACAACCACCTTCTACAAAGCACAGGGAGCGGTCGCCACCACCCTGGACTAAGCTACGTGGGAAGAGAATGCGAAAGAGAATGGATGTGTATATATATACATACACGGAGAACTGAATCAAGGTGCTGCACAGCGAAAGTCAACAGCATTGTAAATTCACTAGACATGGACAGAAATGAGAATCTCTATAAAAAGCAAAATGATTGAGATCCAGTATGTTCCTCTCAGGCCTCAGAGAGATGCGCGGGTGTCACTTCCCTGGAGCGTGAGCAGGCTTGGGCACCAAAGTTGGAGTGTGGTCACAGTGAGGCAGGTCGGCGCGGGAGTGGGTCGCACCAGCGAATTAACCCCTTTGGACCTGTGGTGCCTGGTCCCTTCTGGTTGGCAGCAGTCTCTGTAGATGTAGGTGTGCCCTCCTGCAGCTAAGCCAAGCCCACTGCAGCCAGAGGATGGTGGTCCGACATGCACAACAGTGTTCAAACATCACCTGGTGTCCAGGTCTCCTGCTGGTGGAGTTCCCGCCATTCACCTCCTTCCTTAGAGTCACCCCACTTGCCTCCGACAACACACTCTTCAGGAGGGGTTTGCAGGGGGTGTGATGAATCGAGAGTGGGAAGGGTAAGTGGGAGAAGGAGTGAGACACAAGCCCTTAGGTGTCTGTCCGGACACGTTCCTCTCTAATTCATATTCCAAGAACACGCATGTGCGCAAGTCTGCGTTCCTGGGGAATCCGACCAGCTGTGGGAAAATGCTGCCGCCTTGTGGCCGCCTCCTGTAACTACAACGTTCCAAAGTGAGCTCAGCGGCCCTTCCTGTTCAAAAGGCCAGCGGGGTTGTAATTGACACCCCCGCTGCAAAAATGTCCTGGGGATAGGCACTGGAAAAGAGCCCGAAACAGGATTGATTGGCAACAGGCGGTTTCAAGAGGTAAGTTGAATTCACCATGCGTGTTTTGTTTCCCTTTGTGTTGGTTTCTAAGAAAGGCCCAGGAAATATGCTCCACGCCCATGCGAATGGGAGAAATGGAAATTGAAACGCCTTCGCGGTTTCACCTGGCAGCCGTTAGGATTGCCAGTGTCAATACGTCTGGAAGCAATACCTTCGGGAGAGGGCCTGGAGAAAAGGGAAGCCTCCTAAGCCACTGGTGGTATTGCGCCCTGGTAACAGGCACCACTGAAAACAATCAAGAGATTCCTGCCAAAAACAAAACAAAACCAGAGAGCCGGCCACATGATGTGGCAATCCACCTCCTGGCTGTCTTTGCACAGTAAAGTATCATTTGGGGAGACCCGGGCAGGCCAGCGACCCCTGCACACCTATTGACAAGAGCCAAGGCTTGAAAGTAAAAACACAGTGTCATGGTGTGTGATCCTTTTAATGTCATGTTGGAGTCTGTTGGCTAGTATCTTGTTGAGGATTTTTGCATCTAAGTTCATCGGTGATATTGCTCTCCAGTTTTCTTTTCTTGTAGTATCTTTGTCTGGTTTGGGGATCAGGTGGATGGCTTCGTACAATGAGTTTGGGAGTGTTCTTTCCTCTGCAGTGTTTTGGAAGCGTTTGCAGAACCATGTGTACTTTAGAGAGACACGGGTGCCCCAGCTGTCACTAGCCACCTATTGACAACAGCCAAGTCTTGAAAGTAAAAACACAATGTCCATCCCCAGATGAATGGAAAGTGAAGAGTTGGTACACATAGAGCATGGAATACTGCTCAGCCATGAAACAGAATAATATCCTGCCATTTCCAGCATCTTTGATAGATCCGGAGTTCCCTGTACTCAGCATGGGACGTCCAACAGAGAAAGAGAAAATTCCAACGATAGCACGTATAGGTGGCATCTCAAAGTCGATACCAGGAAAGTAGAAAGCACAAACAGAGTCACAGATTTAGAACGCAAGTACAGGGTTTCGAGAGGGCAAAGGCATGCGGAGGTGGGTTGAATGAGGAGGGTGGGATTAACACATGCATTCTAATATGTATTAAGCAGACGATCCACAACCACCTTCTACAAAGCACAGGGAGCGGTCGCCACCACCCTGGACTAAGCTACGTGGGAAGAGAATGCGAAAGAGAATGGATGTGTATATATATACATACACGGAGAACTGAATCAAGGTGCTGCACAGCGAAAGTCAACAGCATTGTAAATTCACTAGACATGGACAGAAATTAGAATCTCTATAAAAAGCAAAATGATTGAGATCCAGTATGTTCCTCTCAGGCCTCAGAGAGATGCGCGGGTGTCACTTCCCTGGAGCGTGAGCAGGCTTGGGCACCAAAGTTGGAGTGTGGTCACAGTGAGGCAGGTCGGCGCGGGAGTGGGTCGCACCAGCGAATTAACCCCTTTGGACCTGTGGTGCCTGGTCCCTTCTGGTTGGCAGCAGTCTCTGTAGATGTAGGTGTGCCCTCCTGCAGCTAAGCCAAGCCCACTGCAGCCAGAGGATGGTGGTCCGACATGCACAACAGTGTTCAAACATCACCTGGTGTCCAGGTCTCCTGCTGGTGGAGTTCCCGCCATTCACCTCCTTCCTTAGAGTCACCCCACTTGCCTCCGACAACACACTCTTCAGGAGGGGTTTGCAGGGGGTGTGATGAATCGAGAGTGGGAAGGGTAAGTGGGAGAAGGAGTGAGACACAAGCCCTTAGGTGTCTGTCCGGACACGTTCCTCTCTAATTCATATTCCAAGAACACGCATGTGCGCAAGTCTGCGTTCCTGGGGAATCCGACCAGCTGTGGGAAAATGCTGCCGCCTTGTGGCCGCCTCCTGTAACTACAACGTTCCAAAGTGAGCTCAGCGGCCCTTCCTGTTCAAAAGGCCAGCGGGTTGTAATTGACACCCCCGCTGCAAAAATGTCCTGGGGATAGGCACTGGAAAAGAGCCCGAAACAGGATTGATTGGCAACAGGCGGTTTCAAGAGGTAAGTTGAATTCACCATGCGTGTTTTGTTTCCCTTTGTGTTGGTTTCTAAGAAAGGCCCAGGAAATATGCTCCACGCCCATGCGAATGGGAGAAATGGAAATTGAAACGCCTTCGCGGTTTCACCTGGCAGCCGTTAGGATTGCCAGTGTCAATACGTCTGGAAGCAATACCTTCGGGAGAGGGCCTGGAGAAAAGGGAAGCCTCCTAAGCCACTGGTGGTATTGCGCCCTGGTAACAGGCACCACTGAAAACAATCAAGAGATTCCTGCCAAAAACAAAACAAAACCAGAGAGCCGGCCACATGATGTGGCAATCCACCTCCTGGCTGTCTTTGCACAGTAAAGTATCATTTGGGGAGACCCGGGCAGGCCAGCGACCCCTGCACACCTATTGACAAGAGCCAAGGCTTGAAAGTAAAAACACAGTGTCATGGTGTGTGATCCTTTTAATGTCATGTTGGAGTCTGTTGGCTAGTATCTTGTTGAGGATTTTTGCATCTAAGTTCATCGGTGATATTGCTCTCCAGTTTTCTTTTCTTGTAGTATCTTTGTCTGGTTTGGGGATCAGGTGGATGGCTTCGTACAATGAGTTTGGGAGTGTTCTTTCCTCTGCAGTGTTTTGGAAGCGTTTGCAGAACCATGTGTACTTTAGAGAGACACGGGTGCCCCAGCTGTCACTAGCCACCTATTGACAACAGCCAAGTCTTGAAAGTAAAAACACAATGTCCATCCCCAGATGAATGGAAAGTGAAGAGTTGGTACACATAGAGCATGGAATACTGCTCAGCCATGAAACAGAATAATATCCTGCCATTTCCAGCATCTTCGATAGATCCGGAGTTCCCTGTACTCAGCATGGGACGTCCAACAGAGAAAGAGAAAATTCCAACGATAGCACGTATAGGTGGCATCTCAAAGTCGATACCAGGAAAGTAGAAAGCACAAACAGAGTCACAGATTTAGAACGCAAGTACAGGGTTTCGAGAGGGCAAAGGCATGCGGAGGTGGGTTGAATGAGGAGGGTGGGATTAACACATGCATTCTAATATGTATTAAGCAGACGATCCACAACCACCTTCTACAAAGCACAGGGAGCGGTCGCCACCACCCTGGACTAAGCTACGTGGGAAGAGAATGTGAAAGAGAATGGATGTGTATATATATACATACACGGAGAACTGAATCAAGGTGCTGCACAGCGAAAGTCAACAGCATTGTAAATTCACTAGACATGGACAGAAATTAGAATCTCTATAAAAAGCAAAATGATCGAGATCCAGTATGTTCCTCTCAGGCCTGAGAGAGATGCGCGGGTGTCACTTCCCTGGAGCATGAGCAGGCTTGGGCACCAAAGTTGGAGTGTGGTCACAGTGAGGCAGGTCGGCGCGGGAGTGGGTCGCACCAGCGAATTAACCCCTTTGGACCTGTGGTGCCTGGTCCCTTCTGGTTGGCAGCAGTCTCTGTAGATGTAGGTGTGCCCTCCTGCAGCTAAGCCAAGCCCACTGCAGCCAGAGGATGGTGGTCCGACATGCACAACAGTGTTCAAACATCACCTGGTGTCCAGGTCTCCTGCTGGTGGGGTTCCTGCCATTCACCTCCTTCCTTAGAGTCACCCCACTTGCCTCCGACAACACACTCATCAGGAGGGGTTTGCAGGGGGTGTGATGAATCGAGAGTGGGAAGGGTAAGTGGGAGAAGGAGTGAGACACAAGCCCTTAGGTGTCTGTCCGGACACGTTCCTCTCTAATTCATATTCCAAGAACACGCGTGTGCGCAAGGTCTGCGTTCCTGGGGAATCCGACCAGCTGTGGGAAAATGCTGCCGCCTTGTGGCCGCCTCCTGTAACTACAACGTTCCAAAGGGAGCTCAGCGGCCCTTCCTGTTCAAAAGGCCAGCGGGGTTGTAATTGACACCCCCGCTGCAAAAATGTCCTGGGGATAGGCACTGGAAAAGAGCCCAAAACAGGATTGATTGGCAACAGGCGGTTTCAAGAGGTAAGTTGAATTCACCATGCCTGTTTTGTTTCCCTTTGTGTTGGTTTCTAAGAAAGGCCCAGGAAATATGCTCCACGCCCATGCGAATGGGAGAAATGGAAATTGAAACGCCTTCGCGGTTTCACCTGGCAGCTGTTAGGATTGCCAGTATCAATACGTCTGGAAGCAATACCTTCGGGAGAGGGCCTGGAGAAAAGGGAAGCCTCCTAAGCCACTGGTGGTATTGCGCCCTGGTAACAGGCACCACTGAAAACAATCAAGAGATTCCTGCCAAAAACAAAACAAAACCAGAGAGCCGGCCACATGATGTGGCAATCCACCTCCTGGCTGTCTTTGCACAGTAAAGTATCATTTGGGGAGACCCGGGCAGGCCAGCGACCCCTGCACACCTATTGACAAGAGCCAAGGCTTGAAAGTAAAAACACAGTGTCATGGTGTGTGATCCTTTTAATGTCATGTTGGAGTCTGTTGGCTAGTATCTTGTTGAGGATTTTTGCATCTAAGTTCATCGGTGATATTGCTCTCCAGTTTTCTTTTCTTGTAGTATCTTTGTCTGGTTTGGGGATCAGGTGGATGGCTTCGTACAATGAGTTTGGGAGTGTTCTTTCCTCTGCAGTGTTTTGGAAGCGTTTGCAGAACCATGTGTACTTTAGAGAGACACGGGTGCCCCAGCTGTCACTAGCCACCTATTGACAACAGCCAAGTCTTGAAAGTAAAAACACAATGTCCATCCCCAGATGAATGGAAAGTGAAGAGTTGGTACACATAGAGCATGGAATACTGCTCAGCCATGAAACAGAATAATATCCTGCCATTTCCAGCATCTTTGATAGATCCGGAGTTCCCTGTACTCAGCATGGGACGTCCAACAGAGAAAGAGAAAATTCCAACGATAGCACGTATAGGTGGCATCTCAAAGTCGATACCAGGAAAGTAGAAAGCACAAACAGAGTCACAGATTTAGAACGCAAGTACAGGGTTTCGAGAGGGCAAAGGCATGCGGAGGTGGGTTGAATGAGGAGGGTGGGATTAACACATGCATTCTAATATGTATTAAGCAGACGATCCACAACCACCTTCTACAAAGCACAGGGAGCGGTCGCCACCACCCTGGACTAAGCTACGTGGGAAGAGAATGCGAAAGAGAATGGATGTGTATATATATACATACACGGAGAACTGAATCAAGGTGCTGCACAGCGAAAGTCAACAGCATTGTAAATTCACTAGACATGGACAGAAATTAGAATCTCTATAAAAAGCAAAATGATTGAGATCCAGTATGTTCCTCTCAGGCCTCAGAGAGATGCGCGGGTGTCACTTCCCTGGAGCGTGAGCAGGCTTGGGCACCAAAGTTGGAGTGTGGTCACAGTGAGGCAGGTCGGCGCGGGAGTGGGTCGCACCAGCGAATTAACCCCTTTGGACCTGTGGTGCCTGGTCCCTTCTGGTTGGCAGCAGTCTCTGTAGATGTAGGTGTGCCCTCCTGCAGCTAAGCCAAGCCCACTGCAGCCAGAGGATGGTGGTCCGACATGCACAACAGTGTTCAAACATCACCTGGTGTCCAGGTCTCCTGCTGGTGGAGTTCCCGCCATTCACCTCCTTCCTTAGAGTCACCCCACTTGCCTCCGACAACACACTCTTCAGGAGGGGTTTGCAGGGGGTGTGATGAATCGAGAGTGGGAAGGGTAAGTGGGAGAAGGAGTGAGACACAAGCCCTTAGGTGTCTGTCCGGACACGTTCCTCTCTAATTCATATTCCAAGAACACGCATGTGCGCAAGTCTGCGTTCCTGGGGAATCCGACCAGCTGTGGGAAAATGCTGCCGCCTTGTGGCCGCCTCCTGTAACTACAACGTTCCAAAGTGAGCTCAGCGGCCCTTCCTGTTCAAAAGGCCAGCGGGGTTGTAATTGACACCCCCGCTGCAAAAATGTCCTGGGGATAGGCACTGGAAAAGAGCCCGAAACAGGATTGATTGGCAACAGGCGGTTTCAAGAGGTAAGTTGAATTCACCATGCGTGTTTTGTTTCCCTTTGTGTTGGTTTCTAAGAAAGGCCCAGGAAATATGCTCCACGCCCATGCGAATGGGAGAAATGGAAATTGAAACGCCTTCGCGGTTTCACCTGGCAGCCGTTAGGATTGCCAGTGTCAATACGTCTGGAAGCAATACCTTCGGGAGAGGGCCTGGAGAAAAGGGAAGCCTCCTAAGCCACTGGTGGTATTGCGCCCTGGTAACAGGCACCACTGAAAACAATCAAGAGATTCCTGCCAAAAACAAAACAAAACCAGAGAGCCGGCCACATGATGTGGCAATCCACCTCCTGGCTGTCTTTGCACAGTAAAGTATCATTTGGGGAGACCCGGGCAGGCCAGCGACCCCTGCACACCTATTGACAAGAGCCAAGGCTTGAAAGTAAAAACACAGTGTCATGGTGTGTGATCCTTTTAATGTCATGTTGGAGTCTGTTGGCTAGTATCTTGTTGAGGATTTTTGCATCTAAGTTCATCGGTGATATTGCTCTCCAGTTTTCTTTTCTTGTAGTATCTTTGTCTGGTTTGGGGATCAGGTGGATGGCTTCGTACAATGAGTTTGGGAGTGTTCTTTCCTCTGCAGTGTTTTGGAAGCGTTTGCAGAACCATGTGTACTTTAGAGAGACACGGGTGCCCCAGCTGTCACTAGCCACCTATTGACAACAGCCAAGTCTTGAAAGTAAAAACACAATGTCCATCCCCAGATGAATGGAAAGTGAAGAGTTGGTACACATAGAGCATGGAATACTGCTCAGCCATGAAACAGAATAATATCCTGCCATTTCCAGCATCTTCGATAGATCCGGAGTTCCCTGTACTCAGCATGGGACGTCCAACAGAGAAAGAGAAAATTCCAACGATAGCACGTATAGGTGGCATCTCAAAGTCGATACCAGGAAAGTAGAAAGCACAAACAGAGTCACAGATTTAGAACGCAAGTACAGGGTTTCGAGAGGGCAAAGGCATGCGGAGGTGGGTTGAATGAGGAGGGTGGGATTAACACATGCATTCTAATATGTATTAAGCAGACGATCCACAACCACCTTCTACAAAGCACAGGGAGCGGTCGCCACCACCCTGGACTAAGCTACGTGGGAAGAGAATGTGAAAGAGAATGGATGTGTATATATATACATACACGGAGAACTGAATCAAGGTGCTGCACAGCGAAAGTCAACAGCATTGTAAATTCACTAGACATGGACAGAAATTAGAATCTCTATAAAAAGCAAAATGATCGAGATCCAGTATGTTCCTCTCAGGCCTGAGAGAGATGCGCGGGTGTCACTTCCCTGGAGCATGAGCAGGCTTGGGCACCAAAGTTGGAGTGTGGTCACAGTGAGGCAGGTCGGCGCGGGAGTGGGTCGCACCAGCGAATTAACCCCTTTGGACCTGTGGTGCCTGGTCCCTTCTGGTTGGCAGCAGTCTCTGTAGATGTAGGTGTGCCCTCCTGCAGCTAAGCCAAGCCCACTGCAGCCAGAGGATGGTGGTCCGACATGCACAACAGTGTTCAAACATCACCTGGTGTCCAGGTCTCCTGCTGGTGGGGTTCCTGCCATTCACCTCCTTCCTTAGAGTCACCCCACTTGCCTCCGACAACACACTCATCAGGAGGGGTTTGCAGGGGGTGTGATGAATCGAGAGTGGGAAGGGTAAGTGGGAGAAGGAGTGAGACACAAGCCCTTAGGTGTCTGTCCGGACACGTTCCTCTCTAATTCATATTCCAAGAACACGCGTGTGCGCAAGGTCTGCGTTCCTGGGGAATCCGACCAGCTGTGGGAAAATGCTGCCGCCTTGTGGCCGCCTCCTGTAACTACAACGTTCCAAAGGGAGCTCAGCGGCCCTTCCTGTTCAAAAGGCCAGCGGGGTTGTAATTGACACCCCCGCTGCAAAAATGTCCTGGGGATAGGCACTGGAAAAGAGCCCAAAACAGGATTGATTGGCAACAGGCGGTTTCAAGAGGTAAGTTGAATTCACCATGCCTGTTTTGTTTCCCTTTGTGTTGGTTTCTAAGAAAGGCCCAGGAAATATGCTCCACGCCCATGCGAATGGGAGAAATGGAAATTGAAACGCCTTCGCGGTTTCACCTGGCAGCTGTTAGGATTGCCAGTATCAATACGTCTGGAAGCAATACCTTCGGGAGAGGGCCTGGAGAAAAGGGAAGCCTCCTAAGCCACTGGTGGTATTGCGCCCTGGTAACAGGCACCACTGAAAACAATCAAGAGATTCCTGCCAAAAACAAAACAAAACCAGAGAGCCGGCCACATGATGTGGCAATCCACCTCCTGGCTGTCTTTGCACAGTAAAGTATCATTTGGGGAGACCCGGGCAGGCCAGCGACCCCTGCACACCTATTGACAAGAGCCAAGGCTTGAAAGTAAAAACACAGTGTCATGGTGTGTGATCCTTTTAATGTCATGTTGGAGTCTGTTGGCTAGTATCTTGTTGAGGATTTTTGCATCTAAGTTCATCGGTGATATTGCTCTCCAGTTTTCTTTTCTTGTAGTATATTTGTCTGGTTTGGGGATCAGGGGGATGGCTTCGTACAATGAGTTTGGGAGTGTTCTTTCCTCTGCAGTGTTTTGGAAGCGTTTGCAGAACCATGTGTACTTTAGAGAGACACGGGTGCCCCAGCTGTCACTAGCCACCTATTGACAACAGCCAAGTCTTGAAAGTAAAAACACAATGTCCAACCCAGATGAATGGAAAGTGAAGAGATGGTACACATAGAGCATGGAATACTGCTCAGCCATGAAACAGAATAAAATCCTGCCATTTCCAGCATCTTCGATAGATCCGGAGTTCCCTGTACTCAGCATGGGACGTCCAACAGAGAAAGAGAAAATTCCAACGATAGCACGTATAGGTGGCATCTCAAAGTCGATACCAGGAAAGTAGAAAGCACAAACAGAGTCACAGATTTAGAACGCAAGTACAGGGTTTCGAGAGGGCAAAGGCATGCGGAGGTGGGTTGAATGAGGAGGGTGGGATTAACACATGCATTCTAATATGTATTAAGCAGACGATCCACAACCACCTTTTACAAAGCACAGGGAGCGGTCGGCACCACCCTGGACTAAGCTACGTGGGAAGGGAATGTGAAAGAGAATGGTTGTGTATATATATACATACACGGAGAACTGAATCAAGGTGCTGCACAGCGAAAGTCAACAGCATTGTAAATTCACTAGACATGGACAGAAATTAGAATCTCTATAAAAAGCAAAATGATCGAGATCCAGTATGTTCCTCTCAGGCCTCAGAGAGATGCGCGGGTGTCACTTCCCTGGAGCGTGAGCAGGCTTGGGCACCAAAGTTGGAGTGTGGTCACAGTGAGGCAGGTCGGCGCGGGAGTGGGTCGCACCAGCGAATTAACCCCTTTGGACCTGTGGTGCCTGGTCCCTTCTGGTTGGCAGCAGTCTCTGTAGATGTAGGTGTGCCCTCCTGCAGCTAAGCCAAGCCCACTGCAGCCAGAGGATGGTGGTCCGACATGCACAACAGTGTTCAAACATCACCTGGTGTCCAGGTCTCCTGCTGGTGGAGTTCCCGCCATTCACCTCCTTCCTTAGAGTCACCCCACTTGCCTCCGACAACACACTCTTCAGGAGGGGTTTGCAGGGGGTGTGATGAATCGAGAGTGGGAAGGGTAAGTGGGAGAAGGAGTGAGACACAAGCCCTTAGGTGTCTGTCCGGACACGTTCCTCTCTAATTCATATTCCAAGAACACGCATGTGCGCAAGTCTGCGTTCCTGGGGAATCCGACCAGCTGTGGGAAAATGCTGCCGCCTTGTGGCCGCCTCCTGTAACTACAACGTTCCAAAGTGAGCTCAGCGGCCCTTCCTGTTCAAAAGGCCAGCGGGGTTGTAATTGACACCCCCGCTGCAAAAATGTCCTGGGGATAGGCACTGGAAAAGAGCCCGAAACAGGATTGATTGGCAACAGGCGGTTTCAAGAGGTAAGTTGAATTCACCATGCGTGTTTTGTTTCCCTTTGTGTTGGTTTCTAAGAAAGGCCCAGGAAATATGCTCCACGCCCATGCGAATGGGAGAAATGGAAATTGAAACGCCTTCGCGGTTTCACCTGGCAGCCGTTAGGATTGCCAGTGTCAATACGTCTGGAAGCAATACCTTCGGGAGAGGGCCTGGAGAAAAGGGAAGCCTCCTAAGCCACTGGTGGTATTGCGCCCTGGTAACAGGCACCACTGAAAACAATCAAGAGATTCCTGCCAAAAACAAAACAAAACCAGAGAGCCGGCCACATGATGTGGCAATCCACCTCCTGGCTGTCTTTGCACAGTAAAGTATCATTTGGGGAGACCCGGGCAGGCCAGCGACCCCTGCACACCTATTGACAAGAGCCAAGGCTTGAAAGTAAAAACACAGTGTCATGGTGTGTGATCCTTTTAATGTCATGTTGGAGTCTGTTGGCTAGTATCTTGTTGAGGATTTTTGCATCTAAGTTCATCGGTGATATTGCTCTCCAGTTTTCTTTTCTTGTAGTATCTTTGTCTGGTTTGGGGATCAGGTGGATGGCTTCGTACAATGAGTTTGGGAGTGTTCTTTCCTCTGCAGTGTTTTGGAAGCGTTTGCAGAACCATGTGTACTTTAGAGAGACACGGGTGCCCCAGCTGTCACTAGCCACCTATTGACAACAGCCAAGTCTTGAAAGTAAAAACACAATGTCCATCCCCAGATGAATGGAAAGTGAAGAGTTGGTACACATAGAGCATGGAATACTGCTCAGCCATGAAACAGAATAATATCCTGCCATTTCCAGCATCTTCGATAGATCCGGAGTTCCCTGTACTCAGCATGGGACGTCCAACAGAGAAAGAGAAAATTCCAACGATAGCACGTATAGGTGGCATCTCAAAGTCGATACCAGGAAAGTAGAAAGCACAAACAGAGTCACAGATTTAGAACGCAAGTACAGGGTTTCGAGAGGGCAAAGGCATGCGGAGGTGGGTTGAATGAGGAGGGTGGGATTAACACATGCATTCTAATATGTATTAAGCAGACGATCCACAACCACCTTCTACAAAGCACAGGGAGCGGTCGCCACCACCCTGGACTAAGCTACGTGGGAAGAGAATGCGAAAGAGAATGGATGTGTATATATATACATACACGGAGAACTGAATCAAGGTGCTGCACAGCGAAAGTCAACAGCATTGTAAATTCACTAGACATGGACAGAAATTAGAATCTCTATAAAAAGCAAAATGATTGAGATCCAGTATGTTCCTCTCAGGCCTCAGAGAGATGCGCGGGTGTCACTTCCCTGGAGCGTGAGCAGGCTTGGGCACCAAAGTTGGAGTGTGGTCACAGTGAGGCAGGTCGGCGCGGGAGTGGGTCGCACCAGCGAATTAACCCCTTTGGACCTGTGGTGCCTGGTCCCTTCTGGTTGGCAGCAGTCTCTGTAGATGTAGGTGTGCCCTCCTGCAGCTAAGCCAAGCCCACTGCAGCCAGAGGATGGTGGTCCGACATGCACAACAGTGTTCAAACATCACCTGGTGTCCAGGTCTCCTGCTGGTGGAGTTCCCGCCATTCACCTCCTTCCTTAGAGTCACCCCACTTGCCTCCGACAACACACTCTTCAGGAGGGGTTTGCAGGGGGTGTGATGAATCGAGAGTGGGAAGGGTAAGTGGGAGAAGGAGTGAGACACAAGCCCTTAGGTGTCTGTCCGGACACGTTCCTCTCTAATTCATATTCCAAGAACACGCATGTGCGCAAGTCTGCGTTCCTGGGGAATCCGACCAGCTGTGGGAAAATGCTGCCGCCTTGTGGCCGCCTCCTGTAACTACAACGTTCCAAAGTGAGCTCAGCGGCCCTTCCTGTTCAAAAGGCCAGCGGGGTTGTAATTGACACCCCCGCTGCAAAAATGTCCTGGGGATAGGCACTGGAAAAGAGCCCGAAACAGGATTGATTGGCAACAGGCGGTTTCAAGAGGTAAGTTGAATTCACCATGCGTGTTTTGTTTCCAATTGTGTTGGTTTCTAAGAAAGGCCCAGGAAATATGCTCCACGCCCATGCGAATGGGAGAAATGGAAATTGAAACGCCTTCGCGGTTTCACCTGGCAGCCGTTAGGATTGCCAGTGTCAATACGTCTGGAAGCAATACCTTCGGGAGAGGGCCTGGAGAAAAGGGAAGCCTCCTAAGCCACTGGTGGTATTGCGCCCTGGTAACAGGCACCACTGAAAACAATCAAGAGATTCCTGCCAAAAACAAAACAAAACCAGAGAGCCGGCCACATGATGTGGCAATCCACCTCCTGGCTGTCTTTGCACAGTAAAGTATCATTTGGGGAGACCCGGGCAGGCCAGCGACCCCTGCACACCTATTGACAAGAGCCAAGGCTTGAAAGTAAAAACACAGTGTCATGGTGTGTGATCCTTTTAATGTCATGTTGGAGTCTGTTGGCTAGTATCTTGTGGAGGATTTTTGCATCTAAGTTCATCGGTGATATTGCTCTCCAGTTTTCTTTTCTTGTAGTATCTTTGTCTGGTTTGGGGATCAGGTGGATGGCTTCGTACAATGAGTTTGGGAGTGTTCTTTCCTCTGCAGTGTTTTGGAAGCGTTTGCAGAACCATGTGTACTTTAGAGAGACACGGGTGCCCCAGCTGTCACTAGCCACCTATTGACAACAGCCAAGTCTTGAAAGTAAAAACACAATGTCCATCCCCAGATGAATGGAAAGTGAAGAGTTGGTACACATAGAGCATGGAATACTGCTCAGCCATGAAACAGAATAATATCCTGCCATTTCCAGCATCTTCGATAGATCCGGAGTTCCCTGTACTCAGCATGGGACGTCCAACAGAGAAAGAGAAAATTCCAACGATAGCACGTATAGGTGGCATCTCAAAGTCGATACCAGGAAAGTAGAAAGCACAAACAGAGTCACAGATTTAGAACGCAAGTACAGGGTTTCGAGAGGGCAAAGGCATGCGGAGGTGGGTTGAATGAGGAGGGTGGGATTAACACATGCATTCTAATATGTATTAAGCAGACGATCCACAACCACCTTCTACAAAGCACAGGGAGCGGTCGCCACCACCCTGGACTAAGCTACGTGGGAAGAGAATGTGAAAGAGAATGGATGTGTATATATATACATACACGGAGAACTGAATCAAGGTGCTGCACAGCGAAAGTCAACAGCATTGTAAATTCACTAGACATGGACAGAAATTAGAATCTCTATAAAAAGCAAAATGATCGAGATCCAGTATGTTCCTCTCAGGCCTGAGAGAGATGCGCGGGTGTCACTTCCCTGGAGCATGAGCAGGCTTGGGCACCAAAGTTGGAGTGTGGTCACAGTGAGGCAGGTCGGCGCGGGAGTGGGTCGCACCAGCGAATTAACCCCTTTGGACCTGTGGTGCCTGGTCCCTTCTGGTTGGCAGCAGTCTCTGTAGATGTAGGTGTGCCCTCCTGCAGCTAAGCCAAGCCCACTGCAGCCAGAGGATGGTGGTCCGACATGCACAACAGTGTTCAAACATCACCTGGTGTCCAGGTCTCCTGCTGGTGGGGTTCCTGCCATTCACCTCCTTCCTTAGAGTCACCCCACTTGCCTCCGACAACACACTCTTCAGGAGGGGTTTGCAGGGGGCGTGATGAATCGAGAGTGGGAAGGGTAAGTGGGAGAAGGAGTGAGACACAAGCCCTTAGGTGTCTGTCCGGACACGTTCCTCTCTAATTCATATTCCAAGAACACGCGTGTGCGCAAGGTCTGCGTTCCTGGGGAATCCGACCAGCTGTGGGAAAATGCTGCCGCCTTGTGGCCGCCTCCTGTAACTACAACGTTCCAAAGGGAGCTCAGCGGCCCTTCCTGTTCAAAAGGCCAGCGGGGTTGTAATTGACACCCCCGCTGCAAAAATGTCCTGGGGATAGGCACTGGAAAAGAGCCCAAAACAGGATTGATTGGCAACAGGCGGTTTCAAGAGGTAAGTTGAATTCACCATGCCTGTTTTGTTTCCCTTTGTGTTGGTTTCTAAGAAAGGCCCAGGAAATATGCTCCACGCCCATGCGAATGGGAGAAATGGAAATTGAAACGCCTTCGCGGTTTCACCTGGCAGCTGTTAGGATTGCCAGTATCAATACGTCTGGAAGCAATACCTTCGGGAGAGGGCCTGGAGAAAAGGGAAGCCTCCTAAGCCACTGGTGGTATTGCGCCCTGGTAACAGGCACCACTGAAAACAATCAAGAGATTCCTGCCAAAAACAAAACAAAACCAGAGAGCCGGCCACATGATGTGGCAATCCACCTCCTGGCTGTCTTTGCACAGTAAAGTATCATTTGGGGAGACCCGGGCAGGCCAGCGACCCCTGCACACCTATTGACAAGAGCCAAGGCTTGAAAGTAAAAACACAGTGTCATGGTGTGTGATCCTTTTAATGTCATGTTGGAGTCTGTTGGCTAGTATCTTGTTGAGGATTTTTGCATCTAAGTTCATCGGTGATATTGCTCTCCAGTTTTCTTTTCTTGTAGTATATTTGTCTGGTTTGGGGATCAGGGGGATGGCTTCGTACAATGAGTTTGGGAGTGTTCTTTCCTCTGCAGTGTTTTGGAAGCGTTTGCAGAACCATGTGTACTTTAGAGAGACACGGGTGCCCCAGCTGTCACTAGCCACCTATTGACAACAGCCAAGTCTTGAAAGTAAAAACACAATGTCCAACCCAGATGAATGGAAAGTGAAGAGATGGTACACATAGAGCATGGAATACTGCTCAGCCATGAAACAGAATAAAATCCTGCCATTTCCAGCATCTTCGATAGATCCGGAGTTCCCTGTACTCAGCATGGGACGTCCAACAGAGAAAGAGAAAATTCCAACGATAGCACGTATAGGTGGCATCTCAAAGTCGATACCAGGAAAGTAGAAAGCACAAACAGAGTCACAGATTTAGAACGCAAGTACAGGGTTTCGAGAGGGCAAAGGCATGCGGAGGTGGGTTGAATGAGGAGGGTGGGATTAACACATGCATTCTAATATGTATTAAGCAGACGATCCACAACCACCTTTTACAAAGCACAGGGAGCGGTCGGCACCACCCTGGACTAAGCTACGTGGGAAGGGAATGTGAAAGAGAATGGTTGTGTATATATATACATACACGGAGAACTGAATCAAGGTGCTGCACAGCGAAAGTCAACAGCATTGTAAATTCACTAGACATGGACAGAAATTAGAATCTCTATAAAAAGCAAAATGATCGAGATCCAGTATGTTCCTCTCAGGCCTCAGAGAGATGCGCGGGTGTCACTTCCCTGGAGCGTGAGCAGGCTTGGGCACCAAAGTTGGAGTGTGGTCACAGTGAGGCAGGTCGGCGCGGGAGTGGGTCGCACCAGCGAATTAACCCCTTTGGACCTGTGGTGCCTGGTCCCTTCTGGTTGGCAGCAGTCTCTGTAGATGTAGGTGTGCCCTCCTGCAGCTAAGCCAAGCCCACTGCAGCCAGAGGATGGTGGTCCGACATGCACAACAGTGTTCAAACATCACCTGGTGTCCAGGTCTCCTGCTGGTGGAGTTCCCGCCATTCACCTCCTTCCTTAGAGTCACCCCACTTGCCTCCGACAACACACTCTTCAGGAGGGGTTTGCAGGGGGTGTGATGAATCGAGAGTGGGAAGGGTAAGTGGGAGAAGGAGTGAGACACAAGCCCTTAGGTGTCTGTCCGGACACGTTCCTCTCTAATTCATATTCCAAGAACACGCATGTGCGCAAGTCTGCGTTCCTGGGGAATCCGACCAGCTGTGGGAAAATGCTGCCGCCTTGTGGCCGCCTCCTGTAACTACAACGTTCCAAAGTGAGCTCAGCGGCCCTTCCTGTTCAAAAGGCCAGCGGGGTTGTAATTGACACCCCCGCTGCAAAAATGTCCTGGGGATAGGCACTGGAAAAGAGCCCGAAACAGGATTGATTGGCAACAGGCGGTTTCAAGAGGTAAGTTGAATTCACCATGCGTGTTTTGTTTCCCTTTGTGTTGGTTTCTAAGAAAGGCCCAGGAAATATGCTCCACGCCCATGCGAATGGGAGAAATGGAAATTGAAACGCCTTCGCGGTTTCACCTGGCAGCCGTTAGGATTGCCAGTGTCAATACGTCTGGAAGCAATACCTTCGGGAGAGGGCCTGGAGAAAAGGGAAGCCTCCTAAGCCACTGGTGGTATTGCGCCCTGGTAACAGGCACCACTGAAAACAATCAAGAGATTCCTGCCAAAAACAAAACAAAACCAGAGAGCCGGCCACATGATGTGGCAATCCACCTCCTGGCTGTCTTTGCACAGTAAAGTATCATTTGGGGAGACCCGGGCAGGCCAGCGACCCCTGCACACCTATTGACAAGAGCCAAGGCTTGAAAGTAAAAACACAGTGTCATGGTGTGTGATCCTTTTAATGTCATGTTGGAGTCTGTTGGCTAGTATCTTGTTGAGGATTTTTGCATCTAAGTTCATTGGTGATATTGCTCTCCAGTTTTCTTTTCTTGTAGTATCTTTGTCTGGTTTGGGGATCAGGTGGATGGCTTCGTACAATGAGTTTGGGAGTGTTCTTTCCTCTGCAGTGTTTTGGAAGCGTTTGCAGAACCATGTGTACTTTAGAGAGACACGGGTGCCCCAGCTGTCACTAGCCACCTATTGACAACAGCCAAGTCTTGAAAGTAAAAACACAATGTCCATCCCCAGATGAATGGAAAGTGAAGAGTTGGTACACATAGAGCATGGAATACTGCTCAGCCATGAAACAGAATAATATCCTGCCATTTCCAGCATCTTCGATAGATCCGGAGTTCCCTGTACTCAGCATGGGACGTCCAACAGAGAAAGAGAAAATTCCAACGATAGCACGTATAGGTGGCATCTCAAAGTCGATACCAGGAAAGTAGAAAGCACAAACAGAGTCACAGATTTAGAACGCAAGTACAGGGTTTCGAGAGGGCAAAGGCATGCGGAGGTGGGTTGAATGAGGAGGGTGGGATTAACACATGCATTCTAATATGTATTAAGCAGACGATCCACAACCACCTTCTACAAAGCACAGGGAGCGGTCGCCACCACCCTGGACTAAGCTACGTGGGAAGAGAATGCGAAAGAGAATGGATGTGTATATATATACATACACGGAGAACTGAATCAAGGTGCTGCACAGCGAAAGTCAACAGCATTGTAAATTCACTAGACATGGACAGAAATTAGAATCTCTATAAAAAGCAAAATGATCGAGATCCAGTATGTTCCTCTCAGGCCTGAGAGAGATGCGTGGGTGTCACTTCCCTGGAGCATGAGCAGGCTTGGGCACCAAAGTTGGAGTGCGGTCACAGTGAGGCAGGTCGGCGCGGGAGTGGGTCGCACCAGCGAATTAACCCCTTTGGACCTGTGGTGCCTGGTCCCTTCTGGTTGGCAGCAGTCTCTGTAGATGTAGGTGTGCCCTCCTGCAGCTAAGCCAAGCCCACTGCAGCCAGAGGATGGTGGTCCGACATGCACAACAGTGTTCAAACATCACCTGGTGTCCAGGTCTCCTGCTGGTGGGGTTCCTGCCATTCACCTCCTTCCTTAGAGTCACCCCACTTGCCTCCGACAACACACTCTTCAGGAGGGGTTTGCAGGGGGTGTGATGAATCGAGAGTGGGAAGGGTAAGTGGGAGAAGGAGTGAGACACAAGCCCTTAGGTGTCTGTCCGGACACGTTCCTCTCTAATTCATATTCCAAGAACACGCGTGTGCGCAAGGTCTGCGTTCCTGGGGAATCCGACCAGCTGTGGGAAAATGCTGCCGCCTTGTGGCCGCCTCCTGTAACTACAACGTTCCAAAGGGAGCTCAGCGGCCCTTCCTGTTCAAAAGGCCAGCGGGGTTGTAATTGACACCCCCGCTGCAAAAATGTCCTGGGGATAGGCACTGGAAAAGAGCCCAAAACAGGATTGATTGGCAACAGGCGGTTTCAAGAGGTAAGTTGAATTCACCATGCGTGTTTTGTTTCCCTTTGTGTTGGTTTCTAAGAAAGGCCCAGGAAATATGCTCCACGCCCATGCGAATGGGAGAAATGGAAATTGAAACGCCTTCGCGGTTTCACCTGGCAGCTGTTAGGATTGCCAGTATCAATACGTCTGGAAGCAATACCTTCGGGAGAGGGCCTGGAGAAAAGGGAAGCCTCCTAAGCCACTGGTGGTATTGCGCCCTGGTAACAGGCACCACTGAAAACAATCAAGAGATTCCTGCCAAAAACAAAACAAAACCAGAGAGCCGGCCACATGATGTGGCAATCCACCTCCTGGCTGTCTTTGCACAGTAAAGTATCATTTGGGGAGACCCGGGCAGGCCAGCGACCCCTGCACACCTATTGACAAGAGCCAAGGCTTGAAAGTAAAAACACAGTGTCATGGTGTGTGATCCTTTTAATGTCATGTTGGAGTCTGTTGGCTAGTATCTTGTTGAGGATTTTTGCATCTAAGTTCATCGGTGATATTGCTCTCCAGTTTTCTTTTCTTGTAGTATATTTGTCTGGTTTGGGGATCAGGGGGATGGCTTCGTACAATGAGTTTGGGAGTGTTCTTTCCTCTGCAGTGTTTTGGAAGCGTTTGCAGAACCATGTGTACTTTAGAGAGACACGGGTGCCCCAGCTGTCACTAGCCACCTATTGACAACAGCCAAGTCTTGAAAGTAAAAACACAATGTCCAACCCAGATGAATGGAAAGTGAAGAGATGGTACACATAGAGCATGGAATACTGCTCAGCCATGAAACAGAATAAAATCCTGCCATTTCCAGCATCTTCGATAGATCCGGAGTTCCCTGTACTCAGCATGGGACGTCCAACAGAGAAAGAGAAAATTCCAACGATAGCACGTATAGGTGGCATCTCAAAGTCGATACCAGGAAAGTAGAAAGCACAAACAGAGTCACAGATTTAGAACGCAAGTACAGGGTTTCGAGAGGGCAAAGGCATGCGGAGGTGGGTTGAATGAGGAGGGTGGGATTAACACATGCATTCTAATATGTATTAAGCAGACGATCCACAACCACCTTTTACAAAGCACAGGGAGCGGTCGGCACCACCCTGGACTAAGCTACGTGGGAAGGGAATGTGAAAGAGAATGGTTGTGTATATATATACATACACGGAGAACTGAATCAAGGTGCTGCACAGCGAAAGTCAACAGCATTGTAAATTCACTAGACATGGACAGAAATTAGAATCTCTATAAAAAGCAAAATGATCGAGATCCAGTATGTTCCTCTCAGGCCTCAGAGAGATGCGCGGGTGTCACTTCCCTGGAGCGTGAGCAGGCTTGGGCACCAAAGTTGGAGTGTGGTCACAGTGAGGCAGGTCGGCGCGGGAGTGGGTCGCACCAGCGAATTAACCCCTTTGGACCTGTGGTGCCTGGTCCCTTCTGGTTGGCAGCAGTCTCTGTAGATGTAGGTGTGCCCTCCTGCAGCTAAGCCAAGCCCACTGCAGCCAGAGGATGGTGGTCCGACATGCACAACAGTGTTCAAACATCACCTGGTGTCCAGGTCTCCTGCTGGTGGAGTTCCCGCCATTCACCTCCTTCCTTAGAGTCACCCCACTTGCCTCCGACAACACACTCTTCAGGAGGGGTTTGCAGGGGGTGTGATGAATCGAGAGTGGGAAGGGTAAGTGGGAGAAGGAGTGAGACACAAGCCCTTAGGTGTCTGTCCGGACACGTTCCTCTCTAATTCATATTCCAAGAACACGCATGTGCGCAAGTCTGCGTTCCTGGGGAATCCGACCAGCTGTGGGAAAATGCTGCCGCCTTGTGGCCGCCTCCTGTAACTACAACGTTCCAAAGTGAGCTCAGCGGCCCTTCCTGTTCAAAAGGCCAGCGGGGTTGTAATTGACACCCCCGCTGCAAAAATGTCCTGGGGATAGGCACTGGAAAAGAGCCCGAAACAGGATTGATTGGCAACAGGCGGTTTCAAGAGGTAAGTTGAATTCACCATGCGTGTTTTGTTTCCCTTTGTGTTGGTTTCTAAGAAAGGCCCAGGAAATATGCTCCACGCCCATGCGAATGGGAGAAATGGAAATTGAAACGCCTTCGCGGTTTCACCTGGCAGCCGTTAGGATTGCCAGTGTCAATACGTCTGGAAGCAATACCTTCGGGAGAGGGCCTGGAGAAAAGGGAAGCCTCCTAAGCCACTGGTGGTATTGCGCCCTGGTAACAGGCACCACTGAAAACAATCAAGAGATTCCTGCCAAAAACAAAACAAAACCAGAGAGCCGGCCACATGATGTGGCAATCCACCTCCTGGCTGTCTTTGCACAGTAAAGTATCATTTGGGGAGACCCGGGCAGGCCAGCGACCCCTGCACACCTATTGACAAGAGCCAAGGCTTGAAAGTAAAAACACAGTGTCATGGTGTGTGATCCTTTTAATGTCATGTTGGAGTCTGTTGGCTAGTATCTTGTTGAGGATTTTTGCATCTAAGTTCATCGGTGATATTGCTCTCCAGTTTTCTTTTCTTGTAGTATCTTTGTCTGGTTTGGGGATCAGGTGGATGGCTTCGTACAATGAGTTTGGGAGTGTTCTTTCCTCTGCAGTGTTTTGGAAGCGTTTGCAGAACCATGTGTACTTTAGAGAGACACGGGTGCCCCAGCTGTCACTAGCCACCTATTGACAACAGCCAAGTCTTGAAAGTAAAAACACAATGTCCATCCCCAGATGAATGGAAAGTGAAGAGTTGGTACACATAGAGCATGGAATACTGCTCAGCCATGAAACAGAATAATATCCTGCCATTTCCAGCATCTTCGATAGATCCGGAGTTCCCTGTACTCAGCATGGGACGTCCAACAGAGAAAGAGAAAATTCCAACGATAGCACGTATAGGTGGCATCTCAAAGTCGATACCAGGAAAGTAGAAAGCACAAACAGAGTCACAGATTTAGAACGCAAGTACAGGGTTTCGAGAGGGCAAAGGCATGCGGAGGTGGGTTGAATGAGGAGGGTGGGATTAACACATGCATTCTAATATGTATTAAGCAGACGATCCACAACCACCTTCTACAAAGCACAGGGAGCGGTCGCCACCACCCTGGACTAAGCTACGTGGGAAGAGAATGCGAAAGAGAATGGATGTGTATATATATACATACACGGAGAACTGAATCAAGGTGCTGCACAGCGAAAGTCAACAGCATTGTAAATTCACTAGACATGGACAGAAATTAGAATCTCTATAAAAAGCAAAATGATCGAGATCCAGTATGTTCCTCTCAGGCCTCAGAGAGATGCGCGGGTGTCACTTCCCTGGAGCATGAGCAGGCTTGGGCACCAAAGTTGGAGTGTGGTCACAGTGAGGCAGGTCGGCGCGGGAGTGGGTCGCACCAGCGAATTAACCCCTTTGGACCTGTGGTGCCTGGTCCCTTCTGGTTGGCAGCAGTCTCTGTAGATGTAGGTGTGCCCTCCTGCAGCTAAGCCAAGCCCACTGCAGCCAGAGGATGGTGGTCCGACATGCACAACAGTGTTCAAACATCACCTGGTGTCCAGGTCTCCTGCTGGTGGGGTTCCTGCCATTCACCTCCTTCCTTAGAGTCACCCCACTTGCCTCCGACAACACACTCTTCAGGAGGGGTTTGCAGGGGGTGTGATGAATCGAGAGTGGGAAGGGTAAGTGGGAGAAGGAGTGAGACACAAGCCCTTAGGTGTCTGTCCGGACACGTTCCTCTCTAATTCATATTCCAAGAACACGCGTGTGCGCAAGGTCTGCGTTCCTGGGGAATCCGACCAGCTGTGGGAAAATGCTGCCGCCTTGTGGCCGCCTCCTGTAACTACAACGTTCCAAAGGGAGCTCAGCGGCCCTTCCTGTTCAAAAGGCCAGCGGGGTTGTAATTGACACCCCCGCTGCAAAAATGTCCTGGGGATAGGCACTGGAAAAGAGCCCAAAACAGGATTGATTGGCAACAGGCGGTTTCAAGAGGTAAGTTGAATTCACCATGCCTGTTTTGTTTCCCTTTGTGTTGGTTTCTAAGAAAGGCCCAGGAAATATGCTCCACGCCCATGCGAATGGGAGAAATGGAAATTGAAACGCCTTCGCGGTTTCACCTGGCAGCTGTTAGGATTGCCAGTATCAATACGTCTGGAAGCAATACCTTCGGGAGAGGGCCTGGAGAAAAGGGAAGCCTCCTAAGCCACTGGTGGTATTGCGCCCTGGTAACAGGCACCACTGAAAACAATCAAGAGATTCCTGCCAAAAACAAAACAAAACCAGAGAGCCGGCCACATGATGTGGCAATCCACCTCCTGGCTGTCTTTGCACAGTAAAGTATCATTTGGGGAGACCCGGTCAGGCCAGCGACCCCTGCACACCTATTGACAAGAGCCAAGGCTTGAAAGTAAAAACACAGTGTCATGGTGTGTGATCCTTTTAATGTCATGTTGGAGTCTGTTGGCTAGTATCTTGTTGAGGATTTTTGCATCTAAGTTCATCGGTGATATTGCTCTCCAGTTTTCTTTTCTTGTAGTATATTTGTCTGGTTTGGGGATCAGGGGGATGGCTTCGTACAATGAGTTTGGGAGTGTTCTTTCCTCTGCAGTGTTTTGGAAGCGTTTGCAGAACCATGTGTACTTTAGAGAGACACGGGTGCCCCAGCTGTCACTAGCCACCTATTGACAACAGCCAAGTCTTGAAAGTAAAAACACAATGTCCAACCCAGATGAATGGAAAGTGAAGAGATGGTACACATAGAGCATGGAATACTGCTCAGCCATGAAACAGAATAAAATCCTGCCATTTCCAGCATCTTCGATAGATCCGGAGTTCCCTGTACTCAGCATGGGACGTCCAACAGAGAAAGAGAAAATTCCAACGATAGCACGTATAGGTGGCATCTCAAAGTCGATACCAGGAAAGTAGAAAGCACAAACAGAGTCACAGATTTAGAACGCAAGTACAGGGTTTCGAGAGGGCAAAGGCATGCGGAGGTGGGTTGAATGAGGAGGGTGGGATTAACACATGCATTCTAATATGTATTAAGCAGACGATCCACAACCACCTTTTACAAAGCACAGGGAGCGGTCGGCACCACCCTGGACTAAGCTACGTGGGAAGGGAATGTGAAAGAGAATGGTTGTGTATATATATACATACACGGAGAACTGAATCAAGGTGCTGCACAGCGAAAGTCAACAGCATTGTAAATTCACTAGACATGGACAGAAATTAGAATCTCTATAAAAAGCAAAATGATCGAGATCCAGTATGTTCCTCTCAGGCCTCAGAGAGATGCGCGGGTGTCACTTCCCTGGAGCGTGAGCAGGCTTGGGCACCAAAGTTGGAGTGTGGTCACAGTGAGGCAGGTCGGCGCGGGAGTGGGTCGCACCAGCGAATTAACCCCTTTGGACCTGTGGTGCCTGGTCCCTTCTGGTTGGCAGCAGTCTCTGTAGATGTAGGTGTGCCCTCCTGCAGCTAAGCCAAGCCCACTGCAGCCAGAGGATGGTGGTCCGACATGCACAACAGTGTTCAAACATCACCTGGTGTCCAGGTCTCCTGCTGGTGGAGTTCCCGCCATTCACCTCCTTCCTTAGAGTCACCCCACTTGCCTCCGACAACACACTCTTCAGGAGGGGTTTGCAGGGGGTGTGATGAATCGAGAGTGGGAAGGGTAAGTGGGAGAAGGAGTGAGACACAAGCCCTTAGGTGTCTGTCCGGACACGTTCCTCTCTAATTCATATTCCAAGAACACGCATGTGCGCAAGTCTGCGTTCCTGGGGAATCCGACCAGCTGTGGGAAAATGCTGCCGCCTTGTGGCCGCCTCCTGTAACTACAACGTTCCAAAGTGAGCTCAGCGGCCCTTCCTGTTCAAAAGGCCAGCGGGGTTGTAATTGACACCCCCGCTGCAAAAATGTCCTGGGGATAGGCACTGGAAAAGAGCCCGAAACAGGATTGATTGGCAACAGGCGGTTTCAAGAGGTAAGTTGAATTCACCATGCGTGTTTTGTTTCCCTTTGTGTTGGTTTCTAAGAAAGGCCCAGGAAATATGCTCCACGCCCATGCGAATGGGAGAAATGGAAATTGAAACGCCTTCGCGGTTTCACCTGGCAGCCGTTAGGATTGCCAGTGTCAATACGTCTGGAAGCAATACCTTCGGGAGAGGGCCTGGAGAAAAGGGAAGCCTCCTAAGCCACTGGTGGTATTGCGCCCTGGTAACAGGCACCACTGAAAACAATCAAGAGATTCCTGCCAAAAACAAAACAAAACCAGAGAGCCGGCCACATGATGTGGCAATCCACCTCCTGGCTGTCTTTGCACAGTAAAGTATCATTTGGGGAGACCCGGGCAGGCCAGCGACCCCTGCACACCTATTGACAAGAGCCAAGGCTTGAAAGTAAAAACACAGTGTCATGGTGTGTGATCCTTTTAATGTCATGTTGGAGTCTGTTGGCTAGTATCTTGTTGAGGATTTTTGCATCTAAGTTCATCGGTGATATTGCTCTCCAGTTTTCTTTTCTTGTAGTATCTTTGTCTGGTTTGGGGATCAGGTGGATGGCTTCGTACAATGAGTTTGGGAGTGTTCTTTCCTCTGCAGTGTTTTGGAAGCGTTTGCAGAACCATGTGTACTTTAGAGAGACACGGGTGCCCCAGCTGTCACTAGCCACCTATTGACAACAGCCAAGTCTTGAAAGTAAAAACACAATGTCCATCCCCAGATGAATGGAAAGTGAAGAGTTGGTACACATAGAGCATGGAATACTGCTCAGCCATGAAACAGAATAAAATCCTGCCATTTCCAGCATCTTCGATAGATCCGGAGTTCCCTGTACTCAGCATGGGACGTCCAACAGAGAAAGAGAAAATTCCAACGATAGCACGTATAGGTGGCATCTCAAAGTCGATACCAGGAAAGTAGAAAGCACAAACAGAGTCACAGATTTAGAACGCAAGTACAGGGTTTCGAGAGGGCAAAGGCATGCGGAGGTGGGTTGAATGAGGAGGGTGGGATTAACACATGCATTCTAATATGTATTAAGCAGACGATCCACAACCACCTTCTACAAAGCACAGGGAGCGGTCGCCACCACCCTGGACTAAGCTACGTGGGAAGAGAATGCGAAAGAGAATGGATGTGTATATATATACATACACGGAGAACTGAATCAAGGTGCTGCACAGCGAAAGTCAACAGCATTGTAAATTCACTAGACATGGACAGAAATTAGAATCTCTATAAAAAGCAAAATGATCGAGATCCAGTATGTTCCTCTCAGGCCTCAGAGAGATGCGCGGGTGTCACTTCCCTGGAGCATGAGCAGGCTTGGGCACCAAAGTTGGAGTGTGGTCACAGTGAGGCAGGTCGGCGCGGGAGTGGGTCGCACCAGCGAATTAACCCCTTTGGACCTGTGGTGCCTGGTCCCTTCTGGTTGGCAGCAGTCTCTGTAGATGTAGGTGTGCCCTCCTGCAGCTAAGCCAAGCCCACTGCAGCCAGAGGATGGTGGTCCGACATGCACAACAGTGTTCAAACATCACCTGGTGTCCAGGTCTCCTGCTGGTGGGGTTCCTGCCATTCACCTCCTTCCTTAGAGTCACCCCACTTGCCTCCGACAACACACTCTTCAGGAGGGGTTTGCAGGGGGTGTGATGAATCGAGAGTGGGAAGGGTAAGTGGGAGAAGGAGTGAGACACAAGCCCTTAGGTGTCTGTCCGGACACGTTCCTCTCTAATTCATATTCCAAGAACACGCGTGTGCGCAAGGTCTGCGTTCCTGGGGAATCCGACCAGCTGTGGGAAAATGCTGCCGCCTTGTGGCCGCCTCCTGTAACTACAACGTTCCAAAGGGAGCTCAGCGGCCCTTCCTGTTCAAAAGGCCAGCGGGGTTGTAATTGACACCCCCGCTGCAAAAATGTCCTGGGGATAGGCACTGGAAAAGAGCCCAAAACAGGATTGATTGGCAACAGGCGGTTTCAAGAGGTAAGTTGAATTCACCATGCCTGTTTTGTTTCCCTTTGTGTTGGTTTCTAAGAAAGGCCCAGGAAATATGCTCCACGCCCATGCGAATGGGAGAAATGGAAATTGAAACGCCTTCGCGGTATAACCTGGCAGCTGTTAGGATTGCCAGTATCAATACGTCTGGAAGCAATACCTTCGGGAGAGGGCCTGGAGAAAAGGGAAGCCTCCTAAGCCACTGGTGGTATTGCGCCCTGGTAACAGGCACCACTGAAAACAATCAAGAGATTCCTGCCAAAAACAAAACAAAACCAGAGAGCCGGCCACATGATGTGGCAATCCACCTCCTGGCTGTCTTTGCACAGTAAAGTATCATTTGGGGAGACCCGGGCAGGCCAGCGACCCCTGCACACCTATTGACAAGAGCCAAGGCTTGAAAGTAAAAACACAGTGTCATGGTGTGTGATCCTTTTAATGTCATGTTGGAGTCTGTTGGCTAGTATCTTGTTGAGGATTTTTGCATCTAAGTTCATCGGTGATATTGCTCTCCAGTTTTCTTTTCTTGTAGTATCTTTGTCTGGTTTGGGGATCAGGGGGATGGCTTCGTACAATGAGTTTGGGAGTGTTCTTTCCTCTGCAGTGTTTTGGAAGCGTTTGCAGAACCATGTGTACTTTAGAGAGACACGGGTGCCCCAGCTGTCACTAGCCACCTATTGACAACAGCCAAGTCTTGAAAGTAAAAACACAATGTCCAACCCAGATGAATGGAAAGTGAAGAGATGGTACACATAGAGCATGGAATACTGCTCAGCCATGAAACAGAATAAAATCCTGCCATTTCCAGCATCTTCGATAGATCCGGAGTTCCCTGTACTCAGCATGGGACGTCCAACAGAGAAAGAGAAAATTCCAACGATAGCACGTATAGGTGGCATCTCAAAGTCGATACCAGGAAAGTAGAAAGCACAAACAGAGTCACAGATTTAGAACGCAAGTACAGGGTTTCGAGAGGGCAAAGGCATGCGGAGGTGGGTTGAATGAGGAGGGTGGGATTAACACATGCATTCTAATATGTATTAAGCAGACGATCCACAACCACCTTTTACAAAGCACAGGGAGCGGTCGGCACCACCCTGGACTAAGCTACGTGGGAAGGGAATGTGAAAGAGAATGGTTGTGTATATATATACATACACGGAGAACTGAATCAAGGTGCTGCACAGCGAAAGTCAACAGCATTGTAAATTCACTAGACATGGACAGAAATTAGAATCTCTATAAAAAGCAAAATGATCGAGATCCAGTATGTTCCTCTCAGGCCTCAGAGAGATGCGCGGGTGTCACTTCCCTGGAGCGTGAGCAGGCTTGGGCACCAAAGTTGGAGTGTGGTCACAGTGAGGCAGGTCGGCGCGGGAGTGGGTCGCACCAGCGAATTAACCCCTTTGGACCTGTGGTGCCTGGTCCCTTCTGGTTGGCAGCAGTCTCTGTAGATGTAGGTGTGCCCTCCTGCAGCTAAGCCAAGCCCACTGCAGCCAGAGGATGGTGGTCCGACATGCACAACAGTGTTCAAACATCACCTGGTGTCCAGGTCTCCTGCTGGTGGAGTTCCCGCCATTCACCTCCTTCCTTAGAGTCACCCCACTTGCCTCCGACAACACACTCTTCAGGAGGGGTTTGCAGGGGGTGTGATGAATCGAGAGTGGGAAGGGTAAGTGGGAGAAGGAGTGAGACACAAGCCCTTAGGTGTCTGTCCGGACACGTTCCTCTCTAATTCATATTCCAAGAACACGCATGTGCGCAAGTCTGCGTTCCTGGGGAATCCGACCAGCTGTGGGAAAATGCTGCCGCCTTGTGGCTGCCTCCTGTAACTACAACGTTCCAAAGGGAGCTCAGCGGCCCTTCCTGTTCAAAAGGCCAGCGGGGTTGTAATTGACACCCCCGCTGCAAAAATGTCCTGGGGATAGGCACTGGAAAAGAGCCCGAAACAGGATTGATTGGCAACAGGCGGTTTCAAGAGGTAAGTTGAATTCACCATGCGTGTTTTGTTTCCCTTTGTGTTGGTTTCTAAGAAAGGCCCAGGAAATATGCTCCACGCCCATGCGAATGGGAGAAATGGAAATTGAAACGCCTTCGCGGTTTCACCTGGCAGCCGTTAGGATTGCCAGTGTCAATACGTCTGGAAGCAATACCTTCGGGAGAGGGCCTGGAGAAAAGGGAAGCCTCCTAAGCCACTGGTGGTATTGCGCCCTGGTAACAGGCACCACTGAAAACAATCAAGAGATTCCTGCCAAAAACAAAACAAAACCAGAGAGCCGGCCACATGATGTGGCAATCCACCTCCTGGCTGTCTTTGCACAGTAAAGTATCATTTGGGGAGACCCGGGCAGGCCAGCGACCCCTGCACACCTATTGACAAGAGCCAAGGCTTGAAAGTAAAAACACAGTGTCATGGTGTGTGATCCTTTTAATGTCATGTTGGAGTCTGTTGGCTAGTATCTTGTGGAGGATTTTTGCATCTAAGTTCATCGGTGATATTGCTCTCCAGTTTTCTTTACTTGTAGTATCTTTGTCTGTTTTGGGGATCAGGTGGATGGCTTCGTACAATGAGTTTGGGAGTGTTCTTTCCTCTGCAGTGTTTTGGAAGCGTTTGCAGAACCATGTGTACTTTAGAGAGACACGGGTGCCCCAGCTGTCACTAGCCACCTATTGAAAACAGCCAAGTCTTGAAAGTAAAAACACAATGTCCATCCCCAGATGAATGGAAAGTGAAGAGTTGGTACACATAGGGCATGGAATACTGCTCAGCCATGAAACAGAATAATATCCTGCCATTTCCAGCATCTTCGATAGATCCGGAGTTCCCTGTACTCAGCATGGGATGTCCAACAGAGAAAGAGAAAATTCCAACGATAGCACGTATAGGTGGCATCTCAAAGTCGATACCAGGAAAGTAGAAAGCAAAAACAGAGTCACAGATTTAGAACGCAAGTACAGGGTTTCGAGAGGGCAAAGGCATGCGGAGGTCAGTTGAATGAGGAGGGTGGGATTAACACATGCATTCTAATATGTATTAAGCAGACGATCCACAACCACCTTCTACAAAGCACAGGGAGCGGTCGGCACCACCCTGGACTAAGCTACGTGGGAAGAGAATGCGAAAGAGAATGGATGTGTATATATATACATACACGGAGAACTGAATCAAGGTGCTGCACAGCGAAAGTCAACAGCATTGTAAATTCACTAGACATGGACAGAAATTAGAATCTCTATAAAAAGCAAAATGATCGAGATCCAGTATGTTCCTCTCAGGCCTCAGAGAGATGCGCGGGTGTCACTTCCCTGGAGCGTGAGCAGGCTTGGGCACCAAAGTTGGAGTGTGGTCACAGTGAGGCAGGTCGGCGCGGGAGTGGGTCGCACCAGCGAATTAACCCCTTTGGACCTGTGGTGCCTGGTCCCTTCTGGTTGGCAGCAGTCTCTGTAGATGTAGGTGTGCCCTCCTGCAGCTAAGCCAAGCCCACTGCAGCCAGAGGATGGTGGTCCGACATGCACAACAGTGTTCAAACATCACCTGGTGTCCAGGTCTCCAGCTGGTGGGGTTCCCGCCATTCACCTCCTTCCTTAGAGTCACCCCACTTGCCTCCGACAACACACTCTTCAGGAGGGGTTTGCAGGGGGTGTGATGAATCGAGAGTGGGAAGGGTAAGTGGGAGAAGGAGTGAGACACAAGCCCTTAGGTGTCTGTCCGGACACGTTCCTCTCTAATTCATATTCCAAGAATACGCGTGTGCGCAAGGTCTGCGTTCCTGGGGAATCCGACCAGCTGTGGGAAAATGCTGCCGCCTTGTGGCCGCCTCCTGTAACTACAACGTTCCAAAGGGAGCTCAGCGGCCCTTCCTGTTCAAAAGGCCAGCGGGGTTGTAATTGACACCCCCGCTGCAAAAATGTCCTGGGGATAGGCACTGGAAAAGAGCCCGAAACAGGATTGATTGGCAACAGGCGGTTTCAAGAGGTAAGTTGAATTCACCATGCGTGTTTTGTTTCCCTTTGTGTTGGTTTCTAAGAAAGGCCCAGGAAATATGCTCCACGCCCATGCGAATGGGAGAAATGGAAATTGAAACGCCTTCGCGGTTTCACCTGGCAGCCGTTAGGATTGCCAGTGTCAATACGTCTGGAAGCAATACCTTCGGGAGAGGGCCTGGAGAAAAGGGAAGCCTCCTAAGCCACTGGTGGTATTGCGCCCTGGTAACAGGCACCACTGAAAACAATCAAGAGATTCCTGCCAAAAACAAAACAAAACCAGAGAGCCGGCCACATGATGTGGCAATCCACCTCCTGGCTGTCTTTGCACAGTAAAGTATCATTTGGGGAGACCCGGGCAGGCCAGCGACCCCTGCACACCTATTGACAAGAGCCAAGGCTTGAAAGTAAAAACACAGTGTCATGGTGTGTGATCCTTTTAATGTCATGTTGGAGTCTGTTGGCTAGTATCTTGTTGAGGATTTTTGCATCTAAGTTCATCGGTGATATTGCTCTCCAGTTTTCTTTTCTTGTAGTATCTTTGTCTGGTTTGGGGATCAGGTGGATGGCTTCGTACAATGAGTTTGGGAGTGTTCTTTCCTCTGCAGTGTTTTGGAAGCGTTTGCAGAACCATGTGTACTTTAGAGAGACACGGGTGCCCCAGCTGTCACTAGCCACCTATTGACAACAGCCAAGTCTTGAAAGTAAAAACACAATGTCCATCCCCAGATGAATGGAAAGTGAAGAGTTGGTACACATAGAGCATGGAATACTGCTCAGCCATGAAACAGAATAATATCCTGCCATTTCCAGCATCTTCGATAGATCCGGAGTTCCCTGTACTCAGCATGGGACGTCCAACAGAGAAAGAGAAAATTCCAACGATAGCACGTATAGGTGGCATCTCAAAGTCGATACCAGGAAAGTAGAAAGCACAAACAGAGTCACAGATTTAGAACGCAAGTACAGGGTTTCGAGAGGGCAAAGGCATGCGGAGGTGGGTTGAATGAGGAGGGTGGGATTAACACATGCATTCTAATATGTATTAAGCAGACGATCCACAACCACCTTCTACAAAGCACAGGGAGCGGTCGCCACCACCCTGGACTAAGCTACGTGGGAAGAGAATGCGAAAGAGAATGGATGTGTATATATATACATACACGGAGAACTGAATCAAGGTGCTGCACAGCGAAAGTCAACAGCATTGTAAATTCACTAGACATGGACAGAAATTAGAATCTCTATAAAAAGCAAAATGATCGAGATCCAGTATGTTCCTCTCAGGCCTCAGAGAGATGCGCGGGTGTCACTTCCCTGGAGCGTGAGCAGGCTTGGGCACCAAAGTTGGAGTGTGGTCACAGTGAGGCAGGTCGGCGCGGGAGTGGGTCACACCAGCGAATTAACCCCTTTGGACCTGTGGTGCCTGGTCCCTTCTGGTTGGCAGCAGTCTCTGTAGATGTAGGTGTGCCCTCCTGCAGCTAAGCCAAGCCCACTGCAGCCAGAGGATGGTGGTCCGACATGCACAACAGTGTTCAAACATCACCTGGTGTCCAGGTCTCCTGCTGGTGGAGTTCCCGCCATTCACCTCCTTGCTTAGAGTCACCCCACTTGCCTCCGACAACACACTCTTCAGGAGGGGTTTGCAGGGGGTGTGATGAATCGAGAGTGGGAAGGGTAAGTGGGAGAAGGAGTGAGACACAAGCCCTTAGGTGTCTGTCCGGACACGTTCCTCTCTAATTCATATTCCAAGAATACGCGTGTGCGCAAGGTCTGCGTTCCTGGGGAATCCGACCAGCTGTGGGAAAATGCTGCCGCCTTGTGGCCGCCTCCTGTAACTACAACGTTCCAAAGGGAGCTCAGCGGCCCTTCCTGTTCAAAAGGCCAGCGGGGTTGTAATTGACACCCCCGCTGCAAAAATGTCCTGGGGATAGGCACTGGAAAAGAGCCCGAAACAGGATTGATTGGCAACAGGCGGTTTCAAGAGGTAAGTTGAATTCACCATGCGTGTTTTGTTTCCCTTTGTGTTGGTTTCTAAGAAAGGCCCAGGAAATATGCTCCACGCCCATGCGAATGGGAGAAATGGAAATTGAAACGCCTTCGCGGTTTCACCTGGCAGCCGTTAGGATTGCCAGTGTCAATACGTCTGGAAGCAATACCTTCGGGAGAGGGCCTGGAGAAAAGGGAAGCCTCCTAAGCCACTGGTGGTATTGCGCCCTGGTAACAGGCACCACTGAAAACAATCAAGAGATTCCTGCCAAAAACAAAACAAAACCAGAGAGCCGGCCACATGATGTGGCAATCCACCTCCTGGCTGTCTTTGCACAGTAAAGTATCATTTGGGGAGACCCGGGCAGGCCAGCGACCCCTGCACACCTATTGACAAGAGCCAAGGCTTGAAAGTAAAAACACAGTGTCATGGTGTGTGATCCTTTTAATGTCATGTTGGAGTCTGTTGGCTAGTATCTTGTTGAGGATTTTTGCATCTAAGTTCATCGGTGATATTGCTCTCCAGTTTTCTTTTCTTGTAGTATCTTTGTCTGGTTTGGGGATCAGGTGGATGGCTTCGTACAATGAGTTTGGGAGTGTTCTTTCCTCTGCAGTGTTTTGGAAGCGTTTGCAGAACCATGTGTACTTTAGAGAGACACGGGTGCCCCAGCTGTCACTAGCCACCTATTGACAACAGCCAAGTCTTGAAAGTAAAAACACAATGTCCATCCCCAGATGAATGGAAAGTGAAGAGTTGGTACACATAGAGCATGGAATACTGCTCAGCCATGAAACAGAATAATATCCTGCCATTTCCAGCATCTTCGATAGATCCGGAGTTCCCTGTACTCAGCATGGGACGTCCAACAGAGAAAGAGAAAATTCCAACGATAGCACGTATAGGTGGCATCTCAAAGTCGATACCAGGAAAGTAGAAAGCACAAACAGAGTCACAGATTTAGAACGCAAGTACAGGGTTTCGAGAGGGCAAAGGCATGCGGAGGTGGGTTGAATGAGGAGGGTGGGATTAACACATGCATTCTAATATGTATTAAGCAGACGATCCACAACCACCTTCTACAAAGCACAGGGAGCGGTCGCCACCACCCTGGACTAAGCTACGTGGGAAGAGAATGCGAAAGAGAATGGATGTGTATATATATACATACACGGAGAACTGAATCAAGGTGCTGCACAGCGAAAGTCAACAGCATTGTAAATTCACTAGACATGGACAGAAATTAGAATCTCTATAAAAAGCAAAATGATCGAGATCCAGTATGTTCCTCTCAGGCCTCAGAGAGATGCGCGGGTGTCACTTCCCTGGAGCGTGAGCAGGCTTGGGCACCAAAGTTGGAGTGTGGTCACAGTGAGGCAGGTCGGCGCGGGAGTGGGTCACACCAGCGAATTAACCCCTTTGGACCTGTGGTGCCTGGTCCCTTCTGGTTGGCAGCAGTCTCTGTAGATGTAGGTGTGCCCTCCTGCAGCTAAGCCAAGCCCACTGCAGCCAGAGGATGGTGGTCCGACATGCACAACAGTGTTCAAACATCACCTGGTGTCCAGGTCTCCTGCTGGTGGAGTTCCCGCCATTCACCTCCTTGCTTAGAGTCACCCCACTTGCCTCCGACAACACACTCTTCAGGAGGGGTTTGCAGGGGGTGTGATGAATCGAGAGTGGGAAGGGTAAGTGGGAGAAGGAGTGAGACACAAGCCCTTAGGTGTCTGTCCGGACACGTTCCTCTCTAATTCATATTCCAAGAACACGCGTGTGCGCAAGTCTGCGTTCCTGGGGAATCCGACCAGCTGTGGGAAAATGCTGCCGCCTTGTGGCCGCCTCCTGTAACTACAACGTTCCAAAGGGAGCTCAGCGGCCCTTCCTGTTCAAAAGGCCAGCGGGGTTGTAATTGACACCCCCGCTGCAAAAATGTCCTGGGGATAGGCACTGGAAAAGAGCCCGAAACAGGATTGATTGGCAACAGGCGGTTTCAAGAGGTAAGTTGAATTCACCATGCGTGTTTTGTTTCCCTTTGTGTTGGTTTCTAAGAAAGGCCCAGGAAATATGCTCCACGCCCATGCGAATGGGAGAAATGGAAATTGAAACGCCTTCGCGGTTTCACCTGGCAGCCGTTAGGATTGCCAGTGTCAATACGTCTGGAAGCAATACCTTCGGGAGAGGGCCTGGAGAAAAGGGAAGCCTCCTAAGCCACTGGTGGTATTGCGCCCTGGTAACAGGCACCACTGAAAACAATCAAGAGATTCCTGCCAAAAACAAAACAAAACCAGAGAGCCGGCCACATGATGTGGCAATCCACCTCCTGGCTGTCTTTGCACAGTAAAGTATCATTTGGGGAGACCCGGGCAGGCCAGCGACCCCTGCACACCTATTGACAAGAGCCAAGGCTTGAAAGTAAAAACACAGTGTCATGGTGTGTGATCCTTTTAATGTCATGTTGGAGTCTGTTGGCTAGTATCTTGTTGAGGATTTTTGCATCTAAGTTCATCGGTGATATTGCTCTCCAGTTTTCTTTTCTTGTAGTATCTTTGTCTGGTTTGGGGATCAGGTGGATGGCTTCGTACAATGAGTTTGGGAGTGTTCTTTCCTCTGCAGTGTTTTGGAAGCGTTTGCAGAACCATGTGTACTTTAGAGAGACACGGGTGCCCCAGCTGTCACTAGCCACCTATTGACAACAGCCAAGTCTTGAAAGTAAAAACACAATGTCCATCCCCAGATGAATGGAAAGTGAAGAGTTGGTACACATAGAGCATGGAATACTGCTCAGCCATGAAACAGAATAATATCCTGCCATTTCCAGCATCTTCGATAGATCCGGAGTTCCCTGTACTCAGCATGGGACGTCCAACAGAGAAAGAGAAAATTCCAACGATAGCACGTATAGGTGGCATCTCAAAGTCGATACCAGGAAAGTAGAAAGCACAAACAGAGTCACAGATTTAGAACGCAAGTACAGGGTTTCGAGAGGGCAAAGGCATGCGGAGGTGGGTTGAATGAGGAGGGTGGGATTAACACATGCATTCTAATATGTATTAAGCAGACGATCCACAACCACCTTCTACAAAGCACAGGGAGCGGTCGCCACCACCCTGGACTAAGCTACGTGGGAAGAGAATGCGAAAGAGAATGGATGTGTATATATATACATACACGGAGAACTGAATCAAGGTGCTGCACAGCGAAAGTCAACAGCATTGTAAATTCACTAGACATGGACAGAAATTAGAATCTCTATAAAAAGCAAAATGATCGAGATCCAGTATGTTCCTCTCAGGCCTCAGAGAGATGCGCGGGTGTCACTTCCCTGGAGCATGAGCAGGCTTGGGCACCAAAGTTGGAGTGTGGTCACAGTGAGGCAGGTCGGCGCGGGAGTGGGTCACACCAGCGAATTAACCCCTTTGGACCTGTGGTGCCTGGTCCCTTCTGGTTGGCAGCAGTCTCTGTAGATGTAGGTGTGCCCTCCTGCAGCTAAGCCAAGCCCACTGCAGCCAGAGGATGGTGGTCCGACATGCACAACAGTGTTCAAACATCACCTGGTGTCCAGGTCTCCTGCTGGTGGAGTTCCCGCCATTCACCTCCTTGCTTAGAGTCACCCCACTTGCCTCCGACAACACACTCTTCAGGAGGGGTTTGCAGGGGGTGTGATGAATCGAGAGTGGGAAGGGTAAGTGGGAGAAGGAGTGAGACACAAGCCCTTAGGTGTCTGTCCGGACACGTTCCTCTCTAATTCATATTCCAAGAACACGCGTGTGCGCAAGTCTGCGTTCCTGGGGAATCCGACCAGCTATGGGAAAATGCTGCCGCCTTGTGGCCGCCTCCTGTAACTACAACGTTCCAAAGGGAGCTCAGCGGCCCTTCCTGTTCAAAAGGCCAGCGGGGTTGTAATTGACACCCCCGCTGCAAAAATGTCCTGGGGATAGGCACTGGAAAAGAGCCCGAAACAGGATTGATTGGCAACAGGCGGTTTCAAGAGGTAAGTTGAATTCACCATGCGTGTTTTGTTTCCCTTTGTGTTGGTTTCTAAGAAAGGCCCAGGAAATATGCTCCACGCCCATGCGAATGGGAGAAATGGAAATTGAAACGCCTTCGCGGTTTCACCTGGCAGCCGTTAGGATTGCCAGTGTCAATACGTCTGGAAGCAATACCTTCGGGAGAGGGCCTGGAGAAAAGGGAAGCCTCCTAAGCCACTGGTGGTATTGCGCCCTGGTAACAGGCACCACTGAAAACAATCAAGAGATTCCTGCCAAAAACAAAACAAAACCAGAGAGCCGGCCACATGATGTGGCAATCCACCTCCTGGCTGTCTTTGCACAGTAAAGTATCATTTGGGGAGACCCGGGCAGGCCAGCGACCCCTGCACACCTATTGACAAGAGCCAAGGCTTGAAAGTAAAAACACAGTGTCATGGTGTGTGATCCTTTTAATGTCATGTTGGAGTCTGTTGGCTAGTATCTTGTTGAGGATTTTTGCATCTAAGTTCATCGGTGATATTGCTCTCCAGTTTTCTTTTCTTGTAGTATCTTTGTCTGGTTTGGGGATCAGGTGGATGGCTTCGTACAATGAGTTTGGGAGTGTTCTTTCCTCTGCAGTGTTTTGGAAGCGTTTGCAGAACCATGTGTACTTTAGAGAGACACGGGTGCCCCAGCTGTCACTAGCCACCTATTGACAACAGCCAAGTCTTGAAAGTAAAAACACAATGTCCATCCCCAGATGAATGGAAAGTGAAGAGTTGGTACACATAGAGCATGGAATACTGCTCAGCCATGAAACAGAATAATATCCTGCCATTTCCAGCATCTTTGATAGATCCGGAGTTCCCTGTACTCAGCATGGGACGTCCAACAGAGAAAGAGAAAATTCCAACGATAGCACGTATAGGTGGCATCTCAAAGTCGATACCAGGAAAGTAGAAAGCACAAACAGAGTCACAGATTTAGAACGCAAGTACAGGGTTTCGAGAGGGCAAAGGCATGCGGAGGTGGGTTGAATGAGGAGGGTGGGATTAACACATGCATTCTAATATGTATTAAGCAGACGATCCACAACCACCTTCTACAAAGCACAGGGAGCGGTCGCCACCACCCTGGACTAAGCTACGTGGGAAGAGAATGCGAAAGAGAATGGATGTGTATATATATACATACACGGAGAACTGAATCAAGGTGCTGCACAGCGAAAGTCAACAGCATTGTAAATTCACTAGACATGGACAGAAATTAGAATCTCTATAAAAAGCAAAATGATCGAGATCCAGTATGTTCCTCTCAGGCCTCAGAGAGATGCGCGGGTGTCACTTCCCTGGAGCGTGAGCAGGCTTGGGCACCAAAGTTGGAGTGTGGTCACAGTGAGGCAGGTCGGCGCGGGAGTGGGTCGCACCAGCGAATTAACCCCTTTGGACCTGTGGTGCCTGGTCCCTTCTGGTTGGCAGCAGTCTCTGTAGACGTAGGTGTGCCCTCCTGAAGCTAAGCCAAGCCCACTGCAGCCAGAGGATGGTGGTCCGACATGCACAACAGTGTTCAATCATCACCTGGTGTCCAGGTCTCCTGCTGGTGGAGTTCCCGCCATTCACCTCCTTCCTTAGAGTCACCCCACTTGCCTCCGACAACACACTCTTCAGGAGGGGTTTGCAGGGGGTGTGATGAATCGAGAGTGGGGAGGGTAAGTGGGAGAAGGAGTGAGACACAAGCCCTTAGGTGTCTGTCCGGACACGTTCCTCTCTAATTCATATTCCAAGAACACGCATGTGCGCAAGTCTGCGTTCCTGGGGAATCCGACCAGCTGTGGGAAAATGCTGCCGCCTTGTGGCCGCCTCCTGTAACTACAACGTTCCAAAGGGAGCTCAGCGGCCCTTCCTGTTCAAAAGGCCAGCGGGGTTGTAATTGACACCCCCGCTGCAAAAATGTCCTGGGGATAGGCACTGGAAAAGAGCCCGAAACAGGATTGATTGGCAACAGGCGGTTTCAAGAGGTAAGTTGAATTCACCATGCGTGTTTTGTTTCCCTTTGTGTTGGTTTCTAAGAAAGGCCCAGGAAATATGCTCCACGCCCATGCGAATGGGAGAAATGGAAATTGAAACGCCTTCGCGGTTTCACCTGGCAGCCGTTAGGATTGCCAGTGTCAATACGTCTGGAAGCAATACCTTCGGGAGAGGGCCTGGAGAAAAGGGAAGCCTCCTAAGCCACTGGTGGTATTGCGCCCTGGTAACAGGCACCACTGAAAACAATCAAGAGATTCCTGCCAAAAACAAAACAAAACCAGAGAGCCGGCCACATGATGTGGCAATCCACCTCCTGGCTGTCTTTGCACAGTAAAGTATCATTTGGGGAGACCCGGGCAGGCCAGCGACCCCTGCACACCTATTGACAAGAGCCAAGGCTTGAAAGTAAAAACACAGTGTCATGGTGTGTGATCCTTTTAATGTCATGTTGGAGTCTGTTGGCTAGTATCTTGTTGAGGATTTTTGCATCTAAGTTCATCGGTGATATTGCTCTCCAGTTTTCTTTTCTTGTAGTATCTTTGTCTGGTTTGGGGATCAGGTGGATGGCTTCGTACAATGAGTTTGGGAGTGTTCTTTCCTCTGCAGTGTTTTGGAAGCGTTTGCAGAACCATGTGTACTTTAGAGAGACACGGGTGCCCCAGCTGTCACTAGCCACCTATTGACAACAGCCAAGTCTTGAAAGTAAAAACACAATGTCCATCCCCAGATGAATGGAAAGTGAAGAGTTGGTACACATAGAGCATGGAATACTGCTCAGCCATGAAACAGAATAATATCCTGCCATTTCCAGCATCTTCGATAGATCCGGAGTTCCCTGTACTCAGCATGGGACGTCCAACAGAGAAAGAGAAAATTCCAACGATAGCACGTATAGGTGGCATCTCAAAGTCGATACCAGGAAAGTAGAAAGCACAAACAGAGTCACAGATTTAGAACGCAAGTACAGGGTTTCGAGAGGGCAAAGGCATGCGGAGGTGGGTTGAATGAGGAGGGTGGGATTAACACATGCATTCTAATATGTATTAAGCAGACGATCCACAACCACCTTCTACAAAGCACAGGGAGCGGTCGCCACCACCCTGGACTAAGCTACGTGGGAAGAGAATGCGAAAGAGAATGGATGTGTATATATATACATACACGGAGAACTGAATCAAGGTGCTGCACAGCGAAAGTCAACAGCATTGTAAATTCACTAGACATGGACAGAAATTAGAATCTCTATAAAAAGCAAAATGATCGAGATCCAGTATGTTCCTCTCAGGCCTCAGAGAGATGTGCGGGTGTCACTTCCCTGGAGCGTGAGCAGGCTTGGGCACCAAAGTTGGAGTGTGGTCACAGTGAGGCAGGTCGGCGCGGGAGTGGGTCGCACCAGCGAATTAACCCCTTTGGACCTGTGGTGCCTGGTCCCTTCTGGTTGGCAGCAGTCTCTGTAGATGTAGGTGTGCCCTCCTGCAGCTAAGCCAAGCCCACTGCAGCCAGAGGATGGTGGTCCGACATGCACAACAGTGTTCAAACATCACCTGGTGTCCAGGTCTCCAGCTGGTGGGGTTCCCGCCATTCACCTCCTTCCTTAGAGTCACCCCACTTGCCTCCGACAACACACTCTTCAGGAGGGGTTTGCAGGGGGTGTGATGAATCGAGAGTGGGAAGGGTAAGTGGGAGAAGGAGTGAGACACAAGCCCTTAGGTGTCTGTCCGGACACGTTCCTCTCTAATTCATATTCCAAGAACACGCGTGTGCGCAAGGTCTGCGTTCCTGGGGAATCCGACCAGCTGTGGGAAAATGCTGCCGCCTTGTGGCCGCCTCCTGTAACTACAACGTTCCAAAGGGAGCTCAGCGGCCCTTCCTGTTCAAAAGGCCAGCGGGGTTGTAATTGACACCCCCGCTGCAAAAATGTCCTGGGGATAGGCACTGGAAAAGAGCCCGAAACAGGATTGATTGGCAACAGGCGGTTTCAAGAGGTAAGTTGAATTCACCATGCGTGTTTTGTTTCCCTTTGTGTTGGTTTCTAAGAAAGGCCCAGGAAATATGCTCCACGCCCATGCGAATGGGAGAAATGGAAATTGAAACGCCTTCGCGGTTTCACCTGGCAGCCGTTAGGATTGCCAGTGTCAATACGTCTGGAAGCAATACCTTCGGGAGAGGGCCTGGAGAAAAGGGAAGCCTCCTAAGCCACTGGTGGTATTGCGCCCTGGTAACAGGCACCACTGAAAACAATCAAGAGATTCCTGCCAAAAACAAAACAAAACCAGAGAGCCGGCCACATGATGTGGCAATCCACCTCCTGGCTGTCTTTGCACAGTAAAGTATCATTTGGGGAGACCCGGGCAGGCCAGCGACCCCTGCACACCTATTGACAAGAGCCAAGGCTTGAAAGTAAAAACACAGTGTCATGGTGTGTGATCCTTTTAATGTCATGTTGGAGTCTGTTGGCTAGTATCTTGTTGAGGATTTTTGCATCTAAGTTCATCGGTGATATTGCTCTCCAGTTTTCTTTTCTTGTAGTATCTTTGTCTGGTTTGGGGATCAGGTGGATGGCTTCGTACAATGAGTTTGGGAGTGTTCTTTCCTCTGCAGTGTTTTGGAAGCGTTTGCAGAACCATGTGTACTTTAGAGAGACACGGGTGCCCCAGCTGTCACTAGCCACCTATTGACAACAGCCAAGTCTTGAAAGTAAAAACACAATGTCCATCCCCAGATGAATGGAAAGTGAAGAGTTGGTACACATAGAGCATGGAATACTGCTCAGCCATGAAACAGAATAATATCCTGCCATTTCCAGCATCTTCGATAGATCCGGAGTTCCCTGTACTCAGCATGGGACGTCCAACAGAGAAAGAGAAAATTCCAACGATAGCACGTATAGGTGGCATCTCAAAGTCGATACCAGGAAAGTAGAAAGCACAAACAGAGTCACAGATTTAGAACGCAAGTACAGGGTTTCGAGAGGGCAAAGGCATGCGGAGGTGGGTTGAATGAGGAGGGTGGGATTAACACATGCATTCTAATATGTATTAAGCAGACGATCCACAACCACCTTCTACAAAGCACAGGGAGCGGTCGCCACCACCCTGGACTAAGCTACGTGGGAAGAGAATGCGAAAGAGAATGGATGTGTATATATATACATACACGGAGAACTGAATCAAGGTGCTGCACAGCGAAAGTCAACAGCATTGTAAATTCACTAGACATGGACAGAAATTAGAATCTCTATAAAAAGCAAAATGATCGAGATCCAGTATGTTCCTCTCAGGCCTCAGAGAGATGCGTGGGTGTCACTTCCCTGGAGCGTGAGCAGGCTTGGGCACCAAAGTTGGAGTGTGGTCACAGTGAGGCAGGTCGGCGCGGGAGTGGGTCGCACCAGCGAATTAACCCCTTTGGACCTGTGGTGCCTGGTCCCTTCTGGTTGGCAGCAGTCTCTGTAGATGTAGGTGTGCCCTCCTGCAGCTAAGCCAAGCCCACTGCAGCCAGAGGATGGTGGTCCGACATGCACAACAGTGTTCAAACATCACCTGGTGTCCAGGTCTCCAGCTGGTGGGGTTCCCGCCATTCACCTCCTTCCTTAGAGTCACCCCACTTGCCTCCGACAACACACTCTTCAGGAGGGGTTTGCAGGGGGTGTGATGAATCGAGAGTGGGAAGGGTAAGTGGGAGAAGGAGTGAGACACAAGCCCTTAGGTGTCTGTCCGGACACGTTCCTCTCTAATTCATATTCCAAGAACATGCGTGTGCGCAAGGTCTGCGTTCCTGGGGAATCCGACCAGCTGTGGGAAAATGCTGCCGCCTTGTGGCCGCCTCCTGTAACTACAACGTTCCAAAGGGAGCTCAGCGGCCCTTCCTGTTCAAAAGGCCAGCGGGGTTGTAATTGACACCCCCGCTGCAAAAATGTCCTGGGGATAGGCACTGGAAAAGAGCCCGAAACAGGATTGATTGGCAACAGGCGGTTTCAAGAGGTAAGTTGAATTCACCATGCGTGTTTTGTTTCCCTTTGTGTTGGTTTCTAAGAAAGGCCCAGGAAATATGCTCCACGCCCATGCGAATGGGAGAAATGGAAATTGAAACGCCTTCGCGGTTTCACCTGGCAGCCGTTAGGATTGCCAGTGTCAATACGTCTGGAAGCAATACCTTCGGGAGAGGGCCTGGAGAAAAGGGAAGCCTCCTAAGCCACTGGTGGTATTGCGCCCTGGTAACAGGCACCACTGAAAACAATCAAGAGATTCCTGCCAAAAACAAAACAAAACCAGAGAGCCGGCCACATGATGTGGCAATCCACCTCCTGGCTGTCTTTGCACAGTAAAGTATCATTTGGGGAGACCCGGGCAGGCCAGCGACCCCTGCACACCTATTGACAAGAGCCAAGGCTTGAAAGTAAAAACACAGTGTCATGGTGTGTGATCCTTTTAATGTCATGTTGGAGTCTGTTGGCTAGTATCTTGTTGAGGATTTTTGCATCTAAGTTCATCGGTGATATTGCTCTCCAGTTTTCTTTTCTTGTAGTATCTTTGTCTGGTTTGGGGATCAGGTGGATGGCTTCGTACAATGAGTTTGGGAGTGTTCTTTCCTCTGCAGTGTTTTGGAAGCGTTTGCAGAACCATGTGTACTTTAGAGAGACACGGGTGCCCCAGCTGTCACTAGCCACCTATTGACAACAGCCAAGTCTTGAAAGTAAAAACACAATGTCCATCCCCAGATGAATGGAAAGTGAAGAGTTGGTACACATAGAGCATGGAATACTGCTCAGCCATGAAACAGAATAATATCCTGCCATTTCCAGCATCTTCGATAGATCCGGAGTTCCCTGTACTCAGCATGGGACGTCCAACAGAGAAAGAGAAAATTCCAACGATAGCACGTATAGGTGGCATCTCAAAGTCGATACCAGGAAAGTAGAAAGCACAAACAGAGTCACAGATTTAGAACGCAAGTACAGGGTTTCGAGAGGGCAAAGGCATGCGGAGGTGGGTTGAATGAGGAGGGTGGGATTAACACATGCATTCTAATATGTATTAAGCAGACGATCCACAACCACCTTCTACAAAGCACAGGGAGCGGTCGCCACCACCCTGGACTAAGCTACGTGGGAAGAGAATGCGAAAGAGAATGGATGTGTATATATATACATACACGGAGAACTGAATCAAGGTGCTGCACAGCGAAAGTCAACAGCATTGTAAATTCACTAGACATGGACAGAAATTAGAATCTCTATAAAAAGCAAAATGATCGAGATCCAGTATGTTCCTCTCAGGCCTCAGAGAGATGTGCGGGTGTCACTTCCCTGGAGCGTGAGCAGGCTTGGGCACCAAAGTTGGAGTGTGGTCACAGTGAGGCAGGTCGGCGCGGGAGTGGGTCGCACCAGCGAATTAACCCCTTTGGACCTGTGGTGCCTGGTCCCTTCTGGTTGGCAGCAGTCTCTGTAGATGTAGGTGTGCCCTCCTGCAGCTAAGCCAAGCCCACTGCAGCCAGAGGATGGTGGTCCGACATGCACAACAGTGTTCAAACATCACCTGGTGTCCAGGTCTCCAGCTGGTGGGGTTCCCGCCATTCACCTCCTTCCTTAGAGTCACCCCACTTGCCTCCGACAACACACTCTTCAGGAGGGGTTTGCAGGGGGTGTGATGAATCGAGAGTGGGAAGGGTAAGTGGGAGAAGGAGTGAGACACAAGCCCTTAGGTGTCTGTCCGGACACGTTCCTCTCTAATTCATATTCCAAGAACACGCGTGTGCGCAAGGTCTGCGTTCCTGGGGAATCCGACCAGCTGTGGGAAAATGCTGCCGCCTTGTGGCCGCCTCCTGTAACTACAACGTTCCAAAGGGAGCTCAGCGGCCCTTCCTGTTCAAAAGGCCAGCGGGGTTGTAATTGACACCCCCGCTGCAAAAATGTCCTGGGGATAGGCACTGGAAAAGAGCCCGAAACAGGATTGATTGGCAACAGGCGGTTTCAAGAGGTAAGTTGAATTCACCATGCGTGTTTTGTTTCCCTTTGTGTTGGTTTCTAAGAAAGGCCCAGGAAATATGCTCCACGCCCATGCGAATGGGAGAAATGGAAATTGAAACGCCTTCGCGGTTTCACCTGGCAGCCGTTAGGATTGCCAGTGTCAATACGTCTGGAAGCAATACCTTCGGGAGAGGGCCTGGAGAAAAGGGAAGCCTCCTAAGCCACTGGTGGTATTGCGCCCTGGTAACAGGCACCAGTGAAAACAATCAAGAGATTCCTGCCAAAAACAAAACAAAACCAGAGAGCCGGCCACATGATGTGGCAATCCACCTCCTGGCTGTCTTTGCACAGTAAAGTATCATTTGGGGAGACCCGGGCAGGCCAGCGACCCCTGCACACCTATTGACAAGAGCCAAGGCTTGAAAGTAAAAACACAGTGTCATGGTGTGTGATCCTTTTAATGTCATGTTGGAGTCTGTTGGCTAGTATCTTGTTGAGGATTTTTGCATCTAAGTTCATCGGTGATATTGCTCTCCAGTTTTCTTTTCTTGTAGTATCTTTGTCTGGTTTGGGGATCAGGTGGATGGCTTCGTACAATGAGTTTGGGAGTGTTCTTTCCTCTGCAGTGTTTTGGAAGCGTTTGCAGAACCATGTGTACTTTAGAGAGACACGGGTGCCCCAGCTGTCACTAGCCACCTATTGACAACAGCCAAGTCTTGAAAGTAAAAACACAATGTCCATCCCCAGATGAATGGAAAGTGAAGAGTTGGTACACATAGAGCATGGAATACTGCTCAGCCATGAAACAGAATAATATCCTGCCATTTCCAGCATCTTCGATAGATCCGGAGTTCCCTGTACTCAGCATGGGACGTCCAACAGAGAAAGAGAAAATTCCAACGATAGCACGTATAGGTGGCATCTCAAAGTCGATACCAGGAAAGTAGAAAGCACAAACAGAGTCACAGATTTAGAACGCAAGTACAGGGTTTCGAGAGGGCAAAGGCATGCGGAGGTGGGTTGAATGAGGAGGGTGGGATTAACACATGCATTCTAATATGTATTAAGCAGACGATCCACAACCACCTTCTACAAAGCACAGGGAGCGGTCGCCACCACCCTGGACTAAGCTACGTGGGAAGAGAATGCGAAAGAGAATGGATGTGTATATATATACATACACGGAGAACTGAATCAAGGTGCTGCACAGCGAAAGTCAACAGCATTGTAAATTCACTAGACATGGACAGAAATTAGAATCTCTATAAAAAGCAAAATGATCGAGATCCAGTATGTTCCTCTCAGGCCTCAGAGAGATGCGCGGGTGTCACTTCCCTGGAGCGTGAGCAGGCTTGGGCACCAAAGTTGGAGTGTGGTCACAGTGAGGCAGGTCGTCGCGGGAGTGGGTCGCACCAGCGAATTAACCCCTTTGGACCTGTGGTGCCTGGTCCCTTCTGGTTGGCAGCAGTCTCTGTAGATGTAGGTGTGCCCTCCTGCAGCTAAGCCAAGCCCACTGCAGCCAGAGGATGGTGGTCCGACATGCACAACAGTGTTCAAACATCACCTGGTGTCCAGGTCTCCAGCTGGTGGGGTTCCCGCCATTCACCTCCTTCCTTAGAGTCACCCCACTTGCCTCCGACAACACACTCTTCAGGAGGGGTTTGCAGGGGGTGTGATGAATCGAGAGTGGGAAGGGTAAGTGGGAGAAGGAGTGAGACACAAGCCCTTAGGTGTCTGTCCGGACACGTTCCTCTCTAATTCATATTCCAAGAACACGCGTGTGCGCAAGGTCTGCGTTCCTGGGGAATCCGACCAGCTGTGGGAAAATGCTGCCGCCTTGTGGCCGCCTCCTGTAACTACAACGTTCCAAAGGGAGCTCAGCGGCCCTTCCTGTTCAAAAGGCCAGCGGGGTTGTAATTGACACCCCCGCTGCAAAAATGTCCTGGGGATAGGCACTGGAAAAGAGCCCGAAACAGGATTGATTGGCAACAGGCGGTTTCAAGAGGTAAGTTGAATTCACCATGCGTGTTTTGTTTCCCTTTGTGTTGGTTTCTAAGAAAGGCCCAGGAAATATGCTCCACGCCCATGCGAATGGGAGAAATGGAAATTGAAACGCCTTCGCGGTTTCACCTGGCAGCCGTTAGGATTGCCAGTGTCAATACGTCTGGAAGCAATACCTTCGGGAGAGGGCCTGGAGAAAAGGGAAGCCTCCTAAGCCACTGGTGGTATTGCGCCCTGGTAACAGGCACCACTGAAAACAATCAAGAGATTCCTGCCAAAAACAAAACAAAACCAGAGAGCCGGCCACATGATGTGGCAATCCACCTCCTGGCTGTCTTTGCACAGTAAAGTATCATTTGGGGAGACCCGGGCAGGCCAGCGACCCCTGCACACCTATTGACAAGAGCCAAGGCTTGAAAGTAAAAACACAGTGTCATGGTGTGTGATCCTTTTAATGTCATGTTGGAGTCTGTTGGCTAGTATCTTGTGGAGGATTTTTGCATCTAAGTTCATCGGTGATATTGCTCTCCAGTTTCCTTTTCTTGTAGTATCTTTGTCTGGTTTGGGGATCAGGTGGATGGCTTCGTACAATGAGTTTGGGAGTGTTCTTTCCTCTGCAGTGTTTTGGAAGCGTTTGCAGAACCATGTGTACTTTAGAGAGACACGGGTGCCCCAGCTGTCACTAGCCACCTATTGACAACAGCCAAGTCTTGAAAGTAAAAACACAATGTCCATCCCCAGATGAATGGAAAGTGAAGAGTTGGTACACATAGAGCATGGAATACTGCTCAGCCATGAAACAGAATAATATCCTGCCATTTCCAGCATCTTCGATAGATCCGGAGTTCCCTGTACTCAGCATGGGACGTCCAACAGAGAAAGAGAAAATTCCAATGATAGCACGTATAGGTGGCATCTCAAAGTCGATACCAGGAAAGTAGAAAGCACAAACAGAGTCACAGATTTAGAACGCAAGTACAGGGTTTCGAGAGGGCAAAGGCATGCGGAGGTGGGTTGAATGAGGAGGGTGGGATTAACACATGCATTCTAATATGTATTAAGCAGACGATCCACAACCACCTTCTACAAAGCACAGGGAGCGGTCGCCACCACCCTGGACTAAGCTACGTGGGAAGAGAATGCGAAAGAGAATGGATGTGTATATATATACATACACGGAGAACTGAATCAAGGTGCTGCACAGCGAAAGTCAACAGCATTGTAAATTCACTAGACATGGACAGAAATTAGAATCTCTATAAAAAGCAAAATGATCGAGATCCAGTATGTTCCTCTCAGGCCTCAGAGAGATGCGCGGGTGTCACTTCCCTGGAGCGTGAGCAGGCTTGGGCACCAAAGTTGGAGTGTGGTCACAGTGAGGCAGGTCGGCGCGGGAGTGGGTCGCACCAGCGAATTAACCCCTTTGGACCTGTGGTGCCTGGTCCCTTCTGGTTGGCAGCAGTCTCTGTAGATGTAGGTGTGCCCTCCTGCAGCTAAGCCAAGCCCACTGCAGCCAGAGGATGGTGGTCCGACATGCACAACAGTGTTCAAACATCACCTGGTGTCCAGGTCTCCAGCTGGTGGGGTTCCCACCATTCACCTCCTTCCTTAGAGTCACCCCACTTGCCTCCGACAACACACTCTTCAGGAGGGGTTTGCAGGGGGTGTGACGAATCGAGAGTCTGAAGGGTAAGTGGGAGAAGGAGTGAGACACAAGCCCTTAGGTGTCTGTCCGGACACGTTCCTCTCTAATTCATATTCCAAGAACACGCGTGTGCGCAAGGTCTGCGTTCCTGGGGAATCTGACCAGCTGTGGGAAAATGCTGCCGCCTTGTGGCCGCCTCCTGTAACTACAACGTTCGAAAGGGAGCTCAGCTTCCCTTCCTGTTCAAAAGGCCAGCGGGGTTGTAATTGACACCCCCGCTGCAAAAATGTCCTGGGGATAGGCACTGGAAAAGAGCCCGAAACAGGATTGATTGGCAACAGGCGGTTTCAAGAGGTAAGTTGAATTCACCATGCGTGTTTTGTTTCCCTTTGTGTTGGTTTCTAAGAAAGGCCCAGGAAATATGCTCCACGCCCATGCGAATGGGAGAAATGGAAATTGAAACGCCTTCGCGGTTTCACCTGGCAGCCGTTAGGATTGCCAGTGTCAATACGTCTGGAAGCAATACCTTCGGGAGAGGGCCTGGAGAAAAGGGAAGCCTCCTAAGCCACTGGTGGTATTGCGCCCTGGTAACAGGCACCACTGAAAACAATCAAGAGATTCCTGCCAAAAACAAAACAAAACCAGAGAGCCGGCCACATGATGTGGCAATCCACCTCCTGGCTGTCTTTGCACAGTAAAGTATCATTTGGGGAGACCCGGGCAGGCCAGCGACCCCTGCACACCTATTGACAAGAGCCAAGGCTTGAAAGTAAAAACACAGTGTCATGGTGTGTGATCCTTTTAATGTCATGTTGGAGTCTGTTGGCTAGTATCTTGTGGAGGATTTTTGCATCTAAGTTCATCGGTGATATTGCTCTCCAGTTTTCTTTTCTTGTAGTATCTTTGTCTGGTTTGGGGATCAGGTGGATGGCTTCGTACAATGAGTTTGGGAGTGTTCTTTCCTCTGCAGTGTTTTGGAAGCGTTTGCAGAACCATGTGTACTTTAGAGAGACACGGGTGCCCCAGCTGTCACTAGCCACCTATTGACAACAGCCAAGTCTTGAAAGTAAAAACACAATGTCCATCCCCAGATGAATGGAAAGTGAAGAGTTGGTACACATAGAGCATGGAATACTGCTCAGCCATGAAACAGAATAATATCCTGCCATTTCCAGCATCTTTGATAGATCCGGAGTTCCCTGTACTCAGCATGGGACGTCCAACAGAGAAAGAGAAAATTCCAACGATAGCACGTATAGGTGGCATCTCAAAGTCGATACCAGGAAAGTAGAAAGCACAAACAGAGTCACAGATTTAGAACGCAAGTACAGGGTTTCGAGAGGGCAAAGGCATGCGGAGGTGGGTTGAATGAGGAGGGTGGGATTAACACATGCATTCTAATATGTATTAAGCAGACGATCCACAACCACCTTCTACAAAGCACAGGGAGCGGTCGCCACCACCCTGGACTAAGCTACGTGGGAAGAGAATGCGAAAGAGAATGGATGTGTATATATATACATACACGGAGAACTGAATCAAGGTGCTGCACAGCGAAAGTCAACAGCATTGTAAATTCACTAGACATGGACAGAAATTAGAATCTCTATAAAAAGCAAAATGATCGAGATCCAGTATGTTCCTCTCAGGCCTCAGAGAGATGCGCGGGTGTCACTTCCCTGGAGCGTGAGCAGGCTTGGGCACCAAAGTTGGAGTGTGGTCACAGTGAGGCAGGTCGGCGCGGGAGTGGGTCGCACCAGCGAATTAACCCCTTTGGACCTGTGGTGCCTGGTCCCTTCTGGTTGGCAGCAGTCTCTGTAGATGTAGGTGTGCCCTCCTGCAGCTAAGCCAAGCCCACTGCAGCCAGAGGATGGTGGTCCGACATGCACAACAGTGTTCAAACATCACCTGGTGTCCAGGTCTCCTGCTGGTGGAGTTCCCGCCATTCACCTCCTTCCTTAGAGTCACCCCACTTGCCTCCGACAACACACTCTTCAGGAGGGGTTTGCAGGGGGTGTGATGAATCGAGAGTGGGAAGGGTAAGTGGGAGAAGGAGTGAGACACAAGCCCTTAGGTGTCTGTCCGGACACGTTCCTCTCTAATTCATATTCCAAGAACACGCATGTGCGCAAGTCTGCGTTCCTGGGGAATCCGACCAGCTGTGGGAAAATGCTGCCGCCTTGTGGCCGCCTCCTGTAACTACAACGTTCCAAAGTGAGCTCAGCGGCCCTTCCTGTTCAAAAGGCCAGCGGGGTTGTAATTGACACCCCCGCTGCAAAAATGTCCTGGGGATAGGCACTGGAAAAGAGCCCGAAACAGGATTGATTGGCAACAGGCGGTTTCAAGAGGTAAGTTGAATTCACCATGCGTGTTTTGTTTCCCTTTGTGTTGGTTTCTAAGAAAGGCCCAGGAAATATGCTCCACGCCCATGCGAATGGGAGAAATGGAAATTGAAACGCCTTCGCGGTTTCACCTGGCAGCCGTTAGGATTGCCAGTGTCAATACGTCTGGAAGCAATACCTTCGGGAGAGGGCCTGGAGAAAAGGGAAGCCTCCTAAGCCACTGGTGGTATTGCGCCCTGGTAACAGGCACCACTGAAAACAATCAAGAGATTCCTGCCAAAAACAAAACAAAACCAGAGAGCCGGCCACATGATGTGGCAATCCACCTCCTGGCTGTCTTTGCACAGTAAAGTATCATTTGGGGAGACCCGGGCAGGCCAGCGACCCCTGCACACCTATTGACAAGAGCCAAGGCTTGAAAGTAAAAACACAGTGTCATGGTGTGTGATCCTTTTAATGTCATGTTGGAGTCTGTTGGCTAGTATCTTGTTGAGGATTTTTGCATCTAAGTTCATCGGTGATATTGCTCTCCAGTTTTCTTTTCTTGTAGTATCTTTGCCTGGTTTGGGGATCAGGTGGATGGCTTCGTACAATGAGTTTGGGAGTGTTCTTTCCTCTGCAGTGTTTTGGAAGCGTTTGCAGAACCATGTGTACTTTAGAGAGACACGGGTGCCCCAGCTGTCACTAGCCACCTATTGACAACAGCCAAGTCTTGAAAGTAAAAACACAATGTCCATCCCCAGATGAATGGAAAGTGAAGAGTTGGTACACATAGAGCATGGAATACTGCTCAGCCATGAAACAGAATAATATCCTGCCATTTCCAGCATCTTCGATAGATCCGGAGTTCCCTGTACTCAGCATGGGACGTCCAACAGAGAAAGAGAAAATTCCAACGATAGCACGTATAGGTGGCATCTCAAAGTCGATACCAGGAAAGTAGAAAGCACAAACAGAGTCACAGATTTAGAACGCAAGTACAGGGTTTCGAGAGGGCAAAGGCATGCGGAGGTGGGTTGAATGAGGAGGGTGGGATTAACACATGCATTCTAATATGTATTAAGCAGACGATCCACAACCACCTTCTACAAAGCACAGGGAGCGGTCGCCACCACCCTGGACTAAGCTACGTGGGAAGAGAATGCGAAAGAGAATGGATGTGTATATATATACATACACGGAGAACTGAATCAAGGTGCTGCACAGCGAAAGTCAACAGCATTGTAAATTCACTAGACATGGACAGAAATTAGAATCTCTATAAAAAGCAAAATGATCGAGATCCAGTATGTTCCTCTCAGGCCTCAGAGAGATGCGTGGGTGTCACTTCCCTGGAGCGTGAGCAGGCTTGGGCACCAAAGTTGGAGTGTGGTCACAGTGAGGCAGGTCGGCGCGGGAGTGGGTCGCACCAGCGAATTAACCCCTTTGGACCTGTGGTGCCTGGTCCCTTCTGGTTGGCAGCAGTCTCTGTAGATGTAGGTGTGCCCTCCTGCAGCTAAGCCAAGCCCACTGCAGCCAGAGGATGGTGGTCCGACATGCACAACAGTGTTCAAACATCACCTGGTGTCCAGGTCTCCAGCTGGTGGGGTTCCCGCCATTCACCTCCTTCCTTAGAGTCACCCCACTTGCCTCCGACAACACACTCTTCAGGAGGGGTTTGTAGGGGGTGTGATGAATCGAGAGTGGAAAGGGTAAGTGGGAGAAGGAGTGAGACACAAGCCCTTAGGTGTCTGTCCGGACACGTTCCTCTCTAATTCATATTCCAAGAACACGCGTGTGCGCAAGGTCTGCGTTCCTGGGGAATCCGACCAGCTGTGGGAAAATGCTGCCGCCTTGTGGCCGCCTCCTGTAACTACAACGTTCCAAAGGGAGCTCAGCGGCCCTTCCTGTTCAAAAGGCCAGCGGGGTTGTAATTGACACCCCCGCTGCAAAAATGTCCTGGGGATAGGCACTGGAAAAGAGCCCGAAACAGGATTGATTGGCAACAGGCGGTTTCAAGAGGTAAGTTGAATTCACCATGCGTGTTTTGTTTCCCTTTGTGTTGGTTTCTAAGAAAGGCCCAGGAAATATGCTCCACGCCCATGCGAATGGGAGAAATGGAAATTGAAACGCCTTCGCGGTTTCACCTGGCAGCCGTTAGGATTGCCAGTGTCAATACGTCTGGAAGCAATACCTTCGGGAGAGGGCCTGGAGAAAAGGGAAGCCTCCTAAGCCACTGGTGGTATTGCGCCCTGGTAACAGGCACCACTGAAAACAATCAAGAGATTCCTGCCAAAAACAAAACAAAACCAGAGAGCCGGCCACATGATGTGGCAATCCACCTCCTGGCTGTCTTTGCACAGTAAAGTATCATTTGGGGAGACCCGGGCAGGCCAGCGACCCCTGCACACCTATTGACAAGAGCCAAGGCTTGAAAGTAAAAACACAGTGTCATGGTGTGTGATCCTTTTAATGTCATGTTGGAGTCTGTTGTCTAGTATCTTGTTGAGGATTTTTGCATCTAAGTTCATCGGTGATATTGCTCTCCAGTTTTCTTTTCTTGTAGTATCTTTGTCTGGTTTGGGGATCAGGTGGATGGCTTCGTACAATGAGTTTGGGAGTGTTCTTTCCTCTGCAGTGTTTTGGAAGCGTTTGCAGAACCATGTGTACTTTAGAGAGACACGGGTGCCCCAGCTGTCACTAGCCACCTATTGACAACAGCCAAGTCTTGAAAGTAAAAACACAATGTCCATCCCCAGATGAATGGAAAGTGAAGAGTTGGTACACATAGAGCATGGAATACTGCTCAGCCATGAAACAGAATAATATCCTGCCATTTCCAGCATCTTCGATAGATCCGGAGTTCCCTGTACTCAGCATGGGACGTCCAACAGAGAAAGAGAAAATTCCAATGATAGCACGTATAGGTGGCATCTCAAAGTCGATACCAGGAAAGTAGAAAGCACAAACAGAGTCACAGATTTAGAACGCAAGTACAGGGTTTCGAGAGGGCAAAGGCATGCGGAGGTGGGTTGAATGAGGAGGGTGGGATTAACACATGCATTCTAATATGTATTAAGCAGACGATCCACAACCACCTTCTACAAAGCACAGGGAGCGGTCGCCACCACCCTGGACTAAGCTACGTGGGAAGAGAATGCGAAAGAGAATGGATGTGTATATATATACATACACGGAGAACTGAATCAAGGTGCTGCACAGCGAAAGTCAACAGCATTGTAAATTCACTAGACATGGACAGAAATTAGAATCTCTATAAAAAGCAAAATGATCGAGATCCAGTATGTTCCTCTCAGGCCTCAGAGAGATGTGCGGGTGTCACTTCCCTGGAGCGTGAGCAGGCTTGGGCACCAAAGTTGGAGTGTGGTCACAGTGAGGCAGGTCGGCGCGGGAGTGGGTCGCACCAGCGAATTAACCCCTTTGGACCTGTGGTGCCTGGTCCCTTCTGGTTGGCAGCAGTCTCTGTAGATGTAGGTGTGCCCTCCTGCAGCTAAGCCAAGCCCACTGCAGCCAGAGGATGGTGGTCCGACATGCACAACAGTGTTCAAACATCACCTGGTGTCCAGGTCTCCAGCTGGTGGGGTTCCCGCCATTCACCTCCTTCCTTAGAGTCACCCCACTTGCCTCCGACAACACACTCTTCAGGAGGGGTTTGCAGGGGGTGTGATGAATCGAGAGTGGGAAGGGTAAGTGGGAGAAGGAGTGAGACACAAGCCCTTAGGTGTCTGTCCGGACACGTTCCTCTCTAATTCATATTCCAAGAACACGCGTGTGCGCAAGGTCTGCGTTCCTGGGGAATCCGACCAGCTGTGGGAAAATGCTGCCGCCTTGTGGCCGCCTCCTGTAACTACAACGTTCCAAAGGGAGCTCAGCGGCCCTTCCTGTTCAAAAGGCCAGCGGGGTTGTAATTGACACCCCCGCTGCAAAAATGTCCTGGGGATAGGCACTGGAAAAGAGCCCGAAACAGGATTGATTGGCAACAGGCGGTTTCAAGAGGTAAGTTGAATTCACCATGCGTGTTTTGTTTCCCTTTGTGTTGGTTTCTAAGAAAGGCCCAGGAAATATGCTCCACGCCCATGCGAATGGGAGAAATGGAAATTGAAACGCCTTCGCGGTTTCACCTGGCAGCCGTTAGGATTGCCAGTGTCAATACGTCTGGAAGCAATACCTTCGGGAGAGGGCCTGGAGAAAAGGGAAGCCTCCTAAGCCACTGGTGGTATTGCGCCCTGGTAACAGGCACCACTGAAAACAATCAAGAGATTCCTGCCAAAAACAAAACAAAACCAGATAGCCGGCCACATGATGTGGCAATCCACCTCCTGGCTGTCTTTGCACAGTAAAGTATCATTTGGGGAGACCCGGGCAGGCCAGCGACCCCTGCACACCTATTGACAAGAGCCAAGGCTTGAAAGTAAAAACACAGTGTCATGGTGTGTGATCCTTTTAATGTCATGTTGGAGTCTGTTGTCTAGTATCTTGTTGAGGATTTTTGCATCTAAGTTCATCGGTGATATTGCTCTCCAGTTTTCTTTTCTTGTAGTATCTTTGTCTGGTTTGGGGATCAGGTGGATGGCTTCGTACAATGAGTTTGGGAGTGTTCTTTCCTCTGCAGTGTTTTGGAAGCGTTTGCAGAACCATGTGTACTTTAGAGAGACACGGGTGCCCCAGCTGTCACTAGCCACCTATTGACAACAGCCAAGTCTTGAAAGTAAAAACACAATGTCCATCCCCAGATGAATGGAAAGTGAAGAGTTGGTACACATAGAGCATGGAATACTGCTCAGCCATGAAACAGAATAATATCCTGCCATTTCCAGCATCTTCGATAGATCCGGAGTTCCCTGTACTCAGCATAGGACGTCCAACAGAGAAAGAGAAAATTCCAACGATAGCACGTATAGGTGGCATCTCAAAGTCGATACCAGGAAAGTAGAAAGCACAAACAGAGTCACAGATTTAGAACGCAAGTACAGGGTTTCGAGAGGGCAAAGGCATGCGGAGGTGGGTTGAATGAGGAGGGTGGGATTAACACATGCATTCTAATATGTATTAAGCAGACGATCCACAACCACCTTCTACAAAGCACAGGGAGCGGTCGCCACCACCCTGGACTAAGCTACGTGGGAAGAGAATGCGAAAGAGAATGGATGTGTATATATATACATACACGGAGAACTGAATCAAGGTGCTGCACAGCGAAAGTCAACAGCATTGTAAATTCACTAGACATGGACAGAAATTAGAATCTCTATAAAAAGCAAAATGATCGAGATCCAGTATGTTCCTCTCAGGCCTCAGAGAGATGCGCGGGTGTCACTTCCCTGGAGCGTGAGCAGGCTTGGGCACCAAAGTTGGAGTGTGGTCACAGTGAGGCAGGTCGGCGCGGGAGTGGGTCGCACCAGCGAATTAACCCCTTTGGACCTGTGGTGCCTGGTCCCTTCTGGTTGGCAGCAGTCTCTGTAGATGTAGGTGTGCCCTCCTGCAGCTAAGCCAAGCCCACTGCAGCCAGAGGATGGTGGTCCGACATGCACAACAGTGTTCAAACATCACCTGGTGTCCAGGTCTCCAGCTGGTGGGGTTCCCGCCATTCACCTCCTTCCTTAGAGTCACCCCACTTGCCTCCGACAACACACTCTTCAGGAGGGGTTTGCAGGGGGTGTGATGAATCGAGAGTGGGAAGGGTAAGTGGGAGAAGGAGTGAGACACAAGCCCTTAGGTGTCTGTCCGGACACGTTCCTCTCTAATTCATATTCCAAGAACACGCGTGTGCGCAAGGTCTGCGTTCCTGGGGAATCCGACCAGCTGTGGGAAAATGCTGCCGCCTTGTGGCCGCCTCCTGTAACTACAACGTTCCAAAGGGAGCTCAGCGGCCCTTCCTGTTCAAAAGGCCAGCGGGGTTGTAATTGACACCCCCGCTGCAAAAATGTCCTGGGGATAGGCACTGGAAAAGAGCCTGAAACAGGATTGATTGGCAACAGGCGGTTTCAAGAGGTAAGTTGAATTCACCATGCGTGTTTTGTTTCCCTTTGTGTTGGTTTCTAAGAAAGGCCCAGGAAATATGCTCCACGCCCATGCGAATGGGAGAAATGGAAATTGAAACGCCTTCGCGGTTTCACCTGGCAGCCGTTAGGATTGCCAGTGTCAATACGTCTGGAAGCAATACCTTCGGGAGAGGGCCTGGAGAAAAGGGAAGCCTCCTAAGCCACTGGTGGTATTGCGCCCTGGTAACAGGCACCACTGAAAACAATCAAGAGATTCCTGCCAAAAACAAAACAAAACCAGAGAGCCGGCCACATGATGTGGCAATCCACCTCCTGGCTGTCTTTGCACAGTAAAGTATCATTTGGGGAGACCCGGGCAGGCCAGCGACCCCTGCACACCTATTGACAAGAGCCAAGGCTTGAAAGTAAAAACACAGTGTCATGGTGTGTGATCCTTTTAATGTCATGTTGGAGTCTGTTGGCTAGTATCTTGTTGAGGATTTTTGCATCTAAGTTCATCGGTGATATTGCTCTCCAGTTTTCTTTTCTTGTAGTATCTTTGCCTGGTTTGGGGATCAGGTGGATGGCTTCGTACAATGAGTTTGGGAGTGTTCTTTCCTCTGCAGTGTTTTGGAAGCGTTTGCAGAACCATGTGTACTTTAGAGAGACACGGGTGCCCCAGCTGTCACTAGCCACCTATTGACAACAGCCAAGTCTTGAAAGTAAAAACACAATGTCCATCCCCAGATGAATGGAAAGTGAAGAGTTGGTACACATAGAGCATGGAATACTGCTCAGCCATGAAACAGAATAATATCCTGCCATTTCCAGCATCTTCGATAGATCCAGAGTTCCCTGTACTCAGCATGGGACGTCCAACAGAGAAAGAGAAAATTCCAACGATAGCACGTATAGGTGGCATCTCAAAGTCGATACCAGGAAAGTAGAAAGCACAAACAGAGTCACAGATTTAGAACGCAAGTACAGGGTTTCGAGAGGGCAAAGGCATGCGGAGGTGGGTTGAATGAGGAGGGTGGGATTAACACATGCATTCTAATATGTATTAAGCAGACGATCCACAACCACCTTCTACAAAGCACAGGGAGCGGTCGCCACCACCCTGGACTAAGCTACGTGGGAAGAGAATGCGAAAGAGAATGGATGTGTATATATATACATACACGGAGAACTGAATCAAGGTGCTGCACAGCGAAAGTCAACAGCATTGTAAATTCACTAGACATGGACAGAAATTAGAATCTCTATAAAAAGCAAAATGATCGAGATCCAGTATGTTCCTCTCAGGCCTCAGAGAGATGTGCGGGTGTCACTTCCCTGGAGCGTGAGCAGGCTTGGGCACCAAAGTTGGAGTGTGGTCACAGTGAGGCAGGTCGGCGCGGGAGTGGGTCGCACCAGCGAATTAACCCCTTTGGACCTGTGGTGCCTGGTCCCTTCTGGTTGGCAGCAGTCTCTGTAGATGTAGGTGTGCCCTCCTGCAGCTAAGCCAAGCCCACTGCAGCCAGAGGATGGTGGTCCGACATGCACAACAGTGTTCAAACATCACCTGGTGTCCAGGTCTCCTGCTGGTGGAGTTCCCGCCATTCACCTCCTTCCTTAGAGTCACCCCACTTGCCTCCGACAACACACTCTTCAGGAGGGGTTTGCAGGGGGTGTGATGAATCGAGAGTGGGAAGGGTAAGTGGGAGAAGGAGTGAGACACAAGCCCTTAGGTGTCTGTCCGGACACGTTCCTCTCTAATTCATATTCCAAGAACACGCATGTGCGCAAGTCTGCGTTCCTGGGGAATCCGACCAGCTGTGGGAAAATGCTGCCGCCTTGTGGCCGCCTCCTGTAACTACAACGTTCCAAAGTGAGCTCAGCGGCCCTTCCTGTTCAAAAGGCCAGCGGGGTTGTAATTGACACCCCCGCTGCAAAAATGTCCTGGGGATAGGCACTGGAAAAGAGCCCGAAACAGGATTGATTGGCAACAGGCGGTTTCAAGAGGTAAGTTGAATTCACCATGCGTGTTTTGTTTCCCTTTGTGTTGGTTTCTAAGAAAGGCCCAGGAAATATGCTCCACGCCCATGCGAATGGGAGAAATGGAAATTGAAACGCCTTCGCGGTTTCACCTGGCAGCCGTTAGGATTGCCAGTGTCAATACGTCTGGAAGCAATACCTTCGGGAGAGGGCCTGGAGAAAAGGGAAGCCTCCTAAGCCACTGGTGGTATTGCGCCCTGGTAACAGGCACCAGTGAAAACAATCAAGAGATTCCTGCCAAAAACAAAACAAAACCAGAGAGCCGGCCACATGATGTGGCAATCCACCTCCTGGCTGTCTTTGCACAGTAAAGTATCATTTGGGGAGACCCGGGCAGGCCAGCGACCCCTGCACACCTATTGACAAGAGCCAAGGCTTGAAAGTAAAAACACAGTGTCATGGTGTGTGATCCTTTTAATGTCATGTTGGAGTCTGTTGGCTAGTATCTTGTGGAGGATTTTTGCATCTAAGTTCATCGGTGATATTGCTCTCCAGTTTTCTTTTCTTGTAGTATCTTTGTCTGGTTTGGGGATCAGGTGGATGGCTTCGTACAATGAGTTTGGGAGTGTTCTTTCCTCTGCAGTGTTTTGGAAGCGTTTGCAGAACCATGTGTACTTTAGAGAGACACGGGTGCCCCAGCTGTCACTAGCCACCTATTGACAACAGCCAAGTCTTGAAAGTAAAAACACAATGTCCATCCCCAGATGAATGGAAAGTGAAGAGTTGGTACACATAGAGCATGGAATACTGCTCAGCCATGAAACAGAATAATATCCTGCCATTTCCAGCATCTTCGATAGATCCGGAGTTCCCTGTACTCAGCATGGGACGTCCAACAGAGAAAGAGAAAATTCCAACGATAGCACGTATAGGTGGCATCTCAAAGTCGATACCAGGAAAGTAGAAAGCACAAACAGAGTCACAGATTTAGAACGCAAGTACAGGGTTTCGAGAGGGCAAAGGCATGCGGAGGTGGGTTGAATGAGGAGGGTGGGATTAACACATGCATTCTAATATGTATTAAGCAGACGATCCACAACCACCTTCTACAAAGCACAGGGAGCGGTCGCCACCACCCTGGACTAAGCTACGTGGGAAGAGAATGCGAAAGAGAATGGATGTGTATATATATACATACACGGAGAACTGAATCAAGGTGCTGCACAGCGAAAGTCAACAGCATTGTAAATTCACTAGACATGGACAGAAATTAGAATCTCTATAAAAAGCAAAATGATCGAGATCCAGTATGTTCCTCTCAGGCCTCAGAGAGATGCGTGGGTGTCACTTCCCTGGAGCGTGAGCAGGCTTGGGCACCAAAGTTGGAGTGTGGTCACAGTGAGGCAGGTCGGCGCGGGAGTGGGTCGCACCAGCGAATTAACCCCTTTGGACCTGTGGTGCCTGGTCCCTTCTGGTTGGCAGCAGTCTCTGTAGATGTAGGTGTGCCCTCCTGCAGCTAAGCCAAGCCCACTGCAGCCAGAGGATGGTGGTCCGACATGCACAACAGTGTTCAAACATCACCTGGTGTCCAGGTCTCCAGCTGGTGGGGTTCCCGCCATTCACCTCCTTCCTTAGAGTCACCCCACTTGCCTCCGACAACACACTCTTCAGGAGGGGTTTGTAGGGGGTGTGATGAATCGAGAGTGGAAAGGGTAAGTGGGAGAAGGAGTGAGACACAAGCCCTTAGGTGTCTGTCCGGACACGTTCCTCTCTAATTCATATTCCAAGAACACGCGTGTGCGCAAGGTCTGCGTTCCTGGGGAATCCGACCAGCTGTGGGAAAATGCTGCCGCCTTGTGGCCGCCTCCTGTAACTACAACGTTCCAAAGGGAGCTCAGCGGCCCTTCCTGTTCAAAAGGCCAGCGGGGTTGTAATTGACACCCCCGCTGCAAAAATGTCCTGGGGATAGGCACTGGAAAAGAGCCCGAAACAGGATTGATTGGCAACAGGCGGTTTCAAGAGGTAAGTTGAATTCACCATGCGTGTTTTGTTTCCCTTTGTGTTGGTTTCTAAGAAAGGCCCAGGAAATATGCTCCACGCCCATGCGAATGGGAGAAATGGAAATTGAAACGCCTTCGCGGTTTCACCTGGCAGCCGTTAGGATTGCCAGTGTCAATACGTCTGGAAGCAATACCTTCGGGAGAGGGCCTGGAGAAAAGGGAAGCCTCCTAAGCCACTGGTGGTATTGCGCCCTGGTAACAGGCACCACTGAAAACAATCAAGAGATTCCTGCCAAAAACAAAACAAAACCAGAGAGCCGGCCACATGATGTGGCAATCCACCTCCTGGCTGTCTTTGCACAGTAAAGTATCATTTGGGGAGACCCGGGCAGGCCAGCGACCCCTGCACACCTATTGACAAGAGCCAAGGCTTGAAAGTAAAAACACAGTGTCATGGTGTGTGATCCTTTTAATGTCATGTTGGAGTCTGTTGTCTAGTATCTTGTTGAGGATTTTTGCATCTAAGTTCATCGGTGATATTGCTCTCCAGTTTTCTTTTCTTGTAGTATCTTTGTCTGGTTTGGGGATCAGGTGGATGGCTTCGTACAATGAGTTTGGGAGTGTTCTTTCCTCTGCAGTGTTTTGGAAGCGTTTGCAGAACCATGTGTACTTTAGAGAGACACGGGTGCCCCAGCTGTCACTAGCCACCTATTGACAACAGCCAAGTCTTGAAAGTAAAAACACAATGTCCATCCCCAGATGAATGGAAAGTGAAGAGTTGGTACACATAGAGCATGGAATACTGCTCAGCCATGAAACAGAATAATATCCTGCCATTTCCAGCATCTTCGATAGATCCGGAGTTCCCTGTACTCAGCATGGGACGTCCAACAGAGAAAGAGAAAATTCCAATGATAGCACGTATAGGTGGCATCTCAAAGTCGATACCAGGAAAGTAGAAAGCACAAACAGAGTCACAGATTTAGAACGCAAGTACAGGGTTTCGAGAGGGCAAAGGCATGCGGAGGTGGGTTGAATGAGGAGGGTGGGATTAACACATGCATTCTAATATGTATTAAGCAGACGATCCACAACCACCTTCTACAAAGCACAGGGAGCGGTCGCCACCACCCTGGACTAAGCTACGTGGGAAGAGAATGCGAAAGAGAATGGATGTGTATATATATACATACACGGAGAACTGAATCAAGGTGCTGCACAGCGAAAGTCAACAGCATTGTAAATTCACTAGACATGGACAGAAATTAGAATCTCTATAAAAAGCAAAATGATCGAGATCCAGTATGTTCCTCTCAGGCCTCAGAGAGATGTGCGGGTGTCACTTCCCTGGAGCGTGAGCAGGCTTGGGCACCAAAGTTGGAGTGTGGTCACAGTGAGGCAGGTCGGCGCGGGAGTGGGTCGCACCAGCGAATTAACCCCTTTGGACCTGTGGTGCCTGGTCCCTTCTGGTTGGCAGCAGTCTCTGTAGATGTAGGTGTGCCCTCCTGCAGCTAAGCCAAGCCCACTGCAGCCAGAGGATGGTGGTCCGACATGCACAACAGTGTTCAAACATCACCTGGTGTCCAGGTCTCCAGCTGGTGGGGTTCCCGCCATTCACCTCCTTCCTTAGAGTCACCCCACTTGCCTCCGACAACACACTCTTCAGGAGGGGTTTGCAGGGGGTGTGATGAATCGAGAGTGGGAAGGGTAAGTGGGAGAAGGAGTGAGACACAAGCCCTTAGGTGTCTGTCCGGACACGTTCCTCTCTAATTCATATTCCAAGAACACGCGTGTGCGCAAGGTCTGCGTTCCTGGGGAATCCGACCAGCTGTGGGAAAATGCTGCCGCCTTGTGGCCGCCTCCTGTAACTACAACGTTCCAAAGGGAGCTCAGCGGCCCTTCCTGTTCAAAAGGCCAGCGGGGTTGTAATTGACACCCCCGCTGCAAAAATGTCCTGGGGATAGGCACTGGAAAAGAGCCCGAAACAGGATTGATTGGCAACAGGCGGTTTCAAGAGGTAAGTTGAATTCACCATGCGTGTTTTGTTTCCCTTTGTGTTGGTTTCTAAGAAAGGCCCAGGAAATATGCTCCACGCCCATGCGAATGGGAGAAATGGAAATTGAAACGCCTTCGCGGTTTCACCTGGCAGCCGTTAGGATTGCCAGTGTCAATACGTCTGGAAGCAATACCTTCGGGAGAGGGCCTGGAGAAAAGGGAAGCCTCCTAAGCCACTGGTGGTATTGCGCCCTGGTAACAGGCACCACTGAAAACAATCAAGAGATTCCTGCCAAAAACAAAACAAAACCAGAGAGCCGGCCACATGATGTGGCAATCCACCTCCTGGCTGTCTTTGCACAGTAAAGTATCATTTGGGGAGACCCGGGCAGGCCAGCGACCCCTGCACACCTATTGACAAGAGCCAAGGCTTGAAAGTAAAAACACAGTGTCATGGTGTGTGATCCTTTTAATGTCATGTTGGAGTCTGTTGTCTAGTATCTTGTTGAGGATTTTTGCATCTAAGTTCATCGGTGATATTGCTCTCCAGTTTTCTTTTCTTGTAGTATCTTTGTCTGGTTTGGGGATCAGGTGGATGGCTTCGTACAATGAGTTTGGGAGTGTTCTTTCCTCTGCAGTGTTTTGGAAGCGTTTGCAGAACCATGTGTACTTTAGAGAGACACGGGTGCCCCAGCTGTCACTAGCCACCTATTGACAACAGCCAAGTCTTGAAAGTAAAAACACAATGTCCATCCCCAGATGAATGGAAAGTGAAGAGTTGGTACACATAGAGCATGGAATACTGCTCAGCCATGAAACAGAATAATATCCTGCCATTTCCAGCATCTTCGATAGATCCGGAGTTCCCTGTACTCAGCATAGGACGTCCAACAGAGAAAGAGAAAATTCCAACGATAGCACGTATAGGTGGCATCTCAAAGTCGATACCAGGAAAGTAGAAAGCACAAACAGAGTCACAGATTTAGAACGCAAGTACAGGGTTTCGAGAGGGCAAAGGCATGCGGAGGTGGGTTGAATGAGGAGGGTGGGATTAACACATGCATTCTAATATGTATTAAGCAGACGATCCACAACCACCTTCTACAAAGCACAGGGAGCGGTCGCCACCACCCTGGACTAAGCTACGTGGGAAGAGAATGCGAAAGAGAATGGATGTGTATATATATACATACACGGAGAACTGAATCAAGGTGCTGCACAGCGAAAGTCAACAGCATTGTAAATTCACTAGACATGGACAGAAATTAGAATCTCTATAAAAAGCAAAATGATCGAGATCCAGTATGTTCCTCTCAGGCCTCAGAGAGATGCGTGGGTGTCACTTCCCTGGAGCGTGAGCAGGCTTGGGCACCAAAGTTGGAGTGTGGTCACAGTGAGGCAGGTCGGCGCGGGAGTGGGTCGCACCAGCGAATTAACCCCTTTGGACCTGTGGTGCCTGGTCCCTTCTGGTTGGCAGCAGTCTCTGTAGATGTAGGTGTGCCCTCCTGCAGCTAAGCCAAGCCCACTGCAGCCAGAGGATGGTGGTCCGACATGCACAACAGTGTTCAAACATCACCTGGTGTCCAGGTCTCCAGCTGGTGGGGTTCCCGCCATTCACCTCCTTCCTTAGAGTCACCCCACTTGCCTCCGACAACACACTCTTCAGGAGGGGTTTGCAGGGGGTGTGATGAATCGAGAGTGGGAAGGGTAAGTGGGAGAAGGAGTGAGACACAAGCCCTTAGGTGTCTGTCCGGACACGTTCCTCTCTAATTCATATTCCAAGAACACGCGTGTGCGCAAGGTCTGCGTTCCTGGGGAATCCGACCAGCTGTGGGAAAATGCTGCCGCCTTGTGGCCGCCTCCTGTAACTACAACGTTCCAAAGGGAGCTCAGCGGCCCTTCCTGTTCAAAAGGCCAGCGGGGTTGTAATTGACACCCCCGCTGCAAAAATGTCCTGGGGATAGGCACTGGAAAAGAGCCCGAAACAGGATTGATTGGCAACAGGCGGTTTCAAGAGGTAAGTTGAATTCACCATGCGTGTTTTGTTTCCCTTTGTGTTGGTTTCTAAGAAAGGCCCAGGAAATATGCTCCACGCCCATGCGAATGGGAGAAATGGAAATTGAAACGCCTTCGCGGTTTCACCTGGCAGCCGTTAGGATTGCCAGTGTCAATACGTCTGGAAGCAATACCTTCGGGAGAGGGCCTGGAGAAAAGGGAAGCCTCCTAAGCCACTGGTGGTATTGCGCCCTGGTAACAGGCACCACTGAAAACAATCAAGAGATTCCTGCCAAAAACAAAACAAAACCAGAGAGCCGGCCACATGATGTGGCAATCCACCTCCTGGCTGTCTTTGCACAGTAAAGTATCATTTGGGGAGACCCGGGCAGGCCAGCGACCCCTGCACACCTATTGACAAGAGCCAAGGCTTGAAAGTAAAAACACAGTGTCATGGTGTGTGATCCTTTTAATGTCATGTTGGAGTCTGTTGGCTAGTATCTTGTTGAGGATTTTTGCATCTAAGTTCATCGGTGATATTGCTCTCCAGTTTTCTTTTCTTGTAGTATCTTTGCCTGGTTTGGGGATCAGGTGGATGGCTTCGTACAATGAGTTTGGGAGTGTTCTTTCCTCTGCAGTGTTTTGGAAGCGTTTGCAGAACCATGTGTACTTTAGAGAGACACGGGTGCCCCAGCTGTCACTAGCCACCTATTGACAACAGCCAAGTCTTGAAAGTAAAAACACAATGTCCATCCCCAGATGAATGGAAAGTGAAGAGTTGGTACACATAGAGCATGGAATACTGCTCAGCCATGAAACAGAATAATATCCTGCCATTTCCAGCATCTTCGATAGATCCAGAGTTCCCTGTACTCAGCATGGGACGTCCAACAGAGAAAGAGAAAATTCCAACGATAGCACGTATAGGTGGCATCTCAAAGTCGATACCAGGAAAGTAGAAAGCACAAACAGAGTCACAGATTTAGAACGCAAGTACAGGGTTTCGAGAGGGCAAAGGCATGCGGAGGTGGGTTGAATGAGGAGGGTGGGATTAACACATGCATTCTAATATGTATTAAGCAGACGATCCACAACCACCTTCTACAAAGCACAGGGAGCGGTCGCCACCACCCTGGACTAAGCTACGTGGGAAGAGAATGCGAAAGAGAATGGATGTGTATATATATACATACACGGAGAACTGAATCAAGGTGCTGCACAGCGAAAGTCAACAGCATTGTAAATTCACTAGACATGGACAGAAATTAGAATCTCTATAAAAAGCAAAATGATCGAGATCCAGTATGTTCCTCTCAGGCCTCAGAGAGATGTGCGGGTGTCACTTCCCTGGAGCGTGAGCAGGCTTGGGCACCAAAGTTGGAGTGTGGTCACAGTGAGGCAGGTCGGCGCGGGAGTGGGTCGCACCAGCGAATTAACCCCTTTGGACCTGTGGTGCCTGGTCCCTTCTGGTTGGCAGCAGTCTCTGTAGATGTAGGTGTGCCCTCCTGCAGCTAAGCCAAGCCCACTGCAGCCAGAGGATGGTGGTCCGACATGCACAACAGTGTTCAAACATCACCTGGTGTCCAGGTCTCCAGCTGGTGGGGTTCCCGCCATTCACCTCCTTCCTTAGAGTCACCCCACTTGCCTCCGACAACACACTCTTCAGGAGGGGTTTGCAGGGGGTGTGATGAATCGAGAGTGGGAAGGGTAAGTGGGAGAAGGAGTGAGACACAAGCCCTTAGGTGTCTGTCCGGACACGTTCCTCTCTAATTCATATTCCAAGAACACGCGTGTGCGCAAGGTCTGCGTTCCTGGGGAATCCGACCAGCTGTGGGAAAATGCTGCCGCCTTGTGGCCGCCTCCTGTAACTACAACGTTCCAAAGGGAGCTCAGCGGCCCTTCCTGTTCAAAAGGCCAGCGGGGTTGTAATTGACACCCCCGCTGCAAAAATGTCCTGGGGATAGGCACTGGAAAAGAGCCCGAAACAGGATTGATTGGCAACAGGCGGTTTCAAGAGGTAAGTTGAATTCACCATGCGTGTTTTGTTTCCCTTTGTGTTGGTTTCTAAGAAAGGCCCAGGAAATATGCTCCACGCCCATGCGAATGGGAGAAATGGAAATTGAAACGCCTTCGCGGTTTCACCTGGCAGCCGTTAGGATTGCCAGTGTCAATACGTCTGGAAGCAATACCTTCGGGAGAGGGCCTGGAGAAAAGGGAAGCCTCCTAAGCCACTGGTGGTATTGCGCCCTGGTAACAGGCACCACTGAAAACAATCAAGAGATTCCTGCCAAAAACAAAACAAAACCAGAGAGCCGGCCACATGATGTGGCAATCCACCTCCTGGCTGTCTTTGCACAGTAAAGTATCATTTGGGGAGACCCGGGCAGGCCAGCGACCCCTGCACACCTATTGACAAGAGCCAAGGCTTGAAAGTAAAAACACAGTGTCATGGTGTGTGATCCTTTTAATGTCATGTTGGAGTCTGTTGTCTAGTATCTTGTTGAGAATTTTTGCATCTAAGTTCATCGGTGATATTGCTCTCCAGTTTTCTTTTCTTGTAGTATCTTTGTCTGGTTTGGGGATCAGGTGGATGTCTTCGTACAATGAGTTTGGGAGTGTTCTTTCCTCTGCAGTGTTTTGGAAGCGTTTGCAGAACCATTTGTACTTTAGAGAGACACGGGTGCCCCAGCTGTCACTAGCCACCTATTGACAACAGCCAAGTCTTGAAAGTAAAAACACAATGTCCATCCCCAGATGAATGGAAAGTGAAGAGTTGGTACACATAGAGCATGGAATACTGCTCAGCCATGAAACAGAATAATATCCTGCCATTTCCAGCATCTTCGATAGATCCGGAGTTCCCTGTACTCAGCATGGGACGTCCAACAGAGAAAGAGAAAATTCCAACGATAGCACGTATAGGTGGCATCTCAAAGTCGATACCAGGAAAGTAGAAAGCACAAACAGAGTCACAGATTTAGAACGCAAGTACAGGGTTTCGAGAGGGCAAAGGCATGCGGAGGTGGGTTGAATGAGGAGGGTGGGATTAACACATGCATTCTAATATGTATAAAGCAGACGATCCACAACCACCTTCTACAAAGCACAGGGAGCGGTCGCCACCACCCTGGACTAAGCTACGTGGGAAGAGAATGCGAAAGAGAATGGATGTGTATATATATACATACACGGAGAACTGAATCAAGGTGCTGCACAGCGAAAGTCAACAGCATTGTAAATTCACTAGACATGGACAGAAATTAGAATCTCTATAAAAAGCAAAATGATTGAGATCCAGTATGTTCCTCTCAGGCCTCAGAGAGATGCGCGGGTGTCACTTCCCTGGAGCGTGAGCAGGCTTGGGCACCAAAGTTGGAGTGTGGTCACAGTGAGGCAGGTCGGCGCGGGAGTGGGTCGCACCAGCGAATTAACCCCTTTGGACCTGTGGTGCCTGGTCCCTTCTGGTTGGCAGCAGTCTCTGTAGATGTAGGTGTGCCCTCCTGCAGCTAAGCCAAGCCCACTGCAGCCAGAGGATGGTGGTCCGACATGCACAACAGTGTTCAAACATCACCTGGTGTCCAGGTCTCCAGCTGGTGGGGTTCCCGCCATTCACCTCCTTCCTTAGAGTCACCCCACTTGCCTCCGACAACACACTCTTCAGGAGGGGTTTGCAGGGGGTGTGATGAATCGAGAGTGGGAAGGGTAAGTGGGAGAAGGAGTGAGACACAAGCCCTTAGGTGTCTGTCCGGACACGTTCCTCTCTAATTCATATTCCAAGAACACGCGTGTGCGCAAGGTCTGCGTTCCTGGGGAATCCGACCAGCTGTGGGAAAATGCTGCCGCCTTGTGGCCGCCTCCTGTAACTACAACGTTCCAAAGGGAGCTCAGCGGCCCTTCCTGTTCAAAAGGCCAGCGGGGTTGTAATTGACACCCCCGCTGCAAAAATGTCCTGGGGATAGGCACTGGAAAAGAGCCCGAAACAGGATTGATTGGCAACAGGCGGTTTCAAGAGGTAAGTTGAATTCACCATGCGTGTTTTGTTTCCCTTTGTGTTGGTTTCTAAGAAAGGCCCAGGAAATATGCTCCACGCCCATGCGAATGGGAGAAATGGAAATTGAAACGCCTTCGCGGTTTCACCTGGCAGCCGTTAGGATTGCCAGTGTCAATACGTCTGGAAGCAATACCTTCGGGAGAGGGCCTGGAGAAAAGGGAAGCCTCCTAAGCCACTGGTGGTATTGCGCCCTGGTAACAGGCACCACTGAAAACAATCAAGAGATTCCTGCCAAAAACAAAACAAAACCAGAGAGCCGGCCACATGATGTGGCAATCCACCTCCTGGCTGTCTTTGCACAGTAAAGTATCATTTGGGGAGACCCGGGCAGGCCAGCGACCCCTGCACACCTATTGACAAGAGCCAAGGCTTGAAAGTAAAAACACAGTGTCATGGTGTGTGATCCTTTTAATGTCATGTTGGAGTCTGTTGTCTAGTATCTTGTTGAGGATTTTTGCATCTAAGTTCATCGGTGATATTGCTCTCCAGTTTTCTTTTCTTGTAGTATCTTTGTCTGGTTTGGGGATCAGGTGGATGGCTTCGTACAATGAGTTTGGGAGTGTTCTTTCCTCTGCAGTGTTTTGGAAGCGTTTGCAGAACCATGTGTACTTTAGAGAGACACGGGTGCCCCAGCTGTCACTAGCCACCTATTGACAACAGCCAAGTCTTGAAAGTAAAAACACAATGTCCATCCCCAGATGAATGGAAAGTGAAGAGTTGGTACACATAGAGCATGGAATACTGCTCAGCCATGAAACAGAATAATATCCTGCCATTTCCAGCATCTTCGATAGATCCGGAGTTCCCTGTACTCAGCATGGGACGTCCAACAGAGAAAGAGAAAATTCCAACGATAGCACGTGTAGGTGGCATCTCAAAGTCGATACCAGGAAAGTAGAAAGCACAAACAGAGTCACAGATTTAGAACGCAAGTACAGGGTTTCGAGAGGGCAAAGGCATGCGGAGGTGGGTTGAATGAGGAGGGTGGGATTAACACATGCATTCTAATATGTATTAAGCAGACGATCCACAACCACCTTCTACAAAGCACAGGGAGCGGTCGCCACCACCCTGGACTAAGCTACGTGGGAAGAGAATGCGAAAGAGAATGGATGTGTATATATATACATACACGGAGAACTGAATCAAGGTGCTGCACAGCGAAAGTCAACAGCATTGTAAATTCACTAGACATGGACAGAAATTAGAATCTCTATAAAAAGCAAAATGATCGAGATCCAGTATGTTCCTCTCAGGCCTCAGAGAGATGTGCGGGTGTCACTTCCCTGGAGCGTGAGCAGGCTTGGGCACCAAAGTTGGAGTGTGGTCACAGTGAGGCAGGTCGGCGCGGGAGTGGGTCGCACCAGCGAATTAACCCCTTTGGACCTGTGGTGCCTGGTCCCTTCTGGTTGGCAGCAGTCTCTGTAGATGTAGGTGTGCCCTCCTGCAGCTAAGCCAAGCCCACTGCAGCCAGAGGATGGTGGTCCGACATGCACAACAGTGTTCAAACATCACCTGGTGTCCAGGTCTCCAGCTGGTGGGGTTCCCGCCATTCACCTCCTTCCTTAGAGTCACCCCACTTGCCTCCGACAACACACTCTTCAGGAGGGGTTTGCAGGGGGTGTGATGAATCGAGAGTGGGAAGGGTAAGTGGGAGAAGGAGTGAGACACAAGCCCTTAGGTGTCTGTCCGGACACGTTCCTCTCTAATTCATATTCCAAGAACACGCGTGTGCGCAAGGTCTGCGTTCCTGGGGAATCCGACCAGCTGTGGGAAAATGCTGCCGCCTTGTGGCCGCCTCCTGTAACTACAACGTTCCAAAGGGAGCTCAGCGGCCCTTCCTGTTCAAAAGGCCAGCGGGGTTGTAATTGACACCCCCGCTGCAAAAATGTCCTGGGGATAGGCACTGGAAAAGAGCCCGAAACAGGATTGATTGGCAACAGGCGGTTTCAAGAGGTAAGTTGAATTCACCATGCGTGTTTTGTTTCCCTTTGTGTTGGTTTCTAAGAAAGGCCCAGGAAATATGCTCCACGCCCATGCGAATGGGAGAAATGGAAATTGAAACGCCTTCGCGGTTTCACCTGGCAGCCGTTAGGATTGCCAGTGTCAATACGTCTGGAAGCAATACCTTCGGGAGAGGGCCTGGAGAAAAGGGAAGCCTCCTAAGCCACTGGTGGTATTGCGCCCTGGTAACAGGCACCACTGAAAACAATCAAGAGATTCCTGCCAAAAACAAAACAAAACCAGAGAGCCGGCCACATGATGTGGCAATCCACCTCCTGGCTGTCTTTGCACAGTAAAGTATCATTTGGGGAGACCCGGGCAGGCCAGCGACCCCTGCACACCTATTGACAAGAGCCAAGGCTTGAAAGTAAAAACACAGTGTCATGGTGTGTGATCCTTTTAATGTCATGTTGGAGTCTGTTGGCTAGTATCTTGTTGAGGATTTTTGCATCTAAGTTCATCGGTGATATTGCTCTCCAGTTTTCTTTTCTTGTAGTATCTTTGTCTGGTTTGGGGATCAGGTGGATGGCTTCGTACAATGAGTTTGGGAGTGTTCTTTCCTCTGCAGTGTTTTGGAAGCGTTTGCAGAACCATGTGTACTTTAGAGAGACACGGGTGCCCCAGCTGTCACTAGCCACCTATTGACAACAGCCAAGTCTTGAAAGTAAAAACACAACGTCCATCCCCAGATGAATGGAAAGTGAAGAGTTGGTACACATAGAGCATGGAATACTGCTCAGCCATGAAACAGAATAATATCCTGCCATTTCCAGCATCTTCGATAGATCCGGAGTTCCCTGTACTCAGCATGGGACGTCCAACAGAGAAAGAGAAAATTCCAACGATAGCACGTATAGGTGGCATCTCAAAGTCGATACCAGGAAAGTAGAAAGCACAAACAGAGTCACAGATTTAGAACGCAAGTACAGGGTTTCGAGAGGGCAAAGGCATGCGGAGGTGGGTTGAATGAGGAGGGTGGGATTAACACATGCATTCTAATATGTATAAAGCAGACGATCCACAACCACCTTCTACAAAGCACAGGGAGCGGTCGCCACCACCCTGGACTAAGCTACGTGGGAAGAGAATGCGAAAGAGAATGGATGTGTATATATATACATACACGGAGAACTGAATCAAGGTGCTGCACAGCGAAAGTCAACAGCATTGTAAATTCACTAGACATGGACAGAAATTAGAATCTCTATAAAAAGCAAAATGATCGAGATCCAGTATGTTCCTCTCAGGCCTGAGAGAGATGCGCGGGTGTCACTTCCCTGGAGCGTGAGCAGGCTTGGGCACCAAAGTTGGAGTGTGGTCACAGTGAGGCAGGTCGGCGCGGGAGTGGGTCGCACCAGCGAATTAACCCCTTTGGACCTGTGGTGCCTGGTCCCTTCTGGTTGGCAGCAGTCTCTGTAGATGCAGGTGTGCCCTCCTGCAGCTAAGCCAAGCCCACTGCAGCCAGAGGATGGTGGTCCGACATGCACAACAGTGTTCAAACATCACCTGGTGTCCAGGTCTCCAGCTGGTGGGGTTCCCGCCATTCACCTCCTTCCTTAGAGTCACCCCACTTGCCTCCGACAACACACTCTTCAGGAGGGGTTTGCAGGGGGTGTGATGAATCGAGAGTGGGAAGGGTAAGTGGGAGAAGGAGTGAGACACAAGCCCTTAGGTGTCTGTCCGGACACGTTCCTCTCTAATTCATATTCCAAGAACACGCGTGTGCGCAAGGTCTGCGTTCCTGGGGAATCCGACCAGCTGTGGGAAAATGCTGCCGCCTTGTGGCCGCCTCCTGTAACTACAACGTTCCAAAGGGAGCTCAGCGGCCCTTCCTGTTCAAAAGGCCAGCGGGGTTGTAATTGACACCCCCGCTGCAAAAATGTCCTGGGGATAGGCACTGGAAAAGAGCCCGAAACAGGATTGATTGGCAACAGGCGGTTTCAAGAGGTAAGTTGAATTCACCATGCGTGTTTTGTTTCCCTTTGTGTTGGTTTCTAAGAAAGGCCCAGGAAATATGCTCCACGCCCATGCGAATGGGAGAAATGGAAATTGAAACGCCTTCGCGGTTTCACCTGGCAGCCGTTAGGATTGCCAGTGTCAATACGTCTGGAAGCAATACCTTCGGGAGAGGGCCTGGAGAAAAGGGAAGCCTCCTAAGCCACTGGTGGTATTGCGCCCTGGTAACAGGCACCACTGAAAACAATCAAGAGATTCCTGCCAAAAACAAAACAAAACCAGAGAGCCGGCCACATGATGTGGCAATCCACCTCCTGGCTGTCTTTGCACAGTAAAGTATCATTTGGGGAGACCCGGGCAGGCCAGCGACCCCTGCACACCTATTGACAAGAGCCAAGGCTTGAAAGTAAAAACACAGTGTCATGGTGTGTGATCCTTTTAATGTCATGTTGGAGTCTGTTGTCTAGTATCTTGTTGAGGATTTTTGCATCTAAGTTCATCGGTGATATTGCTCTCCAGTTTTCTTTTCTTGTAGTATCTTTGCCTGGTTTGGGGATCAGGTGGATGGCTTCGTACAATGAGTTTGGGAGTGTTCTTTCCTCTGCAGTGTTTTGGAAGCGTTTGCAGAACCATGTGTACTTTAGAGAGACACGGGTGCCCCAGCTGTCACTAGCCACCTATTGACAACAGCCAAGTCTTGAAAGTAAAAACACAATGTCCATCCCCAGATGAATGGAAAGTGAAGAGTTGGTACACATAGAGCATGGAATACTGCTCAGCCATGAAACAGAATAATATCCTGCCATTTCCAGCATCTTCGATAGATCCAGAGTTCCCTGTACTCAGCATGGTACGTCCAACAGAGAAAGAGAAAATTCCAACGATAGCACGTATAGGTGGCATCTCAAAGTCGATACCAGGAAAGTAGAAAGCACAAACAGAGTCACAGATTTAGAACGCAAGTACAGGGTTTCGAGAGGGCAAAGGCATGCGGAGGTGGGTTGAATGAGGAGGGTGGGATTAACACATGCATTCTAATATGTATTAAGCAGACGATCCACAACCACCTTCTACAAAGCACAGGGAGCGGTCGCCACCACCCTGGACTAAGCTACGTGGGAAGAGAATGCGAAAGAGAATGGATGTGTATATATATACATACACGGAGAACTGAATCAAGGTGCTGCACAGCGAAAGTCAACAGCATTGTAAATTCACTAGACATGGACAGAAATTAGAATCTCTATAAAAAGCAAAATGATCGAGATCCAGTATGTTCCTCTCAGGCCTCAGAGAGATGTGCGGGTGTCACTTCCCTGGAGCGTGAGCAGGCTTGGGCACCAAAGTTGGAGTGTGGTCACAGTGAGGCAGGTCGGCGCGGGAGTGGGTCGCACCAGCGAATTAACCCCTTTGGACCTGTGGTGCCTGGTCCCTTCTGGTTGGCAGCAGTCTCTGTAGATGTAGGTGTGCCCTCCTGCAGCTAAGCCAAGCCCACTGCAGCCAGAGGATGGTGGTCCGACATGCACAACAGTGTTCAAACATCACCTGGTGTCCAGGTCTCCAGCTGGTGGGGTTCCCGCCATTCACCTCCTTCCTTAGAGTCACCCCACTTGCCTCCGACAACACACTCTTCAGGAGGGGTTTGCAGGGGGTGTGATGAATCGAGAGTGGGAAGGGTAAGTGGGAGAAGGAGTGAGACACAAGCCCTTAGGTGTCTGTCCGGACACGTTCCTCTCTAATTCATATTCCAAGAACACGCGTGTGCGCAAGGTCTGCGTTCCTGGGGAATCCGACCAGCTGTGGGAAAATGCTGCCGCCTTGTGGCCGCCTCCTGTAACTACAACGTTCCAAAGGGAGCTCAGCGGCCCTTCCTGTTCAAAAGGCCAGCGGGGTTGTAATTGACACCCCCGCTGCAAAAATGTCCTGGGGATAGGCACTGGAAAAGAGCCCGAAACAGGATTGATTGGCAACAGGCGGTTTCAAGAGGTAAGTTGAATTCACCATGCGTGTTTTGTTTCCCTTTGTGTTGGTTTCTAAGAAAGGCCCAGGAAATATGCTCCACGCCCATGCGAATGGGAGAAATGGAAATTGAAACGCCTTCGCGGTTTCACCTGGCAGCCGTTAGGATTGCCAGTGTCAATACGTCTGGAAGCAATACCTTCGGGAGAGGGCCTGGAGAAAAGGGAAGCCTCCTAAGCCACTGGTGGTATTGCGCCCTGGTAACAGGCACCACTGAAAACAATCAAGAGATTCCTGCCAAAAACAAAACAAAACCAGAGAGCTGGCCACATGATGTGGCAATCCACCTCCTGGCTGTCTTTGCACAGTAAAGTATCATTTGGGGAGACCCGGGCAGGCCAGCGACCCCTGCACACCTATTGACAAGAGCCAAGGCTTGAAAGTAAAAACACAGTGTCATGGTGTGTGATCCTTTTAATGTCATGTTGGAGTCTGTTGTCTAGTATCTTGTTGAGAATTTTTGCATCTAAGTTCATCGGTGATATTGCTCTCCAGTTTTCTTTTCTTGTAGTATCTTTGTCTGGTTTGGGGATCAGGTGGATGGCTTCGTACAATGAGTTTGGGAGTGTTCTTTCCTCTGCAGTGTTTTGGAAGCGTTTGCAGAACCATTTGTACTTTAGAGAGACACGGGTGCCCCAGCTGTCACTAGCCACCTATTGACAACAGCCAAGTCTTGAAAGTAAAAACACAATGTCCATCCCCAGATGAATGGAAAGTGAAGAGTTGGTACACATAGAGCATGGAATACTGCTCAGCCATGAAACAGAATAATATCCTGCCATTTCCAGCATCTTCGATAGATCCGGAGTTCCCTGTACTCAGCATGGGACGTCCAACAGAGAAAGAGAAAATTCCAACGATAGCACGTATAGGTGGCATCTCAAAGTCGATACCAGGAAAGTAGAAAGCACAAACAGAGTCACAGATTTAGAACGCAAGTACAGGGTTTCGAGAGGGCAAAGGCATGCGGAGGTGGGTTGAATGAGGAGGGTGGGATTAACACATGCATTCTAATATGTATAAAGCAGACGATCCACAACCACCTTCTACAAAGCACAGGGAGCGGTCGCCACCACCCTGGACTAAGCTACGTGGGAAGAGAATGCGAAAGAGAATGGATGTGTATATATATACATACACGGAGAACTGAATCAAGGTGCTGCACAGCGAAAGTCAACAGCATTGTAAATTCACTAGACATGGACAGAAATTAGAATCTCTATAAAAAGCAAAATGATTGAGATCCAGTATGTTCCTCTCAGGCCTCAGAGAGATGCGCGGGTGTCACTTCCCTGGAGCGTGAGCAGGCTTGGGCACCAAAGTTGGAGTGTGGTCACAGTGAGGCAGGTCGGCGCGGGAGTGGGTCGCACCAGCGAATTAACCCCTTTGGACCTGTGGTGCCTGGTCCCTTCTGGTTGGCAGCAGTCTCTGTAGATGTAGGTGTGCCCTCCTGCAGCTAAGCCAAGCCCACTGCAGCCAGAGGATGGTGGTCCGACATGCACAACAGTGTTCAAACATCACCTGGTGTCCAGGTCTCCAGCTGGTGGGGTTCCCGCCATTCACCTCCTTCCTTAGAGTCACCCCACTTGCCTCCGACAACACACTCTTCAGGAGGGGTTTGCAGGGGGTGTGATGAATCGAGAGTGGGAAGGGTAAGTGGGAGAAGGAGTGAGACACAAGCCCTTAGGTGTCTGTCCGGACACGTTCCTCTCTAATTCATATTCCAAGAACACGCGTGTGCGCAAGGTCTGCGTTCCTGGGGAATCCGACCAGCTGTGGGAAAATGCTGCCGCCTTGTGGCCGCCTCCTGTAACTACAACGTTCCAAAGGGAGCTCAGCGGCCCTTCCTGTTCAAAAGGCCAGCGGGGTTGTAATTGACACCCCCGCTGCAAAAATGTCCTGGGGATAGGCACTGGAAAAGAGCCCGAAACAGGATTGATTGGCAACAGGTGGTTTCAAGAGGTAAGTTGAATTCACCATGCGTGTTTTGTTTCCCTTTGTGTTGGTTTCTAAGAAAGGCCCAGGAAATATGCTCCACGCCCATGCGAATGGGAGAAATGGAAATTGAAACGCCTTCGCGGTTTCACCTGGCAGCCGTTAGGATTGCCAGTGTCAATACGTCTGGAAGCAATACCTTCGGGAGAGGGCCTGGAGAAAAGGGAAGCCTCCTAAGCCACTGGTGGTATTGCGCCCTGGTAACAGGCACCACTGAAAACAATCAAGAGATTCCTGCCAAAAACAAAACAAAACCAGAGAGCCGGCCACATGATGTGGCAATCCACCTCCTGGCTGTCTTTGCACAGTAAAGTATCATTTGGGGAGACCCGGGCAGGCCAGCGACCCCTGCACACCTATTGACAAGAGCCAAGGCTTGAAAGTAAAAACACAGTGTCATGGTGTGTGATCCTTTTAATGTCATGTTGGAGTCTGTTGTCTAGTATCTTGTTGAGGATTTTTGCATCTAAGTTCATCGGTGATATTGCTCTCCAGTTTTCTTTTCTTGTAGTATCTTTGTCTGGTTTGGGGATCAGGTGGATGGCTTCGTACAATGAGTTTGGGAGTGTTCTTTCCTCTGCAGTGTTTTGGAAGCGTTTGCAGAACCATGTGTACTTTAGAGAGACACGGGTGCCCCAGCTGTCACTAGCCACCTATTGACAACAGCCAAGTCTTGAAAGTAAAAACACAATGTCCATCCCCAGATGAATGGAAAGTGAAGAGTTGGTACACATAGAGCATGGAATACTGCTCAGCCATGAAACAGAATAATATCCTGCCATTTCCAGCATCTTCGATAGATCCGGAGTTCCCTGTACTCAGCATGGGACGTCCAACAGAGAAAGAGAAAATTCCAACGATAGCACGTATAGGTGGCATCTCAAAGTCGATACCAGGAAAGTAGAAAGCACAAACAGAGTCACAGATTTAGAACGCAAGTACAGGGTTTCGAGAGGGCAAAGGCATGCGGAGGTGGGTTGAATGAGGAGGGTGGGATTAACACATGCATTCTAATATGTATTAAGCAGACGATCCACAACCACCTTCTACAAAGCACAGGGAGCGGTCGCCACCACCCTGGACTAAGCTACGTGGGAAGAGAATGCGAAAGAGAATGGATGTGTATATATATACATACACGGAGAACTGAATCAAGGTGCTGCACAGCGAAAGTCAACAGCATTGTAAATTCACTAGACATGGACAGAAATTAGAATCTCTATAAAAAGCAAAATGATCGAGATCCAGTATGTTCCTCTCAGGCCTCAGAGAGATGCGCGGGTGTCACTTCCCTGGAGCGTGAGCAGGCTTGGGCACCAAAGTTGGAGTGTGGTCACAGTGAGGCAGGTCGGCGCGGGAGTGGGTCGCACCAGCGAATTAACCCCTTTGGACCTGTGGTGCCTGGTCCCTTCTGGTTGGCAGCAGTCTCTGTAGATGTAGGTGTGCCCTCCTGCAGCTAAGCCAAGCCCACTGCAGCCAGAGGATGGTGGTCCGACATGCACAACAGTGTTCAAACATCACCTGGTGTCCAGGTCTCCAGCTGGTGGGGTTCCCGCCATTCACCTCCTTCCTTAGAGTCACCCCACTTGCCTCCGACAACACACTCTTCAGGAGGGGTTTGCAGGGGGTGTGATGAATCGAGAGTGGGAAGGGTAAGTGGGAGAAGGAGTGAGACACAAGCCCTTAGGTGTCTGTCCGGACACGTTCCTCTCTAATTCATATTCCAAGAACACGCGTGTGCGCAAGGTCTGCGTTCCTGGGGAATCCGACCAGCTGTGGGAAAATGCTGCCGCCTTGTGGCCGCCTCCTGTAACTACAACGTTCCAAAGGGAGCTCAGCGGCCCTTCCTGTTCAAAAGGCCAGCGGGGTTGTAATTGACACCCCCGCTGCAAAAATGTCCTGGGGATAGGCACTGGAAAAGAGCCCGAAACAGGATTGATTGGCAACAGGTGGTTTCAAGAGGTAAGTTGAATTCACCATGCGTGTTTTGTTTCCCTTTGTGTTGGTTTCTAAGAAAGGCCCAGGAAATATGCTCCACGCCCATGCGAATGGGAGAAATGGAAATTGAAACGCCTTCGCGGTTTCACCTGGCAGCCGTTAGGATTGCCAGTGTCAATACGTCTGGAAGCAATACCTTCGGGAGAGGGCCTGGAGAAAAGGGAAGCCTCCTAAGCCACTGGTGGTATTGCGCCCTGGTAACAGGCACCACTGAAAACAATCAAGAGATTCCTGCCAAAAACAAAACAAAACCAGAGAGCCGGCCACATGATGTGGCAATCCACCTCCTGGCTGTCTTTGCACAGTAAAGTATCATTTGGGGAGACCCGGGCAGGCCAGTGACCCCTGCACACCTATTGACAAGAGCCAAGGCTTGAAAGTAAAAACACAGTGTCATGGTGTGTGATCCTTTTAATGTCATGTTGGAGTCTGTTGTCTAGTATCTTGTTGAGGATTTTTGCATCTAAGTTCATCGGTGATATTGCTCTCCAGTTTTCTTTTCTTGTAGTATCTTTGTCTGGTTTGGGGATCAGGTGGATGGCTTCGTACAATGAGTTTGGGAGTGTTCTTTCCTCTGCAGTGTTTTGGAAGCGTTTGCAGAACCATGTGTACTTTAGAGAGACACGGGTGCCCCAGCTGTCCCTAGCCACCTATTGACAACAGCCAAGTCTTGAAAGTAAAAACACAATGTCCATCCCCAGATGAATGGAAAGTGAAGAGTTGGTACACATAGAGCATGGAATACTGCTCAGCCATGAAACAGAATAATATCCTGCCATTTCCAGCATCTTCGATAGATCCGGAGTTCCCTGTACTCAGCATGGGACGTCCAACAGAGAAAGAGAAAATTCCAACGATAGCACGTATAGGTGGCATCTCAAAGTCAATACCAGGAAAGTAGAAAGCACAAACAGAGTCACAGATTTAGAACGCAAGTACAGGGTTTCGAGAGGGCAAAGGCATGCGGAGGTGGGTTGAATGAGGAGGGTGGGATTAACACATGCATTCTAATATGTATTAAGCAGACGATCCACAACCACCTTCTACAAAGCACAGGGAGCGGTCGCCACCACCCTGGACTAAGCTACGTGGGAAGAGAATGCGAAAGAGAATGGATGTGTATATATACACATACACGGAGAACTGAATCAAGGTGCTGCACAGCGAAAGTCAACAGCATTGTAAATTCACTAGACATGGACAGAAATTAGAATCTCTATAAAAAGCAAAATGATCGAGATCCAGTATGTTCCTCTCAGGCCTCAGAGAGATGCGCGGGTGTCACTTCCCTGGAGCGTGAGCAGGCTTGGGCACCAAAGTTGGAGTGTGGTCACAGTGAGGCAGGTCGGCGCGGGAGTGGGTCGCACCAGCGAATTAACCCCTTTGGACCTGTGGTGCCTGGTCCCTTCTGGTTGGCAGCAGTCTCTGTAGATGTAGGTGTGCCCTCCTGCAGCTAAGCCAAGCCCACTGCAGCCAGAGGATGGTGGTCCGACATGCACAACAGTGTTCAAACATCACCTGGTGTCCAGGTCTCCTGCTGGTGGGGTTCCCGCCATTCACCTCCTTCCTTAGAGTCACCCCACTTGCCTCCGACAACACACTCTTCAGGAGGGGTTTGCAGGGGGTGTGATGAATCGAGAGTGGGAAGGGTAAGTGGGAGAAGGAGTGAGACACAAGCCCTTAGGTGTCTGTCCGGACACGTTCCTCTCTAATTCATATTCCAAGAACACGCGTGTGCGCAAGGTCTGCGTTCCTGGGGAATCCGACCAGCTGTGGGAAAATGCTGCCGCCTTGTGGCCGCCTCCTGTAACTACAACGTTCCAAAGGGAGCTCAGCAGCCCTTCCTGTTCAAAAGGCCAGCGGGGTTGTAATTGACACCCCCGCTGCAAAAATGTCCTGGGGATAGGCACTGGAAAAGAGCCCGAAACAGGATTGATTGGCAACAGGTGGTTTCAAGAGGTAAGTTGAATTCACCATGCGTGTTTTGTTTCCCTTTGTGTTGGTTTCTAAGAAAGGCCCAGGAAATATGCTCCACGCCCATGCGAATGGGAGAAATGGAAATTGAAACGCCTTCGCGGTTTCACCTGGCAGCCGTTAGGATTGCCAGTGTCAATACGTCTGGAAGCAATACCTTCGGGAGAGGGCCTGGAGAAAAGGGAAGCCTCCTAAGCCACTGGTGGTATTGCGCCCTGGTAACAGGCACCACTGAAAACAATCAAGAGATTCCTGCCAAAAACAAAACAAAACCAGAGAGCCGGCCACATGATGTGGCAATCCACCTCCTGGCTGTCTTTGCACAGTAAAGTATCATTTGGGGAGACCCGGGCAGGCCAGTGACCCCTGCACACCTATTGACAAGAGCCAAGGCTTGAAAGTAAAAACACAGTGTCATGGTGTGTGATCCTTTTAATGTCATGTTGGAGTCTGTTGGCTAGTATCTTGTTGAGGATTTTTGCATCTAAGTTCATCGGTGATATTGCTCTCCAGTTTTCTTTTCTTGTAGTATCTTTGCCTGGTTTGGGGATCAGGTGGATGGCTTCGTACAATGAGTTTGGGAGTGTTCTTTCCTCTGCAGTGTTTTGGAAGCGTTTGCAGAACCATGTGTACTTTAGAGAGACACGGGTGCCCCAGCTGTCACTAGCCACCTATTGACAACAGCCAAGTCTTGAAAGTAAAAACACAATGTCCATCCCCAGATGAATGGAAAGTGAAGAGTTGGTACACATAGAGCATGGAATACTGCTCAGCCATGAAACAGAATAATATCCTGCCATTTCCAGCATCTTCGATAGATCCAGAGTTCCCTGTACTCAGCATGGTATGTCCAACAGAGAAAGAGAAAATTCCAACGATAGCACGTATAGGTGGCATCTCAAAGTCGATACCAGGAAAGTAGAAAGCACAAACAGAGTCACAGATTTAGAACGCAAGTACAGGGTTTCGAGAGGGCAAAGGCATGCGGAGGTGGGTTGAATGAGGAGGGTGGGATTAACACATGCATTCTAATATGTATTAAGCAGACGATCCACAACCACCTTCTACAAAGCACAGGGAGCGGTCGCCACCACCCTGGACTAAGCTACGTGGGAAGAGAATGCGAAAGAGAATGGATGTGTATATATATACATACACGGAGAACTGAATCAAGGTGCTGCACAGCGAAAGTCAACAGCATTGTAAATTCACTAGACATGGACAGAAATTAGAATCTCTATAAAAAGCAAAATGATCGAGATCCAGTATGTTCCTCTCAGGCCTCAGAGAGATGCGCGGGTGTCACTTCCCTGGAGCGTGAGCAGGCTTGGGCACCAAAGTTGGAGTGTGGTCACAGTGAGGCAGGTCGGCGCGGGAGTGGGTCGCACCAGCGAATTAACCCCTTTGGACCTGTGGTGCCTGGTCCCTTCTGGTTGGCAGCAGTCTCTGTAGATGTAGGTGTGCCCTCCTGCAGCTAAGCCAAGCCCACTGCAGCCAGAGGATGGTGGTCCGACATGCACAACAGTGTTCAAACATCACCTGGTGTCCAGGTCTCCAGCTGGTGGGGTTCCCGCCATTCACCTCCTTCCTTAGAGTCACCCCACTTGCCTCCGACAACACACTCTTCAGGAGGGGTTTGCAGGGGGTGTGATGAATCGAGAGTGGGAAGGGTAAGTGGGAGAAGGAGTGAGACACAAGCCCTTAGGTGTCTGTCCGGACACGTTCCTCTCTAATTCATATTCCAAGAACACGCGTGTGCGCAAGGTCTGCGTTCCTGGGGAATCCGACCAGCTGTGGGAAAATGCTGCCGCCTTGTGGCCGCCTCCTGTAACTACAACGTTCCAAAGGGAGCTCAGCGGCCCTTCCTGTTCAAAAGGCCAGCGGGGTTGTAATTGACACCCCCGCTGCAAAAATGTCCTGGGGATAGGCACTGGAAAAGAGCCCGAAACAGGATTGATTGGCAACAGGTGGTTTCAAGAGGTAAGTTGAATTCACCATGCGTGTTTTGTTTCCCTTTGTGTTGGTTTCTAAGAAAGGCCCAGGAAATATGCTCCACGCCCATGCGAATGGGAGAAATGGAAATTGAAACGCCTTCGCGGTTTCACCTGGCAGCCGTTAGGATTGCCAGTGTCAATACGTCTGGAAGCAATACCTTCGGGAGAGGGCCTGGAGAAAAGGGAAGCCTCCTAAGCCACTGGTGGTATTGCGCCCTGGTAACAGGCACCACTGAAAACAATCAAGAGATTCCTGCCAAAAACAAAACAAAACCAGAGAGCCGGCCACATGATGTGGCAATCCACCTCCTGGCTGTCTTTGCACAGTAAAGTATCATTTGGGGAGACCCGGGCAGGCCAGCGACCCCTGCACACCTATTGACAAGAGCCAAGGCTTGAAAGTAAAAACACAGTGTCATGGTGTGTGATCCTTTTAATGTCATGTTGGAGTCTGTTGTCTAGTATCTTGTTGAGGATTTTTGCATCTAAGTTCATCGGTGATATTGCTCTCCAGTTTTCTTTTCTTGTAGTATCTTTGTCTGGTTTGGGGATCAGGTGGATGGCTTCGTACAATGAGTTTGGGAGTGTTCTTTCCTCTGCAGTGTTTTGGAAGCGTTTGCAGAACCATGTGTACTTTAGAGAGACACGGGTGCCCCAGCTGTCACTAGCCACCTATTGACAACAGCCAAGTCTTGAAAGTAAAAACACAATGTCCATCCCCAGATGAATGGAAAGTGAAGAGTTGGTACACATAGAGCATGGAATACTGCTCAGCCATGAAACAGAATAATATCCTGCCATTTCCAGCATCTTCGATAGATCCGGAGTTCCCTGTACTCAGCATGGGACGTCCAACAGAGAAAGAGAAAATTCCAACGATAGCACGTATAGGTGGCATCTCAAAGTCGATACCAGGAAAGTAGAAAGCACAAACAGAGTCACAGATTTAGAACGCAAGTACAGGGTTTCGAGAGGGCAAAGGCATGCGGAGGTGGGTTGAATGAGGAGGGTGGGATTAACACATGCATTCTAATATGTATTAAGCAGACGATCCACAACCACCTTCTACAAAGCACAGGGAGCGGTCGCCACCACCCTGGACTAAGCTACGTGGGAAGAGAATGCGAAAGAGAATGGATGTGTATATATACACATACACGGAGAACTGAATCAAGGTGCTGCACAGCGAAAGTCAACAGCATTGTAAATTCACTAGACATGGACAGAAATTAGAATCTCTATAAAAAGCAAAATGATCGAGATCCAGTATGTTCCTCTCAGGCCTCAGAGAGATGCGCGGGTGTCACTTCCCTGGAGCGTGAGCAGGCTTGGGCACCAAAGTTGGAGTGTGGTCACAGTGAGGCAGGTCGGCGCGGGAGTGGGTCGCACCAGCGAATTAACCCCTTTGGACCTGTGGTGCCTGGTCCCTTCTGGTTGGCAGCAGTCTCTGTAGATGTAGGTGTGCACTCCTGCAGCTAAGCCAAGCCCACTGCAGCCAGAGGATGGTGGTCCGACATGCACAACAGTGTTCAAACATCACCTGGTGTCCAGGTCTCCAGCTGGTGGGGATCCCGCCATTCACCTCCTTCCTTAGAGTCACCCCACTTGCCTCCGACAACACACTCTTCAGGAGGGGTTTGCAGGGGGTGTGATGAATCGAGAGTGGGAAGGGTAAGTGGGAGAAGGAGTGAGACACAAGCCCTTAGGTGTCTGTCCGGACACGTTCCTCTCTAATTCATATTCCAAGAACACGCGTGTGCGCAAGGTCTGCGTTCCTGGGGAATCCGACCAGCTGTGGGAAAATGCTGCCGCCTTGTGGCCGCCTCCTGTAACTACAACGTTCCAAAGGGAGCTCAGCGGCCCTTCCTGTTCAAAAGGCCAGCGGGGTTGTAATTGACACCCCCGCTGCAAAAATGTCCTGGGGATAGGCACTGGAAAAGAGCCCGAAACAGGATTGATTGGCAACAGGTGGTTTCAAGAGGTAAGTTGAATTCACCATGCGTGTTTTGTTTCCCTTTGTGTTGGTTTCTAAGAAAGGCCCAGGAAATATGCTCCACGCCCATGCGAATGGGAGAAATGGAAATTGAAACGCCTTCGCGGTTTCACCTGGCAGCCGTTAGGATTGCCAGTGTCAATACGTCTGGAAGCAATACCTTCGGGAGAGGGCCTGGAGAAAAGGGAAGCCTCCTAAGCCACTGGTGGTATTGCGCCCTGGTAACAGGCACCACTGAAAACAATCAAGAGATTCCTGCCAAAAACAAAACAAAACCAGAGAGCCGGCCACATGATGTGGCAATCCACCTCCTGGCTGTCTTTGCACAGTAAAGTATCATTTGGGGAGACCCGGGCAGGCCAGTGACCCCTGCACACCTATTGACAAGAGCCAAGGCTTGAAAGTAAAAACACAGTGTCATGGTGTGTGATCCTTTTAATGTCATGTTGGAGTCTGTTGTCTAGTATCTTGTTGAGGATTTTTGCATCTAAGTTCATCGGTGATATTGCTCTCCAGTTTTCTTTTCTTGTAGTATCTTTGTCTGGTTTGGGGATCAGGTGGATGGCTTCGTACAATGAGTTTGGGAGTGTTCTTTCCTCTGCAGTGTTTTGGAAGCGTTTGCAGAACCATGTGTACTTTAGAGAGACACGGGTGCCCCAGCTGTCCCTAGCCACCTATTGACAACAGCCAAGTCTTGAAAGTAAAAACACAATGTCCATCCCCAGATGAATGGAAAGTGAAGAGTTGGTACACATAGAGCATGGAATACTGCTCAGCCATGAAACAGAATAATATCCTGCCATTTCCAGCATCTTCGATAGATCCGGAGTTCCCTGTACTCAGCATGGGACGTCCAACAGAGAAAGAGAAAATTCCAACGATAGCACGTATAGGTGGCATCTCAAAGTCGATACCAGGAAAGTAGAAAGCACAAACAGAGTCACAGATTTAGAACGCAAGTACAGGGTTTCGAGAGGGCAAAGGCATGCGGAGGTGGGTTGAATGAGGAGGGTGGGATTAACACATGCATTCTAATATGTATTAAGCAGACGATCCACAACCACCTTCTACAAAGCACAGGGAGCGGTCGGCACCACCCTGGACTAAGCTACGTGGGAAGAGAATGCGAAAGAGAATGGATGTGTATATATACACATACACGGAGAACTGAATCAAGGTGCTGCACAGCGAAAGTCAACAGCATTGTAAATTCACTAGACATGGACAGAAATTAGAATCTCTATAAAAAGCAAAATGATCGAGATCCAGTATGTTCCTCTCAGGCCTCAGAGAGATGCGCGGGTGTCACTTCCCTGGAGCGTGAGCAGGCTTGGGCACCAAAGTTGGAGTGTGGTCACAGTGAGGCAGGTCGGCGCGGGAGTGGGTCGCACCAGCGAATTAACCCCTTTGGACCTGTGGTGCCTGGTCCCTTCTGGTTGGCAGCAGTCTCTGTAGATGTAGGTGTGCCCTCCTGCAGCTAAGCCAAGCCCACTGCAGCCAGAGGATGGTGGTCCGACATGCACAACAGTGTTCAAACATCACCTGGTGTCCAGGTCTCCTGCTGGTGGGGTTCCCGCCATTCACCTCCTTCCTTAGAGTCACCCCACTTGCCTCCGACAACACACTCTTCAGGAGGGGTTTGCAGGGGGTGTGATGAATCGAGAGTGGGAAGGGTAAGTGGGAGAAGGAGTGAGACACAAGCCCTTAGGTGTCTGTCCGGACACGTTCCTCTCTAATTCATATTCCAAGAACACGCGTGTGCGCAAGGTCTGCGTTCCTGGGGAATCCGACCAGCTGTGGGAAAATGCTGCCGCCTTGTGGCCGCCTCCTGTAACTACAACGTTCCAAAGGGAGCTCAGCGGCCCTTCCTGTTCAAAAGGCCAGCGGGGTTGTAATTGACACCCCCGCTGCAAAAATGTCCTGGGGATAGGCACTGGAAAAGAGCCCGAAACAGGATTGATTGGCAACAGGTGGTTTCAAGAGGTAAGTTGAATTCACCATGCGTGTTTTGTTTCCCTTTGTGTTGGTTTCTAAGAAAGGCCCAGGAAATATGCTCCACGCCCATGCGAATGGGAGAAATGGAAATTGAAACGCCTTCGCGGTTTCACCTGGCAGCCGTTAGGATTGCCAGTGTCAATACGTCTGGAAGCAATACCTTCGGGAGAGGGCCTGGAGAAAAGGGAAGCCTCCTAAGCCACTGGTGGTATTGCGCCCTGGTAACAGGCACCACTGAAAACAATCAAGAGATTCCTGCCAAAAACAAAACAAAACCAGAGAGCCGGCCACATGATGTGGCAATCCACCTCCTGGCTGTCTTTGCACAGTAAAGTATCATTTGGGGAGACCCGGGCAGGCCAGTGACCCCTGCACACCTATTGACAAGAGCCAAGGCTTGAAAGTAAAAACACAGTGTCATGGTGTGTGATCCTTTTAATGTCATGTTGGAGTCTGTTGTCTAGTATCTTGTTGAGGATTTTTGCATCTAAGTTCATCGGTGATATTGCTCTCCAGTTTTCTTTTCTTGTAGTATCTTTGTCTGGTTTGGGGATCAGGTGGATGGCTTCGTACAATGAGTTTGGGAGTGTTCTTTCCTCTGCAGTGTTTTGGAAGCGTTTGCAGAACCATGTGTACTTTAGAGAGACACGGGTGCCCCAGCTGTCCCTAGCCACCTATTGACAACAGCCAAGTCTTGAAAGTAAAAACACAATGTCCATCCCCAGATGAATGGAAAGTGAAGAGTTGGTACACATAGAGCATGGAATACTGCTCAGCCATGAAACAGAATAATATCCTGCCATTTCCAGCATCTTCGATAGATCCGGAGTTCCCTGTACTCAGCATGGGACGTCCAACAGAGAAAGAGAAAATTCCAACGATAGCACGTATAGGTGGCATCTCAAAGTCAATACCAGGAAAGTAGAAAGCACAAACAGAGTCACAGATTTAGAACGCAAGTACAGGGTTTCGAGAGGGCAAAGGCATGCGGAGGTGGGTTGAATGAGGAGGGTGGGATTAACACATGCATTCTAATATGTATTAAGCAGACGATCCACAACCACCTTCTACAAAGCACAGGGAGCGGTCGGCACCACCCTGGACTAAGCTACGTGGGAAGAGAATGCGAAAGAGAATGGATGTGTATATATACACATACACGGAGAACTGAATCAAGGTGCTGCACAGCGAAAGTCAACAGCATTGTAAATTCACTAGACATGGACAGAAATTAGAATCTCTATAAAAAGCAAAATGATCGAGATCCAGTATGTTCCTCTCAGGCCTCAGAGAGATGCGCGGGTGTCACTTCCCTGGAGCGTGAGCAGGCTTGGGCACCAAAGTTGGAGTGTGGTCACAGTGAGGCAGGTCGGCGCGGGAGTGGGTCGCACCAGCGAATTAACCCCTTTGGACCTGTGGTGCCTGGTCCCTTCTGGTTGGCAGCAGTCTCTGTAGATGTAGGTGTGCCCTCCTGCAGCTAAGCCAAGCCCACTGCAGCCAGAGGATGGTGGTCCGACATGCACAACAGTGTTCAAACATCACCTGGTGTCCAGGTCTCCTGCTGGTGGGGTTCCCGCCATTCACCTCCTTCCTTAGAGTCACCCCACTTGCCTCCGACAACACACTCTTCAGGAGGGGTTTGCAGGGGGTGTGATGAATCGAGAGTGGGAAGGGTAAGTGGGAGAAGGAGTGAGACACAAGCCCTTAGGTGTCTGTCCGGACACGTTCCTCTCTAATTCATATTCCAAGAACACGCGTGTGCGCAAGGTCTGCGTTCCTGGGGAATCCGACCAGCTGTGGGAAAATGCTGCCGCCTTGTGGCCGCCTCCTGTAACTACAACGTTCCAAAGGGAGCTCAGCAGCCCTTCCTGTTCAAAAGGCCAGCGGGGTTGTAATTGACACCCCCGCTGCAAAAATGTCCTGGGGATAGGCACTGGAAAAGAGCCCGAAACAGGATTGATTGGCAACAGGTGGTTTCAAGAGGTAAGTTGAATTCACCATGCGTGTTTTGTTTCCCTTTGTGTTGGTTTCTAAGAAAGGCCCAGGAAATATGCTCCACGCCCATGCGAATGGGAGAAATGGAAATTGAAACGCCTTCGCGGTTTCACCTGGCAGCCGTTAGGATTGCCAGTGTCAATACGTCTGGAAGCAATACCTTCGGGAGAGGGCCTGGAGAAAAGGGAAGCCTCCTAAGCCACTGGTGGTATTGCGCCCTGGTAACAGGCACCACTGAAAACAATCAAGAGATTCCTGCCAAAAACAAAACAAAACCAGAGAGCCGGCCACATGATGTGGCAATCCACCTCCTGGCTGTCTTTGCACAGTAAAGTATCATTTGGGGAGACCCGGGCAGGCCAGTGACCCCTGCACACCTATTGACAAGAGCCAAGGCTTGAAAGTAAAAACACAGTGTCATGGTGTGTGATCCTTTTAATGTCATGTTGGAGTCTGTTGTCTAGTATCTTGTTGAGGATTTTTGCATCTAAGTTCATCGGTGATATTGCTCTCCAGTTTTCTTTTCTTGTAGTATCTTTGTCTGGTTTGGGGATCAGGTGGATGGCTTCGTACAATGAGTTTGGGAGTGTTCTTTCCTCTGCAGTGTTTTGGAAGCGTTTGCAGAGCCATGTGTACTTTAGAGAGACACGGGTGCCCCAGCTGTCCCTAGCCACCTATTGACAACAGCCAAGTCTTGAAAGTAAAAACACAATGTCCATCCCCAGATGAATGGAAAGTGAAGAGTTGGTACACATAGAGCATGAAATACTGCTCAGCCATGAAACAGAATAATATCCTGCCATTTCCAGCATCTTCGATAGATCCGGAGTTCCCTGTACTCAGCATGGGACGTCCAACAGAGAAAGAGAAAATTCCAACGATAGCACGTATAGGTGGCATCTCAAAGTCAATACCAGGAAAGTAGAAAGCACAAACAGAGTCACAGATTTAGAACGCAAGTACAGGGTTTCGAGAGGGCAAAGGCATGCGGAGGTGGGTTGAATGAGGAGGGTGGGATTAACACATGCATTCTAATATGTATTAAGCAGACGATCCACAACCACCTTCTACAAAGCACAGGGAGCGGTCGGCACCACCCTGGACTAAGCTACGTGGGAAGAGAATGCGAAAGAGAATGGATGTGTATATATACACATACACGGAGAACTGAATCAAGGTGCTGCACAGCGAAAGTCAACAGCATTGTAAATTCACTAGACATGGACAGAAATTAGAATCTCTATAAAAAGCAAAATGATCGAGATCCAGTATGTTCCTCTCAGGCCTCAGAGAGATGCGCGGGTGTCACTTCCCTGGAGCGTGAGCAGGCTTGGGCACCAAAGTTGGAGTGTGGTCACAGTGAGGCAGGTCGGCGCGGGAGTGGGTCGCACCAGCGAATTAACCCCTTTGGACCTGTGGTGCCTGGTCCCTTCTGGTTGGCAGCAGTCTCTGTAGATGTAGGTGTGCCCTCCTGCAGCTAAGCCAAGCCCACTGCAGCCAGAGGATGGTGGTCCGACATGCACAACAGTGTTCAAACATCACCTGGTGTCCAGGTCTCCAGCTGGTGGGGTTCCCGCCATTCACCTCCTTCCTTAGAGTCACCCCACTTGCCTCCGACAACACACTCTTCAGGAGGGGTTTGCAGGGGGTGTGATGAATCGAGAGTGGGAAGGGTAAGTGGGAGAAGGAGTGAGACACAAGCCCTTAGGTGTCTGTCCGGACACGTTCCTCTCTAATTCATATTCCAAGAACACGCGTGTGCGCAAGGTCTGCGTTCCTGGGGAATCCGACCAGCTGTGGGAAAATGCTGCCGCCTTGTGGCCGCCTCCTGTAACTACAACGTTCCAAAGGGAGCTCAGCGGCCCTTCCTGTTCAAAAGGCCAGCGGGGTTGTAATTGACACCCCCGCTGCAAAAATGTCCTGGGGATAGGCACTGGAAAAGAGCCCGAAACAGGATTGATTGGCAACAGGTGGTTTCAAGAGGTAAGTTGAATTCACCATGCGTGTTTTGTTTCCCTTTGTGTTGGTTTCTAAGAAAGGCCCAGGAAATATGCTCCACGCCCATGCGAATGGGAGAAATGGAAATTGAAACGCCTTCGCGGTTTCACCTGGCAGCCGTTAGGATTGCCAGTGTCAATACGTCTGGAAGCAATACCTTCGGGAGAGGGCCTGGAGAAAAGGGAAGCCTCCTAAGCCACTGGTGGTATTGCGCCCTGGTAACAGGCACCACTGAAAACAATCAAGAGATTCCTGCCAAAGAAAAACAAAACCAGAGAGCCGGCCACATGATGTGGCAATCCACCTCCTGGCTGTCTTTGCACAGTAAAGTATCATTTGGGGAGACCCGGGCAGGCCAGCGACCCCTGCACACCTATTGACAAGAGCCAAGGCTTGAAAGTAAAAACACAGTGTCATGGTGTGTGATCCTTTTAATGTCATGTTGGAGTCTGTTGGCTAGTATCTTGTTGAGGATTTTTGCATCTAAGTTCATCGGTGATATTGCTCTCCAGTTTTCTTTTCTTGTAGTATCTTTGTCTGGTTTGGGGATCAGGTGGATGGCTTCGTACAATGAGTTTGGGAGTGTTCTTTCCTCTGCAGTGTTTTGGAAGCGTTTGCAGAACCATGTGTACTTTAGAGAGACACGGGTGCCCCAGCTGTCACTAGCCACCTATTGACAACAGCCAAGTCTTGAAAGTAAAAACACAATGTCCATCCCCAGATGAATGGAAAGTGAAGAGTTGGTACACATAGAGCATGGAATACTGCTCAGCCATGAAACAGAATAATATCCTGCCATTTCCAGCATCTTCGATAGATCCGGAGTTCCCTGTACTCAGCATGGGACGTCCAACAGAGAAAGAGAAAATTCCAACGATAGCACGTATAGGTGGCATCTCAAAGTCGATACCAGGAAAGTAGAAAGCACAAACAGAGTCACAGATTTAGAACGCAAGTACAGGGTTTCGAGAGGGCAAAGGCATGCGGAGGTGGGTTGAATGAGGAGGGTGGGATTAACACATGCATTCTAATATGTATTAAGCAGACGATCCACAACCACCTTCTACAAAGCACAGGGAGCGGTCGCCACCACCCTGGACTAAGCTACGTGGGAAGAGAATGCGAAAGAGAATGGATGTGTATATATATACATACACGGAGAACTGAATCAAGGTGCTGCACAGCGAAAGTCAACAGCATTGTAAATTCACTAGACATGGACAGAAATTAGAATCTCTATAAAAAGCAAAATGATCGAGATCCAGTATGTTCCTCTCAGGCCTCAGAGAGATGCGCGGGTGTCACTTCCCTGGAGCGTGAGCAGGCTTGGGCACCAAAGTTGGAGTGTGGTCACAGTGAGGCAGGTCGGCGCGGGAGTGGGTCGCACCAGCGAATTAACCCCTTTGGACCTGTGGTGCCTGGTCCCTTCTGGTTGGCAGCAGTCTCTGTAGATGTAGGTGTGCCCTCCTGCAGCTAAGCCAAGCCCACTGCAGCCAGAGGATGGTGGTCCGACATGCACAACAGTGTTCAAACATCACCTGGTGTCCAGGTCTCCAGCTGGTGGGGTTCCCGCCATTCACCTCCTTCCTTAGAGTCACCCCACTTGCCTCCGACAACACACTCTTCAGGAGGGGTTTGCAGGGGGTGTGATGAATCGAGAGTGGGAAGGGTAAGTGGGAGAAGGAGTGAGACACAAGCCCTTAGGTGTCTGTCCGGACACGTTCCTCTCTAATTCATATTCCAAGAACACGCGTGTGCGCAAGGTCTGCGTTCCTGGGGAATACGACCAGCTGTGGGAAAATGCTGCCGCCTTGTGGCCGCCTCCTGTAACTACAACGTTCCAAAGGGAGCTCAGCGGCCCTTCCTGTTCAAAAGGCCAGCGGGGTTGTAATTGACACCCCCGCTGCAAAAATGTCCTGGGGATAGGCACTGGAAAAGAGCCCGAAACAGGATTGATTGGCAACAGGTGGTTTCAAGAGGTAAGTTGAATTCACCATGCGTGTTTTGTTTCCCTTTGTGTTGGTTTCTAAGAAAGGCCCAGGAAATATGCTCCACGCCCATGCGAATGGGAGAAATGGAAATTGAAACGCCTTCGCGGTTTCACCTGGCAGCCGTTAGGATTGCCAGTGTCAATACGTCTGGAAGCAATACCTTCGGGAGAGGGCCTGGAGAAAAGGGAAGCCTCCTAAGCCACTGGTGGTATTGCGCCCTGGTAACAGGCACCACTGAAAACAATCAAGAGATTCCTGCCAAAAACAAAACAAAACCAGAGAGCCGGCCACATGATGTGGCAATCCACCTCCTGGCTGTCTTTGCACAGTAAAGTATCATTTGGGGAGACCCGGGCAGGCCAGTGACCCCTGCACACCTATTGACAAGAGCCAAGGCTTGAAAGTAAAAACACAGTGTCATGGTGTGTGATCCTTTTAATGTCATGTTGGAGTCTGTTGTCTAGTATCTTGTTGAGGATTTTTGCATCTAAGTTCATCGGTGATATTGCTCTCCAGTTTTCTTTTCTTGTAGTATCTTTGTCTGGTTTGGGGATCAGGTGGATGGCTTCGTACAATGAGTTTGGGAGTGTTCTTTCCTCTGCAGTGTTTTGGAAGCGTTTGCAGAACCATGTGTACTTTAGAGAGACACGGGTGCCCCAGCTGTCCCTAGCCACCTATTGACAACAGCCAAGTCTTGAAAGTAAAAACACAATGTCCATCCCCAGATGAATGGAAAGTGAAGAGTTGGTACACATAGAGCATGGAATACTGCTCAGCCATGAAACAGAATAATATCCTGCCATTTCCAGCATCTTCGATAGATCCGGAGTTCCCTGTACTCAGCATGGGACGTCCAACAGAGAAAGAGAAAATTCCAACGATAGCACGTATAGGTGGCATCTCAAAGTCAATACCAGGAAAGTAGAAAGCACAAACAGAGTCACAGATTTAGAACGCAAGTACAGGGTTTCGAGAGGGCAAAGGCATGCGGAGGTGGGTTGAATGAGGAGGGTGGGATTAACACATGCATTCTAATATGTATTAAGCAGACGATCCACAACCACCTTCTACAAAGCACAGGGAGCGGTCGGCACCACCCTGGACTAAGCTACGTGGGAAGAGAATGCGAAAGAGAATGGATGTGTATATATACACATACACGGAGAACTGAATCAAGGTGCTGCACAGCGAAAGTCAACAGCATTGTAAATTCACTAGACATGGACAGAAATTAGAATCTCTATAAAAAGCAAAATGATCGAGATCCAGTATGTTCCTCTCAGGCCTCAGAGAGATGCGCGGGTGTCACTTCCCTGGAGCGTGAGCAGGCTTGGGCACCAAAGTTGGAGTGTGGTCACAGTGAGGCAGGTCGGCGCGGGAGTGGGTCGCACCAGCGAATTAACCCCTTTGGACCTGTGGTGCCTGGTCCCTTCTGGTTGGCAGCAGTCTCTGTAGATGTAGGTGTGCCCTCCTGCAGCTAAGCCAAGCCCACTGCAGCCAGAGGATGGTGGTCCGACATGCACAACAGTGTTCAAACATCACCTGGTGTCCAGTTCTCCTGCTGGTGGGGTTCCCGCCATTCACCTCCTTCCTTAGAGTCACCCCACTTGCCTCCGACAACACACTCTTCAGGAGGGGTTTGCAGGGGGTGTGATGAATCGAGAGTGGGAAGGGTAAGTGGGAGAAGGAGTGAGACACAAGCCCTTAGGTGTCTGTCCGGACACGTTCCTCTCTAATTCATATTCCAAGAACACGCGTGTGCGCAAGGTCTGCGTTCCTGGGGAATCCGACCAGCTGTGGGAAAATGCTGCCGCCTTGTGGCCGCCTCCTGTAACTACAACGTTCCAAAGGGAGCTCAGCAGCCCTTCCTGTTCAAAAGGCCAGCGGGGTTGTAATTGACACCCCCGCTGCAAAAATGTCCTGGGGATAGGCACTGGAAAAGAGCCCGAAACAGGATTGATTGGCAACAGGTGGTTTCAAGAGGTAAGTTGAATTCACCATGCGTGTTTTGTTTCCCTTTGTGTTGGTTTCTAAGAAAGGCCCAGGAAATATGCTCCACGCCCATGCGAATGGGAGAAATGGAAATTGAAACGCCTTCGCGGTTTCACCTGGCAGCCGTTAGGATTGCCAGTGTCAATACGTCTGGAAGCAATACCTTCGGGAGAGGGCCTGGAGAAAAGGGAAGCCTCCTAAGCCACTGGTGGTATTGCGCCCTGGTAACAGGCACCACTGAAAACAATCAAGAGATTCCTGCCAAAAACAAAACAAAACCAGAGAGCCGGCCACATGATGTGGCAATCCACCTCCTGGCTGTCTTTGCACAGTAAAGTATCATTTGGGGAGACCCGGGCAGGCCAGTGACCCCTGCACACCTATTGACAAGAGCCAAGGCTTGAAAGTAAAAACACAGTGTCATGGTGTGTGATCCTTTTAATGTCATGTTGGAGTCTGTTGTCTAGTATCTTGTTGAGGATTTTTGCATCTAAGTTCATCGGTGATATTGCTCTCCAGTTTTCTTTTCTTGTAGTATCTTTGTCTGGTTTGGGGATCAGGTGGATGGCTTCGTACAATGAGTTTGGGAGTGTTCTTTCCTCTGCAGTGTTTTGGAAGCGTTTGCAGAACCATGTGTACTTTAGAGAGACACGGGTGCCCCAGCTGTCACTAGCCACCTATTGACAACAGCCAAGTCTTGAAAGTAAAAACACAATGTCCATCCCCAGATGAATGGAAAGTGAAGAGTTGGTACACATAGAGCATGAAATACTGCTCAGCCATGAAACAGAATAATATCCTGCCATTTCCAGCATCTTCGATAGATCCGGAGTTCCCTGTACTCAGCATGGGACGTCCAACAGAGAAAGAGAAAATTCCAACGATAGCACGTATAGGTGGCATCTCAAAGTCAATACCAGGAAAGTAGAAAGCACAAACAGAGTCACAGATTTAGAACGCAAGTACAGGGTTTCGAGAGGGCAAAGGCATGCGGAGGTGGGTTGAATGAGGAGGGTGGGATTAACACATGCATTCTAATATGTATTAAGCAGACGATCCACAACCACCTTCTACAAAGCACAGGGAGCGGTCGGCACCACCCTGGACTAAGCTACGTGGGAAGAGAATGCGAAAGAGAATGGATGTGTATATATACACATACACGGAGAACTGAATCAAGGTGCTGCACAGCGAAAGTCAACAGCATTGTAAATTCACTAGACATGGACAGAAATTAGAATCTCTATAAAAAGCAAAATGATCGAGATCCAGTATGTTCCTCTCAGGCCTCAGAGAGATGCGCGGGTGTCACTTCCCTGGAGCGTGAGCAGGCTTGGGCACCAAAGTTGGAGTGTGGTCACAGTGAGGCAGGTCGGCGCGGGAGTGGGTCGCACCAGCGAATTAACCCCTTTGGACCTGTGGTGCCTGGTCCCTTCTGGTTGGCAGCAGTCTCTGTAGATGTAGGTGTGCCCTCCTGCAGCTAAGCCAAGCCCACTGCAGCCAGAGGATGGTGGTCCGACATGCACAACAGTGTTCAAACATCACCTGGTGTCCAGGTCTCCTGCTGGTGGGGTTCCCGCCATTCACCTCCTTCCTTAGAGTCACCCCACTTGCCTCCGACAACACACTCTTCAGGAGGGGTTTGCAGGGGGTGTGATGAATCGAGAGTGGGAAGGGTAAGTGGGAGAAGGAGTGAGACACAAGCCCTTAGGTGTCTGTCCGGACACGTTCCTCTCTAATTCATATTCCAAGAACACGCGTGTGCGCAAGGTCTGCGTTCCTGGGGAATCCGACCAGCTGTGGGAAAATGCTGCCGCCTTGTGGCCGCCTCCTGTAACTACAACGTTCCAAAGGGAGCTCAGCGGCCCTTCCTGTTCAAAAGGCCAGCGGGGTTGTAATTGACACCCCCGCTGCAAAAATGTCCTGGGGATAGGCACTGGAAAAGAGCCCGAAACAGGATTGATTGGCAACAGGCGGTTTCAAGAGGTAAGTTGAATTCACCATGCGTGTTTTGTTTCCCTTTGTGTTGGTTTCTAAGAAAGGCCCAGGAAATATGCTCCACGCCCATGCGAATGGGAGAAATGGAAATTGAAACGCCTTCGCGGTTTCACCTGGCAGCCGTTAGGATTGCCAGTGTCAATACGTCTGGAAGCAATACCTTCGGGAGAGGGCCTGGAGAAAAGGGAAGCCTCCTAAGCCACTGGTGGTATTGCGCCCTGGTAACAGGCACCACTGAAAACAATCAAGAGATTCCTGCCAAAGAAAAACAAAACCAGAGAGCCGGCCACATGATGTGGCAATCCACCTCCTGGCTGTCTTTGCACAGTAAAGTATCATTTGGGGAGACCCGGGCAGGCCAGCGACCCCTGCACACCTATTGACAAGAGCCAAGGCTTGAAAGTAAAAACACAGTGTCATGGTGTGTGATCCTTTTAATGTCATGTTGGAGTCTGTTGGCTAGTATCTTGTTGAGGATTTTTGCATCTAAGTTCATCGGTGATATTGCTCTCCAGTTTTCTTTTCTTGTAGTATCTTTGTCTGGTTTGGGGATCAGGTGGATGGCTTCGTACAATGAGTTTGGGAGTGTTCTTTCCTCTGCAGTGTTTTGGAAGCGTTTGCAGAACCATGTGTACTTTAGAGAGACACGGGTGCCCCAGCTGTCACTAGCCACCTATTGACAACAGCCAAGTCTTGAAAGTAAAAACACAATGTCCATCCCCAGATGAATGGAAAGTGAAGAGTTGGTACACATAGAGCATGGAATACTGCTCAGCCATGAAACAGAATAATATCCTGCCATTTCCAGCATCTTTGATAGATCCGGAGTTCCCTGTACTCAGCATGGGACGTCCAACAGAGAAAGAGAAAATTCCAACGATAGCACGTATAGGTGGCATCTCAAAGTCGATACCAGGAAAGTAGAAAGCACAAACAGAGTCACAGATTTAGAACGCAAGTACAGGGTTTCGAGAGGGCAAAGGCATGCGGAGGTGGGTTGAATGAGGAGGGTGGGATTAACACATGCATTCTAATATGTATTAAGCAGACGATCCACAACCACCTTCTACAAAGCACAGGGAGCGGTCGCCACCACCCTGGACTAAGCTACGTGGGAAGAGAATGCGAAAGAGAATGGATGTGTATATATATACATACACGGAGAACTGAATCAAGGTGCTGCACAGCGAAAGTCAACAGCATTGTAAATTCACTAGACATGGACAGAAATTAGAATCTCTATAAAAAGCAAAATGATCGAGATCCAGTATGTTCCTCTCAGGCCTCAGAGAGATGCGCGGGTGTCACTTCCCTGGAGCGTGAGCAGGCTTGGGCACCAAAGTTGGAGTGTGGTCACAGTGAGGCAGGTCGGCGCGGGAGTGGGTCGCACCAGCGAATTAACCCCTTTGGACCTGTGGTGCCTGGTCCCTTCTGGTTGGCAGCAGTCTCTGTAGATGTAGGTGTGCCCTCCTGCAGCTAAGCCAAGCCCACTGCAGCCAGAGGATGGTGGTCCGACATGCACAACAGTGTTCAAACATCACCTGGTGTCCAGGTCTCCTGCTGGTGGGGTTCCCGCCATTCACCTCCTTCCTTAGAGTCACCCCACTTGCCTCCGACAACACACTCTTCAGGAGGGGTTTGCAGGGGGTGTGATGAATCGAGAGTGGGAAGGGTAAGTGGGAGAAGGAGTGAGACACAAGCCCTTAGGTGTCTGTCCGGACACGTTCCTCTCTAATTCATATTCCAAGAACACGCGTGTGCGCAAGGTCTGCGTTCCTGGGGAATCCGACCAGCTGTGGGAAAATGCTGCCGCCTTGTGGCCGCCTCCTGTAACTACAACGTTCCAAAGGGAGCTCAGCGGCCCTTCCTGTTCAAAAGGCCAGCGGGGTTGTAATTGACACCCCCGCTGCAAAAATGTCCTGGGGATAGGCACTGGAAAAGAGCCCGAAACAGGATTGATTGGCAACAGGCGGTTTCAAGAGGTAAGTTGAATTCACCATGCGTGTTTTGTTTCCCTTTGTGTTGGTTTCTAAGAAAGGCCCAGGAAATATGCTCCACGCCCATGCGAATGGGAGAAATGGAAATTGAAACGCCTTCGCGGTTTCACCTGGCAGCCGTTAGGATTGCCAGTGTCAATACGTCTGGAAGCAATACCTTCGGGAGAGGGCCTGGAGAAAAGGGAAGCCTCCTAAGCCACTGGTGGTATTGCGCCCTGGTAACAGGCACCACTGAAAACAATCAAGAGATTCCTGCCAAAAACAAAACAAAACCAGAGAGCCGGCCACATGATGTGGCAATCCACCTCCTGGCTGTCTTTGCACAGTAAAGTATCATTTGGGGAGACCCGGGCAGGCCAGCGACCCCTGCACACCTATTGACAAGAGCCAAGGCTTGAAAGTAAAAACACAGTGTCATGGTGTGTGATCCTTTTAATGTCATGTTGGAGTCTGTTGGCTAGTATCTTGTTGAGGATTTTTGCATCTAAGTTCATCGGTGATATTGCTCTCCAGTTTTCTTTTCTTGTAGTATCTTTGTCTGGTTTGGGGATCAGGTGGATGGCTTCGTACAATGAGTTTGGGAGTGTTCTTTCCTCTGCAGTGTTTTGGAAGCGTTTGCAGAACCATGTGTACTTTAGAGAGACACGGGTGCCCCAGCTGTCACTAGCCACCTATTGACAACAGCCAAGTCTTGAAAGTAAAAACACAATGTCCATCCCCAGATGAATGGAAAGTGAAGAGTTGGTACACATAGAGCATGGAATACTGCTCAGCCATGAAACAGAATAATATCCTGCCATTTCCAGCATCTTCGATAGATCCGGAGTTCCCTGTACTCAGCATGGGACGTCCAACAGAGAAAGAGAAAATTCCAACGATAGCACGTATAGGTGGCATCTCAAAGTCGATACCAGGAAAGTAGAAAGCACAAACAGAGTCACAGATTTAGAACGCAAGTACAGGGTTTCGAGAGGGCAAAGGCATGCGGAGGTGGGTTGAATGAGGAGGGTGGGATTAACACATGCATTCTAATATGTATTAAGCAGACGATCCACAACCACCTTCTACAAAGCACAGGGAGCGGTCGCCACCACCCTGGACTAAGCTACGTGGGAAGAGAATGCGAAAGAGAATGGATGTGTATATATATACATACACGGAGAACTGAATCAAGGTGCTGCACAGCGAAAGTCAACAGCATTGTAAATTCACTAGACATGGACAGAAATTAGAATCTCTATAAAAAGCAAAATGATCGAGATCCAGTATGTTCCTCTCAGGCCTCAGAGAGATGCGCGGATGTCACTTCCCTGGAGCGTGAGCAGGCTTGGGCACCAAAGTTGGAGTGTGGTCACAGTGAGGCAGGTCGGCGCGGGAGTGGGTCGCACCAGCGAATTAACCCCTTTGGACCTGTGGTGCCTGGTCCCTTCTGGTTGGCAGCAGTCTCTGTAGATGTAGGTGTGCCCTCCTGCAGCTAAGCCAAGCCCACTGCAGCCAGAGGATGGTGGTCCGACATGCACAACAGTGTTCAAACATCACCTGGTGTCCAGGTCTCCTGCTGGTGGGGTTCCCGCCATTCACCTCCTTCCTTAGAGTCACCCCACTTGCCTCCGACAACACACTCTTCAGGAGGGGTTTGCAGGGGGTGTGATGAATCGAGAGTGGGAAGGGTAAGTGGGAGAAGGAGTGAGACACAAGCCCTTAGGTGTCTGTCCGGACACGTTCCTCTCTAATTCATATTCCAAGAACACGCGTGTGCGCAAGGTCTGCGTTCCTGGGGAATCCGACCAGCTGTGGGAAAATGCTGCCGCCTTGTGGCCGCCTCCTGTAACTACAACGTTCCAAAGGGAGCTCAGCGGCCCTTCCTGTTCAAAAGGCCAGCGGGGTTGTAATTGACACCCCCGCTGCAAATATGTCCTGGGGATAGGCACTGGAAAAGAGCCCGAAACAGGATTGATTGGCAACAGGCGGTTTCAAGAGGTAAGTTGAATTCACCATGCGTGTTTTGTTTCCCTTTGTGTTGGTTTCTAAGAAAGGCCCAGGAAATATGCTCCACGCCCATGCGAATGGGAGAAATGGAAATTGAAACGCCTTCGCGGTTTCACCTGGCAGCCGTTAGGATTGCCAGTGTCAATACGTCTGGAAGCAATACCTTCGGGAGAGGGCCTGGAGAAAAGGGAAGCCTCCTAAGCCACTGGTGGTATTGCGCCCTGGTAACAGGCACCACTGAAAACAATCAAGAGATTCCTGCCAAAAACAAAACAAAACCAGAGAGCCGGCCACATGATGTGGCAATCCACCTCCTGGCTGTCTTTGCACAGTAAAGTATCATTTGGGGAGACCCGGGCAGGCCAGCGACCCCTGCACACCTATTGACAAGAGCCAAGGCTTGAAAGTAAAAACACAGTGTCATGGTGTGTGATCCTTTTAATGTCATGTTGGAGTCTGTTGGCTAGTATCTTGTTGAGGATTTTTGCATCTAAGTTCATCGGTGATATTGCTCTCCAGTTTTCTTTTCTTGTAGTATCTTTGTCTGGTTTGGGGATCAGGTGGATGGCTTCGTACAATGAGTTTGGGAGTGTTCTTTCCTCTGCAGTGTTTTGGAAGCGTTTGCAGAACCATGTGTACTTTAGAGAGACACGGGTGCCCCAGCTGTCACTAGCCACCTATTGACAACAGCCAAGTCTTGAAAGTAAAAACACAATGTCCATCCCCAGATGAATGGAAAGTGAAGAGTTGGTACACATAGAGCATGGAATACTGCTCAGCCATGAAACAGAATAATATCCTGCCATTTCCAGCATCTTCGATAGATCCGGAGTTCCCTGTACTCAGCATGGGACGTCCAACAGAGAAAGAGAAAATTCCAACGATAGCACGTATAGGTGGCATCTCAAAGTCGATACCAGGAAAGTAGAAAGCACAAACAGAGTCACAGATTTAGAACGCAAGTACAGGGTTTCGAGAGGGCAAAGGCATGCGGAGGTGGGTTGAATGAGGAGGGTGGGATTAACACATGCATTCTAATATGTATTAAGCAGACGATCCACAACCACCTTCTACAAAGCACAGGGAGCGGTCGGCACCACCCTGGACTAAGCTACGTGGGAAGAGAATGCGAAAGAGAATGGATGTGTATATATATACATACACGGAGAACTGAATCAAGGTGCTGCACAGCGAAAGTCAACAGCATTGTAAATTCACTAGACATGGACAGAAATTAGAATCTCTATAAAAAGCAAAATGATCGAGATCCAGTATGTTCCTCTCAGGCCTCAGAGAGATGCGCGGGTGTCACTTCCCTGGAGCGTGAGCAGGCTTGGGCACCAAAGTTGGAGTGTGGTCACAGTGAGGCAGGTCGGCGCGGGAGTGGGTCGCACCAGCGAATTAACCCCTTTGGACCTGTGGTGCCTGGTCCCTTCTGGTTGGCGGCAGTCTCTGTAGATGTAGGTGTGCCCTCCTGCAGCTAAGCCAAGCCCACTGCAGCCAGAGGATGGTGGTCCGACATGCACAACAGTGTTCAAACATCACCTGGTGTCCAGGTCTCCAGCTGGTGGGGTTCCCGCCATTCACCTCCTTCCTTAGAGTCACCCCACTTGCCTCCGACAACACACTCTTCAGGAGGGGTTTGCAGGGGGTGTGATGAATCGAGAGTGGGAAGGGTAAGTGGGAGAAGGAGTGAGACACAAGCCCTTAGGTGTCTGTCCGGACACGTTCCTCTCTAATTCATATTCCAAGAACACGCGTGTGCGCAAGGTCTGCGTTCCTGGGGAATCCGACCAGCTGTGGGAAAATGCTGCCGCCTTGTGGCCGCCTCCTGTAACTACAACGTTCCAAAGGGAGCTCAGCGGCCCTTCCTGTTCAAAAGGCCAGCGGGGTTGTAATTGACACCCCCGCTGCAAAAATGTCCTGGGGATAGGCACTGGAAAAGAGCCCGAAACAGGATTGATTGGCAACAGGCGGTTTCAAGAGGTAAGTTGAATTCACCATGCGTGTTTTGTTTCCCTTTGTGTTGGTTTCTAAGAAAGGCCCAGGAAATATGCTCCACGCCCATGCGAATGGGAGAAATGGAAATTGAAACGCCTTCGCGGTTTCACCTGGCAGCCGTTAGGATTGCCAGTGTCAATACGTCTGGAAGCAATACCTTCGGGAGAGGGCCTGGAGAAAAGGGAAGCCTCCTAAGCCACTGGTGGTATTGCGCCCTGGTAACAGGCACCACTGAAAACAATCAAGAGATTCCTGCCAAAAACAAAACAAAACCAGAGAGCCGGCCACATGATGTGGCAATCCACCTCCTGGCTGTCTTTGCACAGTAAAGTATCATTTGGGGAGACCCGGGCAGGCCAGCGACCCCTGCACACCTATTGACAAGAGCCAAGGCTTGAAAGTAAAAACACAGTGTCATGGTGTGTGATCCTTTTAATGTCATGTTGGAGTCTGTTGTCTAGTATCTTGTTGAGAATTTTTGCATCTAAGTTCATCGGTGATATTGCTCTCCAGTTTTCTTTTCTTGTAGTATCTTTGTCTGGTTTGGGGATCAGGTGGATGGCTTCGTACAATGAGTTTGGGAGTGTTCTTTCCTCTGCAGTGTTTTGGAAGCGTTTGCAGAACCATTTGTACTTTAGAGAGACACGGGTGCCCCAGCTGTCACTAGCCACCTATTGACAACAGCCAAGTCTTGAAAGTAAAAACACAATGTCCATCCCCAGATGAATGGAAAGTGAAGAGTTGGTACACATAGAGCATGGAATACTGCTCAGCCATGAAACAGAATAATATCCTGCCATTTCCAGCATCTTCGATAGATCCGGAGTTCCCTGTACTCAGCATGGGACGTCCAACAGAGAAAGAGAAAATTCCAACGATAGCACGTATAGGTGGCATCTCAAAGTCGATACCAGGAAAGTAGAAAGCACAAACAGAGTCACAGATTTAGAACGCAAGTACAGGGTTTCGAGAGGGCAAAGGCATGCGGAGGTGGGTTGAATGAGGAGGGTGGGATTAACACATGCATTCTAATATGTATAAAGCAGACGATCCACAACCACCTTCTACAAAGCACAGGGAGCGGTCGCCACCACCCTGGACTAAGCTACGTGGGAAGAGAATGCGAAAGAGAATGGATGTGTATATATATACATACACGGAGAACTGAATCAAGGTGCTGCACAGCGAAAGTCAACAGCATTGTAAATTCACTAGACATGGACAGAAATTAGAATCTCTATAAAAAGCAAAATGATTGAGATCCAGTATGTTCCTCTCAGGCCTCAGAGAGATGCGCGGGTGTCACTTCCCTGGAGCGTGAGCAGGCTTGGGCACCAAAGTTGGAGTGTGGTCACAGTGAGGCAGGTCGGCGCGGGAGTGGGTCGCACCAGCGAATTAACCCCTTTGGACCTGTGGTGCCTGGTCCCTTCTGGTTGGCAGCAGTCTCTGTAGATGTAGGTGTGCCCTCCTGCAGCTAAGCCAAGCCCACTGCAGCCAGAGGATGGTGGTCCGACATGCACAACAGTGTTCAAACATCACCTGGTGTCCAGGTCTCCAGCTGGTGGGGTTCCCGCCATTCACCTCCTTCCTTAGAGTCACCCCACTTGCCTCCGACAACACACTCTTCAGGAGGGGTTTGCAGGGGGTGTGATGAATCGAGAGTGGGAAGGGTAAGTGGGAGAAGGAGTGAGACACAAGCCCTTAGGTGTCTGTCCGGACACGTTCCTCTCTAATTCATATTCCAAGAACACGCGTGTGCGCAAGGTCTGCGTTCCTGGGGAATCCGACCAGCTGTGGGAAAATGCTGCCGCCTTGTGGCCGCCTCCTGTAACTACAACGTTCCAAAGGGAGCTCAGCGGCCCTTCCTGTTCAAAAGGCCAGCGGGGTTGTAATTGACACCCCCGCTGCAAAAATGTCCTGGGGATAGGCACTGGAAAAGAGCCCGAAACAGGATTGATTGGCAACAGGTGGTTTCAAGAGGTAAGTTGAATTCACCATGCGTGTTTTGTTTCCCTTTGTGTTGGTTTCTAAGAAAGGCCCAGGAAATATGCTCCACGCCCATGCGAATGGGAGAAATGGAAATTGAAACGCCTTCGCGGTTTCACCTGGCAGCCGTTAGGATTGCCAGTGTCAATACGTCTGGAAGCAATACCTTCGGGAGAGGGCCTGGAGAAAAGGGAAGCCTCCTAAGACACTGGTGGTATTGCGCCCTGGTAACAGGCACCACTGAAAACAATCAAGAGATTCCTGCCAAAAACAAAACAAAACCAGAGAGCCGGCCACATGATGTGGCAATCCACCTCCTGGCTGTCTTTGCACAGTAAAGTATCATTTGGGGAGACCCGGGCAGGCCAGCGACCCCTGCACACCTATTGACAAGAGCCAAGGCTTGAAAGTAAAAACACAGTGTCATGGTGTGTGATCCTTTTAATGTCATGTTGGAGTCTGTTGGCTAGTATCTTGTTGAGGATTTTTGCATCTAAGTTCATCGGTGATATTGCTCTCCAGTTTTCTTTTCTTGTAGTATCTTTGTCTGGTTTGGGGATCAGGTGGATGGCTTCGTACAATGAGTTTGGGAGTGTTCTTTCCTCTGCAGTGTTTTGGAAGCGTTTGCAGAACCATGTGTACTTTAGAGAGACACGGGTGCCCCAGCTGTCACTAGCCACCTATTGACAACAGCCAAGTCTTGAAAGTAAAAACACAATGTCCATCCCCAGATGAATGGAAAGTGAAGAGTTGGTACACATAGAGCATGGAATACTGCTCAGCCATGAAACAGAATAATATCCTGCCATTTCCAGCATCTTCGATAGATCCGGAGTTCCCTGTACTCAGCATGGGACGTCCAACAGAGAAAGAGAAAATTCCAACGATAGCACGTATAGGTGGCATCTCAAAGTCGATACCAGGAAAGTAGAAAGCACAAACAGAGTCACAGATTTAGAACGCAAGTACAGGGTTTCGAGAGGGCAAAGGCATGCGGAGGTGGGTTGAATGAGGAGGGTGGGATTAACACATGCATTCTAATATGTATTAAGCAGACGATCCACAACCACCTTCTACAAAGCACAGGGAGCGGTCGGCACCACCCTGGACTAAGCTACGTGGGAAGAGAATGCGAAAGAGAATGGATGTGTATATATACACATACACGGAGAACTGAATCAAGGTGCTGCACAGCGAAAGTCAACAGCATTGTAAATTCACTAGACATGGACAGAAATTAGAATCTCTATAAAAAGCAAAATGATCGAGATCCAGTATGTTCCTCTCAGGCCTCAGAGAGATGCGCGGGTGTCACTTCCCTGGAGCGTGAGCAGGCTTGGGCACCAAAGTTGGAGTGTGGTCACAGTGAGGCAGGTCGGCGCGGGAGTGGGTCGCACCAGCGAATTAACCCCTTTGGACCTGTGGTGCCTGGTCCCTTCTGGTTGGCAGCAGTCTCTGTAGATGTAGGTGTGCCCTCCTGCAGCTAAGCCAAGCCCACTGCAGCCAGAGGATGGTGGTCCGACATGCACAACAGTGTTCAAACATCACCTGGTGTCCAGGTCTCCAGCTGGTGGGGTTCCCGCCATTCACCTCCTTCCTTAGAGTCACCCCACTTGCCTCCGACAACACACTCTTCAGGAGGGGTTTGCAGGGGGTGTGATGAATCGAGAGTGGGAAGGGTAAGTGGGAGAAGGAGTGAGACACAAGCCCTTAGGTGTCTGTCCGGACACGTTCCTCTCTAATTCATATTCCAAGAACACGCGTGTGCGCAAGGTCTGCGTTCCTGGGGAATCCGACCAGCTGTGGGAAAATGCTGCCGCCTTGTGGCCGCCTCCTGTAACTACAACGTTCCAAAGGGAGCTCAGCGGCCCTTCCTGTTCAAAAGGCCAGCGGGGTTGTAATTGACACCCCCGCTGCAAAAATGTCCTGGGGATAGGCACTGGAAAAGAGCCCGAAACAGGATTGATTGGCAACAGGTGGTTTCAAGAGGTAAGTTGAATTCACCATGCGTGTTTTGTTTCCCTTTGTGTTGGTTTCTAAGAAAGGCCCAGGAAATATGCTCCACGCCCATGCGAATGGGAGAAATGGAAATTGAAACGCCTTCGCGGTTTCACCTGGCAGCCGTTAGGATTGCCAGTGTCAATACGTCTGGAAGCAATACCTTCGGGAGAGGGCCTGGAGAAAAGGGAAGCCTCCTAAGCCACTGGTGGTATTGCGCCCTGGTAACAGGCACCACTGAAAACAATCAAGAGATTCCTGCCAAAGAAAAACAAAACCAGAGAGCCGGCCACATGATGTGGCAATCCACCTCCTGGCTGTCTTTGCACAGTAAAGTATCATTTGGGGAGACCCGGGCAGGCCAGCGACCCCTGCACACCTATTGACAAGAGCCAAGGCTTGAAAGTAAAAACACAGTGTCATGGTGTGTGATCCTTTTAATGTCATGTTGGAGTCTGTTGGCTAGTATCTTGTTGAGGATTTTTGCATCTAAGTTCATCGGTGATATTGCTCTCCAGTTTTCTTTTCTTGTAGTATCTTTGTCTGGTTTGGGGATCAGGTGGATGGCTTCGTACAATGAGTTTGGGAGTGTTCTTTCCTCTGCAGTGTTTTGGAAGCGTTTGCAGAACCATGTGTACTTTAGAGAGACACGGGTGCCCCAGCTGTCACTAGCCACCTATTGACAACAGCCAAGTCTTGAAAGTAAAAACACAATGTCCATCCCCAGATGAATGGAAAGTGAAGAGTTGGTACACATAGAGCATGGAATACTGCTCAGCCATGAAACAGAATAATATCCTGCCATTTCCAGCATCTTCGATAGATCCGGAGTTCCCTGTACTCAGCATGGGACGTCCAACAGAGAAAGAGAAAATTCCAACGATAGCACGTATAGGTGGCATCTCAAAGTCGATACCAGGAAAGTAGAAAGCACAAACAGAGTCACAGATTTAGAACGCAAGTACAGGGTTTCGAGAGGGCAAAGGCATGCGGAGGTGGGTTGAATGAGGAGGGTGGGATTAACACATGCATTCTAATATGTATTAAGCAGACGATCCACAACCACCTTCTACAAAGCACAGGGAGCGGTCGCCACCACCCTGGACTAAGCTACGTGGGAAGAGAATGCGAAAGAGAATGGATGTGTATATATATACATACACGGAGAACTGAATCAAGGTGCTGCACAGCGAAAGTCAACAGCATTGTAAATTCACTAGACATGGACAGAAATTAGAATCTCTATAAAAAGCAAAATGATCGAGATCCAGTATGTTCCTCTCAGGCCTCAGAGAGATGCGCGGGTGTCACTTCCCTGGAGCGTGAGCAGGCTTGGGCACCAAAGTTGGAGTGTGGTCACAGTGAGGCAGGTCGGCGCGGGAGTGGGTCGCACCAGCGAATTAACCCCTTTGGACCTGTGGTGCCTGGTCCCTTCTGGTTGGCAGCAGTCTCTGTAGATGTAGGTGTGCCCTCCTGCAGCTAAGCCAAGCCCACTGCAGCCAGAGGATGGTGGTCCGACATGCACAACAGTGTTCAAACATCACCTGGTGTCCAGGTCTCCAGCTGGTGGGGTTCCCGCCATTCACCTCCTTCCTTAGAGTCACCCCACTTGCCTCCGACAACACACTCTTCAGGAGGGGTTTGCAGGGGGTGTGATGAATCGAGAGTGGGAAGGGTAAGTGGGAGAAGGAGTGAGACACAAGCCCTTAGGTGTCTGTCCGGACACGTTCCTCTCTAATTCATATTCCAAGAACATGCGTGTGCGCAAGGTCTGCGTTCCTGGGGAATACGACCAGCTGTGGGAAAATGCTGCCGCCTTGTGGCCGCCTCCTGTAACTACAACGTTCCAAAGGGAGCTCAGCGGCCCTTCCTGTTCAAAAGGCCAGCGGGGTTGTAATTGACACCCCCGCTGCAAAAATGTCCTGGGGATAGGCACTGGAAAAGAGCCCGAAACAGGATTGATTGGCAACAGGTGGTTTCAAGAGGTAAGTTGAATTCACCATGCGTGTTTTGTTTCCCTTTGTGTTGGTTTCTAAGAAAGGCCCAGGAAATATGCTCCACGCCCATGCGAATGGGAGAAATGGAAATTGAAACGCCTTCGCGGTTTCACCTGGCAGCCGTTAGGATTGCCAGTGTCAATACGTCTGGAAGCAATACCTTCGGGAGAGGGCCTGGAGAAAAGGGAAGCCTCCTAAGCCACTGGTGGTATTGCGCCCTGGTAACAGGCACCACTGAAAACAATCAAGAGATTCCTGCCAAAAACAAAACAAAACCAGAGAGCCGGCCACATGATGTGGCAATCCACCTCCTGGCTGTCTTTGCACAGTAAAGTATCATTTGGGGAGACCCGGGCAGGCCAGTGACCCCTGCACACCTATTGACAAGAGCCAAGGCTTGAAAGTAAAAACACAGTGTCATGGTGTGTGATCCTTTTAATGTCATGTTGGAGTCTGTTGTCTAGTATCTTGTTGAGGATTTTTGCATCTAAGTTCATCGGTGATATTGCTCTCCAGTTTTCTTTTCTTGTAGTATCTTTGTCTGGTTTGGGGATCAGGTGGATGGCTTCGTACAATGAGTTTGGGAGTGTTCTTTCCTCTGCAGTGTTTTGGAAGCGTTTGCAGAACCATGTGTACTTTAGAGAGACACGGGTGCCCCAGCTGTCCCTAGCCACCTATTGACAACAGCCAAGTCTTGAAAGTAAAAACACAATGTCCATCCCCAGATGAATGGAAAGTGAAGAGTTGGTACACATAGAGCATGGAATACTGCTCAGCCATGAAACAGAATAATATCCTGCCATTTCCAGCATCTTCGATAGATCCGGAGTTCCCTGTACTCAGCATGGGACGTCCAACAGAGAAAGAGAAAATTCCAACGATAGCACGTATAGGTGGCATCTCAAAGTCAATACCAGGAAAGTAGAAAGCACAAACAGAGTCACAGATTTAGAACGCAAGTACAGGGTTTCGAGAGGGCAAAGGCATGCGGAGGTGGGTTGAATGAGGAGGGTGGGATTAACACATGCATTCTAATATGTATTAAGCAGACGATCCACAACCACCTTCTACAAAGCACAGGGAGCGGTCGGCACCACCCTGGACTAAGCTACGTGGGAAGAGAATGCGAAAGAGAATGGATGTGTATATATACACATACACGGAGAACTGAATCAAGGTGCTGCACAGCGAAAGTCAACAGCATTGTAAATTCACTAGACATGGACAGAAATTAGAATCTCTATAAAAAGCAAAATGATCGAGATCCAGTATGTTCCTCTCAGGCCTCAGAGAGATGCGCGGGTGTCACTTCCCTGGAGCGTGAGCAGGCTTGGGCACCAAAGTTGGAGTGTGGTCACAGTGAGGCAGGTCGGCGCGGGAGTGGGTCGCACCAGCGAATTAACCCCTTTGGACCTGTGGTGCCTGGTCCCTTCTGGTTGGCAGCAGTCTCTGTAGATGTAGGTGTGCCCTCCTGCAGCTAAGCCAAGCCCACTGCAGCCAGAGGATGGTGGTCCGACATGCACAACAGTGTTCAAACATCACCTGGTGTCCAGTTCTCCTGCTGGTGGGGTTCCCGCCATTCACCTCCTTCCTTAGAGTCACCCCACTTGCCTCCGACAACACACTCTTCAGGAGGGGTTTGCAGGGGGTGTGATGAATCGAGAGTGGGAAGGGTAAGTGGGAGAAGGAGTGAGACACAAGCCCTTAGGTGTCTGTCCGGACACGTTCCTCTCTAATTCATATTCCAAGAACACGCGTGTGCGCAAGGTCTGCGTTCCTGGGGAATCCGACCAGCTGTGGGAAAATGCTGCCGCCTTGTGGCCGCCTCCTGTAACTACAACGTTCCAAAGGGAGCTCAGCAGCCCTTCCTGTTCAAAAGGCCAGCGGGGTTGTAATTGACACCCCCGCTGCAAAAATGTCCTGGGGATAGGCACTGGAAAAGAGCCCGAAACAGGATTGATTGGCAACAGGTGGTTTCAAGAGGTAAGTTGAATTCACCATGCGTGTTTTGTTTCCCTTTGTGTTGGTTTCTAAGAAAGGCCCAGGAAATATGCTCCACGCCCATGCGAATGGGAGAAATGGAAATTGAAACGCCTTCGCGGTTTCACCTGGCAGCCGTTAGGATTGCCAGTGTCAATACGTCTGGAAGCAATACCTTCGGGAGAGGGCCTGGAGAAAAGGGAAGCCTCCTAAGCCACTGGTGGTATTGCGCCCTGGTAACAGGCACCACTGAAAACAATCAAGAGATTCCTGCCAAAAACAAAACAAAACCAGAGAGCCGGCCACATGATGTGGCAATCCACCTCCTGGCTGTCTTTGCACAGTAAAGTATCATTTGGGGAGACCCGGGCAGGCCAGTGACCCCTGCACACCTATTGACAAGAGCCAAGGCTTGAAAGTAAAAACACAGTGTCATGGTGTGTGATCCTTTTAATGTCATGTTGGAGTCTGTTGTCTAGTATCTTGTTGAGGATTTTTGCATCTAAGTTCATCGGTGATATTGCTCTCCAGTTTTCTTTTCTTGTAGTATCTTTGTCTGGTTTGGGGATCAGGTGGATGGCTTCGTACAATGAGTTTGGGAGTGTTCTTTCCTCTGCAGTGTTTTGGAAGCGTTTGCAGAACCATGTGTACTTTAGAGAGACACGGGTGCCCCAGCTGTCACTAGCCACCTATTGACAACAGCCAAGTCTTGAAAGTAAAAACACAATGTCCATCCCCAGATGAATGGAAAGTGAAGAGTTGGTACACATAGAGCATGGAATACTGCTCAGCCATGAAACAGAATAATATCCTGCCATTTCCAGCATCTTTGATAGATCCGGAGTTCCCTGTACTCAGCATGGGACGTCCAACAGAGAAAGAGAAAATTCCAACGATAGCACGTATAGGTGGCATCTCAAAGTCGATACCAGGAAAGTAGAAAGCACAAACAGAGTCACAGATTTAGAACGCAAGTACAGGGTTTCGAGAGGGCAAAGGCATGCGGAGGTGGGTTGAATGAGGAGGGTGGGATTAACACATGCATTCTAATATGTATTAAGCAGACGATCCACAACCACCTTCTACAAAGCACAGGGAGCGGTCGCCACCACCCTGGACTAAGCTACGTGGGAAGAGAATGCGAAAGAGAATGGATGTGTATATATATACATACACGGAGAACTGAATCAAGGTGCTGCACAGCGAAAGTCAACAGCATTGTAAATTCACTAGACATGGACAGAAATTAGAATCTCTATAAAAAGCAAAATGATCGAGATCCAGTATGTTCCTCTCAGGCCTCAGAGAGATGCGCGGGTGTCACTTCCCTGGAGCGTGAGCAGGCTTGGGCACCAAAGTTGGAGTGTGGTCACAGTGAGGCAGGTCGGCGCGGGAGTGGGTCGCACCAGCGAATTAACCCCTTTGGACCTGTGGTGCCTGGTCCCTTCTGGTTGGCAGCAGTCTCTGTAGATGTAGGTGTGCCCTCCTGCAGCTAAGCCAAGCCCACTGCAGCCAGAGGATGGTGGTCCGACATGCACAACAGTGTTCAAACATCACCTGGTGTCCAGGTCTCCAGCTGGTGGGGTTCCCGCCATTCACCTCCTTCCTTAGAGTCACCCCACTTGCCTCCGACAACACACTCTTCAGGAGGGGTTTGCAGGGGGTGTGATGAATCGAGAGTGGGAAGGGTAAGTGGGAGAAGGAGTGAGACACAAGCCCTTAGGTGTCTGTCCGGACACGTTCCTCTCTAATTCATATTCCAAGAACACGCGTGTGCGCAAGGTCTGCGTTCCTGGGGAATCCGACCAGCTGTGGGAAAATGCTGCCGCCTTGTGGCCGCCTCCTGTAACTACAACGTTCCAAAGGGAGCTCAGCGGCCCTTCCTGTTCAAAAGGCCAGCGGGGTTGTAATTGACACCCCCGCTGCAAAAATGTCCTGGGGATAGGCACTGGAAAAGAGCCCGAAACAGGATTGATTGGCAACAGGCGGTTTCAAGAGGTAAGTTGAATTCACCATGCGTGTTTTGTTTCCCTTTGTGTTGGTTTCTAAGAAAGGCCCAGGAAATATGCTCCACGCCCATGCGAATGGGAGAAATGGAAATTGAAACGCCTTCGCGGTTTCACCTGGCAGCCGTTAGGATTGCCAGTGTCAATACGTCTGGAAGCAATACCTTCGGGAGAGGGCCTGGAGAAAAGGGAAGCCTCCTAAGCCACTGGTGGTATTGCGCCCTGGTAACAGGCACCACTGAAAACAATCAAGAGATTCCTGCCAAAAACAAAACAAAACCAGAGAGCCGGCCACATGATGTGGCAATCCACCTCCTGGCTGTCTTTGCACAGTAAAGTATCATTTGGGGAGACCCGGGCAGGCCAGCGACCCCTGCACACCTATTGACAAGAGCCAAGGCTTGAAAGTAAAAACACAGTGTCATGGTGTGTGATCCTTTTAATGTCATGTTGGAGTCTGTTGGCTAGTATCTTGTTGAGGATTTTTGCATCTAAGTTCATCGGTGATATTGCTCTCCAGTTTTCTTTTCTTGTAGTATCTTTGTCTGGTTTGGGGATCAGGTGGATGGCTTCGTACAATGAGTTTGGGAGTGTTCTTTCCTCTGCAGTGTTTTGGAAGCGTTTGCAGAACCATGTGTACTTTAGAGAGACACGGGTGCCCCAGCTGTCACTAGCCACCTATTGACAACAGCCAAGTCTTGAAAGTAAAAACACAATGTCCATCCCCAGATGAATGGAAAGTGAAGAGTTGGTACACATAGAGCATGGAATACTGCTCAGCCATGAAACAGAATAATATCCTGCCATTTCCAGCATCTTCGATAGATCCGGAGTTCCCTGTACTCAGCATGGGACGTCCAACAGAGAAAGAGAAAATTCCAACGATAGCACGTATAGGTGGCATCTCAAAGTCGATACCAGGAAAGTAGAAAGCACAAACAGAGTCACAGATTTAGAACGCAAGTACAGGGTTTCGAGAGGGCAAAGGCATGCGGAGGTGGGTTGAATGAGGAGGGTGGGATTAACACATGCATTCTAATATGTATTAAGCAGACGATCCACAACCACCTTCTACAAAGCACAGGGAGCGGTCGCCACCACCCTGGACTAAGCTACGTGGGAAGAGAATGCGAAAGAGAATGGATGTGTATATATATACATACACGGAGAACTGAATCAAGGTGCTGCACAGCGAAAGTCAACAGCATTGTAAATTCACTAGACATGGACAGAAATTAGAATCTCTATAAAAAGCAAAATGATCGAGATCCAGTATGTTCCTCTCAGGCCTCAGAGAGATGCGCGGATGTCACTTCCCTGGAGCGTGAGCAGGCTTGGGCACCAAAGTTGGAGTGTGGTCACAGTGAGGCAGGTCGGCGCGGGAGTGGGTCGCACCAGCGAATTAACCCCTTTGGACCTGTGGTGCCTGGTCCCTTCTGGTTGGCAGCAGTCTCTGTAGATGTAGGTGTGCCCTCCTGCAGCTAAGCCAAGCCCACTGCAGCCAGAGGATGGTGGTCCGACATGCACAACAGTGTTCAAACATCACCTGGTGTCCAGGTCTCCTGCTGGTGGGGTTCCCGCCATTCACCTCCTTCCTTAGAGTCACCCCACTTGCCTCCGACAACACACTCTTCAGGAGGGGTTTGCAGGGGGTGTGATGAATCGAGAGTGGGAAGGGTAAGTGGGAGAAGGAGTGAGACACAAGCCCTTAGGTGTCTGTCCGGACACGTTCCTCTCTAATTCATATTCCAAGAACACGCGTGTGCGCAAGGTCTGCGTTCCTGGGGAATCCGACCAGCTGTGGGAAAATGCTGCCGCCTTGTGGCCGCCTCCTGTAACTACAACGTTCCAAAGGGAGCTCAGCGGCCCTTCCTGTTCAAAAGGCCAGCGGGGTTGTAATTGACACCCCCGCTGCAAATATGTCCTGGGGATAGGCACTGGAAAAGAGCCCGAAACAGGATTGATTGGCAACAGGCGGTTTCAAGAGGTAAGTTGAATTCACCATGCGTGTTTTGTTTCCCTTTGTGTTGGTTTCTAAGAAAGGCCCAGGAAATATGCTCCACGCCCATGCGAATGGGAGAAATGGAAATTGAAACGCCTTCGCGGTTTCACCTGGCAGCCGTTAGGATTGCCAGTGTCAATACGTCTGGAAGCAATACCTTCGGGAGAGGGCCTGGAGAAAAGGGAAGCCTCCTAAGCCACTGGTGGTATTGCGCCCTGGTAACAGGCACCACTGAAAACAATCAAGAGATTCCTGCCAAAAACAAAACAAAACCAGAGAGCCGGCCACATGATGTGGCAATCCACCTCCTGGCTGTCTTTGCACAGTAAAGTATCATTTGGGGAGACCCGGGCAGGCCAGCGACCCCTGCACACCTATTGACAAGAGCCAAGGCTTGAAAGTAAAAACACAGTGTCATGGTGTGTGATCCTTTTAATGTCATGTTGGAGTCTGTTGGCTAGTATCTTGTTGAGGATTTTTGCATCTAAGTTCATCGGTGATATTGCTCTCCAGTTTTCTTTTCTTGTAGTATCTTTGTCTGGTTTGGGGATCAGGTGGATGGCTTCGTACAATGAGTTTGGGAGTGTTCTTTCCTCTGCAGTGTTTTGGAAGCGTTTGCAGAACCATGTGTACTTTAGAGAGACACGGGTGCCCCAGCTGTCACTAGCCACCTATTGACAACAGCCAAGTCTTGAAAGTAAAAACACAATGTCCATCCCCAGATGAATGGAAAGTGAAGAGTTGGTACACATAGAGCATGGAATACTGCTCAGCCATGAAACAGAATAATATCCTGCCATTTCCAGCATCTTCGATAGATCCGGAGTTCCCTGTACTCAGCATGGGACGTCCAACAGAGAAAGAGAAAATTCCAACGATAGCACGTATAGGTGGCATCTCAAAGTCGATACCAGGAAAGTAGAAAGCACAAACAGAGTCACAGATTTAGAACGCAAGTACAGGGTTTCGAGAGGGCAAAGGCATGCGGAGGTGGGTTGAATGAGGAGGGTGGGATTAACACATGCATTCTAATATGTATAAAGCAGACGATCCACAACCACCTTCTACAAAGCACAGGGAGCGGTCGGCACCACCCTGGACTAAGCTACGTGGGAAGAGAATGCGAAAGAGAATGGATGTGTATATATATACATACACGGAGAACTGAATCAAGGTGCTGCACAGCGAAAGTCAACAGCATTGTAAATTCACTAGACATGGACAGAAATTAGAATCTCTATAAAAAGCAAAATGATCGAGATCCAGTATGTTCCTCTCAGGCCTCAGAGAGATGCGCGGGTGTCACTTCCCTGGAGCGTGAGCAGGCTTGGGCACCAAAGTTGGAGTGTGGTCACAGTGAGGCAGGTCGGCGCGGGAGTGGGTCGCACCAGCGAATTAACCCCTTTGGACCTGTGGTGCCTGGTCCCTTCTGGTTGGCGGCAGTCTCTGTAGATGTAGGTGTGCCCTCCTGCAGCTAAGCCAAGCCCACTGCAGCCAGAGGATGGTGGTCCGACATGCACAACAGTGTTCAAACATCACCTGGTGTCCAGGTCTCCTGCTGGTGGGGTTCCCGCCATTCACCTCCTTCCTTAGAGTCACCCCACTTGCCTCCGACAACACACTCTTCAGGAGGGGTTTGCAGGGGGTGTGATGAATCGAGAGTGGGAAGGGTAAGTGGGAGAAGGAGTGAGACACAAGCCCTTAGGTGTCTGTCCGGACACGTTCCTCTCTAATTCATATTCCAAGAACACGCGTGTGCGCAAGGTCTGCGTTCCTGGGGAATCCGACCAGCTGTGGGAAAATGCTGCCGCCTTGTGGCCGCCTCCTGTAACTACAACGTTCCAAAGGGAGCTCAGCGGCCCTTCCTGTTCAAAAGGCCAGCGGGGTTGTAATTGACACCCCCGCTGCAAAAATGTCCTGGGGATAGGCACTGGAAAAGAGCCCGAAACAGGATTGATTGGCAACAGGCGGTTTCAAGAGGTAAGTTGAATTCACCATGCGTGTTTTGTTTCCCTTTGTGTTGGTTTCTAAGAAAGGCCCAGGAAATATGCTCCACGCCCATGCGAATGGGAGAAATGGAAATTGAAACGCCTTCGCGGTTTCACCTGGCAGCCGTTAGGATTGCCAGTGTCAATACGTCTGGAAGCAATACCTTCGGGAGAGGGCCTGGAGAAAAGGGAAGCCTCCTAAGCCACTGGTGGTATTGCGCCCTGGTAACAGGCACCACTGAAAACAATCAAGAGATTCCTGCCAAAAACAAAACAAAACCAGAGAGCCGGCCACATGATGTGGCAATCCACCTCCTGGCTGTCTTTGCACAGTAAAGTATCATTTGGGGAGACCCGGGCAGGCCAGCGACCCCTGCACACCTATTGACAAGAGCCAAGGCTTGAAAGTAAAAACACAGTGTCATGGTGTGTGATCCTTTTAATGTCATGTTGGAGTCTGTTGGCTAGTATCTTGTTGAGGATTTTTGCATCTAAGTTCATCGGTGATATTGCTCTCCAGTTTTCTTTTCTTGTAGTATCTTTGTCTGGTTTGGGGATCAGGTGGATGGCTTCGTACAATGAGTTTGGGAGTGTTCTTTCCTCTGCAGTGTTTTGGAAGCGTTTGCAGAACCATGTGTACTTTAGAGAGACACGGGTGCCCCAGCTGTCACTAGCCACCTATTGACAACAGCCAAGTCTTGAAAGTAAAAACACAATGTCCATCCCCAGATGAATGGAAAGTGAAGAGTTGGTACACATAGAGCATGGAATACTGCTCAGCCATGAAACAGAATAATATCCTGCCATTTCCAGCATCTTCGATAGATCCGGAGTTCCCTGTACTCAGCATGGGACGTCCAACAGAGAAAGAGAAAATTCCAACGATAGCACGTATAGGTGGCATCTCAAAGTCGATACCAGGAAAGTAGAAAGCACAAACAGAGTCACAGATTTAGAACGCAAGTACAGGGTTTCGAGAGGGCAAAGGCATGCGGAGGTGGGTTGAATGAGGAGGGTGGGATTAACACATGCATTCTAATATGTATTAAGCAGACGATCCACAACCACCTTCTACAAAGCACAGGGAGCGGTCGGCACCACCCTGGACTAAGCTACGTGGGAAGAGAATGCGAAAGAGAATGGATGTGTATATATATACATACACGGAGAACTGAATCAAGGTGCTGCACAGCGAAAGTCAACAGCATTGTAAATTCACTAGACATGGACAGAAATTAGAATCTCTATAAAAAGCAAAATGATCGAGATCCAGTATGTTCCTCTCAGGCCTCAGAGAGATGCGCGGGTGTCACTTCCCTGGAGCGTGAGCAGGCTTGGGCACCAAAGTTGGAGTGTGGTCACAGTGAGGCAGGTCGGCGCGGGAGTGGGTCGCACCAGCGAATTAACCCCTTTGGACCTGTGGTGCCTGGTCCCTTCTGGTTGGCAGCAGTCTCTGTAGATGTAGGTGTGCCCTCCTGCAGCTAAGCCAAGCCCACTGCAGCCAGAGGATGGTGGTCCGACATGCACAACAGTGTTCAAACATCACCTGGTGTCCAGGTCTCCAGCTGGTGGGGTTCCCGCCATTCACCTCCTTCCTTAGAGTCACCCCACTTGCCTCCGACAACACACTCTTCAGGAGGGGTTTGCAGGGGGTGTGATGAATCGAGAGTGGGAAGGGTAAGTGGGAGAAGGAGTGAGACACAAGCCCTTAGGTGTCTGTCCGGACACGTTCCTCTCTAATTCATATTCCAAGAACACGCGTGTGCGCAAGGTCTGCGTTCCTGGGGAATCCGACCAGCTGTGGGAAAATGCTGCCGCCTTGTGGCCGCCTCCTGTAACTACAACGTTCCAAAGGGAGCTCAGCGGCCCTTCCTGTTCAAAAGGCCAGCGGGGTTGTAATTGACACCCCCGCTGCAAAAATGTCCTGGGGATAGGCACTGGAAAAGAGCCCGAAACAGGATTGATTGGCAACAGGCGGTTTCAAGAGGTAAGTTGAATTCACCATGCGTGTTTTGTTTCCCTTTGTGTTGGTTTCTAAGAAAGGCCCAGGAAATATGCTCCACGCCCATGCGAATGGGAGAAATGGAAATTGAAACGCCTTCGCGGTTTCACCTGGCAGCCGTTAGGATTGCCAGTGTCAATACGTCTGGAAGCAATACCTTCGGGAGAGGGCCTGGAGAAAAGGGAAGCCTCCTAAGCCACTGGTGGTATTGCGCCCTGGTAACAGGCACCACTGAAAACAATCAAGAGATTCCTGCCAAAAACAAAACAAAACCAGAGAGCCGGCCACATGATGTGGCAATCCACCTCCTGGCTGTCTTTGCACAGTAAAGTATCATTTGGGGAGACCCGGGCAGGCCAGCGACCCCTGCACACCTATTGACAAGAGCCAAGGCTTGAAAGTAAAAACACAGTGTCATGGTGTGTGATCCTTTTAATGTCATGTTGGAGTCTGTTGGCTAGTATCTTGTTGAGGATTTTTGCATCTAAGTTCATCGGTGATATTGCTCTCCAGTTTTCTTTTCTTGTAGTATCTTTGTCTGGTTTGGGGATCAGGTGGATGGCTTCGTACAATGAGTTTGGGAGTGTTCTTTCCTCTGCAGTGTTTTGGAAGCGTTTGCAGAACCATGTGTACTTTAGAGAGACACGGGTGCCCCAGCTGTCACTAGCCACCTATTGACAACAGCCAAGTCTTGAAAGTAAAAACACAATGTCCATCCCCAGATGAATGGAAAGTGAAGAGTTGGTACACATAGAGCATGGAATACTGCTCAGCCATGAAACAGAATAATATCCTGCCATTTCCAGCATCTTCGATAGATCCGGAGTTCCCTGTACTCAGCATGGGACGTCCAACAGAGAAAGAGAAAATTCCAACGATAGCACGTATAGGTGGCATCTCAAAGTCGATACCAGGAAAGTAGAAAGCACAAACAGAGTCACAGATTTAGAACGCAAGTACAGGGTTTCGAGAGGGCAAAGGCATGCGGAGGTGGGTTGAATGAGGAGGGTGGGATTAACACATGCATTCTAATATGTATTAAGCAGACGATCCACAACCACCTTCTACAAAGCACAGGGAGCGGTCGCCACCACCCTGGACTAAGCTACGTGGGAAGAGAATGCGAAAGAGAATGGATGTGTATATATATACATACACGGAGAACTGAATCAAGGTGCTGCACAGCGAAAGTCAACAGCATTGTAAATTCACTAGACATGGACAGAAATTAGAATCTCTATAAAAAGCAAAATGATCGAGATCCAGTATGTTCCTCTCAGGCCTCAGAGAGATGCGCGGGTGTCACTTCCCTGGAGCGTGAGCAGGCTTGGGCACCAAAGTTGGAGTGTGGTCACAGTGAGGCAGGTCGGCGCGGGAGTGGGTCGCACCAGCGAATTATCCCCTTTGGACCTGTGGTGCCTGGTCCCTTCTGGTTGGCGGCAGTCTCTGTAGATGTAGGTGTGCCCTCCTGCAGCTAAGCCAAGCCCACTGCAGCCAGAGGATGGTGGTCCGACATGCACAACAGTGTTCAAACATCACCTGGTGTCCAGGTCTCCTGCTGGTGGGGTTCCCGCCATTCACCTCCTTCCTTAGAGTCACCCCACTTGCCTCCGACAACACACTCTTCAGGAGGGGTTTGCAGGGGGTGTGATGAATCGAGAGTGGGAAGGGTAAGTGGGAGAAGGAGTGAGACACAAGCCCTTAGGTGTCTGTCCGGACACGTTCCTCTCTAATTCATATTCCAAGAACACGCGTGTGCGCAAGGTCTGCGTTCCTGGGGAATCCGACCAGCTGTGGGAAAATGCTGCCGCCTTGTGGCCGCCTCCTGTAACTACAACGTTCCAAAGGGAGCTCAGCGGCCCTTCCTGTTCAAAAGGCCAGCGGGGTTGTAATTGACACCCCCACTGCAAAAATGTCCTGGGGATAGGCACTGGAAAAGAGCCCGAAACAGGATTGATTGGCAACAGGCGGTTTCAAGAGGTAAGTTGAATTCACCATGCGTGTTTTGTTTCCCTTTGTGTTGGTTTCTAAGAAAGGCCCAGATAATATGCTCCACGCCCATGCGAATGGGAGAAATGGAAATTGAAACGCCTTCGCGGTTTCACCTGGCAGCCGTTAGGATTGCCAGTGTCAATACGTCTGGAAGCAATACCTTCGGGAGAGGGCCTGGAGAAAAGGGAAGCCTCCTAAGCCACTGGTGGTATTGCGCCCTGGTAACAGGCACCACTGAAAACAATCAAGAGATTCCTGCCAAAAACAAAACAAAACCAGAGAGCCGGCCACATGATGTGGCAATCCACCTCCTGGCTGTCTTTGCACAGTAAAGTATCATTTGGGGAGACCCGGGCAGGCCAGCGACCCCTGCACACCTATTGACAAGAGCCAAGGCTTGAAAGTAAAAACACAGTGTCATGGTGTGTGATCCTTTTAATGTCATGTTGGAGTCTGTTGGCTAGTATCTTGTTGAGGATTTTTGCATCTAAGTTCATCGGTGATATTGCTCTCCAGTTTTCTTTTCTTGTAGTATCTTTGTCTGGTTTGGGGATCAGGTGGATGGCTTCGTACAATGAGTTTGGGAGTGTTCTTTCCTCTGCAGTGTTTTGGAAGCGTTTGCAGAACCATGTGTACTTTAGAGAGACACGGGTGCCCCAGCTGTCACTAGCCACCTATTGACAACAGCCAAGTCTTGAAAGTAAAAACACAATGTCCATCCCCAGATGAATGGAAAGTGAAGAGTTGGTACACATAGAGCATGGAATACTGCTCAGCCATGAAACAGAATAATATCCTGCCATTTCCAGCATCTTCGATAGATCCGGAGTTCCCTGTACTCAGCATGGGACGTCCAACAGAGAAAGAGAAAATTCCAACGATAGCACGTATAGGTGGCATCTCAAAGTCGATACCAGGAAAGTAGAAAGCACAAACAGAGTCACAGATTTAGAACGCAAGTACAGGGTTTCGAGAGGGCAAAGGCATGCGGAGGTGGGTTGAATGAGGAGGGTGGGATTAACACATGCATTCTAATATGTATTAAGCAGACGATCCACAACCACCTTCTACAAAGCACAGGGAGCGGTCGGCACCACCCTGGACTAAGCTACGTGGGAAGAAAATGCGGAAGAGAATGGATGTGTATATATATACATACACAGAGAACTGAATCAAGGTGCTGCACAGTGAAAGTCAACAGCATTGTAAATTCACTAGACATGGACAGAAATTAGAATCTCTATAAAAAGCAAAATGATCGAGATCCAGTATGTTCCTCTCAGGCCTCAGAGAGATGCGCGGGTGTCACTTCCCTGGAGCGTGAGCAGGCTTGGGCACCAAAGTTGGAGTGTGGTCACAGTGAGGCAGGTCGGCGCGGGAGTGGGTCGCACCAGCGAATTAACCCCTTTGGACCTGTGGTGCCTGGTCCCTTCTGGTTGGCAGCAGTCTCTGTAGATGTAGGTGTGCCCTCCTGCAGCTAAGCCAAGCCCACTGCAGCCAGAGGATGGTGGTCCGACATGCACAACAGTGTTCAAACATCACCTGGTGTCCAGGTCTCCTGCTGGTGGGGTTCCCGCCATTCACCTCCTTCCTTAGAGTCACCCCACTTGCCTCCGACAACACTCTCTTCAGGAGGGGTTTGCAGGGGGTGTGATGAATCGAGAGTGGGAAGGGTAAGTGGGAGAAGGAGTGAGACACAAGCCCTTAGGTGTCTGTCCGGACACGTTCCTCTCTAATTCATATTCCAAGAACACGCGTGTGCGCAAGGTCTGCGTTCCTGGGGAATCCGACCAGCTGTGGGAAAATGCTGCTGCCTTGTGGCCGCCTCCTGTAACTGCAACGTTCCAAAGGGAGCTCAGCGGCCCTTCCTGTTCAAAAGGCCAGCGGGGTTGTAATTGACACCCCCGCTGCAAAAATGTCCTGGGGATAGGCACTGGAAAAGAGCCCGAAACAGGATTGATTGGCAACAGGCGGTTTCAAGAGGTAAGTTGAATTCACCATGCGTGTTTTGTTTCCCTTTGTGTTGGTTTCTAAGAAAGGCCCAGGAAATATGCTCCACGCCCATGCGAATGGGAGAAATGGAAATTGAAATGCCTTCGCGGTTTCACCTGGCAGCCGTTAGGATTGCCAGTGTCAATACGTCTGGAAGCAATACCTTCGGGAGAGGGCCTGGAGAAAAGGGAAGCCTCCTAAGCCACTGGTGGTATTGCGCCCTGGTAACAGGCACCACTGAAAACAATCAAGAGATTCCTGCCAAAAACAAAACAAAACCAGAGAGCCGGCCACATGATGTGGCAATCCACCTCCTGGCTGTCTTTGCACAGTAAAGTATCATTTGGGGAGACCCGGGCAGGCCAGCGACCCCTGCACACCTATTGACAAGAGCCAAGGCTTGAAAGTAAAAACACAGTGTCATGGTGTGTGATCCTTTTAATGTCATGTTGGAGTCTGTTGTCTAGTATCTTGTTGAGGATTTTTGCATCTAAGTTCATCGGTGATATTGCTCTCCAGTTTTCTTTTCTTGTAGTATCTTTGTCTGGTTTGGGGATCAGGTGGATGGCTTCGTACAATGAGTTTGGGAGTGTTCTTTCCTCTGCAGTGTTTTGGAAGCGTTTGCAGAACCATGTGTACTTTAGAGAGACACGGGTGCCCCAGCTGTCACTAGCCACCTATTGACAACAGCCAAGTCTTGAAAGTAAAAACACAATGTCCATCCCCAGATGAATGGAAAGTGAAGAGTTGGTACACATAGAGCATGGAATACTGCTCAGCCATGAAACAGAATAATATCCTGCCATTTCCAGCATCTTCGATAGATCCGGAGTTCCCTGTACTCAGCATGGGACGTCCAACAGAGAAAGAGAAAATTCCAACGATAGCACGTATAGGTGGCATCTCAAAGTCGATACCAGGAAAGTAGAAAGCACAAACAGAGTCACAGATTTAGAACGCAAGTACAGGGTTTCGAGAGGGCAAAGGCATGCGGAGGTGGGTTGAATGAGGAGGGTGGGATTAACACATGCATTCTAATATGTATTAAGCAGACGATCCACAACCACCTTCTACAAAGCACAGGGAGCGGTCGCCACCACCCTGGACTAAGCTACGTGGGAAGAGAATGCGAAAGAGAATGGATGTGTATATATATACATACACGGAGAACTGAATCAAGGTGCTGCACAGCAAAAGTCAACAGCATTGTAAATTCACTAGACATGGACAGAAATTAGAATCTCTATAAAAAGCAAAATGATCGAGATCCAGTATGTTCCTCTCAGGCCTGAGAGAGATGCGCGGGTGTCACTTCCCTGGAGCGTGAGCAGGCTTGGGCACCAAAGTTGGAGTGTGGTCACAGTGAGGCAGGTCGGCGCGGGAGTGGGTCGCACCAGCGAATTATCCCCTTTGGACCTGTGGTGCCTGGTCCCTTCTGGTTGGCGGCAGTCTCTGTAGATGTAGGTGTGCCCTCCTGCAGCTAAGCCAAGCCCACTGCAGCCAGAGGATGGTGGTCCGACATGCACAACAGTGTTCAAACATCACCTGGTGTCCAGGTCTCCTGCTGGTGGGGTTCCCGCCATTCACCTCCTTCCTTAGAGTCACCCCACTTGCCTCCGACAACACTCTCTTCAGGAGGGGTTTGCAGGGGGTGTGATGAATCGAGAGTGGGAAGGGTAAGTGGGAGAAGGAGTGAGACACAAGCCCTTAGGTGTCTGTCCGGACACGTTCCTCTCTAATTCATATTCCAAGAACACGCGTGTGCGCAAGGTCTGCGTTCCTGGGGAATCCGACCAGCTGTGGGAAAATGCTGCCCCCTGTGGCCGCCTCCTGTAACTACAACGTTCCAAAGGGAGCTCAGCGGCCCTTCCTGTTCAAAAGGCCAGCGGGGTTGTAATTGACACCCCCGCTGCAAAAATGTCCTGGGGATAGGCACTGGAAAAGAGCCCGAAACAGGATTGATTGGCAACAGGCGGTTTCAAGAGGTAAGTTGAATTCACCATGCGTGTTTTGTTTCCCTTTGTGTTGGTTTCTAAGAAAGGCCCAGGAAATATGCTCCACGCCCATGCGAATGGGAGAAATGGAAATTGAAACGCCTTCGCGGTTTCCCCTGGCAGCCGTTAGGATTGCCAGTGTCAATACGTCTGGAAGCAATACCTTCGGGAGAGGGCCTGGAGAAAAGGGAAGCCTCCTAAGCCACTGGTGGTATTGCGCCCTGGTAACAGGCACCACTGAAAACAATCAAGAGATTCCTGCCAAAGAAAAACAAAACCAGAGAGCCGGCCACATGATGTGGCAATCCACCTCCTGGCTGTCTTTGCACAGTAAAGTATCATTTGGGGAGACCCGGGCAGGCCAGCGACCCCTGCACACCTATTGACAAGAGCCAAGGCTTGAAAGTAAAAACACAGTGTCATGGTGTGTGATCCTTTTAATGTCATGTTGGAGTCTGTTGGCTAGTATCTTGTTGAGGATTTTTGCATCTAAGTTCATCGGTGATATTGCTCTCCAGTTTTCTTTTCTTGTAGTATCTTTGTCTGGTTTGGGGATCAGGTGGATGGCTTCGTACAATGAGTTTGGGAGTGTTCTTTCCTCTGCAGTGTTTTGGAAGCGTTTGCAGAACCATGTGTACTTTAGAGAGACACGGGTGCCCCAGCTGTCACTAGCCACCTATTGACAACAGCCAAGTCTTGAAAGTAAAAACACAATGTCCATCCCCAGATGAATGGAAAGTGAAGAGTTGGTACACATAGAGCATGGAATACTGCTCAGCCATGAAACAGAATAATATCCTGCCATTTCCAGCATCTTCGATAGATCCGGAGTTCCCTGTACTCAGCATGGGACGTCCAACAGAGAAAGAGAAAATTCCAACGATAGCACGTATAGGTGGCATCTCAAAGTCGATACCAGGAAAGTAGAAAGCACAAACAGAGTCACAGATTTAGAACGCAAGTACAGGGTTTCGAGAGGGCAAAGGCATGCGGAGGTGGGTTGAATGAGGAGGGTGGGATTAACACATGCATTCTAATATGTATAAAGCAGACGATCCACAACCACCTTCTACAAAGCACAGGGAGCGGTCGCCACCACCCTGGACTAAGCTACGTGGGAAGAGAATGCGAAAGAGAATGGATGTGTATATATATACATACACGGAGAACTGAATCAAGGTGCTGCACAGTGAAAGTCAACAGCATTGTAAATTCACTAGACATGGACAGAAATTAGAATCTCTATAAAAAGCAAAATGATCGAGATCCAGTATGTTCCTCTCAGGCCTCAGAGAGATGCGCGGGTGTCACTTCCCTGGAGCGTGAGCAGGCTTGGGCACCAAAGTTGGAGTGTGGTCACAGTGAGGCAGGTCGGCACGGGAGTGGGTCGCACCAGCGAATTAACCCCTTTGGACCTGTGGTGCCTGGTCCCTTCTGGTTGGCAGCAGTCTCTGTAGATGTAGGTGTGCCCTCCTGCAGCTAAGCCAAGCCCACTGCAGCCAGAGGATGGTGGTCCGACATGCACAACAGTGTTCAAACATCACCTGGTGTCCAGGTCTCCTGCTGGTGGGGTTCCCGCCATTCACCTCCTTCCTTAGAGTCACCCCACTTGCCTCCGACAACACTCTCTTCAGGAGGGGTTTGCAGGGGGTGTGATGAATCGAGAGTGGGAAGGGTAAGTGGGAGAAGGAGTGAGACACAAGCCCTTAGGTGTCTGTCCGGACACGTTCCTCTCTAATTCATATTCCAAGAACACGCGTGTGCGCAAGGTCTGCGTTCCTGGGGAATCCGACCAGCTGTGGGAAAATGCTGCCCCCTGTGGCCGCCTCCTGTAACTACAACGTTCCAAAGGGAGCTCAGCGGCCCTTCCTGTTCAAAAGGCCAGCGGGGTTGTAATTGACACCCCCGCTGCAAAAATGTCCTGGGGATAGGCACTGGAAAAGAGCCCGAAACAGGATTGATTGGCAACAGGCGGTTTCAAGAGGTAAGTTGAATTCACCATGCGTGTTTTGTTTCCCTTTGTGTTGGTTTCTAAGAAAGGCCCAGGAAATATGCTCCACGCCCATGCGAATGGGAGAAATGGAAATTGAAACGCCTTCACGGTTTCACCTGGCAGCCGTTAGGATTGCCAGTGTCAATACGTCTGGAAGCAATACCTTCGGGAGAGGGCCTGGAGAAAAGGGAAGCCTCCTAAGCCACTGGTGGTATTGCGCCCTGGTAACAGGCACCACTGAAAACAATCAAGAGATTCCTGCCAAAGAAAAACAAAACCAGAGAGCCGGCCACATGATGTGGCAATCCACCTCCTGGCTGTCTTTGCACAGTAAAGTATCATTTGGGGAGACCCGGGCAGGCCAGCGACCCCTGCACACCTATTGACAAGAGCCAAGGCTTGAAAGTAAAAACACAGTGTCATGGTGTGTGATCCTTTTAATGTCATGTTGGAGTCTGTTGGCTAGTATCTTGTTGAGGATTTTTGCATCTAAGTTCATCGGTGATATTGCTCTCCAGTTTTCTTTTCTTGTAGTATCTTTGTCTGGTTTGGGGATCAGGTGGATGGCTTCGTACAATGAGTTTGGGAGTGTTCTTTCCTCTGCAGTGTTTTGGAAGCGTTTGCAGAACCATGTGTACTTTAGAGAGACACGGGTGCCCCAGCTGTCACTAGCCACCTATTGACAACAGCCAAGTCTTGAAAGTAAAAACACAATGTCCATCCCCAGATGAATGGAAAGTGAAGAGTTGGTACACATAGAGCATGGAATACTGCTCAGCCATGAAACAGAATAATATCCTGCCATTTCCAGCATCTTCGATAGATCCGGAGTTCCCTGTACTCAGCATGGGACGTCCAACAGAGAAAGAGAAAATTCCAACGATAGCACGTATAGGTGGCATCTCAAAGTCGATACCAGGAAAGTAGAAAGCACAAACAGAGTCACAGATTTAGAACGCAAGTACAGGGTTTCGAGAGGGCAAAGGCATGCGGAGGTGGGTTGAATGAGGAGGGTGGGATTAACACATGCATTCTAATATGTATAAAGCAGACGATCCACAACCACCTTCTACAAAGCACAGGGAGCGGTCGCCACCACCCTGGACTAAGCTACGTGGGAAGAGAATGCGAAAGAGAATGGATGTGTATATATATACATACACGGAGAACTGAATCAAGGTGCTGCACAGTGAAAGTCAACAGCATTGTAAATTCACTAGACATGGACAGAAATTAGAATCTCTATAAAAAGCAAAATGATCGAGATCCAGTATGTTCCTCTCAGGCCTCAGAGAGATGCGCGGGTGTCACTTCCCTGGAGCGTGAGCAGGCTTGGGCACCAAAGTTGGAGTGTGGTCACAGTGAGGCAGGTCGGCACGGGAGTGGGTCGCACCAGCGAATTAACCCCTTTGGACCTGTGGTGCCTGGTCCCTTCTGGTTGGCAGCAGTCTCTGTAGATGTAGGTGTGCCCTCCTGCAGCTAAGCCAAGCCCACTGCAGCCAGAGGATGGTGGTCCGACATGCACAACAGTGTTCAAACATCACCTGGTGTCCAGGTCTCCTGCTGGTGGGGTTCCCGCCATTCACCTCCTTCCTTAGAGTCACCCCACTTGCCTCCGACAACACTCTCTTCAGGAGGGGTTTGCAGGGGGTGTGATGAATCGAGAGTGGGAAGGGTAAGTGGGAGAAGGAGTGAGACACAAGCCCTTAGGTGTCTGTCCGGACACGTTCCTCTCTAATTCATATTCCAAGAACACGCGTGTGCGCAAGGTCTGCGTTCCTGGGGAATCCGACCAGCTGTGGGAAAATGCTGCCCCCTGTGGCCGCCTCCTGTAACTACAACGTTCCAAAGGGAGCTCAGCGGCCCTTCCTGTTCAAAAGGCCAGCGGGGTTGTAATTGACACCCCCGCTGCAAAAATGTCCTGGGGATAGGCACTGGAAAAGAGCCCGAAACAGGATTGATTGGCAACAGGCGGTTTCAAGAGGTAAGTTGAATTCACCATGCGTGTTTTGTTTCCCTTTGTGTTGGTTTCTAAGAAAGGCCCAGGAAATATGCTCCACGCCCATGCGAATGGGAGAAATGGAAATTGAAACGCCTTCACGGTTTCACCTGGCAGCCGTTAGGATTGCCAGTGTCAATACGTCTGGAAGCAATACCTTCGGGAGAGGGCCTGGAGAAAAGGGAAGCCTCCTAAGCCACTGGTGGTATTGCGCCCTGGTAACAGGCACCACTGAAAACAATCAAGAGATTCCTGCCAAAGAAAAACAAAACCAGAGAGCCGGCCACATGATGTGGCAATCCACCTCCTGGCTGTCTTTGCACAGTAAAGTATCATTTGGGGAGACCCGGGCAGGCCAGCGACCCCTGCACACCTATTGACAAGAGCCAAGGCTTGAAAGTAAAAACACAGTGTCATGGTGTGTGATCCTTTTAATGTCATGTTGGAGTCTGTTGGCTAGTATCTTGTTGATGATTTTTGCATCTAAGTTCATCGGTGATATTGCTCTCCAGTTTTCTTTTCTTGTAGTATCTTTGTCTGGTTTGGGGATCAGGTGGATGGCTTCGTACAATGAGTTTGGGAGTGTTCTTTCCTCTGCAGTGTTTTGGAAGCGTTTGCAGAACCATGTGTACTTTAGAGAGACACGGGTGCCCCAGCTGTCACTAGCCACCTATTGACAACAGCCAAGTCTTGAAAGTAAAAACACAATGTCCATCCCCAGATGAATGGAAAGTGAAGAGTTGGTACACATAGAGCATGGAATACTGCTCAGCCATGAAACAGAATAATATCCTGCCATTTCCAGCATCTTCGATAGATCCGGAGTTCCCTGTACTCAGCATGGGACGTCCAACAGAGAAAGAGAAAATTCCAACGATAGCACGTATAGGTGGCATCTCAAAGTCGATACCAGGAAAGTAGAAAGCACAAACAGAGTCACAGATTTAGAACGCAAGTACAGGGTTTCGAGAGGGCAAAGGCATGCGGAGGTGGGTTGAATGAGGAGGGTGGGATTAACACATGCATTCTAATATGTATAAAGCAGACGATCCACAACCACCGACTACAAAGCACAGGGAGCGGTCGGCACCACCCTGGACTAAGCTACGTGGGAAGAGAATGCGAAAGAGAATGGATGTGTATATATATACATACACGGAGAACTGAATCAAGGTGCTGCACAGCGAAAGTCAACAGCATTGTAAATTCACTAGACATGGACAGAAATTAGAATCTCTATAAAAAGCAAAATGATCGAGATCCAGTATGTTCCTCTCAGGCCTGAGAGAGATGCGCGGGTGTCACTTCCCTGGAGCGTGAGCAGGCTTGGGCACCAAAGTTGGAGTGTGGTCACAGTGAGGCAGGTCGGCGCGGGAGTGGGTCGCACCAGCGAATTATCCCCTTTGGACCTGTGGTGCCTGGTCCCTTCTGGTTGGCAGCAGTCTCTGTAGATGTAGGTGTGCCCTCCTGCAGCTAAGCCAAGCCCACTGCAGCCAGAGGATGGTGGTCCGACATGCACAACAGTGTTCAAACATCACCTGGTGTCCAGGTCTCCTGATGGTGGGGTTCCTGCCATTCACCTCCTTCCTTAGAGTCACCCCACTTGCCTCCGACAACACACTCTTCAGGAGGGGTTTGCAGGGGGTGTGATGAATCGAGAGTGGGAAGGGTAAGTGGGAGAAGGAGTGAGACACAAGCCCTTAGGTGTCTGTCCAGACACGTTCCTCTCTAATTCATATTCCAAGAACACGCGTGTGCGCAAGGTCTGCGTTCCTGGGGAATCCGACCAGCTGTGGGAAAATGCTGCCGCCTTGTGGCCGCCTCCTGTAACTACAACGTTCCAAAGGGAGCTCAGCGGCCCTTCCTGTTCAAAAGGCCAGCGGGGTTGTAATTGACACCCCCGCTGCAAAAATGTCCTGGGGATAGGCACTGGAAAAGAGCCCGAAACAGGATTGATTGGCAACAGGCGGTTTCAAGAGGTAAGTTGAATTCACCATGCGTGTTTTGTTTCCCTTTGTGTTGGTTTCTAAGAAAGGCCCAGGAAATATGCTCCACGCCCATGCGAATGGGAGAAATGGAAATTGAAACGCCTTCGCGGTTTCACCTGGCAGCCGTTAGGATTGCCAGTGTCAATACGTCTGGAAGCAATACCTTCGGGAGAGGGCCTGGAGAAAAGGGAAGCCTCCTAAGCCACTGGTGGTATTGCGCCCTGGTAACAGGCACCACTGAAAACAATCAAGAGATTCCTGCCAAAAACAAAACAAAACCAGAGAGCCGGCCACATGATGTGGCAATCCACCTCCTGGCTGTCTTTGCACAGTAAAGTATCATTTGGGGAGACCCGGGCAGGCCAGCGACCCCTGCACACCTATTGACAAGAGCCAAGGCTTGAAAGTAAAAACACAGTGTCATGGTGTGTGATCCTTTTAATGTCATGTTGGAGTCTGTTGGCTGGTATCTTGTTGAGGATTTTTGCATCTAAGTTCATCGGTGATATTGCTCTCCAGTTTTCTTTTCTTGTAGTATCTTTGTCTGGTTTGGGGATCAGGTGGATGGCTTCGTACAATGAGTTTGGGAGTGTTCTTTCCTCTGCAGTGTTTTGGAAGCGTTTGCAGAACCATGTGTACTTTAGAGAGACACGGGTGCCCCAGCTGTCACTAGCCACCTATTGACAACAGCCAAGTCTTGAAAGTAAAAACACAATGTCCATCCCCAGATGAATGGAAAGTGAAGAGTTGGTACACATAGAGCATGGAATACTGCTCAGCCATGAAACAGAATAATATCCTGCCATTTCCAGCATCTTCGATAGATCCGGAGTTCCCTGTACTCAGCATGGGACGTCCAACAGAGAAAGAGAAAATTCCAACGATAGCACGTATAGGTGGCATCTCAAAGTCGATACCAGGAAAGTAGAAAGCACAAACAGAGTCACAGATTTAGAACGCAAGTACAGGGTTTCGAGAGGGCAAAGGCATGCGGAGGTGGGTTGAATGAGGAGGGTGGGATTAACACATGCATTCTAATATGTATTAAGCAGACGATCCACAACCACCTTCTACAAAGCACAGGGAGCGGTCGGCACCACCCTGGACTAAGCTACGTGGGAAGAAAATGCGGAAGAGAATGGATGTGTATATATATACATACACAGAGAACTGAATCAAGGTGCTGCACAGTGAAAGTCAACAGCATTGTAAATTCACTAGACATGGACAGAAATTAGAATCTCTATAAAAAGCAAAATGATCGAGATCCAGTATGTTCCTCTCAGGCCTCAGAGAGATGCGCGGGTGTCACTTCCCTGGAGCGTGAGCAGGCTTGGGCACCAAAGTTGGAGTGTGGTCACAGTGAGGCAGGTCGGCGCGGGAGTGGGTCGCACCAGCGAATTAACCCCTTTGGACCTGTGGTGCCTGGTCCCTTCTGGTTGGCAGCAGTCTCTGTAGATGTAGGTGTGCCCTCCTGCAGCTAAGCCAAGCCCACTGCAGCCAGTGGATGGTGGTCCGACATGCACAACAGTGTTCAAACATCACCTGGTGTCCAGGTCTCCTGCTGGTGGGGTTCCCGCCATTCACCTCCTTCCTTAGAGTCACCCCACTTGCCTCCGACAACACTCTCTTCAGGAGGGGTTTGCAGGGGGTGTGATGAATCGAGAGTGGGAAGGGTAAGTGGGAGAAGGAGTGAGACACAAGCCCTTAGGTGTCTGTCCGGACACGTTCCTCTCTAATTCATATTCCAAGAACACGCGTGTGCGCAAGGTCTGCGTTCCTGGGGAATCCGACCAGCTGTGGGAAAATGCTGCTGCCTTGTGGCCGCCTCCTGTAACTGCAACGTTCCAAAGGGAGCTCAGCGGCCCTTCCTGTTCAAAAGGCCAGCGGGGTTGTAATTGACACCCCCGCTGCAAAAATGTCCTGGGGATAGGCACTGGAAAAGAGCCCGAAACAGGATTGATTGGCAACAGGCGGTTTCAAGAGGTAAGTTGAATTCACCATGCGTGTTTTGTTTCCCTTTGTGTTGGTTTCTAAGAAAGGCCCAGGAAATATGCTCCACGCCCATGCGAATGGGAGAAATGGAAATTGAAATGCCTTCGCGGTTTCACCTGGCAGCCGTTAGGATTGCCAGTGTCAATACGTCTGGAAGCAATACCTTCGGGAGAGGGCCTGGAGAAAAGGGAAGCCTCCTAAGCCACTGGTGGTATTGCGCCCTGGTAACAGGCACCACTGAAAACAATCAAGAGATTCCTGCCAAAAACAAAACAAAACCAGAGAGCCGGCCACATGATGTGGCAATCCACCTCCTGGCTGTCTTTGCACAGTAAAGTATCATTTGGGGAGACCCGGGCAGGCCAGCGACCCCTGCACACCTATTGACAAGAGCCAAGGCTTGAAAGTAAAAACACAGTGTCATGGTGTGTGATCCTTTTAATGTCATGTTGGAGTCTGTTGTCTAGTATCTTGTTGAGGATTTTTGCATCTAAGTTCATCGGTGATATTGCTCTCCAGTTTTCTTTTCTTGTAGTATCTTTGTCTGGTTTGGGGATCAGGTGGATGGCTTCGTACAATGAGTTTGGGAGTGTTCTTTCCTCTGCAGTGTTTTGGAAGCGTTTGCAGAACCATGTGTACTTTAGAGAGACACGGGTGCCCCAGCTGTCACTAGCCACCTATTGACAACAGCCAAGTCTTGAAAGTAAAAACACAATGTCCATCCCCAGATGAATGGAAAGTGAAGAGTTGGTACACATAGAGCATGGAATACTGCTCAGCCATGAAACAGAATAATATCCTGCCATTTCCAGCATCTTCGATAGATCCGGAGTTCCCTGTACTCAGCATGGGACGTCCAACAGAGAAAGAGAAAATTCCAACGATAGCACGTATAGGTGGCATCTCAAAGTCGATACCAGGAAAGTAGAAAGCACAAACAGAGTCACAGATTTAGAACGCAAGTACAGGGTTTCGAGAGGGCAAAGGCATGCGGAGGTGGGTTGAATGAGGAGGGTGGGATTAACACATGCATTCTAATATGTATTAAGCAGACGATCCACAACCACCTTCTACAAAGCACAGGGAGCGGTCGCCACCACCCTGGACTAAGCTACGTGGGAAGAGAATGCGAAAGAGAATGGATGTGTATATATATACATACACGGAGAACTGAATCAAGGTGCTGCACAGCAAAAGTCAACAGCATTGTAAATTCACTAGACATGGACAGAAATTAGAATCTCTATAAAAAGCAAAATGATCGAGATCCAGTATGTTCCTCTCAGGCCTGAGAGAGATGCGCGGGTGTCACTTCCCTGGAGCGTGAGCAGGCTTGGGCACCAAAGTTGGAGTGTGGTCACAGTGAGGCAGGTCGGCGCGGGAGTGGGTCGCACCAGCGAATTATCCCCTTTGGACCTGTGGTGCCTGGTCCCTTCTGGTTGGCGGCAGTCTCTGTAGATGTAGGTGTGCCCTCCTGCAGCTAAGCCAAGCCCACTGCAGCCAGAGGATGGTGGTCCGACATGCACAACAGTGTTCAAACATCACCTGGTGTCCAGGTCTCCTGCTGGTGGGGTTCCCGCCATTCACCTCCTTCCTTAGAGTCACCCCACTTGCCTCCGACAACACTCTCTTCAGGAGGGGTTTGCAGGGGGTGTGATGAATCGAGAGTGGGAAGGGTAAGTGGGAGAAGGAGTGAGACACAAGCCCTTAGGTGTCTGTCCGGACACGTTCCTCTCTAATTCATATTCCAAGAACACGCGTGTGCGCAAGGTCTGCGTTCCTGGGGAATCCGACCAGCTGTGGGAAAATGCTGCCCCCTGTGGCCGCCTCCTGTAACTACAACGTTCCAAAGGGAGCTCAGCGGCCCTTCCTGTTCAAAAGGCCAGCGGGGTTGTAATTGACACCCCCGCTGCAAAAATGTCCTGGGGATAGGCACTGGAAAAGAGCCCGAAACAGGATTGATTGGCAACAGGCGGTTTCAAGAGGTAAGTTGAATTCACCATGCGTGTTTTGTTTCCCTTTGTGTTGGTTTCTAAGAAAGGCCCAGGAAATATGCTCCACGCCCATGCGAATGGGAGAAATGGAAATTGAAACGCCTTCGCGGTTTCCCCTGGCAGCCGTTAGGATTGCCAGTGTCAATACGTCTGGAAGCAATACCTTCGGGAGAGGGCCTGGAGAAAAGGGAAGCCTCCTAAGCCACTGGTGGTATTGCGCCCTGGTAACAGGCACCACTGAAAACAATCAAGAGATTCCTGCCAAAGAAAAACAAAACCAGAGAGCCGGCCACATGATGTGGCAATCCACCTCCTGGCTGTCTTTGCACAGTAAAGTATCATTTGGGGAGACCCGGGCAGGCCAGCGACCCCTGCACACCTATTGACAAGAGCCAAGGCTTGAAAGTAAAAACACAGTGTCATGGTGTGTGATCCTTTTAATGTCATGTTGGAGTCTGTTGGCTAGTATCTTGTTGAGGATTTTTGCATCTAAGTTCATCGGTGATATTGCTCTCCAGTTTTCTTTTCTTGTAGTATCTTTGTCTGGTTTGGGGATCAGGTGGATGGCTTCGTACAATGAGTTTGGGAGTGTTCTTTCCTCTGCAGTGTTTTGGAAGCGTTTGCAGAACCATGTGTACTTTAGAGAGACACGGGTGCCCCAGCTGTCACTAGCCACCTATTGACAACAGCCAAGTCTTGAAAGTAAAAACACAATGTCCATCCCCAGATGAATGGAAAGTGAAGAGTTGGTACACATAGAGCATGGAATACTGCTCAGCCATGAAACAGAATAATATCCTGCCATTTCCAGCATCTTCGATAGATCCGGAGTTCCCTGTACTCAGCATGGGACGTCCAACAGAGAAAGAGAAAATTCCAACGATAGCACGTATAGGTGGCATCTCAAAGTCGATACCAGGAAAGTAGAAAGCACAAACAGAGTCACAGATTTAGAACGCAAGTACAGGGTTTCGAGAGGGCAAAGGCATGCGGAGGTGGGTTGAATGAGGAGGGTGGGATTAACACATGCATTCTAATATGTATAAAGCAGACGATCCACAACCACCTTCTACAAAGCACAGGGAGCGGTCGCCACCACCCTGGACTAAGCTACGTGGGAAGAGAATGCGAAAGAGAATGGATGTGTATATATATACATACACGGAGAACTGAATCAAGGTGCTGCACAGTGAAAGTCAACAGCATTGTAAATTCACTAGACATGGACAGAAATTAGAATCTCTATAAAAAGCAAAATGATCGAGATCCAGTATGTTCCTCTCAGGCCTCAGAGAGATGCGCGGGTGTCACTTCCCTGGAGCGTGAGCAGGCTTGGGCACCAAAGTTGGAGTGTGGTCACAGTGAGGCAGGTCGGCACGGGAGTGGGTCGCACCAGCGAATTAACCCCTTTGGACCTGTGGTGCCTGGTCCCTTCTGGTTGGCAGCAGTCTCTGTAGATGTAGGTGTGCCCTCCTGCAGCTAAGCCAAGCCCACTGCAGCCAGAGGATGGTGGTCCGACATGCACAACAGTGTTCAAACATCACCTGGTGTCCAGGTCTCCTGCTGGTGGGGTTCCCGCCATTCACCTCCTTCCTTAGAGTCACCCCACTTGCCTCCGACAACACTCTCTTCAGGAGGGGTTTGCAGGGGGTGTGATGAATCGAGAGTGGGAAGGGTAAGTGGGAGAAGGAGTGAGACACAAGCCCTTAGGTGTCTGTCCGGACACGTTCCTCTCTAATTCATATTCCAAGAACACGCGTGTGCGCAAGGTCTGCGTTCCTGGGGAATCCGACCAGCTGTGGGAAAATGCTGCCCCCTGTGGCCGCCTCCTGTAACTACAACGTTCCAAAGGGAGCTCAGCGGCCCTTCCTGTTCAAAAGGCCAGCGGGGTTGTAATTGACACCCCCGCTGCAAAAATGTCCTGGGGATAGGCACTGGAAAAGAGCCCGAAACAGGATTGATTGGCAACAGGCGGTTTCAAGAGGTAAGTTGAATTCACCATGCGTGTTTTGTTTCCCTTTGTGTTGGTTTCTAAGAAAGGCCCAGGAAATATGCTCCACGCCCATGCGAATGGGAGAAATGGAAATTGAAACGCCTTCACGGTTTCACCTGGCAGCCGTTAGGATTGCCAGTGTCAATACGTCTGGAAGCAATACCTTCGGGAGAGGGCCTGGAGAAAAGGGAAGCCTCCTAAGCCACTGGTGGTATTGCGCCCTGGTAACAGGCACCACTGAAAACAATCAAGAGATTCCTGCCAAAGAAAAACAAAACCAGAGAGCCGGCCACATGATGTGGCAATCCACCTCCTGGCTGTCTTTGCACAGTAAAGTATCATTTGGGGAGACCCGGGCAGGCCAGCGACCCCTGCACACCTATTGACAAGAGCCAAGGCTTGAAAGTAAAAACACAGTGTCATGGTGTGTGATCCTTTTAATGTCATGTTGGAGTCTGTTGGCTAGTATCTTGTTGATGATTTTTGCATCTAAGTTCATCGGTGATATTGCTCTCCAGTTTTCTTTTCTTGTAGTATCTTTGTCTGGTTTGGGGATCAGGTGGATGGCTTCGTACAATGAGTTTGGGAGTGTTCTTTCCTCTGCAGTGTTTTGGAAGCGTTTGCAGAACCATGTGTACTTTAGAGAGACACGGGTGCCCCAGCTGTCACTAGCCACCTATTGACAACAGCCAAGTCTTGAAAGTAAAAACACAATGTCCATCCCCAGATGAATGGAAAGTGAAGAGTTGGTACACATAGAGCATGGAATACTGCTCAGCCATGAAACAGAATAATATCCTGCCATTTCCAGCATCTTCGATAGATCCGGAGTTCCCTGTACTCAGCATGGGACGTCCAACAGAGAAAGAGAAAATTCCAACGATAGCACGTATAGGTGGCATCTCAAAGTCGATACCAGGAAAGTAGAAAGCACAAACAGAGTCACAGATTTAGAACGCAAGTACAGGGTTTCGAGAGGGCAAAGGCATGCGGAGGTGGGTTGAATGAGGAGGGTGGGATTAACACATGCATTCTAATATGTATAAAGCAGACGATCCACAACCACCGACTACAAAGCACAGGGAGCGGTCGGCACCACCCTGGACTAAGCTACGTGGGAAGAGAATGCGAAAGAGAATGGATGTGTATATATATACATACACGGAGAACTGAATCAAGGTGCTGCACAGCGAAAGTCAACAGCATTGTAAATTCACTAGACATGGACAGAAATTAGAATCTCTATAAAAAGCAAAATGATCGAGATCCAGTATGTTCCTCTCAGGCCAGAGAGAGATGCGCGGGTGTCACTTCCCTGGAGCGTGAGCAGGCTTGGGCACCAAAGTTGGAGTGTGGTCACAGTGAGGCAGGTCGGCGCGGGAGTGGGTCGCACCAGCGAATTATCCCCTTTGGACCTGTGGTGCCTGGTCCCTTCTGGTTGGCAGCAGTCTCTGTAGATGTAGGTGTGCCCTCCTGCAGCTAAGCCAAGCCCACTGCAGCCAGAGGATGGTGGTCCGACATGCACAACAGTGTTCAAACATCACCTGGTGTCCAGGTCTCCTGATGGTGGGGTTCCTGCCATTCACCTCCTTCCTTAGAGTCACCCCACTTGCCTCCGACAACACACTCTTCAGGAGGGGTTTGCAGGGGGTGTGATGAATCGAGAGTGGGAAGGGTAAGTGGGAGAAGGAGTGAGACACAAGCCCTTAGGTGTCTGTCCAGACACGTTCCTCTCTAATTCATATTCCAAGAACACGCGTGTGCGCAAGGTCTGCGTTCCTGGGGAATCCGACCAGCTGTGGGAAAATGCTGCCGCCTTGTGGCCGCCTCCTGTAACTACAACGTTCCAAAGGGAGCTCAGCGGCCCTTCCTGTTCAAAAGGCCAGCGGGGTTGTAATTGACACCCCCGCTGCAAAAATGTCCTGGGGATAGGCACTGGAAAAGAGCCCGAAACAGGATTGATTGGCAACAGGCGGTTTCAAGAGGTAAGTTGAATTCACCATGCGTGTTTTGTTTCCCTTTGTGTTGGTTTCTAAGAAAGGCCCAGGAAATATGCTCCACGCCCATGCGAATGGGAGAAATGGAAATTGAAACGCCTTCGCGGTTTCACCTGGCAGCCGTTAGGATTGCCAGTGTCAATACGTCTGGAAGCAATACCTTCGGGAGAGGGCCTGGAGAAAAGGGAAGCCTCCTAAGCCACTGGTGGTATTGCGCCCTGGTAACAGGCACCACTGAAAACAATCAAGAGATTCCTGCCAAAAACAAAACAAAACCAGAGAGCCGGCCACATGATGTGGCAATCCACCTCCTGGCTGTCTTTGCACAGTAAAGTATCATTTGGGGAGACCCGGGCAGGCCAGCGACCCCTGCACACCTATTGACAAGAGCCAAGGCTTGAAAGTAAAAACACAGTGTCATGGTGTGTGATCCTTTTAATGTCATGTTGGAGTCTGTTGGCTAGTATCTTGTTGAGGATTTTTGCATCTAAGTTCATCGGTGATATTGCTCTCCAGTTTTCTTTTCTTGTAGTATCTTTGTCTGGTTTGGGGATCAGGTGGATGGCTTCGTACAATGAGTTTGGGAGTGTTCTTTCCTCTGCAGTGTTTTGGAAGCGTTTGCAGAACCATGTGTACTTTAGAGAGACACGGGTGCCCCAGCTGTCACTAGCCACCTATTGACAACAGCCAAGTCTTGAAAGTAAAAACACAATGTCCATCCCCAGATGAATGGAAAGTGAAGAGTTGGTACACATAGAGCATGGAATACTGCTCAGCCATGAAACAGAATAATATCCTGCCATTTCCAGCATCTTCGATAGATCCGGAGTTCCCTGTACTCAGCATGGGACGTCCAACAGAGAAAGAGAAAATTCCAACGATAGCACGTATAGGTGGCATCTCAAAGTCAATACCAGGAAAGTAGAAAGCACAAACAGAGTCACAGATTTAGAACGCAAGTACAGGGTTTCGAGAGGGCAAAGGCATGCGGAGGTGGGTTGAATGAGGAGGGTGGGATTAACACATGCATTCTAATATGTATTAAGCAGACGATCCACAACCACCTTCTACAAAGCACAGGGAGCGGTCGGCACCACCCTGGACTAAGCTACGTGGGAAGAGAATGCGAAAGAGAATGGATGTGTATATATATACATACACGGAGAACTGAATCAAGGTGCTGCACAGCAAAAGTCAACAGCATTGTAAATTCACTAGACATGGACAGAAATTAGAATCTCTATAAAAAGCAAAATGATCGAGATCCAGTATGTTCCTCTCAGGCCTCAGAGAGATGCGTGGGTGTCACTTCCCTGGAGCGTGAGCAGGCTTGGGCACCAAAGTTGGAGTGTGGTCACAGTGAGGCAGGTCGGCGCGGGAGTGGGTCGCACCAGCGAATTAACCCCTTTGGACCTGTGGTGCCTGGTCCCTTCTGGTTGGCAGCAGTCTCTGTAGATGTAGGTGTGCCCTCCTGCAGCTAAGCCAAGCCCACTGCAGCCAGAGGATGGTGGTCCGACATGCACAACAGTGTTCAAACATCACCTGGTGTCCAGGTCTCCTGCTGGTGGGGTTCCCGCCATTCACCTCCTTCCTTAGAGTCACCCCACTTGCCTCCGACAACACACTCTTCAGGAGGGGTTTGCAGGGGGTGTGATGAATCGAGAGTGGGAAGGGTAAGTGGGAGAAGGAGTGAGACACAAGCCCTTAGGTGTCTGTCCGGACACGTTCCTCTCTAATTCATATTCCAAGAACACGCGTGTGCGCAAGGTCTGCGTTCCTGGGGAATCCGACCAGCTGTGGGAAAATGCTGCCGCCTTGTGGCCGCCTCCTGTAACTACAACGTTCCAAAGGGAGCTCAGCGGCCCTTCCTGTTCAAAAGGCCAGCGGGGTTGTAATTGACACCCCCGCTGCAAAAATGTCCTGGGGATAGGCACTGGAAAAGAGCCCGAAACAGGATTGATTGGCAACAGGCGGTTTCAAGAGGTAAGTTGAATTCACCATGCGTGTTTTGTTTCCCTTTGTGTTGGTTTCTAAGAAAGGCCCAGGAAATATGCTCCACGCCCATGCGAATGGGAGAAATGGAAATTGAAACGCCTTCGCGGTTTCACCTGGCAGCCGTTAGGATTGCCAGTGTCAATACGTCTGGAAGCAATACCTTCGGGAGAGGGCCTGGAGAAAAGGGAAGCCTCCTAAGCCACTGGTGGTATTGCGCCCTGGTAACAGGCACCACTGAAAACAATCAAGAGATTCCTGCCAAAGAAAAACAAAACCAGAGAGCCGGCCACATGATGCGGCAATCCACCTCCTGGCTGTCTTTGCACAGTAAAGTATCATTTGGGGAGACCCGGGCAGGCCAGCGACCCCTGCACACCTATTGACAAGAGCCAAGGCTTGAAAGTAAAAACACAGTGTCATGGTGTGTGATCCTTTTAATGTCATGTTGGAGTCTGTTGGCTAGTATCTTGTTGAGGATTTTTGCATCTAAGTTCATCGGTGATATTGCTCTCCAGTTTTCTTTTCTTGTAGTATCTTTGTCTGGTTTGGGGATCAGGTGGATGGCTTCGTACAATGAGTTTGGGAGTGTTCTTTCCTCTGCAGTGTTTTGGAAGCGTTTGCAGAACCATGTGTACTTTAGAGAGACACGGGTGCCCCAGCTGTCACTAGCCACCTATTGACAACAGCCAAGTCTTGAAAGTAAAAACACAATGTCCATCCCCAGATGAATGGAAAGTGAAGAGTTGGTACACATAGAGCATGGAATACTGCTCAGCCATGAAACAGAATAATATCCTGCCATTTCCAGCATCTTCGATAGATCCGGAGTTCCCTGTACTCAGCATGGGACGTCCAACAGAGAAAGAGAAAATTCCAACGATAGCACGTATAGGTGGCATCTCAAAGTCGATACCAGGAAAGTAGAAAGCACAAACAGAGTCACAGATTTAGAACGCAAGTACAGGGTTTCGAGAGGGCAAAGGCATGCGGAGGTGGGTTGAATGAGGAGGGTGGGATTAACACATGCATTCTAATATGTATAAAGCAGACGATCCACAACCACCTTCTACAAAGCACAGGGAGCGGTCGCCACCACCCTGGACTAAGCTACGTGGGAAGAGAATGCGAAAGAGAATGGATGTGTATATATATACATACACGGAGAACTGAATCAAGGTGCTGCACAGCGAAAGTCAACAGCATTGTAAATTCACTAGACATGGACAGAAATTAGAATCTCTATAAAAAGCAAAATGATCGAGATCCAGTATGTTCCTCTCAGGCCTCAGAGAGATGCGCGGGTGTCACTTCCCTGGAGCGTGAGCAGGCTTGGGCACCAAAGTTGGAGTGTGGTCACAGTGAGGCAGGTCGGCGCGGGAGTGGGTCGCACCAGCGAATTAACCCCTTTGGACCTGTGGTGCCTGGTCCCTTCTGGTTGGCAGCAGTCTCTGTAGATGTAGGTGTGCCCTCCTGCAGCTAAGCCAAGCCCACTGCAGCCAGAGGATGGTGGTCCGACATGCACAACAGTGTTCAAACATCACCTGGTGTCCAGGTCTCCTGCTGGTGGGGTTCCCGCCATTCACCTCCTTCCTTAGAGTCACCCCACTTGCCTCCGACAACACACTCTTCAGGAGGGGTTTGCAGGGGGTGTGATGAATCGAGAGTGGGAAGGGTAAGTGGGAGAAGGAGTGAGACACAAGCCCTTAGGTGTCTGTCCGGACACGTTCCTCTCTAATTCATATTCCAAGAACACGCGTGTGCGCAAGGTCTGCGTTCCTGGGGAATCCGACCAGCTGTGGGAAAATGCTGCCGCCTTGTGGCCGCCTCCTGTAACTACAAAGTTCCAAAGGGAGCTCAGCGGCCCTTCCTGTTCAAAAGGCCAGCGGGGTTGTAATTGACACCCCCGCTGCAAAAATGTCCTGGGGATAGGCACTGGAAAAGAGCCCGAAACAGGATTGATTGGCAACAGGCGGTTTCAAGAGGTAAGTTGAATTCACCATGCGTGTTTTGTTTCCCTTTGTGTTGGTTTCTAAGAAAGGCCCAGGAAATATGCTCCACGCCCATGCGAATGGGAGAAATGGAAATTGAAACGCTTTCGCGGTTTCACCTGGCAGCCGTTAGGATTGCCAGTGTCAATACGTCTGGAAGCAGTACCTTCGGGAGAGGGCCTGGAGAAAAGGGAAGCCTCCTAAGCCACTGGTGGTATTGCGCCCTGGTAACAGGCACCACTGAAAACAATCGAGAGATTCCTGCCAAAGAAAAACAAAACCAGAGAGCCGGCCACATGATGTGGCAATCCACCTCCTGGCTGTCTTTGCACAGTAAAGTATCATTTGGGGAGACCCGGGCAGGCCAGCGACCCCTGCACACCTATTGACAAGAGCCAAGGCTTGAAAGTAAAAACACAGTGTCATGGTGTGTGATCCTTTTAATGTCATGTTGGAGTCTGTTGGCTAGTATCTTGTTGAGGATTTTTGCATCTAAGTTCATCGGTGATATTGCTCTCCAGTTTTCTTTTCTTGTAGTATCTTTGTCTGGTTTGGGGATCAGGTGGATGGCTTCGTACAATGAGTTTGGGAGTGTTCTTTCCTCTGCAGTGTTTTGGAAGCGTTTGCAGAACCATGTGTACTTTAGAGAGACACGGGTGCCCCAGCTGTCACTAGCCACCTATTGACAACAGCCAAGTCTTGAAAGTAAAAACACAATGTCCATCCCCAGATGAATGGAAAGTGAAGAGTTGGTACACATAGAGCATGGAATACTGCTCAGCCATGAAACAGAATAATATCCTGCCATTTCCAGCATCTTCGATAGATCCGGAGTTCCCTGTACTCAGCATGGGACGTCCAACAGAGAAAGAGAAAATTCCAACGATAGCACGTATAGGTGGCATCTCAAAGTCGATACCAGGAAAGTAGAAAGCACAAACAGAGTCACAGATTTAAAACGCAAGTACACGGTTTCGAGAGGGCAAAGGCATGCGGAGGTGGGTTGAATGAGGAGGGTGGGATTAACACATGCATTCTAATATGTATAAAGCAGACGATCCACAACCACCTACTACAAAGCACAGGGAGCGGTCGGCACCACCCTGGACTAAGCTACGTGGGAAGAGAATGCGAAAGAGAATGGATGTGTATATATATACATACACGGAGAACTGAATCAAGGTGCTGCACAGCAAAAGTCAACAGCATTGTAAATTCACTAGACATGGACAGAAATTAGAATCTCTATAAAAAGCAAAATGATCGAGATCCAGTATGTTCCTCTCAGGCCTCAGAGAGATGCGCGGGTGTCACTTCCCTGGAGCGTGAGCAGGCTTGGGCACCAAAGTTGGAGTGTGGTCACAGTGAGGCAGGTCGGCGCGGGAGTGGGTCGCACCAGCGAATTAACCCCTTTGGACCTGTGGTGCCTGGTCCCTTCTGGTTGGCAGCAGTCTCTGTAGATGTAGGTGTGCCCTCCTGCAGCTAAGCCAAGCCCACTGCAGCCAGAGGATGGTGGTCCGACATGCACAACAGTGTTCAAACATCACCTGGTGTCCAGGTCTCCTGCTGGTGGGGTTCCCGCCATTCACCTCCTTCCTTAGAGTCACCCCACTTGCCTCCGACAACACACTCTTCAGGAGGCGTTTGCAGGGGGTGTGATGAATCGAGAGTGGGAAGGGTAAGTGGGAGAAGGAGTGAGACACAAGCCCTTAGGTGTCTGTCCGGACACATTCCTCTCTAATTCATATTCCAAGAACACGCGTGTGCGCAAGGTCTGCGTTCCTGGGGAATCCGACCAGCTGTGGGAAAATGCTGCCGCCTTGTGGCCGCCTCCTGTAACTACAACGTTCCAAAGGGAGCTCAGCGGCCCTTCCTGTTCAAAAGGCCAGCGGGGTTGTAATTGACACCCCCGCTGCAAAAATGTCCTGGGGATAGGCACTGGAAAAGAGCCCGAAACAGGATTGATTGGCAACAGGCGGTTTCAAGAGGTAAGTTGAATTCACCATGCGTGTTTTGTTTCCCTTTGTGTTCGTTTCTAAGAAAGGCCCAGGAAATATGCTCCACGACCATGCGAATGGGAAAAATGGAAATTGAAACGCCTTCGCGGTTTCACCTGGCATCCGATAGGATTGCCAGTATCAATACGTCTGGAAGCAATACCTTCGGGAGAGGGCCTGGAGAAAAAGGAAGCCTCCTAAGCCACTGGTGGTATTGCGCCCTGGTAACAGGCACCACTGAAAACAATCAAGAGATTCCTGCCAAAAACAAAACAAAACCAGAGAGCCGGCCACATGATGTGGCAATCCACCTCCTGGCTGTCTTTGCACAGTAAAGTATCATTTGGGGAGACCCGGGCAGGCCAGCGACCCCTGCACACCTATTGACAAGAGCCAAGGTTTGAAAGTAAAAACACAGTGTCATGGTGTGTGATCCTTTTAATGTCATGTTGGAGTCTGTTGGCTAGTATCTTGTTGAGGATTTTTGCATCTAAGTTCATCGGTGATATTGCTCTCCAGTTTTCTTTTCTTGTAGTATCTTTGTCTGGTTTGGGGATCAGGTGGATGGCTTCGTACAATGAGTTTGGGAGTGTTCTTTCCTCTGCAGTGTTTTGGAAGCGTTTGCAGAACCATGTGTACTTTAGAGAGACACGGGTGCCCCAGCTGTCACTAGCCACCTATTGACAACAGCCAAGTCTTGAAAGTAAAAACACAACGTCCATCCCCAGATGAATGGAAAGTGAAGAGTTGGTACACATAGAGCATGGAATACTGCTCAGCCATGAAACAGAATAATATCCTGCCATTTCCAGCATCTTCGATAGATCCGGAGTTCCCTGTACTCAGCATGGGACGTCCAACAGAGAAAGAGAAAATTCCAACGATAGCACGTATAGGTGGCATCTCAAAGTTGATACCAGGAAAGTAGAAAGCACAAACAGAGTCACAGATTTAGAACGCAAGTACAGGGTTTCGAGAGGGCAAAGGCATGCGGAGGTGGGTTGAATGAGGAGGGTGGGATTAACACATGCATTCTAATATGTATTAAGCAGACGATCCACAACCACCTTCTACAAAGCACAGGGAGCGGTCGGCACCACCCTGGACTAAGCTACGTGGGAAGAGAATGCGAAAGAGAATGGATGTGTATATATATACATACACGGAGAACTGAATCAAGGTGCTGCACAGCGAAAGTCAACAGCATTGTAAATTCACTAGACATGGACAGAAATTAGAATCTCTATAAAAAGCAAAATGATCGAGATCCAGTATGTTCCTCTCAGGCCTCAGAGAGATGCGCGGGTGTCACTTCCCTGGAGCGTGAGCAGGCTTGGGCACCAAAGTTGGAGTGTGGTCACAGTGAGGCAGGTCGGCGCGGGAGTGGGTCGCACCAGCGAATTATCCCCTTTGGACCTGTGGTGCCTGGTCCCTTCTGGTTGGCAGCAGTCTCTGTAGATGTAGGTGTGCCCTCCTGCAGCTAAGCCAAGCCCACTGCAGCCAGAGGATGGTGGTCCGACATGCACAACAGTGTTCAAACATCACCTGGTGTCCAGGTCTCCTGCTGGTGGGGTTCCCGCCATTCACCTCCTTCCTTAGAGTCACCCCACTTGCCTCCGACAACACACTCTTCAGGAGGGGTTTGCAGGGGGTGTGATGAATCGAGAGTGGGAAGGGTAAGTGGGAGAAGGAGTGAGACACAAGCCCTTAGGTGTCTGTCCGGACACGTTCCTCTCTAATTCATATTCCAAGAACACGCGTGTGCGCAAGGTCTGCGTTCCTGGGGAATCCGACCAGCTGTGGGAAAATGCTGCCGCCTTGTGGCCGCCTCCTGTAACTACAACGTTCCAAAGGGAGCTCAGCGGCCCTTCCTGTTCAAAAGGCCAGCGGGGTTGTAATTGACACCCCCGCTGCAAAAATGTCCTGGGGATAGGCACTGGAAAAGAGCCCAAAACAGGATTGATTGGCAACAGGCGGTTTCAAGAGGTAAGTTGAATTCACCATGCGTGTTTTGTTTCCCTTTGTGTTGTTTTCTAAGAAAGGCCCAGGAAATATGCTCCACGCCCATGCGAATGGGAGAAATGGAAATTGAAACGCCTTCGCGGTTTCACCTGGCAGCTGTTAGGATTGCCAGTATCAATACGTCTGGAAGCAATACCTTTGGGAGAGGGCCTGGAGAAAAGGGAAGCCTCCTAAGCCACTGGTGGTATTGCGCCCTGGTAACAGGCACCACTGAAAACAATCAAGAGATTCCTGCCAAAAACAAAACAAAACCAGAGAGCCGGCCACATGATGTGGCAATCCACCTCCTGGCTGTCTTTGCACAGTAAAGTATCATTTGGGGAGACCCGGGCAGGCCAGCGACCCCTGCACACCTATTGACAAGAGCCAAGGCTTGAAAGTAAAAACACAGTGTCATGGTGTGTGATCCTTTTAATGTCATGTTGGAGTCTGTTGGCTAGTATCTTGTTGAGGATTTTTGCATCTAAGTTCATCGGTGATATTGCTCTCCAGTTTTCTTTTCTTGTAGTATATTTGTCTGGTTTGGGGATCAGGGGGATGGCTTCGTACAATGAGTTTGGGAGTGTTCTTTCCTCTGCAGTGTTTTGGAAGCGTTTGCAGAACCATGTGTACTTTAGAGAGACACGGGTGCCCCAGCTGTCACTAGCCACCTATTGACAACAGCCAAGTCTTGAAAGTAAAAACACAATGTCCATCCCCAGATGAATGGAAAGTGAAGAGTTGGTACACATAGAGCATGGAATACTGCTCAGCCATGAAACAGAATAATATCCTGCCATTTCCAGCATCTTCGATAGATCCGGAGTTCCCTGTACTCAGCATGGGACGTCCAACAGAGAAAGAGAAAATTCCAACGATAGCACGTATAGGTGGCATCTCAAAGTCGATACCAGGAAAGTAGAAAGCACAAACAGAGTCACAGATTTAGAACGCAAGTACAGGGTTTCGAGAGGGCAAAGGCATGCGGAGGTGGGTTGAATGAGGAGGGTGGGATTAACACATGCATTCTAATATGTATAAAGCAGACGATCCACAACCACCGACTACAAAGCACAGGGAGCGGTCGGCACCACCCTGGACTAAGCTACGTGGGAAGAGAATGCGAAAGAGAATGGATGTGTATATATATACATACACGGAGAACTGAATCAAGGTGCTGCACAGCGAAAGTCAACAGCATTGTAAATTCACTAGACATGGACAGAAATTAGAATCTCTATAAAAAGCAAAATGATCGAGATCCAGTATGTTCCTCTCAGGCCTGAGAGAGATGCGCGGGTGTCACTTCCCTGGAGCGTGAGCAGGCTTGGGCACCAAAGTTGGAGTGTGGTCACAGTGAGGCAGGTCGGCGCGGGAGTGGGTCGCACCAGCGAATTATCCCCTTTGGACCTGTGGTGCCTGGTCCCTTCTGGTTGGCAGCAGTCTCTGTAGATGTAGGTGTGCCCTCCTGCAGCTAAGCCAAGCCCACTGCAGCCAGAGGATGGTGGTCCGACATGCACAACAGTGTTCAAACATCACCTGGTGTCCAGGTCTCCTGATGGTGGGGTTCCTGCCATTCACCTCCTTCCTTAGAGTCACCCCACTTGCCTCCGACAACACACTCTTCAGGAGGGGTTTGCAGGGGGTGTGATGAATCGAGAGTGGGAAGGGTAAGTGGGAGAAGGAGTGAGACACAAGCCCTTAGGTGTCTGTCCAGACACGTTCCTCTCTAATTCATATTCCAAGAACACGCGTGTGCGCAAGGTCTGCGTTCCTGGGGAATCCGACCAGCTGTGGGAAAATGCTGCCGCCTTGTGGCCGCCTCCTGTAACTACAACGTTCCAAAGGGAGCTCAGCGGCCCTTCCTGTTCAAAAGGCCAGCGGGGTTGTAATTGACACCCCCGCTGCAAAAATGTCCTGGGGATAGGCACTGGAAAAGAGCCCGAAACAGGATTGATTGGCAACAGGCGGTTTCAAGAGGTAAGTTGAATTCACCATGCGTGTTTTGTTTCCCTTTGTGTTGGTTTCTAAGAAAGGCCCAGGAAATATGCTCCACACCCATGCGAATGGGAGAAATGGAAATTGAAACGCCTTCGCGGTTTCACCTGGCAGCCGTTAGGATTGCCAGTGTCAATACGTCTGGAAGCTATACCTTCGGGAGAGGGCCTGGAGAAAAGGGAAGCCTCCTAAGCCACTGGTGGTATTGCGCCCTGGTAACAGGCACCACTGAAAACAATCAAGAGATTCCTGCCAAAAACAAAACAAAACCAGAGAGCCGGCCACATGATGTGGCAATCCACCTCCTGGCTGTCTTTGCACAGTAAAGTATCATTTGGGGAGACCCGGGCAGGCCAGCGACCCCTGCACACCTATTGACAAGAGCCAAGGCTTGAAAGTAAAAACACAGTGTCATGGTGTGTGATCCTTTTAATGTCATGTTGGAGTCTGTTGGCTAGTATCTTGTTGAGGATTTTTGCATCTAAGTTCATCGGTGATATTGCTCTCCAGTTTTCTTTTCTTGTAGTATCTTTGTCTGGTTTGGGGATCAGGTGGATGGCTTCGTACAATGAGTTTGGGAGTGTTCTTTCCTCTGCAGTGTTTTGGAAGCGTTTGCAGAACCATGTGTACTTTAGAGAGACACGGGTGCCCCAGCTGTCACTAGCCACCTATTGACAACAGCCAAGTCTTGAAAGTAAAAACACAATGTCCATCCCCAGATGAATGGAAAGTGAAGAGTTGGTACACATAGAGCATGGAATACTGCTCAGCCATGAAACAGAATAATATCCTGCCATTTCCAGCATCTTCGATAGATCCGGAGTTCCCTGTACTCAGCATGGGACGTCCAACAGAGAAAGAGAAAATTCCAACGATAGCACGTATAGGTGGCATCTCAAAGTCAATACCAGGAAAGTAGAAAGCACAAACAGAGTCACAGATTTAGAACGCAAGTACAGGGTTTCGAGAGGGCAAAGGCATGCGGAGGTGGGTTGAATGAGGAGGGTGGGATTAACACATGCATTCTAATATGTATTAAGCAGACGATCCACAACCACCTTCTACAAAGCACAGGGAGCGGTCGGCACCACCCTGGACTAAGCTACGTGGGAAGAGAATGCGAAAGAGAATGGATGTGTATATATATACATACACGGAGAACTGAATCAAGGTGCTGCACAGCAAAAGTCAACAGCATTGTAAATTCACTAGACATGGACAGAAATTAGAATCTCTATAAAAAGCAAAATGATCGAGATCCAGTATGTTCCTCTCAGGCCTCAGAGAGATGCGTGGGTGTCACTTCCCTGGAGCGTGAGCAGGCTTGGGCACCAAAGTTGGAGTGTGGTCACAGTGAGGCAGGTCGGCGCGGGAGTGGGTCGCACCAGCGAATTAACCCCTTTGGACCTGTGGTGCCTGGTCCCTTCTGGTTGGCAGCAGTCTCTGTAGATGTAGGTGTGCCCTCCTGCAGCTAAGCCAAGCCCACTGCAGCCAGAGGATGGTGGTCCGACATGCACAACAGTGTTCAAACATCACCTGGTGTCCAGGTCTCCTGCTGGTGGGGTTCCCGCCATTCACCTCCTTCCTTAGAGTCACCCCACTTGCCTCCGACAACACACTCTTCAGGAGGGGTTTGCAGGGGGTGTGATGAATCGAGAGTGGGAAGGGTAAGTGGGAGAAGGAGTGAGACACAAGCCCTTAGGTGTCTGTCCGGACACGTTCCTCTCTAATTCATATTCCAAGAACACGCGTGTGCGCAAGGTCTGCGTTCCTGGGGAATCCGACCAGCTGTGGGAAAATGCTGCCGCCTTGTGGCCGCCTCCTGTAACTACAACGTTCCAAAGGGAGCTCAGCGGCCCTTCCTGTTCAAAAGGCCAGCGGGGTTGTAATTGACACCCCCGCTGCAAAAATGTCCTGGGGATAGGCACTGGAAAAGAGCCCGAAACAGGATTGATTGGCAACAGGCGGTTTCAAGAGGTAAGTTGAATTCACCATGCGTGTTTTGTTTCCCTTTGTGTTGGTTTCTAAGAAAGGCCCAGGAAATATGCTCCACGCCCATGCGAATGGGAGAAATGGAAATTGAAACGCCTTCGCGGTTTCACCTGGCAGCCGTTAGGATTGCCAGTGTCAATACGTCTGGAAGCAATACCTTCGGGAGAGGGCCTGGAGAAAAGGGAAGCCTCCTAAGCCACTGGTGGTATTGCGCCCTGGTAACAGGCACCACTGAAAACAATCAAGAGATTCCTGCCAAAGAAAAACAAAACCAGAGAGCCGGCCACATGATGCGGCAATCCACCTCCTGGCTGTCTTTGCACAGTAAAGTATCATTTGGGGAGACCCGGGCAGGCCAGCGACCCCTGCACACCTATTGACAAGAGCCAAGGCTTGAAAGTAAAAACACAGTGTCATGGTGTGTGATCCTTTTAATGTCATGTTGGAGTCTGTTGGCTAGTATCTTGTTGAGGATTTTTGCATCTAAGTTCATCGGTGATATTGCTCTCCAGTTTTCTTTTCTTGTAGTATCTTTGTCTGGTTTGGGGATCAGGTGGATGGCTTCGTACAATGAGTTTGGGAGTGTTCTTTCCTCTGCAGTGTTTTGGAAGCGTTTGCAGAACCATGTGTACTTTAGAGAGACACGGGTGCCCCAGCTGTCACTAGCCACCTATTGACAACAGCCAAGTCTTGAAAGTAAAAACACAATGTCCATCCCCAGATGAATGGAAAGTGAAGAGTTGGTACACATAGAGCATGGAATACTGCTCAGCCATGAAACAGAATAATATCCTGCCATTTCCAGCATCTTCGATAGATCCGGAGTTCCCTGTACTCAGCATGGGACGTCCAACAGAGAAAGAGAAAATTCCAACGATAGCACGTATAGGTGGCATCTCAAAGTCGATACCAGGAAAGTAGAAAGCACAAACAGAGTCACAGATTTAGAACGCAAGTACAGGGTTTCGAGAGGGCAAAGGCATGCGGAGGTGGGTTGAATGAGGAGGGTGGGATTAATACATGCATTCTAATATGTATAAAGCAGACGATCCACAACCACCTTCTACAAAGCACAGGGAGCGGTCGCCACCACCCTGGACTAAGCTACGTGGGAAGAGAATGCGAAAGAGAATGGATGTGTATATATATACATACACGGAGAACTGAATCAAGGTGCTGCACAGCGAAAGTCAACAGCATTGTAAATTCACTAGACATGGACAGAAATTAGAATCTCTATAAAAAGCAAAATGATCGAGATCCAGTATGTTCCTCTCAGGCCTCAGAGAGATGCGCGGGTGTCACTTCCCTGGAGCGTGAGCAGGCTTGGGCACCAAAGTTGGAGTGTGGTCACAGTGAGGCAGGTCGGCGCGGGAGTGGGTCGCACCAGCGAATTAACCCCTTTGGACCTGTGGTGCCTGGTCCCTTCTGGTTGGCAGCAGTCTCTGTAGATGTAGGTGTGCCCTCCTGCAGCTAAGCCAAGCCCACTGCAGCCAGAGGATGGTGGTCCGACATGCACAACAGTGTTCAAACATCACCTGGTGTCCAGGTCTCCTGCTGGTGGGGTTCCCGCCATTCACCTCCTTCCTTAGAGTCACCCCACTTGCCTCCGACAACACACTCTTCAGGAGGGGTTTGCAGGGGGTGTGATGAATCGAGAGTGGGAAGGGTAAGTGGGAGAAGGAGTGAGACACAAGCCCTTAGGTGTCTGTCCGGACACGTTCCTCTCTAATTCATATTCCAAGAACACGCGTGTGCGCAAGGTCTGCGTTCCTGGGGAATCCGACCAGCTGTGGGAAAATGCTGCCGCCTTGTGGCCGCCTCCTGTAACTACAAAGTTCCAAAGGGAGCTCAGCGGCCCTTCCTGTTCAAAAGGCCAGCGGGGTTGTAATTGACACCCCCGCTGCAAAAATGTCCTGGGGATAGGCACTGGAAAAGAGCCCGAAACAGGATTGATTGGCAACAGGCGGTTTCAAGAGGTAAGTTGAATTCACCATGCGTGTTTTGTTTCCCTTTGTGTTGGTTTCTAAGAAAGGCCCAGGAAATATGCTCCACGCCCATGCGAATGGGAGAAATGGAAATTGAAACGCTTTCGCGGTTTCACCTGGCAGCCGTTAGGATTGCCAGTGTCAATACGTCTGGAAGCAGTACCTTCGGGAGAGGGCCTGGAGAAAAGGGAAGCCTCCTAAGCCACTGGTGGTATTGCGCCCTGGTAACAGGCACCACTGAAAACAATCGAGAGATTCCTGCCAAAGAAAAACAAAACCAGAGAGCCGGCCACATGATGTGGCAATCCACCTCCTGGCTGTCTTTGCACAGTAAAGTATCATTTGGGGAGACCCGGGCAGGCCAGCGACCCCTGCACACCTATTGACAAGAGCCAAGGCTTGAAAGTAAAAACACAGTGTCATGGTGTGTGATCCTTTTAATGTCATGTTGGAGTCTGTTGGCTAGTATCTTGTTGAGGATTTTTGCATCTAAGTTCATCGGTGATATTGCTCTCCAGTTTTCTTTTCTTGTAGTATCTTTGTCTGGTTTGGGGATCAGGTGGATGGCTTCGTACAATGAGTTTGGGAGTGTTCTTTCCTCTGCAGTGTTTTGGAAGCGTTTGCAGAACCATGTGTACTTTAGAGAGACACGGGTGCCCCAGCTGTCACTAGCCACCTATTGACAACAGCCAAGTCTTGAAAGTAAAAACACAATGTCCATCCCCAGATGAATGGAAAGTGAAGAGTTGGTACACATAGAGCATGGAATACTGCTCAGCCATGAAACAGAATAATATCCTGCCATTTCCAGCATCTTCGATAGATCCGGAGTTCCCTGTACTCAGCATGGGACGTCCAACAGAGAAAGAGAAAATTCCAACGATAGCACGTATAGGTGGCATCTCAAAGTCGATACCAGGAAAGTAGAAAGCACAAACAGAGTCACAGATTTAGAACGCAAGTACAGGGTTTCGAGAGGGCAAAGGCATGCGGAGGTGGGTTGAATGAGGAGGGTGGGATTAACACATGCATTCTAATATGTATAAAGCAGACGATCCACAACCACCGACTACAAAGCACAGGGAGCGGTCGGCACCACCCTGGACTAAGCTACGTGGGAAGAGAATGCGAAAGAGAATGGATGTGTATATATATACATACACGGAGAACTGAATCAAGGTGCTGCACAGCGAAAGTCAACAGCATTGTAAATTCACTAGACATGGACAGAAATTAGAATCTCTATAAAAAGCAAAATGATCGAGATCCAGTATGTTCCTCTCAGGCCTCAGAGAGATGCGCGGGTGTCACTTCCCTGGAGCGTGAGCAGGCTTGGGCACCAAAGTTGGAGTGTGGTCACAGTGAGGCAGGTCGGCGCGGGAGTGGGTCGCACCAGCGAATTAACCCCTTTGGACCTGTGGTGCCTGGTCCCTTCTGGTTGGCAGCAGTCTCTGTAGATGTAGGTGTGCCCTCCTGCAGCTAAGCCAAGCCCACTGCAGCCAGAGGATGGTGGTCCGACATGCACAACAGTGTTCAAACATCACCTGGTGTCCAGGTCTCCTGCTGGTGGGGTTCCCGCCATTCACCTCCTTCCTTAGAGTCACCCCACTTGCCTCCGACAACACACTCTTCAGGAGGGGTTTGCAGGGGGTGTGATGAATCGAGAGTGGGAAGGGTAAGTGGGAGAAGGAGTGAGACACAAGCCCTTAGGTGTCTGTCCGGACACGTTCCTCTCTAATTCATATTCCAAGAACACGCGTGTGCGCAAGGTCTGCGTTCCTGGGGAATCCGACCAGCTGTGGGAAAATGCTGCCGCCTTGTGGCCGCCTCCTGTAACTACAAAGTTCCAAAGGGAGCTCAGCGGCCCTTCCTGTTCAAAAGGCCAGCGGGGTTGTAATTGACACCCCCGCTGCAAAAATGTCCTGGGGATAGGCACTGGAAAAGAGCCCGAAACAGGATTGATTGGCAACAGGCGGTTTCAAGAGGTAAGTTGAATTCACCATGCGTGTTTTGTTTCCCTTTGTGTTGGTTTCTAAGAAAGGCCCAGGAAATATGCTCCACGCCCATGCGAATGGGAGAAATGGAAATTGAAACGCTTTCGCGGTTTCACCTGGCAGCCGTTAGGATTGCCAGTGTCAATACGTCTGGAAGCAGTACCTTCGGGAGAGGGCCTGGAGAAAAGGGAAGCCTCCTAAGCCACTGGTGGTATTGCGCCCTGGTAACAGGCACCACTGAAAACAATCGAGAGATTCCTGCCAAAGAAAAACAAAACCAGAGAGCCGGCCACATGATGTGGCAATCCACCTCCTGGCTGTCTTTGCACAGTAAAGTATCATTTGGGGAGACCCGGGCAGGCCAGCGACCCCTGCACACCTATTGACAAGAGCCAAGGCTTGAAAGTAAAAACACAGTGTCATGGTGTGTGATCCTTTTAATGTCATGTTGGAGTCTGTTGGCTAGTATCTTGTTGAGGATTTTTGCATCTAAGTTCATCGGTGATATTGCTCTCCAGTTTTCTTTTCTTGTAGTATCTTTGTCTGGTTTGGGGATCAGGTGGATGGCTTCGTACAATGAGTTTGGGAGTGTTCTTTCCTCTGCAGTGTTTTGGAAGCGTTTGCAGAACCATGTGTACTTTAGAGAGACACGGGTGCCCCAGCTGTCACTAGCCACCTATTGACAACAGCCAAGTCTTGAAAGTAAAAACACAATGTCCATCCCCAGATGAATGGAAAGTGAAGAGTTGGTACACATAGAGCATGGAATACTGCTCAGCCATGAAACAGAATAATATCCTGCCATTTCCAGCATCTTCGATAGATCCGGAGTTCCCTGTACTCAGCATGGGACGTCCAACAGAGAAAGAGAAAATTCCAACGATAGCACGTATAGGTGGCATCTCAAAGTCGATACCAGGAAAGTAGAAAGCACAAACAGAGTCACAGATTTAGAACGCAAGTACAGGGTTTCGAGAGGGCAAAGGCATGCGGAGGTGGGTTGAATGAGGAGGGTGGGATTAACACATGCATTCTAATATGTATAAAGCAGACGATCCACAACCACCGACTACAAAGCACAGGGAGCGGTCGGCACCACCCTGGACTAAGCTACGTGGGAAGAGAATGCGAAAGAGAATGGATGTGTATATATATACATACACGGAGAACTGAATCAAGGTGCTGCACAGCGAAAGTCAACAGCATTGTAAATTCACTAGACATGGACAGAAATTAGAATCTCTATAAAAAGCAAAATGATCGAGATCCAGTATGTTCCTCTCAGGCCTGAGAGAGATGCGCGGGTGTCACTTCCCTGGAGCGTGAGCAGGCTTGGGCACCAAAGTTGGAGTGTGGTCACAGTGAGGCAGGTCGGCGCGGGAGTGGGTCGCACCAGCGAATTATCCCCTTTGGACCTGTGGTGCCTGGTCCCTTCTGGTTGGCAGCAGTCTCTGTAGATGTAGGTGTGCCCTCCTGCAGCTAAGCCAAGCCCACTGCAGCCAGAGGATGGTGGTCCGACATGCACAACAGTGTTCAAACATCACCTGGTGTCCAGGTCTCCTGATGGTGGGGTTCCTGCCATTCACCTCCTTCCTTAGAGTCACCCCACTTGCCTCCGACAACACACTCTTCAGGAGGGGTTTGCAGGGGGTGTGATGAATCGAGAGTGGGAAGGGTAAGTGGGAGAAGGAGTGAGACACAAGCCCTTAGGTGTCTGTCCGGACACGTTCCTCTCTAATTCATATTCCAAGAACACGCGTGTGCGCAAGGTCTGCGTTCCTGGGGAATCCGACCAGCTGTGGGAAAATGCTGCCGCCTTGTGGCCGCCTCCTGTAACTACAACGTTCCAAAGGGAGCTCAGCGGCCCTTCCTGTTCAAAAGGCCAGCGGGGTTGTAATTGACACCCCCGCTGCAAAAATGTCCTGGGGATAGGCACTGGAAAAGAGCCCGAAACAGGATTGATTGGCAACAGGCGGTTTCAAGAGGTAAGTTGAATTCACCATGCGTGTTTTGTTTCCCTTTGTGTTGGTTTCTAAGAAAGGCCCAGGAAATATGCTCCACGCCCATGCGAATGGGAGAAATGGAAATTGAAACGCCTTCGCGGTTTCACCTGGCAGCCGTTAGGATTGCCAGTGTCAATACGTCTGGAAGCAATACCTTCGGGAGAGGGCCTGGAGAAAAGGGAAGCCTCCTAAGCCACTGGTGGTATTGCGCCCTGGTAACAGGCACCACTGAAAACAATCAAGAGATTCCTGCCAAAAACAAAACAAAACCAGAGAGCCGGCCACATGATGTGGCAATCCACCTCCTGGCTGTCTTTGCACAGTAAAGTATCATTTGGGGAGACCCGGGCAGGCCAGCGACCCCTGCACACCTATTGACAAGAGCCAAGGCTTGAAAGTAAAAACACAGTGTCATGGTGTGTGATCCTTTTAATGTCATGTTGGAGTCTGTTGGCTAGTATCTTGTTGAGGATTTTTGCATCTAAGTTCATCGGTGATATTGCTCTCCAGTTTTCTTTTCTTGTAGTATCTTTGTCTGGTTTGGGGATCAGGTGGATGGCTTCGTACAATGAGTTTGGGAGTGTTCTTTCCTCTGCAGTGTTTTGGAAGCGTTTGCAGAACCATGTGTACTTTAGAGAGACACGGGTGCCCCAGCTGTCACTAGCCACCTATTGACAACAGCCAAGTCTTGAAAGTAAAAACACAATGTCCATCCCCAGATGAATGGAAAGTGAAGAGTTGGTACACATAGAGCATGGAATACTGCTCAGCCATGAAACAGAATAATATCCTGCCATTTCCAGCATCTTCGATAGATCCGGAGTTCCCTGTACTCAGCATGGGACGTCCAACAGAGAAAGAGAAAATTCCAACGATAGCACGTATAGGTGGCATCTCAAAGTCAATACCAGGAAAGTAGAAAGCACAAACAGAGTCACAGATTTAGAACGCAAGTACAGGGTTTCGAGAGGGCAAAGGCATGCGGAGGTGGGTTGAATGAGGAGGGTGGGATTAACACATGCATTCTAATATGTATTAAGCAGACGATCCACAACCACCTTCTACAAAGCACAGGGAGCGGTCAGCACCACCCTGGACTAAGCTACGTGGGAAGAGAATGCGAAAGAGAATGGATGTGTATATATATACATACACGGAGAACTGAATCAAGGTGCTGCACAGCAAAAGTCAACAGCATTGTAAATTCACTAGACATGGACAGAAATTAGAATCTCTATAAAAAGCAAAATGATCGAGATCCAGTATGTTCCTCTCAGGCCTCAGAGAGATGCGTGGGTGTCACTTCCCTGGAGCGTGAGCAGGCTTGGGCACCAAAGTTGGAGTGTGGTCACAGTGAGGCAGGTCGGCGCGGGAGTGGGTCGCACCAGCGAATTAACCCCTTTGGACCTGTGGTGCCTGGTCCCTTCTGGTTGGCAGCAGTCTCTGTAGATGTAGGTGTGCCCTCCTGCAGCTAAGCCAAGCCCACTGCAGCCAGAGGATGGTGGTCCGACATGCACAACAGTGTTCAAACATCACCTGGTGTCCAGGTCTCCTGCTGGTGGGGTTCCCGCCATTCACCTCCTTCCTTAGAGTCACCCCACTTGCCTCCGACAACACACTCTTCAGGAGGGGTTTGCAGGGGGTGTGATGAATCGAGAGTGGGAAGGGTAAGTGGGAGAAGGAGTGAGACACAAGCCCTTAGGTGTCTGTCCGGACACGTTCCTCTCTAATTCATATTCCAAGAACACGCGTGTGCGCAAGGTCTGCGTTCCTGGGGAATCCGACCAGCTGTGGGAAAATGCTGCCGCCTTGTGGCCGCCTCCTGTAACTACAACGTTCCAAAGGGAGCTCAGCGGCCCTTCCTGTTCAAAAGGCCAGCGGGGTTGTAATTGACACCCCCGCTGCAAAAATGTCCTGGGGATAGGCACTGGAAAAGAGCCCGAAACAGGATTGATTGGCAACAGGCGGTTTCAAGAGGTAAGTTGAATTCACCATGCGTGTTTTGTTTCCCTTTGTGTTGGTTTCTAAGAAAGGCCCAGGAAATATGCTCCACGCCCATGCGAATGGGAGAAATGGAAATTGAAACGCCTTCGCGGTTTCACCTGGCAGCCGTTAGGATTGCCAGTGTCAATACGTCTGGAAGCAATACCTTCGGGAGAGGGCCTGGAGAAAAGGGAAGCCTCCTAAGCCACTGGTGGTATTGCGCCCTGGTAACAGGCACCACTGAAAACAATCAAGAGATTCCTGCCAAAGAAAAACAAAACCAGAGAGCCGGCCACATGATGCGGCAATCCACCTCCTGGCTGTCTTTGCACAGTAAAGTATCATTTGGGGAGACCCGGGCAGGCCAGCGACCCCTGCACACCTATTGACAAGAGCCAAGGCTTGAAAGTAAAAACACAGTGTCATGGTGTGTGATCCTTTTAATGTCATGTTGGAGTCTGTTGGCTAGTATCTTGTTGAGGATTTTTGCATCTAAGTTCATCGGTGATATTGCTCTCCAGTTTTCTTTTCTTGTAGTATCTTTGTCTGGTTTGGGGATCAGGTGGATGGCTTCGTACAATGAGTTTGGGAGTGTTCTTTCCTCTGCAGTGTTTTGGAAGCGTTTGCAGAACCATGTGTACTTTAGAGAGACACGGGTGCCCCAGCTGTCACTAGCCACCTATTGACAACAGCCAAGTCTTGAAAGTAAAAACACAATGTCCATCCCCAGATGAATGGAAAGTGAAGAGTTGGTACACATAGAGCATGGAATACTGCTCAGCCATGAAACAGAATAATATCCTGCCATTTCCAGCATCTTCGATAGATCCGGAGTTCCCTGTACTCAGCATGGGACGTCCAACAGAGAAAGAGAAAATTCCAACGATAGCACGTATAGGTGGCATCTCAAAGTCGATACCAGGAAAGTAGAAAGCACAAACAGAGTCACAGATTTAGAACGCAAGTACAGGGTTTCGAGAGGGCAAAGGCATGCGGAGGTGGGTTGAATGAGGAGGGTGGGATTAACACATGCATTCTAATATGTATAAAGCAGACGATCCACAACCACCTTCTACAAAGCACAGGGAGCGGTCGCCACCACCCTGGACTAAGCTACGTGGGAAGAGAATGCGAAAGAGAATGGATGTGTATATATATACATACACGGAGAACTGAATCAAGGTGCTGCACAGCGAAAGTCAACAGCATTGTAAATTCACTAGACATGGACAGAAATTAGAATCTCTATAAAAAGCAAAATGATCGAGATCCAGTATGTTCCTCTCAGGCCTCAGAGAGATGCGCGGGTGTCACTTCCCTGGAGCGTGAGCAGGCTTGGGCACCAAAGTTGGAGTGTGGTCACAGTGAGGCAGGTCGGCGCGGGAGTGGGTCGCACCAGCGAATTAACCCCTTTGGACCTGTGGTGCCTGGTCCCTTCTGGTTGGCAGCAGTCTCTGTAGATGTAGGTGTGCCCTCCTGCAGCTAAGCCAAGCCCACTGCAGCCAGAGGATGGTGGTCCGACATGCACAACAGTGTTCAAACATCACCTGGTGTCCAGGTCTCCTGCTGGTGGGGTTCCCGCCATTCACCTCCTTCCTTAGAGTCACCCCACTTGCCTCCGACAACACACTCTTCAGGAGGGGTTTGCAGGGGGTGTGATGAATCGAGAGTGGGAAGGGTAAGTGGGAGAAGGAGTGAGACACAAGCCCTTAGGTGTCTGTCCGGACACGTTCCTCTCTAATTCATATTCCAAGAACACGCGTGTGCGCAAGGTCTGCGTTCCTGGGGAATCCGACCAGCTGTGGGAAAATGCTGCCGCCTTGTGGCCGCCTCCTGTAACTACAACGTTCCAAAGGGAGCTCAGCGGCCCTTCCTGTTCAAAAGGCCAGCGGGGTTGTAATTGACACCCCCGCTGCAAAAATGTCCTGGGGATAGGCACTGGAAAAGAGCCCGAAACAGGATTGATTGGCAACAGGCGGTTTCAAGAGGTAAGTTGAATTCACCATGCGTGTTTTGTTTCCCTTTGTGTTGGTTTCTAAGAAAGGCCCAGGAAATATGCTCCACGCCCATGCGAATGGGAGAAATGGAAATTGAAACGCCTTCGCGGTTTCACCTGGCAGCCGTTAGGATTGCCAGTGTCAATACGTCTGGAAGCAATACCTTCGGGAGAGGGCCTGGAGAAAAGGGAAGCCTCCTAAGCCACTGGTGGTATTGCGCCCTGGTAACAGGCACCACTGAAAACAATCAAGAGATTCCTGCCAAAGAAAAACAAAACCAGAGAGCCGGCCACATGATGCGGCAATCCACCTCCTGGCTGTCTTTGCACAGTAAAGTATCATTTGGGGAGACCCGGGCAGGCCAGCGACCCCTGCACACCTATTGACAAGAGCCAAGGCTTGAAAGTAAAAACACAGTGTCATGGTGTGTGATCCTTTTAATGTCATGTTGGAGTCTGTTGGCTAGTATCTTGTTGAGGATTTTTGCATCTAAGTTCATCGGTGATATTGCTCTCCAGTTTTCTTTTCTTGTAGTATCTTTGTCTGGTTTGGGGATCAGGTGGATGGCTTCGTACAATGAGTTTGGGAGTGTTCTTTCCTCTGCAGTGTTTTGGAAGCGTTTGCAGAACCATGTGTACTTTAGAGAGACACGGGTGCCCCAGCTGTCACTAGCCACCTATTGACAACAGCCAAGTCTTGAAAGTAAAAACACAATGTCCATCCCCAGATGAATGGAAAGTGAAGAGTTGGTACACATAGAGCATGGAATACTGCTCAGCCATGAAACAGAATAATATCCTGCCATTTCCAGCATCTTCGATAGATCCGGAGTTCCCTGTACTCAGCATGGGACGTCCAACAGAGAAAGAGAAAATTCCAACGATAGCACGTATAGGTGGCATCTCAAAGTCGATACCAGGAAAGTAGAAAGCACAAACAGAGTCACAGATTTAGAACGCAAGTACAGGGTTTCGAGAGGGCAAAGGCATGCGGAGGTGGGTTGAATGAGGAGGGTGGGATTAACACATGCATTCTAATATGTATAAAGCAGACGATCCACAACCACCTTCTACAAAGCACAGGGAGCGGTCGCCACCACCCTGGACTAAGCTACGTGGGAAGAGAATGCGAAAGAGAATGGATGTGTATATATATACATACACGGAGAACTGAATCAAGGTGCTGCACAGCGAAAGTCAACAGCATTGTAAATTCACTAGACATGGACAGAAATTAGAATCTCTATAAAAAGCAAAATGATCGAGATCCAGTATGTTCCTCTCAGGCCTCAGAGAGATGCGCGGGTGTCACTTCCCTGGAGCGTGAGCAGGCTTGGGCACCAAAGTTGGAGTGTGGTCACAGTGAGGCAGGTCGGCGCGGGAGTGGGTCGCACCAGCGAATTAACCCCTTTGGACCTGTGGTGCCTGGTCCCTTCTGGTTGGCAGCAGTCTCTGTAGATGTAGGTGTGCCCTCCTGCAGCTAAGCCAAGCCCACTGCAGCCAGAGGATGGTGGTCCGACATGCACAACAGTGTTCAAACATCACCTGGTGTCCAGGTCTCCTGCTGGTGGGGTTCCCGCCATTCACCTCCTTCCTTAGAGTCACCCCACTTGCCTCCGACAACACACTCTTCAGGAGGGGTTTGCAGGGGGTGTGATGAATCGAGAGTGGGAAGGGTAAGTGGGAGAAGGAGTGAGACACAAGCCCTTAGGTGTCTGTCCGGACACGTTCCTCTCTAATTCATATTCCAAGAACACGCGTGTGCGCAAGGTCTGCGTTCCTGGGGAATCCGACCAGCTGTGGGAAAATGCTGCCGCCTTGTGGCCGCCTCCTGTAACTACAAAGTTCCAAAGGGAGCTCAGCGGCCCTTCCTGTTCAAAAGGCCAGCGGGGTTGTAATTGACACCCCCGCTGCAAAAATGTCCTGGGGATAGGCACTGGAAAAGAGCCCGAAACAGGATTGATTGGCAACAGGCGGTTTCAAGAGGTAAGTTGAATTCACCATGCGTGTTTTGTTTCCCTTTGTGTTGGTTTCTAAGAAAGGCCCAGGAAATATGCTCCACGCCCATGCGAATGGGAGAAATGGAAATTGAAACGCTTTCGCGGTTTCACCTGGCAGCCGTTAGGATTGCCAGTGTCAATACGTCTGGAAGCAGTACCTTCGGGAGAGGGCCTGGAGAAAAGGGAAGCCTCCTAAGCCACTGGTGGTATTGCGCCCTGGTAACAGGCACCACTGAAAACAATCGAGAGATTCCTGCCAAAGAAAAACAAAACCAGAGAGCCGGCCACATGATGTGGCAATCCACCTCCTGGCTGTCTTTGCACAGTAAAGTATCATTTGGGGAGACCCGGGCAGGCCAGCGACCCCTGCACACCTATTGACAAGAGCCAAGGCTTGAAAGTAAAAACACAGTGTCATGGTGTGTGATCCTTTTAATGTCATGTTGGAGTCTGTTGGCTAGTATCTTGTTGAGGATTTTTGCATCTAAGTTCATCGGTGATATTGCTCTCCAGTTTTCTTTTCTTGTAGTATCTTTGTCTGGTTTGGGGATCAGGTGGATGGCTTCGTACAATGAGTTTGGGAGTGTTCTTTCCTCTGCAGTGTTTTGGAAGCGTTTGCAGAACCATGTGTACTTTAGAGAGACACGGGTGCCCCAGCTGTCACTAGCCACCTATTGACAACAGCCAAGTCTTGAAAGTAAAAACACAATGTCCATCCCCAGATGAATGGAAAGTGAAGAGTTGGTACACATAGAGCATGGAATACTGCTCAGCCATGAAACAGAATAATATCCTGCCATTTCCAGCATCTTCGATAGATCCGGAGTTCCCTGTACTCAGCATGGGACGTCCAACAGAGAAAGAGAAAATTCCAACGATAGCACGTATAGGTGGCATCTCAAAGTCGATACCAGGAAAGTAGAAAGCACAAACAGAGTCACAGATTTAAAACGCAAGTACACGGTTTCGAGAGGGCAAAGGCATGCGGAGGTGGGTTGAATGAGGAGGGTGGGATTAACACATGCATTCTAATATGTATAAAGCAGACGATCCACAACCACCTACTACAAAGCACAGGGAGCGGTCGGCACCACCCTGGACTAAGCTACGTGGGAAGAGAATGCGAAAGAGAATGGATGTGTATATATATACATACACGGAGAACTGAATCAAGGTGCTGCACAGCAAAAGTCAACAGCATTGTAAATTCACTAGACATGGACAGAAATTAGAATCTCTATAAAAAGCAAAATGATCGAGATCCAGTATGTTCCTCTCAGGCCTCAGAGAGATGCGCGGGTGTCACTTCCCTGGAGCGTGAGCAGGCTTGGGCACCAAAGTTGGAGTGTGGTCACAGTGAGGCAGGTCGGCGCGGGAGTGGGTCGCACCAGCGAATTAACCCCTTTGGACCTGTGGTGCCTGGTCCCTTCTGGTTGGCAGCAGTCTCTGTAGATGTAGGTGTGCCCTCCTGCAGCTAAGCCAAGCCCACTGCAGCCAGAGGATGGTGGTCCGACATGCACAACAGTGTTCAAACATCACCTGGTGTCCAGGTCTCCTGCTGGTGGGGTTCCCGCCATTCACCTCCTTCCTTAGAGTCACCCCACTTGCCTCCGACAACACACTCTTCAGGAGGCGTTTGCAGGGGGTGTGATGAATCGAGAGTGGGAAGGGTAAGTGGGAGAAGGAGTGAGACACAAGCCCTTAGGTGTCTGTCCGGACACATTCCTCTCTAATTCATATTCCAAGAACACGCGTGTGCGCAAGGTCTGCGTTCCTGGGGAATCCGACCAGATGTGGGAAAATGCTGCCGCCTTGTGGCCGCCTCCTGTAACTACAACGTTCCAAAGGGAGCTCAGCGGCCCTTCCTGTTCAAAAGGCCAGCGGGGTTGTAATTGACACCCCCGCTGCAAAAATGTCCTGGGGATAGGCACTGGAAAAGAGCCCGAAACAGGATTGATTGGCAACAGGCGGTTTCAAGAGGTAAGTTGAATTCACCATGCGTGTTTTGTTTCCCTTTGTGTTCGTTTCTAAGAAAGGCCCAGGAAATATGCTCCACGACCATGCGAATGGGAAAAATGGAAATTGAAACGCCTTCGCGGTTTCACCTGGCATCCGATAGGATTGCCAGTATCAATACGTCTGGAAGCAATACCTTCGGGAGAGGGCCTGGAGAAAAAGGAAGCCTCCTAAGCCACTGGTGGTATTGCGCCCTGGTAACAGGCACCACTGAAAACAATCAAGAGATTCCTGCCAAAAACAAAACAAAACCAGAGAGCCGGCCACATGATGTGGCAATCCACCTCCTGGCTGTCTTTGCACAGTAAAGTATCATTTGGGGAGACCCGGGCAGGCCAGCGACCCCTGCACACCTATTGACAAGAGCCAAGGTTTGAAAGTAAAAACACAGTGTCATGGTGTGTGATCCTTTTAATGTCATGTTGGAGTCTGTTGGCTAGTATCTTGTTGAGGATTTTTGCATCTAAGTTCATCGGTGATATTGCTCTCCAGTTTTCTTTTCTTGTAGTATCTTTGTCTGGTTTGGGGATCAGGGGGATGGCTTCGTACAATGAGTTTGGGAGTGTTCTTTCCTCTGCAGTGTTTTGGAAGCGTTTGCAGAACCATGTGTACTTTAGAGAGACACGGGTGCCCCAGCTGTCACTAGCCACCTATTGACAACAGCCAAGTCTTGAAAGTAAAAACACAATGTCCAACCCAGATGAATGGAAAGTGAAGAGATGGTACACATAGAGCATGGAATACTGCTCAGCCATGAAACAGAATAAAATCCTGCCATTTCCAGCATCTTCGATAGATCCGGAGTTCCCTGTACTCAGCATGGGACGTCCAACAGAGAAAGAGAAAATTCCAACGATAGCACGTATAGGTGGCATCTCAAAGTCGATACCAGGAAAGTAGAAAGCACAAACAGAGTCACAGATTTAGAACGCAAGTACAGGGTTTCGAGAGGGCAAAGGAATGCGGAGGTGGGTTGAATGAGGAGGGTGGGATTAACACATGCATTCTAATATGTATTAAGCAGACGATCCACAACCACCTTTTACAAAGCACAGGGAGCGGTCGGCACCACCCTGGACTAAGCTACGTGGGAAGGGAATGTGAAAGAGAATGGTTGTGTATATATATACATACACGGAGAACTGAATCAAGGTGCTGCACAGCGAAAGTCAACAGCATTGTAAATTCACTAGACATGGACAGAAATTAGAATCTCTATAAAAAGCAAAATGATCGAGATCCAGTATGTTCCTCTCAGGCCTCAGAGAGATGCGCGGGTGTCACTTCCCTGGAGCGTGAGCAGGCTTGGGCACCAAAGTTGGAGTGTGGTCACAGTGAGGCAGGTCGGCGCGGGAGTGGGTCGCACCAGCGAATTAACCCCTTTGGACCTGTGGTGCCTGGTCCCTTCTGGTTGGCAGCAGTCTCTGTAGATGTAGGTGTGCCCTCCTGCAGCTAAGCCAAGCCCACTGCAGCCAGAGGATGGTGGTCCAACATGCACAACAGTGTTCAAACATCACCTGGTGTCCAGGTCTCCTGCTGGTGGAGTTCCCGCCATTCACCTCCTTCCTTAGAGTCACCCCACTTGCCTCCGACAACACACTCTTCAGGAGGGGTTTGCAGGGGGTGTGATGAATCGAGAGTGGGAAGGGTAAGTGGGAGAAGGAGTGAGACACAAGCCCTTAGGTGTCTGTCCGGACACGTTCCTCTCTAATTCATATTCCAAGAACACGCATGTGCGCAAGTCTGCGTTCCTGGGGAATCCGACCAGCTGTGGGAAAATGCTGCCGCCTTGTGGCCGCCTCCTGTAACTACAACGTTCCAAAGTGAGCTCAGCGGCCCTTCCTGTTCAAAAGGCCAGCGGGGTTGTAATTGACACCCCCGCTGCAAAAATGTCCTGGGGATAGGCACTGGAAAAGAGCCCGAAACAGGATTGATTGGCAACAGGCGGTTTCAAGAGGTAAGTTGAATTCACCATGCGTGTTTTGTTTCCCTTTGTGTTGGTTTCTAAGAAAGGCCCAGGAAATATGCTCCACGCCCATGCGAATGGGAGAAATGGAAATTGAAACGCCTTCGCGGTTTCACCTGGCAGCCGTTAGGATTGCCAGTGTCAATACGTCTGGAAGCAATACCTTCGGGAGAGGGCCTGGAGAAAAGGGAAGCCTCCTAAGCCACTGGTGGTATTGCGCCCTGGTAACAGGCACCACTGAAAACAATCAAGAGATTCCTGCCAAAAACAAAACAAAACCAGAGAGCCGGCCACATGATGTGGCAATCCACCTCCTGGCTGTCTTTGCACAGTAAAGTATCATTTGGGGAGACCCGGGCAGGCCAGCGACCCCTGCACACCTATTGACAAGAGCCAAGGCTTGAAAGTAAAAACACAGTGTCATGGTGTGTGATCCTTTTAATGTCATGTTGGAGTCTGTTGGCTGGTATCTTGTTGAGGATTTTTGCATCTAAGTTCATCGGTGATATTGCTCTCCAGTTTTCTTTTCTTGTAGTATCTTTGTCTGGTTTGGGGATCAGGTGGATGGCTTCGTACAATGAGTTTGGGAGTGTTCTTTCCTCTGCAGTGTTTTGGAAGCGTTTGCAGAACCATGTGTACTTTAGAGAGACACGGGTGCCCCAGCTGTCACTAGCCACCTATTGACAACAGCCAAGTCTTGAAAGCAAAAACACAATGTCCATCCCCAGATGAATGGAAAGTGAAGAGTTGGTACACATAGAGCATGGAATACTGCTCAGCCATGAAACAGAATAATATCCTGCCATTTCCAGCATCTTCGATAGATCCGGAGTTCCCTGTACTCAGCATGGGACGTCCAACAGTGAAAGAGAAAATTCCAACGATAGCACGTATAGGTGGCATCTCAAAGTCGATACCAGGAAAGTAGAAAGCACAAACAGAGTCACAGATTTAGAACGCAAGTACAGGGTTTCGAGAGGGCAAAGGCATGCGGAGGTGGGTTGAATGAGGAGGGTGGGATTAACACATGCATTCTAATATGTATTAAGCAGACGATCCACAACCACCTTCTACAAAGCACAGGGAGCGGTCGGCACCACCCTGGACTAAGCTACGTGGGAAGAGAATGCGAAAGAGAATGGATGTGTATATATATACATACACGGAGAACTGAATCAAGGTGCTGCACAGCGAAAGTCAACAGCATTGTAAATTCACTAGACATGGACAGAAATTAGAATCTCTATAAAAAGCAAAATGATCGAGATCCAGTATGTTCCTCTCAGGCCTCAGAGAGATGCGCGGGTGTCACTTCCCTGGAGCATGAGCAGGCTTGGGCACCAAAGTTGGAGTGTGGTCACAGTGAGGCAGGTCGGCGCGGGAGTGGGTCGCACCAGCGAATTAACCCCTTTGGACCTGTGGTGCCTGGTCCCTTCTGGTTGGCAGCAGTCTCTGTAGATGTAGGTGTGCCCTCCTGCAGCTAAGCCAAGCCCACTGCAGCCAGAGGATGGTGGTCCGACATGCACAACAGTGTTCAAACATCACCTGGTGTCCAGGTCTCCTGCTGGTGGGGTTCCTGCCATTCACCTCCTTCCTTAGAGTCACCCCACTTGCCTCCGACAACACACTCTTCAGGAGGGGTTTGCAGGGGGTGTGATGAATCGAGAGTGGGAAGGGTAAGTGGGAGAAGGAGTGAGACACAAGCCCTTAGGTGTCTGTCCGGACACGTTCCTCTCTAATTCATATTCCAAGAACACGCGTGTGCGCAAGGTCTGCGTTCCTGGGGAATCCGACCAGCTGTGGGAAAATGCTGCCGCCTTGTGGCCGCCTCCTGTAACTACAACGTTCCAAAGGGAGCTCAGCGGCCCTTCCTGTTCAAAAGGCCAGCGGGGTTGTAATTGACACCCCCGCTGCAAAAATGTCCTGGGGATAGGCACTGGAAAAGAGCCCGAAACAGGATTGATTGGCAACAGGCGGTTTCAAGAGGTAAGTTGAATTCACCATGCGTGTTTTGTTTCCCTTTGTGTTGGTTTCTAAGAAAGGCCCAGGAAATATGCTCCACGCCCATGCGAATGGGAGAAATGGAAATTGAAACGCCTTCGCGGTTTCACCTGGCAGCCGTTAGGATTGCCAGTGTCAATACGTCTGGAAGCAATACCTTCGGGAGAGGGCCTGGAGAAAAGGGAAGCCTCCTAAGCCACTGGTGGTATTGCGCCCTGGTAACAGGCACCACTGAAAACAATCAAGAGATTCCTGCCAAAAACAAAACAAAACCAGAGAGCCGGCCACATGATGTGGCAATCCACCTCCTGGCTGTCTTTGCACAGTAAAGTATCATTTGGGGAGACCCGGGCAGGCCAGCGACCCCTGCACACCTATTGACAAGAGCCAAGGCTTGAAAGTAAAAACACAGTGTCATGGTGTGTGATCCTTTTAATGTCATGTTGGAGTCTGTTGGCTAGTATCTTGTTGAGGATTTTTGCATCTAAGTTCATCGGTGATATTGCTCTCCAGTTTTCTTTTCTTGTAGTATCTTTGTCTGGTTTGGGGATCAGGGGGATGGCTTCGTACAATGAGTTTGGGAGTGTTCTTTCCTCTGCAGTGTTTTGGAAGCGTTTGCAGAACCATGTGTACTTTAGAGAGACACGGGTGCCCCAGCTGTCACTAGCCACCTATTGACAACAGCCAAGTCTTGAAAGTAAAAACACAATGTCCAACCCAGATGAATGGAAAGTGAAGAGATGGTACACATAGAGCATGGAATACTGCTCAGCCATGAAACAGAATAAAATCCTGCCATTTCCAGCATCTTCGATAGATCCGGAGTTCCCTGTACTCAGCATGGGACGTTCAACAGAGAAAGAGAAAATTCCAACGATAGCACGTATAGGTGGCATCTCAAAGTCGATACCAGGAAAGTAGAAAGCACAAACAGAGTCACAGATTTAGAACGCAAGTACAGGGTTTCGAGAGGGCAAAGGCATGCGGAGGTGGGTTGAATGAGGAGGGTGGGATTAACACATGCATTCTAATATGTATTAAGCAGACGATCCACAACCACCTTTTACAAAGCACAGGGAGCGGTCGGCACCACCCTGGACTAAGCTACGTGGGAAGGGAATGTGAAAGAGAATGGTTGTGTATATATATACATACACGGAGAACTGAATCAAGGTGCTGCACAGCGAAAGTCAACAGCATTGTAAATTCACTAGACATGGACAGAAATTAGAATCTCTATAAAAAGCAAAATGATCGAGATCCAGTATGTTCCTCTCAGGCCTCAGAGAGATGCGCGGGTGTCACTTCCCTGGAGCGTGAGCAGGCTTGGGCACCAAAGTTGGAGTGTGGTCACAGTGAGGCAGGTCGGCGCGGGAGTGGGTCGCACCAGCGAATTAACCCCTTTGGACCTGTGGTGCCTGGTCCCTTCTGGTTGGCAGCAGTCTCTGTAGATGTAGGTGTGCCCTCCTGCAGCTAAGCCAAGCCCACTGCAGCCAGAGGATGGTGGTCCAACATGCACAACAGTGTTCAAACATCACCTGGTGTCCAGGTCTCCTGCTGGTGGAGTTCCCGCCATTCACCTCCTTCCTTAGAGTCACCCCACTTGCCTCCGACAACACACTCTTCAGGAGGGGTTTGCAGGGGGTGTGATGAATCGAGAGTGGGAAGGGTAAGTGGGAGAAGGAGTGAGACACAAGCCCTTAGGTGTCTGTCCGGACACGTTCCTCTCTAATTCATATTCCAAGAACACGCATGTGCGCAAGTCTGCGTTCCTGGGGAATCCGACCAGCTGTGGGAAAATGCTGCCGCCTTGTGGCCGCCTCCTGTAACTACAACGTTCCAAAGTGAGCTCAGCGGCCCTTCCTGTTCAAAAGGCCAGCGGGGTTGTAATTGACACTCCCGCTGCAAAAATGTCCTGGGGATAGGCACTGGAAAAGAGCCCGAAACAGGATTGATTGGCAACAGGCGGTTTCAAGAGGTAAGTTGAATTCACCATGCGTGTTTTGTTTCCCTTTGTGTTGGTTTCTAAGAAAGGCCCAGGAAATATGCTCCACGCCCATGCGAATGGGAGAAATGGAAATTGAAACGCCTTCGCGGTTTCACCTGGCAGCCGTTAGGATTGCCAGTGTCAATACGTCTGGAAGCAATACCTTCGGGAGAGGGCCTGGAGAAAAGGGAAGCCTCCTAAGCCACTGGTGGTATTGCGCCCTGGTAACAGGCACCACTGAAAACAATCAAGAGATTCCTGCCAAAAACAAAACAAAACCAGAGAGCCGGCCACATGATGTGGCAATCCACCTCCTGGCTGTCTTTGCACAGTAAAGTATCATTTGGGGAGACCCGGGCAGGCCAGCGACCCCTGCACACCTATTGACAAGAGCCAAGGCTTGAAAGTAAAAACACAGTGTCATGGTGTGTGATCCTTTTAATGTCATGTTGGAGTCTGTTGGCTAGTATCTTGTTGAGGATTTTTGCATCTAAGTTCATCGGTGATATTGCTCTCCAGTTTTCTTTTCTTGTAGTATCTTTGTCTGGTTTGGGGATCAGGTGGATGGCTTCGTACAATGAGTTTGGGAGTGTTCTTTCCTCTGCAGTGTTTTGGAAGCGTTTGCAGAACCATGTGTACTTTAGAGAGACACGGGTGCCCCAGCTGTCACTAGCCACCTATTGACAACAGCCAAGTCTTGAAAGTAAAAACACAATGTCCATCCCCAGATGAATGGAAAGTGAAGAGTTGGTACACATAGAGCATGGAATACTGCTCAGCCATGAAACAGAATAATATCCTGCCATTTCCAGCATCTTCGATAGATCCGGAGTTCCCTGTACTCAGCATGGGACGTCCAACAGAGAAAGAGAAAATTCCAACGATAGCACATATAGGTGGCATCTCAAAGTCGATACCAGGAAAGTAGAAAGCACAAACAGAGTCACAGATTTAGAACGCAAGTACAGGGTTTCGAGAGGGCAAAGGCATGCGGAGGTGTGTTGAATGAGGAGGGTGGGATTAACACATGCATTCTAATATGTATTAAGCAGACGATCCACAACCACCTTCTACAAAGCACAGGGAGCGGTCGGCACCACCCTGGACTAAGCTACGTGGGAAGAGAATGCGAAAGAGAATGGATGTGTATATATATACATACACGGAGAACTGAATCAAGGTGCTGCACAGCGAAAGTCAACAGCATTGTAAATTCACTAGACATGGACAGAAATTAGAATCTCTATAAAAAGCAAAATGATCGAGATCCAGTATGTTCCTCTCAGGCCTCAGAGAGATGCGCGGGTGTCACTTCCCTGGAGCGTGAGCAGGCTTGGGCACCAAAGTTGGAGTGTGGTCACAGTGAGGCAGGTCGGCGCGGGAGTGGGTCGCACCAGCGAATTAACCCCTTTGGACCTGTGGTGCCTGGTCCCTTCTGGTTGGCAGCAGTCTCTGTAGATGTAGGTGTGCCCTCCTGCAGCTAAGCCAAGCCCACTGCAGCCAGAGGATGGTGGTCCGACATGCACAACAGTGTTCAAACATCACCTGGTGTCCAGGTCTCCTGCTGGTGGGGTTCCCGCCATTCACCTCCTTCCTTAGAGTCACCCCACTTGCCTCCGACAACACACTCTTCAGGAGGGGTTTGCAGGGGGTGTGATGAATCGAGAGTGGGAAGGGTAAGTGGGAGAAGGAGTGAGACACAAGCCCTTAGGTGTCTGTCCGGACACGTTCCTCTCTAATTCATATTCCAAGAACACGCGTGTGCGCAAGGTCTGCGTTCCTGGGGAATCCGACCAGCTGTGGGAAAATGCTGCCGCCTTGTGGCCGCCTCCTGTAACTACAACGTTCCAAAGGGAGCTCAGCGGCCCTTCCTGTTCAAACGGCCAGCGGGGTTGTAATTGACACCCCCGCTGCAAAAATGTCCTGGGGATAGGCACTGGAAAAGAGCCCGAAACAGGATTGATTGGCAACAGGCGGTTTCAAGAGGTAAGTTGAATTCACCATGCGTGTTTTGTTTCCCTTTGTGTTGGTTTCTAAGAAAGGCCCAGGAAATATGCTCCACGCCCATGCGAATGGGAGAAATGGAAATTGAAACGCCTTCGCAGTTTCACCTGGCAGCCGTTAGGATTGCCAGTGTCAATACGTCTGGAAGCAATACCTTCGGGAGAGGGCCTGGAGAAAAGGGAAGCCTCCTAAGCCACTGGTGGTATTGCGCCCTGGTAACAGGCACCACTGAAAACAATCAAGAGATTCCTGCCAAAAACAAAACAAAACCAGAGAGCCGGCCACATGATGTGGCAATCCACCTCCTGGCTGTCTTTGCACAGTAAAGTATCATTTGGGGAGACCCGGGCAGGCCAGCGACCCCTGCACACCTATTGACAAGAGCCAAGGCTTGAAAGTAAAAACACAGTGTCATGGTGTGTGATCCTTTTAATGTCATGTTGGAGTCTGTTGTCTAGTATCTTGTTGAGGATTTTTGCATCTAAGTTCATCGGTGATATTGCTCTCCAGTTTTCTTTTCTTGTAGTATCTTTGTCTGGTTTGGGGATCAGGTGGATGGCTTCGTACAATGAGTTTGGGAGTGTTCTTTCCTCTGCAGTGTTTTGGAAGCGTTTGCAGAACCATGTGTACTTTAGAGAGACACGGGTGCCCCAGCTGTCACTAGCCACCTATTGACAACAGCCAAGTCTTGAAAGTAAAAACACAATGTCCATCCCCAGATGAATGGAAAGTGAAGAGTTGGTACACATAGAGCATGGAATACTGCTCAGCCATGAAACAGAATAATATCCTGCCATTTCCAGCATCTTCGATAGATCCGGAGTTCCCTGTACTCAGCATGGGACGTCCAACAGAGAAAGAGAAAATTCCAACGATAGCACATATAGGTGGCATCTCAAAGTCGATACCAGGAAAGTAGAAAGCACAAACAGAGTCACAGATTTAGAACGCAAGTACAGGGTTTCGAGAGGGCAAAGGCATGCGGAGGTGGGTTGAATGAGGAGGGTGGGATTAACACATGCATTCTAATATGTATTAAGCAGACGATCCACAACCACCTTCTACAAAGCACAGGGAGCGGTCGGCACCACCCTGGACTAAGCTACGTGGGAAGAGAATGCGAAAGAGAATGGATGTGTATATATATACATACACGGAGAACTGAATCAAGGTGCTGCACAGCGAAAGTCAACAGCATTGTAAATTCACTAGACATGGACAGAAATTAGAATCTCTATAAAAAGCAAAATGATCGAGATCCAGTATGTTCCTCTCAGGCCTCAGAGAGATGCGCGGGTGTCACTTCCCTGGAGCGTGAGCAGGCTTGGGCACCAAAGTTGGAGTGTGGTCACAGTGAGGCAGGTCGGCGCGGGAGTGGGTCGCACCAGCGAATTAACCCCTTTGGACCTGTGGTGCCTGGTCCCTTCTGGTTGGCAGCAGTCTCTGTAGATGTAGGTGTGCCCTCCTGCAGCTAAGCCAAGCCCACTGCAGCCAGAGGATGGTGGTCCGACATGCACAACAGTGTTCAAACATCACCTGGTGTCCAGGTCTCCAGCTGGTGGGGTTCCCGCCATTCACCTCCTTCCTTAGAGTCACCCCACTTGCCTCCGACAACACACTCTTCAGGAGGCGTTTGCAGGGGGTGTGATGAATCGAGAGTGGGAAGGGTAAGTGGGAGAAGGAGTGAGACACAAGCCCTTAGGTGTCTGTCCGGACACGTTCCTCTCTAATTCATATTCCAAGAACACGCGTGTGCGCAAGGTCTGCGTTCCTGGGGAATCCGACCAGCTGTGGGAAAATGCTGCCGCCTTGTGGCCGCCTCCTGTAACTACAACGTTCCAAAGGGAGCTCAGCGGCCCTTCCTGTTCAAAAGGCCAGCGGGGTTGTAATTGACACCCCCGCTGCAAAAATGTCCTGGGGATAGGCACTGGAAAAGAGCCCGAAACAGGATTGATTGGCAACAGGCGGTTTCAAGAGGTAAGTTGAATTCACCATGCGTGTTTTGTTTCCCTTTGTGTTGGTTTCTAAGAAAGGCCCAGGAAATATGCTCCACGCCCATGCGAATGGGAGAAATGGAAATTGAAACGCCTTCGCGGTTTCACCTGGCAGCCCTTAGGATTGCCAGTGTCAATACGTCTGGAAGCAATACCTTCGGGAGAGGGCCTGGAGAAAAGGGAAGCCTCCTAAGCCACTGGTGGTATTGCGCCCTGGTAACAGGCACCACTGAAAACAATCAAGAGATTCCTGCCAAAAACAAAACAAAACCAGAGAGCCGGCCACATGATGTGGCAATCCACCTCCTGGCTGTCTTTGCACAGTAAAGTATCATTTGGGGAGACCCGGGCAGGCCAGCGACCCCTGCACACCTATTGACAAGAGCCAAGGCTTGAAAGTAAAAACACAGTGTCATGGTGTGTGATCCTTTTAATGTCATGTTGGAGTCTGTTGTCTAGTATCTTGTTGAGGATTTTTGCATCTAAGTTCATCGGTGATATTGCTCTCCAGTTTTCTTTTCTTGTAGTATCTTTGTCTGGTTTGGGGATCAGGTGGATGGCTTCGTACAATGAGTTTGGGAGTGTTCTTTCCTCTGCAGTGTTTTGGAAGCGTTTGCAGAACCATGTGTACTTTAGAGAGACACGGGTGCCCCAGCTGTCACTAGCCACCTATTGACAACAGCCAAGTCTTGAAAGTAAAAACACAATGTCCATCCCCAGATGAATGGAAAGTGAAGAGTTGGTACACATAGAGCATGGAATACTGCTCAGCCATGAAACAGAATAATATCCTGCCATTTCCAGCATCTTCGATAGATCCGGAGTTCCCTGTACTCAGCATGGGACGTCCAACAGAGAAAGAGAAAATTCCAACGATAGCACGTATAGGTGGCATCTCAAAGTCGATACCAGGAAAGTAGAAAGCACAAACAGAGTCACAGATTTAGAACGCAAGTACAGGGTTTCGAGAGGGCAAAGGCATGCGGAGGTGGGTTGAATGAGGAGGGTGGGATTAACACATGCATTCTAATATGTATTAAGCAGACGATCCACAACCACCTTCTACAAAGCACAGGGAGCGGTCGGCACCACCCTGGACTAAGCTACGTGGGAAGAGAATGCGAAAGAGAATGGATGTGTATATATATACATACACGGAGAACTGAATCAAGGTGCTGCACAGCGAAAGTCAACAGCATTGTAAATTCACTAGACATGGACAGAAATTAGAATCTCTATAAAAAGCAAAATGATCGAGATCCAGTATGTTCCTCTCAGGCCTCAGAGAGATGCGCGGGTGTCACTTCCCTGGAGCGTGAGCAGGCTTGGGCACCAAAGTTGGAGTGTGGTCACAGTGAGGCAGGTCGGCGCGGGAGTGGGTCGCACCAGCGAATTAACCCCTTTGGACCTGTGGTGCCTGGTCCCTTCTGGTTGGCAGCAGTCTCTGTAGATGTAGGTGTGCCATCCTGCAGCTAAGCCAAGCCCACTGCAGCCACAGGATGGTGGTCCGACATGCACAACAGTGTTCAAACATCACCTGGTGTCCAGGTCTCCAGCTGGTGGGGTTCCCGCCATTCACCTCCTTCCTTAGAGTCACCCCACTTGCCTCCGACAACACACTCTTCAGGAGGGGTTTGCAGGGGGTGTGATGAATCGAGAGTGGGAAGGGTAAGTGGGAGAAGGAGTGAGACACAAGCCCTTAGGTGTCTGTCCGGACACGTTCCTCTCTAATTCATATTCCAAGAACACGCGTGTGCGCAAGGTCTGCGTTCCTGGGGAATCCGACCAGCTGTGGGAAAATGCTGCCGCCTTGTGGCCGCCTCCTGTAACTACAACGTTCCAAAGGGAGCTCAGCGGCCCTTCCTGTTCAAAAGGCCAGCGGGGTTGTAATTGACACCCCCGCTGCAAAAATGTCCTGGGGATAGGCACTGGAAAAGAGCCCGAAACAGGATTGATTGGCAACAGGCGGTTTCAAGAGGTAAGTTGAATTCACCATGCGTGTTTTGTTTCCCTTTGTGTTGGTTTCTAAGAAAGGCCCAGGAAATATGCTCCACACCCATGCGAATGGGAGAAATGGAAATTGAAACGCCTTCGCGGTTTCACCTGGCAGCCCTTAGGATTGCCAGTGTCAATACGTCTGGAAGCAATACCTTCAGGAGAGGGCCTGGAGAAAAGGGAAGCCTCCTAAGCCACTGGTGGTATTGCGCCCTGGTAACAGGCACCACTGAAAACAATCAAGAGATTCCTGCCAAAAACAAAACAAAACCAGAGAGCCGGCCACATGATGTGGCAATCCACCTCCTGGCTGTCTTTGCACAGTAAAGTATCATTTGGGGAGACCCGGGCAGGCCAGCGACCCCTGCACACCTATTGACAAGAGCCAAGGCTTGAAAGTAAAAACACAGTGTCATGGTGTGTGATCCTTTTAATGCCATGTTGGAGTCTGTTGTCTAGTATCTTGTTGAGGATTTTTGCATCTAAGTTCATCGGTGATATTGCTCTCCAGTTTTCTTTTCTTGTAGTATCTTTGTCTGGTTTGGGGATCAGGTGGATGGCTTCGTACAATGAGTTTGGGAGTGTTCTTTCCTCTGCAGTGTTTTGGAAGCGTTTGCAGAACCATGTGTACTTTAGAGAGACACGGGTGCCCCAGCTGTCACTAGCCACCTATTGACAACAGCCAAGTCTTGAAAGTAAAAACACAATGTCCATCCCCAGATGAATGGAAAGTGAAGAGTTGGTACACATAGAGCATGGAATACTGCTCAGCCATGAAACAGAATAATATCCTGCCATTTCCAGCATCTTCGATAGATCCGGAGTTCCCTGTACTCAGCATGGGACGTCCAACAGAGAAAGAGAAAATTCCAACGATAGCACGTATAGGTGGCATCTCAAAGTCGATACCAGGAAAGTAGAAAGCACAAACAGAGTCACAGATTTAGAACGCAAGTACAGGGTTTCGAGAGGGCAAAGGCATGCGGAGGTGGGTTGAATGAGGAGGGTGGGATTAACACATGCATTCTAATATGTATTAAGCAGACGATCCACAACCACCTTCTACAAAGCACAGGGAGCGGTCGGCACCACCCTGGACTAAGCTACGTGGGAAGAGAATGCGAAAGAGAATGGATGTGTATATATATACATACACGGAGAACTGAATCAAGGTGCTGCACAGCGAAAGTCAACAGCATTGTAAATTCACTAGACATGGACAGAAATTAGAATCTCTATAAAAAGCAAAATGATCGAGATCCAGTATGTTCCTCTCAGGCCTCAGAGAGATGCGCGGGTGTCACTTCCCTGGAGCGTGAGCAGGCTTGGGCACCAAAGTTGGAGTGTGGTCACAGTGAGGCAGGTCGGCGCGGGAGTGGGTCGCACCAGCGAATTAACCCCTTTGGACCTGTGGTGCCTGGTCCCTTCTGGTTGGCAGCAGTCTCTGTAGATGTAGGTGTGCCCTCCTGCAGCTAAGCCAAGCCCACTGCAGCCAGAGGATGGTGGTCCGACATGCACAACAGTGTTCAAACATCACCTGGTGTCCAGGTCTCCAGCTGGTGGGGTTCCCGCCATTCACCTCCTTCCTTAGAGTCACCCCACTTGCCTCCGACAACACACTCTTCAGGAGGCGTTTGCAGGGGGTGTGATGAATCGAGAGTGGGAAGGGTAAGTGGGAGAAGGAGTGAGACACAAGCCCTTAGGTGTCTGTCCGGACACGTTCCTCTCTAATTCATATTCCAAGAACACGCGTGTGCGCAAGGTCTGCGTTCCTGGGGAATCCGACCAGCTGTGGGAAAATGCTGCCGCCTTGTGGCCGCCTCCTGTAACTACAACGTTCCAAAGGGAGCTCAGCGGCCCTTCCTGTTCAAAAGGCCAGCGGGGTTGTAATTGACACCCCCGCTGCAAAAATGTCCTGGGGATAGGCACTGGAAAAGAGCCCGAAACAGGATTGATTGGCAACAGGCGGTTTCAAGAGGTAAGTTGAATTCACCATGCGTGTTTTGTTTCCCTTTGTGTTGGTTTCTAAGAAAGGCCCAGGAAATATGCTCCACGCCCATGCGAATGGGAGAAATGGAAATTGAAACGCCTTCGCGGTTTCACCTGGCAGCCCTTAGGATTGCCAGTGTCAATACGTCTGGAAGCAATACCTTCGGGAGAGGGCCTGGAGAAAAGGGAAGCCTCCTAAGCCACTGGTGGTATTGCGCCCTGGTAACAGGCACCACTGAAAACAATCAAGAGATTCCTGCCAAAAACAAAACAAAACCAGAGAGCCGGCCACATGATGTGGCAATCCACCTCCTGGCTGTCTTTGCACAGTAAAGTATCATTTGGGGAGACCCGGGCAGGCCAGCGACCCCTGCACACCTATTGACAAGAGCCAAGGCTTGAAAGTAAAAACACAGTGTCATGGTGTGTGATCCTTTTAATGTCATGTTGGAGTCTGTTGTCTAGTATCTTGTTGAGGATTTTTGCATCTAAGTTCATCGGTGATATTGCTCTCCAGTTTTCTTTTCTTGTAGTATCTTTGTCTGGTTTGGGGATCAGGTGGATGGCTTCGTACAATGAGTTTGGGAGTGTTCTTTCCTCTGCAGTGTTTTGGAAGCGTTTGCAGAACCATGTGTACTTTAGAGAGACACGGGTGCCCCAGCTGTCACTAGCCACCTATTGACAACAGCCAAGTCTTGAAAGTAAAAACACAATGTCCATCCCCAGATGAATGGAAAGTGAAGAGTTGGTACACATAGAGCATGGAATACTGCTCAGCCATGAAACAGAATAATATCCTGCCATTTCCAGCATCTTCGATAGATCCGGAGTTCCCTGTACTCAGCATGGGACGTCCAACAGAGAAAGAGAAAATTCCAACGATAGCACGTATAGGTGGCATCTCAAAGTCGATACCAGGAAAGTAGAAAGCACAAACAGAGTCACAGATTTAGAACGCAAGTACAGGGTTTCGAGAGGGCAAAGGCATGCGGAGGTGGGTTGAATGAGGAGGGTGGGATTAACACATGCATTCTAATATGTATTAAGCAGACGATCCACAACCACCTTCTACAAAGCACAGGGAGCGGTCGGCACCACCCTGGACTAAGCTACGTGGGAAGAGAATGCGAAAGAGAATGGATGTGTATATATATACATACACGGAGAACTGAATCAAGGTGCTGCACAGCGAAAGTCAACAGCATTGTAAATTCACTAGACATGGACAGAAATTAGAATCTCTATAAAAAGCAAAATGATCGAGATCCAGTATGTTCCTCTCAGGCCTCAGAGAGATGCGCGGGTGTCACTTCCCTGGAGCGTGAGCAGGCTTGGGCACCAAAGTTGGAGTGTGGTCACAGTGAGGCAGGTCGGCGCGGGAGTGGGTCGCACCAGCGAATTAACCCCTTTGGACCTGTGGTGCCTGGTCCCTTCTGGTTGGCAGCAGTCTCTGTAGATGTAGGTGTGCCATCCTGCAGCTAAGCCAAGCCCACTGCAGCCACAGGATGGTGGTCCGACATGCACAACAGTGTTCAAACATCACCTGGTGTCCAGGTCTCCAGCTGGTGGGGTTCCCGCCATTCACCTCCTTCCTTAGAGTCACCCCACTTGCCTCCGACAACACACTCTTCAGGAGGGGTTTGCAGGGGGTGTGATGAATCGAGAGTGGGAAGGGTAAGTGGGAGAAGGAGTGAGACACAAGCCCTTAGGTGTCTGTCCGGACACGTTCCTCTCTAATTCATATTCCAAGAACACGCGTGTGCGCAAGGTCTGCGTTCCTGGGGAATCCGACCAGCTGTGGGAAAATGCTGCCGCCTTGTGGCCGCCTCCTGTAACTACAACGTTCCAAAGGGAGCTCAGCGGCCCTTCCTGTTCAAAAGGCCAGCGGGGTTGTAATTGACACCCCCGCTGCAAAAATGTCCTGGGGATAGGCACTGGAAAAGAGCCCGAAACAGGATTGATTGGCAACAGGCGGTTTCAAGAGGTAAGTTGAATTCACCATGCGTGTTTTGTTTCCCTTTGTGTTGGTTTCTAAGAAAGGCCCAGGAAATATGCTCCACACCCATGCGAATGGGAGAAATGGAAATTGAAACGCCTTCGCGGTTTCACCTGGCAGCCCTTAGGATTGCCAGTGTCAATACGTCTGGAAGCAATACCTTCAGGAGAGGGCCTGGAGAAAAGGGAAGCCTCCTAAGCCACTGGTGGTATTGCGCCCTGGTAACAGGCACCACTGAAAACAATCAAGAGATTCCTGCCAAAAACAAAACAAAACCAGAGAGCCGGCCACATGATGTGGCAATCCACCTCCTGGCTGTCTTTGCACAGTAAAGTATCATTTGGGGAGACCCGGGCAGGCCAGCGACCCCTGCACACCTATTGACAAGAGCCAAGGCTTGAAAGTAAAAACACAGTGTCATGGTGTGTGATCCTTTTAATGCCATGTTGGAGTCTGTTGTCTAGTATCTTGTTGAGGATTTTTGCATCTAAGTTCATCGGTGATATTGCTCTCCAGTTTTCTTTTCTTGTAGTATCTTTGTCTGGTTTGGGGATCAGGTGGATGGCTTCGTACAATGAGTTTGGGAGTGTTCTTTCCTCTGCAGTGTTTTGGAAGCGTTTGCAGAACCATGTGTACTTTAGAGAGACACGGGTGCCCCAGCTGTCACTAGCCACCTATTGACAACAGCCAAGTCTTGAAAGTAAAAACACAATGTCCATCCCCAGATGAATGGAAAGTGAAGAGTTGGTACACATAGAGCATGGAATACTGCTCAGCCATGAAACAGAATAATATCCTGCCATTTCCAGCATCTTCGATAGATCCGGAGTTCCCTGTACTCAGCATGGGACGTCCAACAGAGAAAGAGAAAATTCCAACGATAGCACGTATAGGTGGCATCTCAAAGTCGATACCAGGAAAGTAGAAAGCACAAACAGAGTCACAGATTTAGAACGCAAGTACAGGGTTTCGAGAGGGCAAAGGCATGCGGAGGTGGGTTGAATGAGGAGGGTGGGATTAACACATGCATTCTAATATGTATTAAGCAGACGATCCACAACCACCTTCTACAAAGCACAGGGAGCGGTCGCCACCACCCTGGACTAAGCTACGTGGGAAGAGAATGCGAAAGAGAATGGATGTGTATATATATACATACACGGAGAACTGAATCAAGGTGCTGCACAGCGAAAGTCAACAGCATTGTAAATTCACTAGACATGGACAGAAATTAGAATCTCTATAAAAAGCAAAATGATCGAGATCCAGTATGTTCCTCTCAGGCCTCAGAGAGATGCGCGGGTGTCACTTCCCTGGAGCGTGAGCAGGCTTGGGCACCAAAGTTGGAGTGTGGTCACAGTGAGGCAGGTCGGCGCGGGAGTGGGTCGCACCAGCGAATTAACCCCTTTGGACCTGTGGTGCCTGGTCCCTTCTGGTTGGCAGCAGTCTCTGTAGATGTAGGTGTGCCCTCCTGCAGCTAAGCCAAGCCCACTGCAGCCAGAGGATGGTGGTCCGACATGCACAACAGTGTTCAAACATCACCTGGTGTCCAGGTCTCCAGCTGGTGGGGTTCCCGCCATTCACCTCCTTCCTTAGAGTCACCCCACTTGCCTCCGACAACACACTCTTCAGGAGGGGTTTGCAGGGGGTGTGATGAATCGAGAGTGGGAAGGGTAAGTGGGAGAAGGAGTGAGACACAAGCCCTTAGGTGTCTGTCCGGACACGTTCCTCTCTAATTCATATTCCAAGAACACGCGTGTGCGCAAGGTCTGCGTTCCTGGGGAATCCGACCAGCTGTGGGAAAATGCTGCCGCCTTGTGGCCGCCTCCTGTAACTACAACGTTCCAAAGGGAGCTCAGCGGCCCTTCCTGTTCAAAAGGCCAGCGGGGTTGTAATTGACACCCCCGCTGCAAAAATGTCCTGGGGATAGGCACTGGAAAAGAGCCCGAAACAGGATTGATTGGCAACAGGCGGTTTCAAGAGGTAAGTTGAATTCACCATGCGTGTTTTGTTTCCCTTTGTGTTGGTTTCTAAGAAAGGCCCAGGAAATATGCTCCACGCCCATGCGAATGGGAGAAATGGAAATTGAAACGCCTTCGCGGTTTCACCTGGCAGCTGTTAGGATTGCCAGTGTCAATACGTCTGGAAGCAATACCTTCGGGAGAGGGCCTGGAGAAAAGGGAAGCCTCCTAAGCCACTGGTGGTATTGCGCCCTGGTAACAGGCACCACTGAAAACAATCAAGAGATTCCTGCCAAAAACAAAACAAAACCAGAGAGCCGGCCACATGATGTGGCAATCCACCTCCTGGCTGTCTTTGCACAGTAAAGTATCATTTGGGGAGACCCGGGCAGGCCAGCGACCCCTGCACACCTATTGACAAGAGCCAAGGCTTGAAAGTAAAAACACAGTGTCATGGTGTGTGATCCTTTTAATGTCATGTTGGAGTCTGTTGTCTAGTATCTTGTTGAGGATTTTTGCATCTAAGTTCATCGGTGATATTGCTCTCCAGTTTTCTTTTCTTGTAGTATCTTTGTCTGGTTTGGGGATCAGGTGGATGGCTTCGTACAATGAGTTTGGGAGTGTTCTTTCCTCTGCAGTGTTTTGGAAGCGTTTGCAGAACCATGTGTACTTTAGAGAGACACGGGTGCCCCAGCTGTCACTAGCCACCTATTGACAACAGCCAAGTCTTGAAAGTAAAAACACAATGTCCATCCCCAGATGAATGGAAAGTGAAGAGTTGGTACACATAGAGCATGGAATACTGCTCAGCCATGAAACAGAATAATATCCTGCCATTTCCAGCATCTTCGATAGATCCGGAGTTCCCTGTACTCAGCATGGGACGTCCAACAGAGAAAGAGAAAATTCCAACGATAGCACGTATAGGTGGCATCTCAAAGTCGATACCAGGAAAGTAGAAAGCACAAACAGAGTCACAGATTTAGAACGCAAGTACAGGGTTTCGAGAGGGCAAAGGCATGCGGAGGTGGGTTGAATGAGGAGGGTGGGATTAACACATGCATTCTAATATGTATAAAGCAGACGATCCACAACCACCTTCTACAAAGCACAGGGAGCGGTCGGCACCACCCTGGACTAAGCTACGTGGGAAGAGAATGCGAAAGAGAATGGATGTGTATATATATACATACACGGAGAACTGAATCAAGGTGCTGCACAGCGAAAGTCAACAGCATTGTAAATTCACTAGACATGGACAGAAATTAGAATCTCTATAAAAAGCAAAATGATCGAGATCCAGTATGTTCCTCTCAGGCCTCAGAGAGATGCGCGGGTGTCACTTCCCTGGAGCGTGAGCAGGCTTGGGCACCAAAGTTGGAGTGTGGTCACAGTGAGGCAGGTCGGCGCGGGAGTGGGTCGCACCAGCGAATTAACCCCTTTGGACCTGTGGTGCCTGGTCCCTTCTGGTTGGCAGCAGTCTCTGTAGATGTAGGTGTGCCCTCCTGCAGCTAAGCCAAGCCCACTGCAGCCAGAGGATGGTGGTCCGACATGCACAACAGTGTTCAAACATCACCTGGTGTCCAGGTCTCCAGCTGGTGGGGTTCCCGCCATTCACCTCCTTCCTTAGAGTCACCCCACTTGCCTCCGACAACACACTCTTCAGGAGGGGTTTGCAGGGGCTGTGATGAATCGAGAGTGGGAAGGGTAAGTGGGAGAAGGAGTGAGACACAAGCCCTTAGGTGTCTGTCCGGACACGTTCCTCTCTAATTCATATTCCAAGAACACGCGTGTGCGCAAGGTCTGCATTCCTGGGGAATCCGACCAGCTGTGGGAAAATGCTGCCGCCTTGTGGCCGCCTCCTGTAACTACAACGTTCCAAAGGGAGCTCAGCGGCCCTTCCTGTTCAAAAGGCCAGCGGGGTTGTAATTGACACCCCCGCTGCAAAAATGTCCTGGGGATAGGCACTGGAAAAGAGCCCGAAACAGGATTGATTGGCAACAGGCGGTTTCAAGAGGTAAGTTGAATTCACCATGCGTGTTTTGTTTCCCTTTGTGTTGGTTTCTAAGAAAGGCCCAGGAAATATGCTCCACGCCCATGCGAATGGGAGAAATGGAAATTGAAACGCCTTCGCGGTTTCACCTGGCAGCCGTTAGGATTGCCAGTGTCAATACGTCTGGAAGCAATACCTTCGGGAGAGGGCCTGGAGAAAAGGGAAGCCTCCTAAGCCACTGGTGGTATTGCGCCCTGGTAACAGGCACCACTGAAAACAATCAAGAGATTCCTGCCAAAAACAAAACAAAACCAGAGAGCCGGCCACATGATGTGGCAATCCACCTCCTGGCTGTCTTTGCACAGTAAAGTATCATTTGGGGAGACCCGGGCAGGCCAGCGACCCCTGCACACCTATTGACAAGAGCCAAGGCTTGAAAGTAAAAACACAGTGTCATGGTGTGTGATCCTTTTAATGTCATGTTGGAGTCTGTTGTCTAGTATCTTGTTGAGGATTTTTGCATCTAAGTTCATCGGTGATATTGCTCTCCAGTTTTCTTTTCTTGTAGTATCTTTGTCTGGTTTGGGGATCAGGTGGATGGCTTCGTACAATGAGTTTGGGAGTGTTCTTTCCTCTGCAGTGTTTTGGAAGCGTTTGCAGAACCATGTGTACTTTAGAGAGACACGGGTGCCCCAGCTGTCACTAGCCACCTATTGACAACAGCCAAGTCTTGAAAGTAAAAACACAATGTCCATCCCCAGATGAATGGAAAGTGAAGAGTTGGTACACATAGAGCATGGAATACTGCTCAGCCATGAAACAGAATAATATCCTGCCATTTCCAGCATCTTCGATAGATCCGGAGTTCCCTGTACTCAGCATGGGACGTCCAACAGAGAAAGAGAAAATTCCAATGATAGCACGTATAGGTGGCATCTCAAAGTCGATACCAGGAAAGTAGAAAGCACAAACAGAGTCACAGATTTAGAACGCAAGTACAGGGTTTCGAGAGGGCAAAGGCATGCGGAGGTGGGTTGAATGAGGAGGGTGGGATTAACACATGCATTCTAATATGTATTAAGCAGACGATCCACAACCACCTTCTACAAAGCACAGGGAGCGGTCGCCACCACCCTGGACTAAGCTACGTGGGAAGAGAATGCGAAAGAGAATGGATGTGTATATATATACATACACGGAGAACTGAATCAAGGTGCTGCACAGCGAAAGTCAACAGCATTGTAAATTCACTAGACATGGACAGAAATTAGAATCTCTATAAAAAGCAAAATGATCGAGATCCAGTATGTTCCTCTCAGGCCTCAGAGAGATGCGCGGGTGTCACTTCCCTGGAGCGTGAGCAGGCTTGGGCACCAAAGTTGGAGTGTGGTCACAGTGAGGCAGGTCGGCGCGGGAGTGGGTCGCACCAGCGAATTAACCCCTTTGGACCTGTGGTGCCTGGTCCCTTCTGGTTGGCAGCAGTCTCTGTAGATGTAGGTGTGCCCTCCTGCAGCTAAGCCAAGCCCACTGCAGCCAGAGGATGGTGGTCCGACATGCACAACAGTGTTCAAACATCACCTGGTGTCCAGGTCTCCAGCTGGTGGGGTTCCCGCCATTCACCTCCTTCCTTAGAGTCACCCCACTTGCCTCCGACAACACACTCTTCAGGAGGGGTTTGCAGGGGGTGTGATGAATCGAGAGTGGGAAGGGTAAGTGGGAGAAGGAGTGAGACACAAGCCCTTAGGTGTCTGTCCGGACACGTTCCTCTCTAATTCATATTCCAAGAACACGCGTGTGCGCAAGGTCTGCGTTCCTGGGGAATCCGACCAGCTGTGGGAAAATGCTGCCGCCTTGTGGCCGCCTCCTGTAACTACAACGTTCCAAAGGGAGCTCAGCGGCCCTTCCTGTTCAAAAGGCCAGCGGGGTTGTAATTGACACCCCCGCTGCAAAAATGTCCTGGGGATAGGCACTGGAAAAGAGCCCGAAACAGGATTGATTGGCAACAGGCGGTTTCAAGAGGTAAGTTGAATTCACCATGCGTGTTTTGTTTCCCTTTGTGTTGGTTTCTAAGAAAGGCCCAGGAAATATGCTCCACACCCATGCGAATGGGAGAAATGGAAATTGAAACGCCTTCGCGGTTTCACCTGGCAGCCGTTAGGATTGCCAGTGTCAATACGTCTGGAAGCAATACCTTCAGGAGAGGGCCTGGAGAAAAGGGAAGCCTCCTAAGCCACTGGTGGTATTGCGCCCTGGTAACAGGCACCACTGAAAACAATCAAGAGATTCCTGCCAAAAACAAAACAAAACCAGAGAGCCGGCCACATGATGTGGCAATCCACCTCCTGGCTGTCTTTGCACAGTAAAGTATCATTTGGGGAGACCCGGGCAGGCCAGCGACCCCTGCACACCTATTGACAAGAGCCAAGGCTTGAAAGTAAAAACACAGTGTCATGGTGTGTGATCCTTTTAATGTCATGTTGGAGTCTGTTGTCTAGTATCTTGTTGAGGATTTTTGCATCTAAGTTCATCGGTGATATTGCTCTCCAGTTTTCTTTTCTTGTAGTATCTTTGTCTGGTTTGGGGATCAGGTGGATGGCTTCGTACAATGAGTTTGGGAGTGTTCTTTCCTCTGCAGTGTTTTGGAAGCGTTTGCAGAACCATGTGTACTTTAGAGAGACACGGGTGCCCCAGCTGTCACTAGCCACCTATTGACAACAGCCAAGTCTTGAAAGTAAAAACACAATGTCCATCCCCAGATGAATGGAAAGTGAAGAGTTGGTACACATAGAGCATGGAATACTGCTCAGCCATGAAACAGAATAATATCCTGCCATTTCCAGCATCTTCGATAGATCCGGAGTTCCCTGTACTCAGCATGGGACGTCCAACAGAGAAAGAGAAAATTCCAACGATAGCACGTATAGGTGGCATCTCAAAGTCGATACCAGGAAAGTAGAAAGCACAAACAGAGTCACAGATTTAGAACGCAAGTACAGGGTTTCGAGAGGGCAAAGGCATGCGGAGGTGGGTTGAATGAGGAGGGTGGGATTAACACATGCATTCTAATATGTATTAAGCAGACGATCCACAACCACCTTCTACAAAGCACAGGGAGCGGTCGGCACCACCCTGGACTAAGCTACGTGGGAAGAGAATGCGAAAGAGAATGGATGTGTATATATATACATACACGGAGAACTGAATCAAGGTGCTGCACAGCGAAAGTCAACAGCATTGTAAATTCACTAGACATGGACAGAAATTAGAATCTCTATAAAAAGCAAAATGATCGAGATCCAGTATGTTCCTCTCAGGCCTCAGAGAGATGCGCGGGTGTCACTTCCCTGGAGCGTGAGCAGGCTTGGGCACCAAAGTTGGAGTGTGGTCACAGTGAGGCAGGTCGGCGCGGGAGTGGGTCGCACCAGCGAATTAACCCCTTTGGACCTGTGGTGCCTGGTCCCTTCTGGTTGGCAGCAGTCTCTGTAGATGTAGGTGTGCCCTCCTGCAGCTAAGCCAAGCCCACTGCAGCCAGAGGATGGTGGTCCGACATGCACAACAGTGTTCAAACATCACCTGGTGTCCAGGTCTCCAGCTGGTGGGGTTCCCGCCATTCACCTCCTTCCTTAGAGTCACCCCACTTGCCTCCGACAACACACTCTTCAGGAGGGGTTTGCAGGGGGTGTGATGAATCGAGAGTGGGAAGGGTAAGTGGGAGAAGGAGTGAGACACAAGCCCTTAGGTGTCTGTCCGGACACGTTCCTCTCTAATTCATATTCCAAGAACACGCGTGTGCGCAAGGTCTGCGTTCCTGGGGAATCCGACCAGCTGTGGGAAAATGCTGCCGCCTTGTGGCCGCCTCCTGTAACTACAACGTTCCAAAGGGAGCTCAGCGGCCCTTCCTGTTCAAAAGGCCAGCGGGGTTGTAATTGACACCCCCGCTGCAAAAATGTCCTGGGGATAGGCACTGGAAAAGAGCCCGAAACAGGATTGATTGGCAACAGGCGGTTTCAAGAGGTAAGTTGAATTCACCATGCGTGTTTTGTTTCCCTTTGTGTTGGTTTCTAAGAAAGGCCCAGGAAATATGCTCCACGCCCATGCGAATGGGAGAAATGGAAATTGAAACGCCTTCGCGGTTTCACCTGGCAGCTGTTAGGATTGCCAGTGTCAATACGTCTGGAAGCAATACCTTCGGGAGAGGGCCTGGAGAAAAGGGAAGCCTCCTAAGCCACTGGTGGTATTGCGCCCTGGTAACAGGCACCACTGAAAACAATCAAGAGATTCCTGCCAAAAACAAAACAAAACCAGAGAGCCGGCCACATGATGTGGCAATCCACCTCCTGGCTGTCTTTGCACAGTAAAGTATCATTTGGGGAGACCCGGGCAGGCCAGCGACCCCTGCACACCTATTGACAAGAGCCAAGGCTTGAAAGTAAAAACACAGTGTCATGGTGTGTGATCCTTTTAATGTCATGTTGGAGTCTGTTGTCTAGTATCTTGTTGAGGATTTTTGCATCTAAGTTCATCGGTGATATTGCTCTCCAGTTTTCTTTTCTTGTAGTATCTTTGTCTGGTTTGGGGATCAGGTGGATGGCTTCGTACAATGAGTTTGGGAGTGTTCTTTCCTCTGCAGTGTTTTGGAAGCGTTTGCAGAACCATGTGTACTTTAGAGAGACACGGGTGCCCCAGCTGTCACTAGCCACCTATTGACAACAGCCAAGTCTTGAAAGTAAAAACACAATGTCCATCCCCAGATGAATGGAAAGTGAAGAGTTGGTACACATAGAGCATGGAATACTGCTCAGCCATGAAACAGAATAATATCCTGCCATTTCCAGCATCTTCGATAGATCCGGAGTTCCCTGTACTCAGCATGGGACGTCCAACAGAGAAAGAGAAAATTCCAACGATAGCACGTATAGGTGGCATCTCAAAGTCGATACCAGGAAAGTAGAAAGCACAAACAGAGTCACAGATTTAGAACGCAAGTACAGGGTTTCGAGAGGGCAAAGGCATGCGGAGGTGGGTTGAATGAGGAGGGTGGGATTAACACATGCATTCTAATATGTATAAAGCAGACGATCCACAACCACCTTCTACAAAGCACAGGGAGCGGTCGGCACCACCCTGGACTAAGCTACGTGGGAAGAGAATGCGAAAGAGAATGGATGTGTATATATATACATACACGGAGAACTGAATCAAGGTGCTGCACAGCGAAAGTCAACAGCATTGTAAATTCACTAGACATGGACAGAAATTAGAATCTCTATAAAAAGCAAAATGATCGAGATCCAGTATGTTCCTCTCAGGCCTCAGAGAGATGCGCGGGTGTCACTTCCCTGGAGCGTGAGCAGGCTTGGGCACCAAAGTTGGAGTGTGGTCACAGTGAGGCAGGTCGGCGCGGGAGTGGGTCGCACCAGCGAATTAACCCCTTTGGACCTGTGGTGCCTGGTCCCTTCTGGTTGGCAGCAGTCTCTGTAGATGTAGGTGTGCCCTCCTGCAGCTAAGCCAAGCCCACTGCAGCCAGAGGATGGTGGTCCGACATGCACAACAGTGTTCAAACATCACCTGGTGTCCAGGTCTCCAGCTGGTGGGGTTCCCGCCATTCACCTCCTTCCTTAGAGTCACCCCACTTGCCTCCGACAACACACTCTTCAGGAGGGGTTTGCAGGGGGTGTGATGAATCGAGAGTGGGAAGGGTAAGTGGGAGAAGGAGTGAGACACAAGCCCTTAGGTGTCTGTCCGGACACGTTCCTCTCTAATTCATATTCCAAGAACACGCGTGTGCGCAAGGTCTGCATTCCTGGGGAATCCGACCAGCTGTGGGAAAATGCTGCCGCCTTGTGGCCGCCTCCTGTAACTACAACGTTCCAAAGGGAGCTCAGCGGCCCTTCCTGTTCAAAAGGCCAGCGGGGTTGTAATTGACACCCCCGCTGCAAAAATGTCCTGGGGATAGGCACTGGAAAAGAGCCCGAAACAGGATTGATTGGCAACAGGCGGTTTCAAGAGGTAAGTTGAATTCACCATGCGTGTTTTGTTTCCCTTTGTGTTGGTTTCTAAGAAAGGCCCAGGAAATATGCTCCACGCCCATGCAAATGGGAGAAATGGAAATTGAAACGCCTTCGCGGTTTCACCTGGCAGCCGTTAGGATTGCCAGTGTCAATACGTCTGGAAGCAATACCTTCGGGAGAGGGCCTGGAGAAAAGGGAAGCCTCCTAAGCCACTGGTGGTATTGCGCCCTGGTAACAGGCACCACTGAAAACAATCAAGAGATTCCTGCCAAAAACAAAACAAAACCAGAGAGCCGGCCACATGATGTGGCAATCCACCTCCTGGCTGTCTTTGCACAGTAAAGTATCATTTGGGGAGACCCGGGCAGGCCAGCGACCCCTGCACACCTATTGACAAGAGCCAAGGCTTGAAAGTAAAAACACAGTGTCATGGTGTGTGATCCTTTTAATGTCATGTTGGAGTCTGTTGTCTAGTATCTTGTTGAGGATTTTTGCATCTAAGTTCATCGGTGATATTGCTCTCCAGTTTTCTTTTCTTGTAGTATCTTTGTGTGGTTTGGGGATCAGGTGGATGGCTTCGTACAATGAGTTTGGGAGTGTTCTTTCCTCTGCAGTGTTTTGGAAGCGTTTGCAGAACCATGTGTACTTTAGAGAGACACGGGTGCCCCAGCTGTCACTAGCCACCTATTGACAACAGCCAAGTCTTGAAAGTAAAAACACAATGTCCATCCCCAGATGAATGGAAAGTGAAGAGTTGGTACACATAGAGCATGGAATACTGCTCAGCCATGAAACAGAATAATATCCTGCCATTTCCAGCATCTTCGATAGATCCGGAGTTCCCTGTACTCAGCATGGGACGTCCAACAGAGAAAGAGAAAATTCCAATGATAGCACGTATAGGTGGCATCTCAAAGTCGATACCAGGAAAGTAGAAAGCACAAACAGAGTCACAGATTTAGAACGCAAGTACAGGGTTTCGAGAGGGCAAAGGCATGCGGAGGTGGGTTGAATGAGGAGGGTGGGATTAACACATGCATTCTAATATGTATTAAGCAGACGATCCACAACCACCTTCTACAAAGCACAGGGAGCGGTCGCCACCACCCTGGACTAAGCTACGTGGGAAGAGAATGCGAAAGAGAATGGATGTGTATATATATACATACACGGAGAACTGAATCAAGGTGCTGCACAGCGAAAGTCAACAGCATTGTAAATTCACTAGACATGGACAGAAATTAGAATCTCTATAAAAAGCAAAATGATCGAGATCCAGTATGTTCCTCTCAGGCCTCAGAGAGATGCGCGGGTGTCACTTCCCTGGAGCGTGAGCAGGCTTGGGCACCAAAGTTGGAGTGTGGTCACAGTGAGGCAGGTCGGCGCGGGAGTGGGTCGCACCAGCGAATTAACCCCTTTGGACCTGTGGTGCCTGGTCCCTTCTGGTTGGCAGCAGTCTCTGTAGATGTAGGTGTGCCCTCCTGCAGCTAAGCCAAGCCCACTGCAGCCAGAGGATGGTGGTCCGACATGCACAACAGTGTTCAAACATCACCTGGTGTCCAGGTCTCCAGCTGGTGGGGTTCCCGCCATTCACCTCCTTCCTTAGAGTCACCCCACTTGCCTCCGACAACACACTCTTCAGGAGGGGTTTGCAGGGGGTGTGATGAATCGAGAGTGGGAAGGGTAAGTGGGAGAAGGAGTGAGACACAAGCCCTTAGGTGTCTGTCCGGACACGTTCCTCTCTAATTCATATTCCAAGAACACGCGTGTGCGCAAGGTCTGCGTTCCTGGGGAATCCGACCAGCTGTGGGAAAATGCTGCCGCCTTGTGGCCGCCTCCTGTAACTACAACGTTCCAAAGGGAGCTCAGCGGCCCTTCCTGTTCAAAAGGCCAGCGGGGTTGTAATTGACACCCCCGCTGCAAAAATGTCCTGGGGATAGGCACTGGAAAAGAGCCCGAAACAGGATTGATTGGCAACAGGCGGTTTCAAGAGGTAAGTTGAATTCACCATGCGTGTTTTGTTTCCCTTTGTGTTGGTTTCTAAGAAAGGCCCAGGAAATATGCTCCACGCCCATGCGAATGGGAGAAATGGAAATTGAAACGCCTTCGCGGTTTCACCTGGCAGCTGTTAGGATTGCCAGTGTCAATACGTCTGGAAGCAATACCTTCGGGAGAGGGCCTGGAGAAAAGGGAAGCCTCCTAAGCCACTGGTGGTATTGCGCCCTGGTAACAGGCACCACTGAAAACAATCAAGAGATTCCTGCCAAAAACAAAACAAAACCAGAGAGCCGGCCACATGATGTGGCAATCCACCTCCTGGCTGTCTTTGCACAGTAAAGTATCATTTGGGGAGACCCGGGCAGGCCAGCGACCCCTGCACACCTATTGACAAGAGCCAAGGCTTGAAAGTAAAAACACAGTGTCATGGTGTGTGATCCTTTTAATGTCATGTTGGAGTCTGTTGTCTAGTATCTTGTTGAGGATTTTTGCATCTAAGTTCATCGGTGATATTGCTCTCCAGTTTTCTTTTCTTGTAGTATCTTTGTCTGGTTTGGGGATCAGGTGGATGGCTTCGTACAATGAGTTTGGGAGTGTTCTTTCCTCTGCAGTGTTTTGGAAGCGTTTGCAGAACCATGTGTACTTTAGAGAGACACGGGTGCCCCAGCTGTCACTAGCCACCTATTGACAACAGCCAAGTCTTGAAAGTAAAAACACAATGTCCATCCCCAGATGAATGGAAAGTGAAGAGTTGGTACACATAGAGCATGGAATACTGCTCAGCCATGAAACAGAATAATATCCTGCCATTTCCAGCATCTTCGATAGATCCGGAGTTCCCTGTACTCAGCATGGGACGTCCAACAGAGAAAGAGAAAATTCCAACGATAGCACGTATAGGTGGCATCTCAAAGTCGATACCAGGAAAGTAGAAAGCACAAACAGAGTCACAGATTTAGAACGCAAGTACAGGGTTTCGAGAGGGCAAAGGCATGCGGAGGTGGGTTGAATGAGGAGGGTGGGATTAACACATGCATTCTAATATGTATAAAGCAGACGATCCACAACCACCTTCTACAAAGCACAGGGAGCGGTCGGCACCACCCTGGACTAAGCTACGTGGGAAGAGAATGCGAAAGAGAATGGATGTGTATATATATACATACACGGAGAACTGAATCAAGGTGCTGCACAGCGAAAGTCAACAGCATTGTAAATTCACTAGACATGGACAGAAATTAGAATCTCTATAAAAAGCAAAATGATCGAGATCCAGTATGTTCCTCTCAGGCCTCAGAGAGATGCGCGGGTGTCACTTCCCTGGAGCGTGAGCAGGCTTGGGCACCAAAGTTGGAGTGTGGTCACAGTGAGGCAGGTCGGCGCGGGAGTGGGTCGCACCAGCGAATTAACCCCTTTGGACCTGTGGTGCCTGGTCCCTTCTGGTTGGCAGCAGTCTCTGTAGATGTAGGTGTGCCCTCCTGCAGCTAAGCCAAGCCCACTGCAGCCAGAGGATGGTGGTCCGACATGCACAACAGTGTTCAAACATCACCTGGTGTCCAGGTCTCCAGCTGGTGGGGTTCCCGCCATTCACCTCCTTCCTTAGAGTCACCCCACTTGCCTCCGACAACACACTCTTCAGGAGGGGTTTGCAGGGGGTGTGATGAATCGAGAGTGGGAAGGGTAAGTGGGAGAAGGAGTGAGACACAAGCCCTTAGGTGTCTGTCCGGACACGTTCCTCTCTAATTCATATTCCAAGAACACGCGTGTGCGCAAGGTCTGCATTCCTGGGGAATCCGACCAGCTGTGGGAAAATGCTGCCGCCTTGTGGCCGCCTCCTGTAACTACAACGTTCCAAAGGGAGCTCAGCGGCCCTTCCTGTTCAAAAGGCCAGCGGGGTTTAATTGACACCCCCGCTGCAAAAATGTCCTGGGGATAGGCACTGGAAAAGAGCCCGAAACAGGATTGATTGGCAACAGGCGGTTTCAAGAGGTAAGTTGAATTCACCATGCGTGTTTTGTTTCCCTTTGTGTTGGTTTCTAAGAAAGGCCCAGGAAATATGCTCCACGCCCATGCAAATGGGAGAAATGGAAATTGAAACGCCTTCGCGGTTTCACCTGGCAGCCGTTAGGATTGCCAGTGTCAATACGTCTGGAAGCAATACCTTCGGGAGAGGGCCTGGAGAAAAGGGAAGCCTCCTAAGCCACTGGTGGTATTGCGCCCTGGTAACAGGCACCACTGAAAACAATCAAGAGATTCCTGCCAAAAACAAAACAAAACCAGAGAGCCGGCCACATGATGTGGCAATCCACCTCCTGGCTGTCTTTGCACAGTAAAGTATCATTTGGGGAGACCCGGGCAGGCCAGCGACCCCTGCACACCTATTGACAAGAGCCAAGGCTTGAAAGTAAAAACACAGTGTCATGGTGTGTGATCCTTTTAATGTCATGTTGGAGTCTGTTGTCTAGTATCTTGTTGAGGATTTTTGCATCTAAGTTCATCGGTGATATTGCTCTCCAGTTTTCTTTTCTTGTAGTATCTTTGTCTGGTTTGGGGATCAGGTGGATGGCTTCGTACAATGAGTTTGGGAGTGTTCTTTCCTCTGCAGTGTTTTGGAAGCGTTTGCAGAACCATGTGTACTTTAGAGAGACACGGGTGCCCCAGCTGTCACTAGCCACCTATTGACAACAGCCAAGTCTTGAAAGTAAAAACACAATGTCCATCCCCAGATGAATGGAAAGTGAAGAGTTGGTACACATAGAGCATGGAATACTGCTCAGCCATGAAACAGAATAATATCCTGCCATTTCCAGCATCTTCGATAGATCCGGAGTTCCCTGTACTCAGCATGGGACGTCCAACAGAGAAAGAGAAAATTCCAACGATAGCACGTATAGGTGGCATCTCAAAGTCGATACCAGGAAAGTAGAAAGCACAAACAGAGTCACAGATTTAGAACGCAAGTACAGGGTTTCGAGAGGGCAAAGGCATGCGGAGGTGGGTTGAATGAGGAGGGTGGGATTAACACATGCATTCTAATATGTATTAAGCAGACGATCCACAACCACCTTCTACAAAGCACAGGGAGCGGTCGCCACCACCCTGGACTAAGCTACGTGGGAAGAGAATGCGAAAGAGAATGGATGTGTATATATATACATACACGGAGAACTGAATCAAGGTGCTGCACAGCGAAAGTCAACAGCATTGTAAATTCACTAGACATGGACAGAAATTAGAATCTCTATAAAAAGCAAAATGATCGAGATCCAGTATGTTCCTCTCAGGCCTCAGAGAGATGCGCGGGTGTCACTTCCCTGGAGCGTGAGCAGGCTTGGGCACCAAAGTTGGAGTGTGGTCACAGTGAGGCAGGTCGGCGCGGGAGTGGGTCGCACCAGCGAATTAACCCCTTTGGACCTGTGGTGCCTGGTCCCTTCTGGTTGGCAGCAGTCTCTGTAGATGTAGGTGTGCCCTCCTGCAGCTAAGCCAAGCCCACTGCAGCCAGAGGATGGTGGTCCGACATGCACAACAGTGTTCAAACATCACCTGGTGTCCAGGTCTCCAGCTGGTGGGGTTCCCGCCATTCACCTCCTTCCTTAGAGTCACCCCACTTGCCTCCGACAACACACTCTTCAGGAGGGGTTTGCAGGGGGTGTGATGAATCGAGAGTGGGAAGGGTAAGTGGGAGAAGGAGTGAGACACAAGCCCTTAGGTGTCTGTCCGGACACGTTCCTCTCTAATTCATATTCCAAGAACACGCGTGTGCGCAAGGTCTGCGTTCCTGGGGAATCCGACCAGCTGTGGGAAAATGCTGCTGCCTTGTGGCCTCCTCCTGTAACTACAACGTTCCAAAGGGAGCTCAGCGGCCCTTCCTGTTCAAAAGGCCAGCGGGGTTGTAATTGACACCCCCGCTGCAAAAATGTCCTGGGGATAGGCACTGGAAAAGAGCCCGAAACAGGATTGATTGGCAACAGGCGGTTTCAAGAGGTAAGTTGAATTCACCATGCGTGTTTTGTTTCCCTTTGTGTTGGTTTCTAAGAAAGGCCCAGGAAATATGCTCCACGCCCATGTGAATGGGAGAAATGGAAATTGAAATGCCTTCGCGGTTTCACCTGGCAGCCGTTAGGATTGCCAGTGTCAATACGTCTGGAAGCAATACCTTCAGGAGAGGGCCTGGAGAAAAGGGAAGCCTCCTAAGCCACTGGTGGTATTGCGCCCTGGTAACAGGCACCACTGAAAACAATCAAGAGATTCCTGCCAAAAACAAAACAAAACCAGAGAGCCGGCCACATGATGTGGCAATCCACCTCCTGGCTGTCTTTGCACAGTAAAGTATCATTTGGGGAGACCCGGGCAGGCCAGCGACCCCTGCACACCTATTGACAAGAGCCAAGGCTTGAAAGTAAAAACACAGTGTCATGGTGTGTGATCCTTTTAATGTCATGTTGGAGTCTGTTGTCTAGTATCTTGTTGAGGATTTTTGCATCTAAGTTCATCGGTGATATTGCTCTCCAGTTTTCTTTTCTTGTAGTATCTTTGTCTGGTTTGGGGATCAGGTGGATGGCTTCGTACAATGAGTTTGGGAGTGTTCTTTCCTCTGCAGTGTTTTGGAAGCGTTTGCAGAACCATGTGTACTTTAGAGAGACACGGGTGCCCCAGCTGTCACTAGCCACCTATTGACAACAGCCAAGTCTTGAAAGTAAAAACACAATGTCCATCCCCAGATGAATGGAAAGTGAAGAGTTGGTACACATAGAGCATGGAATACTGCTCAGCCATGAAACAGAATAATATCCTGCCATTTCCAGCATCTTCGATAGATCCGGAGTTCCCTGTACTCAGCATGGGACGTCCAACAGAGAAAGAGAAAATTCCAACGATAGCACGTATAGGTGGCATCTCAAAGTCGATACCAGGAAAGTAGAAAGCACAAACAGAGTCACAGATTTAGAACGCAAGTACAGGGTTTCGAGAGGGCAAAGGCATGCGGAGGTGGGTTGAATGAGGAGGGTGGGATTAACACATGCATTCTAATATGTATTAAGCAGACGATCCACAACCACCTTCTACAAAGCACAGGGAGCGGTCGCCACCACCCTGGACTAAGCTACGTGGGAAGAGAATGCGAAAGAGAATGGATGTGTATATATATACATACACGGAGAACTGAATCAAGGTGCTGCACAGCGAAAGTCAACAGCATTGTAAATTCACTAGACATGGACAGAAATTAGAATCTCTATAAAAAGCAAAATGATCGAGATCCAGTATGTTCCTCTCAGGCCTCAGAGAGATGCGCGGGTGTCACTTCCCTGGAGCGTGAGCAGGCTTGGGCACCAAAGTTGGAGTGTGGTCACAGTGAGGCAGGTCGGCGCGGGAGTGGGTCGCACCAGCGAATTAACCCCTTTGGACCTGTGGTGCCTGGTCCCTTCTGGTTGGCGGCAGTCTCTGTAGATGTAGGTGTGCCCTCCTGCAGCTAAGCCAAGCCCACTGCAGCCAGAGGATGGTGGTCCGACATGCACAACAGTGTTCAAACATCACCTGGTGTCCAGGTCTCCTGCTGGTGGGGTTCCCGCCATTCACCTCCTTCCTTAGAGTCACCCCACTTGCCTCCGACAACACACTCTTCAGGAGGGGTTTGCAGGGGGTGTGATGAATCGAGAGTGGGAAGGGTAAGTGGGAGAAGGAGTGAGACACAAGCCCTTAGGTGTCTGTCCGGACACGTTCCTCTCTAATTCATATTCCAAGAACACGCGTGTGCGCAAGGTCTGCGTTCCTGGGGAATCCGACCAGCTGTGGGAAAATGCTGCCGCCTTGTGGCCGCCTCCTGTAACTACAACGTTCCAAAGGGAGCTCAGCGGCCCTTCCTGTTCAAAAGGCCAGCGGGGTTGTAATTGACACCCCCACTGCAAAAATGTCCTGGGGATAGGCACTGGAAAAGAGCCCGAAACAGGATTGATTGGCAACAGGCGGTTTCAAGAGGTAAGTTGAATTCACCATGCGTGTTTTGTTTCCCTTTGTGTTGGTTTCTAAGAAAGGCCCAGGAAATATGCTCCACGCCCATGCGAATGGGAGAAATGGAAATTGAAACGCCTTCGCGGTTTCACCTGGCAGCCGTTAGGATTGCCAGTGTCAATACGTCTGGAAGCAATACCTTCGGGAGAGGGCCTGGAGAAAAGGGAAGCCTCCTAAGCCACTGGTGGTATTGCGCCCTGGTAACAGGCACCACTGAAAACAATCAAGAGATTCCTGCCAAAGAAAAACAAAACAAAACCAGAGAGCCGGCCACATGATGTGGCAATCCACCTCCTGGCTGTCTTTGCACAGTAAAGTATCATTTGGGGAGACCCGGGCAGGCCAGCGACCCCTGCACACCTATTGACAAGAGCCAAGGCTTGAAAGTAAAAACACAGTGTCATGGTGTGTGATCCTTTTAATGTCATGTTGGAGTCTGTTGGCTAGTATCTTGTTGAGGATTTTTGCATCTAAGTTCATCGGTGATATTGCTCTCCAGTTTTCTTTTCTTGTAGTATCTTTGTCTGGTTTGGGGATCAGGTGGATGGCTTCGTACAATGAGTTTGGGAGTGTTCTTTCCTCTGCAGTGTTTTGGAAGCGTTTGCAGAACCATGTGTACTTTAGAGAGACACGGGTGCCCCAGCTGTCACTAGCCACCTATTGACAACAGCCAAGTCTTGAAAGTAAAAACACAATGTCCATCCCCAGATGAATGGAAAGTGAAGAGTTGGTACACATAGAGCATGGAATACTGCTCAGCCATGAAACAGAATAATATCCTGCCATTTCCAGCATCTTCGATAGATCCGGAGTTCCCTGTACTCAGCATGGGACGTCCAACAGAGAAAGAGAAAATTCCAATGATAGCACGTATAGGTGGCATCTCAAAGTCGATACCAGGAAAGTAGAAAGCACAAACAGAGTCACAGATTTAGAACGCAAGTACAGGGTTTCGAGAGGGCAAAGGCATGCGGAGGTGGGTTGAATGAGGAGGGTGGGATTAACACATGCATTCTAATATGTATTAAGCAGACGATCCACAACCACCTTCTACAAAGCACAGGGAGCGGTCGCCACCACCCTGGACTAAGCTACGTGGGAAGAGAATGCGAAAGAGAATGGATGTGTATATATATACATACACGGAGAACTGAATCAAGGTGCTGCACAGCGAAAGTCAACAGCATTGTAAATTCACTAGACATGGACAGAAATTAGAATCTCTATAAAAAGCAAAATGATCGAGATCCAGTATGTTCCTCTCAGGCCTCAGAGAGATGCGCGGGTGTCACTTCCCTGGAGCGTGAGCAGGCTTGGGCACCAAAGTTGGAGTGTGGTCACAGTGAGGCAGGTCGGCGCGGGAGTGGGTCGCACCAGCGAATTAACCCCTTTGGACCTGTGGTGCCTGGTCCCTTCTGGTTGGCAGCAGTCTCTGTAGATGTAGGTGTGCCCTCCTGCAGCTAAGCCAAGCCCACTGCAGCCAGAGGATGGTGGTCCGACATGCACAACAGTGTTCAAACATCACCTGGTGTCCAGGTCTCCAGCTGGTGGGGTTCCCGCCATTCACCTCCTTCCTTAGAGTCACCCCACTTGCCTCCGACAACACACTCTTCAGGAGGGGTTTGCAGGGGGTGTGATGAATCGAGAGTGGGAAGGGTAAGTGGGAGAAGGAGTGAGACACAAGCCCTTAGGTGTCTGTCCGGACACGTTCCTCTCTAATTCATATTCCAAGAACACGCGTGTGCGCAAGGTCTGCGTTCCTGGGGAATCCGACCAGCTGTGGGAAAATGCTGCTGCCTTGTGGCCTCCTCCTGTAACTACAACGTTCCAAAGGGAGCTCAGCGGCCCTTCCTGTTCAAAAGGCCAGCGGGGTTGTAATTGACACCCCCGCTGCAAAAATGTCCTGGGGATAGGCACTGGAAAAGAGCCCGAAACAGGATTGATTGGCAACAGGCGGTTTCAAGAGGTAAGTTGAATTCACCATGCGTGTTTTGTTTCCCTTTGTGTTGGTTTCTAAGAAAGGCCCAGGAAATATGCTCCACGCCCATGTGAATGGGAGAAATGGAAATTGAAATGCCTTCGCGGTTTCACCTGGCAGCCGTTAGGATTGCCAGTGTCAATACGTCTGGAAGCAATACCTTCAGGAGAGGGCCTGGAGAAAAGGGAAGCCTCCTAAGCCACTGGTGGTATTGCGCCCTGGTAACAGGCACCACTGAAAACAATCAAGAGATTCCTGCCAAAAACAAAACAAAACCAGAGAGCCGGCCACATGATGTGGCAATCCACCTCCTGGCTGTCTTTGCACAGTAAAGTATCATTTGGGGAGACCCGGGCAGGCCAGCGACCCCTGCACACCTATTGACAAGAGCCAAGGCTTGAAAGTAAAAACACAGTGTCATGGTGTGTGATCCTTTTAATGTCATGTTGGAGTCTGTTGTCTAGTATCTTGTTGAGGATTTTTGCATCTAAGTTCATTGGTGATATTGCTCTCCAGTTTTCTTTTCTTGTAGTATCTTTGTCTGGTTTGGGGATCAGGTGGATGGCTTCGTACAATGAGTTTGGGAGTGTTCTTTCCTCTGCAGTGTTTTGGAAGCGTTTGCAGAACCATGTGTACTTTAGAGAGACACGGGTGCCCCAGCTGTCACTAGCCACCTATTGACAACAGCCAAGTCTTGAAAGTAAAAACACAATGTCCATCCCCAGATGAATGGAAAGTGAAGAGTTGGTACACATAGAGCATGGAATACTGCTCAGCCATGAAACAGAATAATATCCTGCCATTTCCAGCATCTTCGATAGATCCGGAGTTCCCTGTACTCAGCATGGGACGTCCAACAGAGAAAGAGAAAATTCCAACGATAGCACGTATAGGTGGCATCTCAAAGTCGATACCAGGAAAGTAGAAAGCACAAACAGAGTCACAGATTTAGAACGCAAGTACAGGGTTTCGAGAGGGCAAAGGCATGCGGAGGTGGGTTGAATGAGGAGGGTGGGATTAACACATGCATTCTAATATGTATTAAGCAGACGATCCACAACCACCTTCTACAAAGCACAGGGAGCGGTCGCCACCACCCTGGACTAAGCTACGTGGGAAGAGAATGCGAAAGAGAATGGATGTGTATATATATACATACACGGAGAACTGAATCAAGGTGCTGCACAGCGAAAGTCAACAGCATTGTAAATTCACTAGACATGGACAGAAATTAGAATCTCTATAAAAAGCAAAATGATCGAGATCCAGTATGTTCCTCTCAGGCCTCAGAGAGATGCGCGGGTGTCACTTCCCTGGAGCGTGAGCAGGCTTGGGCACCAAAGTTGGAGTGTGGTCACAGTGAGGCAGGTCGGCGCGGGAGTGGGTCGCACCAGCGAATTAACCCCTTTGGACCTGTGGTGCCTGGTCCCTTCTGGTTGGCGGCAGTCTCTGTAGATGTAGGTGTGCCCTCCTGCAGCTAAGCCAAGCCCACTGCAGCCAGAGGATGGTGGTCCGACATGCACAACAGTGTTCAAACATCACCTGGTGTCCAGGTCTCCTGCTGGTGGGGTTCCCGCCATTCACCTCCTTCCTTAGAGTCACCCCACTTGCCTCCGACAACACACTCTTCAGGAGGGGTTTGCAGGGGGTGTGATGAATCGAGAGTGGGAAGGGTAAGTGGGAGAAGGAGTGAGACACAAGCCCTTAGGTGTCTGTCCGGACACGTTCCTCTCTAATTCATATTCCAAGAACACGCGTGTGCGCAAGGTCTGCGTTCCTGGGGAATCCGACCAGCTGTGGGAAAATGCTGCCGCCTTGTGGCCGCCTCCTGTAACTACAACGTTCCAAAGGGAGCTCAGCGGCCCTTCCTGTTCAAAAGGCCAGCGGGGTTGTAATTGACACCCCCACTGCAAAAATGTCCTGGGGATAGGCACTGGAAAAGAGCCCGAAACAGGATTGATTGGCAACAGGCGGTTTCAAGAGGTAAGTTGAATTCACCATGCGTGTTTTGTTTCCCTTTGTGTTGGTTTCTAAGAAAGGCCCAGGAAATATGCTCCACGCCCATGCGAATGGGAGAAATGGAAATTGAAACGCCTTCGCGGTTTCACCTGGCAGCCGTTAGGATTGCCAGTGTCAATACGTCTGGAAGCAATACCTTCGGGAGAGGGCCTGGAGAAAAGGGAAGCCTCCTAAGCCACTGGTGGTATTGCGCCCTGGTAACAGGCACCACTGAAAACAATCAAGAGATTCCTGCCAAAGAAAAACAAAACAAAACCAGAGAGCCGGCCACATGATGTGGCAATCCACCTCCTGGCTGTCTTTGCACAGTAAAGTATCATTTGGGGAGACCCGGGCAGGCCAGCGACCCCTGCACACCTATTGACAAGAGCCAAGGCTTGAAAGTAAAAACACAGTGTCATGGTGTGTGATCCTTTTAATGTCATGTTGGAGTCTGTTGGCTAGTATCTTGTTGAGGATTTTTGCATCTAAGTTCATCGGTGATATTGCTCTCCAGTTTTCTTTTCTTGTAGTATCTTTGTCTGGTTTGGGGATCAGGTGGATGGCTTCGTACAATGAGTTTGGGAGTGTTCTTTCCTCTGCAGTGTTTTGGAAGCGTTTGCAGAACCATGTGTACTTTAGAGAGACACGGGTGCCCCAGCTGTCACTAGCCACCTATTGACAACAGCCAAGTCTTGAAAGTAAAAACACAATGTCCATCCCCAGATGAATGGAAAGTGAAGAGTTGGTACACATAGAGCATGGAATACTGCTCAGCCATGAAACAGAATAATATCCTGCCATTTCCAGCATCTTCGATAGATCCGGAGTTCCCTGTACTCAGCATGGGACGTCCAACAGAGAAAGAGAAAATTCCAACGATAGCACGTATAGGTGGCATCTCAAAGTCGATACCAGGAAAGTAGAAAGCACAAACAGAGTCACAGATTTAGAACGCAAGTACAGGGTTTCGAGAGGGCAAAGGCATGCGGAGGTGGGTTGAATGAGGAGGGTGGGATTAACACATGCATTCTAATATGTATTAAGCAGACGATCCACAACCACCTTCTACAAAGCACAGGGAGCGGTCGCCACCACCCTGGACTAAGCTACGTGGGAAGAAAATGCGGAAGAGAATGGATGTGTATATATATACATACACGGAGAACTGAATCAAGGTGCTGCACAGTGAAAGTCAACAGCATTGTAAATTCACTAGACATGGACAGAAATTAGAATCTCTATAAAAAGCAAAATGATCGAGATCCAGTATGTTCCTCTCAGGCCTCAGAGAGATGCGCGGGTGTCACTTCCCTGGAGCGTGAGCAGGCTTGGGCACCAAAGTTGGAGTGTGGTCACAGTGAGGCAGGTCGGCGCGGGAGTGGGTCGCACCAGCGAATTAACCCCTTTGGACCTGTGGTGCCTGGTCCCTTCTGGTTGGCAGCAGTCTCTGTAGATGTAGGTGTGCCCTCCTGCAGCTAAGCCAAGCCCACTGCAGCCAGAGGATGGTGGTCCGACATGCACAACAGTGTTCAAACATCACCTGGTGTCCAGGTCTCCTGCTGGTGGGGTTCCCGCCATTCACCTCCTTCCTTAGAGTCACCCCACTTGCCTCCGACAACACTCTCTTCAGGAGGGGTTTGCAGGGGGTGTGATGAATCGAGAGTGGGAAGGGTAAGTGGGAGAAGGAGTGAGACACAAGCCCTTAGGTGTCTGTCCGGACACGTTCCTCTCTAATTCATATTCCAAGAACACGCGTGTGCGCAAGGTCTGCGTTCCTGGGGAATCCGACCAGCTGTGGGAAAATGCTGCTGCCTTGTGGCCGCCTCCTGTAACTGCAACGTTCCAAAGGGAGCTCAGCGGCCCTTCCTGTTCAAAAGGCCAGCGGGGTTGTAATTGACACCCCCGCTGCAAAAATGTCCTGGGGATAGGCACTGGAAAAGAGCCCGAAACAGGATTGATTGGCAACAGGCGGTTTCAAGAGGTAAGTTGAATTCACCATGCGTGTTTTGTTTCCCTTTGTGTTGGTTTCTAAGAAAGGCCCAGGAAATATGCTCCACGCCCATGCGAATGGGAGAAATGGAAATTGAAATGCCTTCGCGGTTTCACCTGGCAGCCGTTAGGATTGCCAGTGTCAATACGTCTGGAAGCAATACCTTCGGGAGAGGGCCTGGAGAAAAGGGAAGCCTCCTAAGCCACTGGTGGTATTGCGCCCTGGTAACAGGCACCACTGAAAACAATCAAGAGATTCCTGCCAAAAACAAAACAAAACCAGAGAGCCGGCCACATGATGTGGCAATCCACCTCCTGGCTGTCTTTGCACAGTAAAGTATCATTTGGGGAGACCCGGGCAGGCCAGCGACCCCTGCACACCTATTGACAAGAGCCAAGGCTTGAAAGTAAAAACACAGTGTCATGGTGTGTGATCCTTTTAATGTCATGTTGGAGTCTGTTGGCTAGTATCTTGTTGAGGATTTTTGCATCTAAGTTCATCGGTGATATTGCTCTCCAGTTTTCTTTTCTTGTAGTATCTTTGTCTGGTTTGGGGATCAGGTGGATGGCTTCGTACAATGAGTTTGGGAGTGTTCTTTCCTCTGCAGTGTTTTGGAAGCGTTTGCAGAACCATGTGTACTTTAGAGAGACACGGGTGCCCCAGCTGTCACTAGCCACCTATTGACAACAGCCAAGTCTTGAAAGTAAAAACACAATGTCCATCCCCAGATGAATGGAAAGTGAAGAGTTGGTACACATAGAGCATGGAATACTGCTCAGCCATGAAACAGAATAATATCCTGCCATTTCCAGCATCTTCGATAGATCCGGAGTTCCCTGTACTCAGCATGGGACGTCCAACAGAGAAAGAGAAAATTCCAACGATAGCACGTATAGGTGGCATCTCAAAGTCGATACCAGGAAAGTAGAAAGCACAAACAGAGTCACAGATTTAGAACGCAAGTACAGGGTTTCGAGAGGGCAAAGGCATGCGGAGGTGGGTTGAATGAGGAGGGTGGGATTAACACATGCATTCTAATATGTATTAAGCAGACGATCCACAACCACCTTCTACAAAGCACAGGGAGCGGTCGCCACCACCCTGGACTAAGCTACGTGGGAAGAGAATGCGAAAGAGAATGGATGTGTATATATATACATACACGGAGAACTGAATCAAGGTGCTGCACAGCGAAAGTCAACAGCATTGTAAATTCACTAGACATGGACAGAAATTAGAATCTCTATAAAAAGCAAAATGATAGAGATCCAGTATGTTCCTCTCAGGCCTGAGAGAGATGCGCGGGTGTCACTTCCCTGGAGCGTGAGCAGGCTTGGGCACCAAAGTTGGAGTGTGGTCACAGTGAGGCAGGTCGGCGCGGGAGTGGGTCGCACCAGCGAATTATCCCCTTTGGACCTGTGGTGCCTGGTCCCTTCTGGTTGGCGGCAGTCTCTGTAGATGTAGGTGTGCCCTCCTGCAGCTAAGCCAAGCCCACTGCAGCCAGAGGATGGTGGTCCGACATGCACAACAGTGTTCAAACATCACCTGGTGTCCAGGTCTCCTGCTGGTGGGGTTCCCGCCATTCACCTCCTTCCTTAGAGTCACCCCACTTGCCTCCGACAACACACTCTTCAGGAGGGGTTTGCAGGGGGTGTGATGAATCGAGAGTGGGAAGGGTAAGTGGGAGAAGGAGTGAGACACAAGCCCTTAGGTGTCTGTCCGGACACGTTCCTCTCTAATTCATATTCCAAGAACACGCGTGTGCGCAAGGTCTGCGTTCCTGGGGAATCCGACCAGCTGTGGGAAAATGCTGCTGCCTTGTGGCCGCCTCCTGTAACTGCAACGTTCCAAAGGGAGCTGAGCGGCCCTTCCTGTTCAAAAGGCCAGCGGGGTTGTAATTGACACCCCCGCTGCAAAAATGTCCTGGGGATAGGCACTGGAAAAGAGCCCGAAACAGGATTGATTGGCAACAGGCGGTTTCAAGAGGTAAGTTGAATTCACCATGCGTGTTTTGTTTCCCTTTGTGTTGGTTTCTAAGAAAGGCCCAGGAAATATGCTCCACGCCCATGCGAATGGGAGAAATGGAAATTGAAATGCCTTCGCGGTTTCACCTGGCAGCCGTTAGGATTGCCAGTGTCAATACGTCTGGAAGCAATACCTTCGGGAGAGGGCCTGGAGAAAAGGGAAGCCTCCTAAGCCACTGGTGGTATTGCGCCCTGGTAACAGGCACCACTGAAAACAATCAAGAGATTCCTGCCAAAAACAAAACAAAACCAGAGAGCCGGCCACATGATGTGGCAATCCACCTCCTGGCTGTCTTTGCACAGTAAAGTATCATTTGGGGAGACCCGGGCAGGCCAGCGACCCCTGCACACCTATTGACAAGAGCCAAGGCTTGAAAGTAAAAACACAGTGTCATGGTGTGTGATCCTTTTAATGTCATGTTGGAGTCTGTTGGCTAGTATCTTGTTGAGGATTTTTGCATCTAAGTTCATCGGTGATATTGCTCTCCAGTTTTCTTTTCTTGTAGTATCTTTGTCTGGTTTGGGGATCAGGTGGATGGCTTCGTACAATGAGTTTGGGAGTGTTCTTTCCTCTGCAGTGTTTTGGAAGCGTTTGCAGAACCATGTGTACTTTAGAGAGACACGGGTGCCCCAGCTGTCACTAGCCACCTATTGACAACAGCCAAGTCTTGAAAGTAAAAACACAATGTCCATCCCCAGATGAATGGAAAGTGAAGAGTTGGTACACATAGAGCATGGAATACTGCTCAGCCATGAAACAGAATAATATCCTGCCATTTCCAGCATCTTCGATAGATCCGGAGTTCCCTGTACTCAGCATGGGACGTCCAACAGAGAAAGAGAAAATTCCAACGATAGCACGTATAGGTGGCATCTCAAAGTCGATACCAGGAAAGTAGAAAGCACAAACAGAGTCACAGATTTAGAACGCAAGTACAGGGTTTCGAGAGGGCAAAGGCATGCGGAGGTGGGTTGAATGAGGAGGGTGGGATTAACACATGCATTCTAATATGTATTAAGCAGACGATCCACAACCACCTTCTACAAAGCACAGGGAGCGGTCGCCACCACCCTGGACTAAGCTACGTGGGAAGAGAATGCGAAAGAGAATGGATGTGTATATATATACATACACGGAGAACTGAATCAAGGTGCTGCACAGCGAAAGTCAACAGCATTGTAAATTCACTAGACATGGACAGAAATTAGAATCTCTATAAAAAGCAAAATGATAGAGATCCAGTATGTTCCTCTCAGGCCTGAGAGAGATGCGCGGGTGTCACTTCCCTGGAGCGTGAGCAGGCTTGGGCACCAAAGTTGGAGTGTGGTCACAGTGAGGCAGGTCGGCGCGGGAGTGGGTCGCACCAGCGAATTATCCCCTTTGGACCTGTGGTGCCTGGTCCCTTCTGGTTGGCGGCAGTCTCTGTAGATGTAGGTGTGCCCTCCTGCAGCTAAGCCAAGCCCACTGCAGCCAGAGGATGGTGGTCCGACATGCACAACAGTGTTCAAACATCACCTGGTGTCCAGGTCTCCTGCTGGTGGGGTTCCCGCCATTCACCTCCTTCCTTAGAGTCACCCCACTTGCCTCCGACAACACACTCTTCAGGAGGGGTTTGCAGGGGGTGTGATGAATCGAGAGTGGGAAGGGTAAGTGGGAGAAGGAGTGAGACACAAGCCCTTAGGTGTCTGTCCGGACACGTTCCTCTCTAATTCATATTCCAAGAACACGCGTGTGCGCAAGGTCTGCGTTCCTGGGGAATCCGACCAGCTGTGGGAAAATGCTGCCGCCTTGTGGCCGCCTCCTGTAACTACAACGTTCCAAAGGGAGCTCAGCGGCCCTTCCTGTTCAAAAGGCCAGCGGGGTTGTAATTGACACCCCCACTGCAAAAATGTCCTGGGGATAGGCACTGGAAAAGAGCCCGAAACAGGATTGATTGGCAACAGGCGGTTTCAAGAGGTAAGTTGAATTCACCATGCGTGTTTTGTTTCCCTTTGTGTTGGTTTCTAAGAAAGGCCCAGGAAATATGCTCCACGCCCATGCGAATGGGAGAAATGGAAATTGAAACGCCTTCGCGGTTTCACCTGGCAGCCGTTAGGATTGCCAGTGTCAATACGTCTGGAAGCAATACCTTCGGGAGAGGGCCTGGAGAAAAGGGAAGCCTCCTAAGCCACTGGTGGTATTGCGCCCTGGTAACAGGCACCACTGAAAACAATCAAGAGATTCCTGCCAAAAACAAAACAAAACCAGAGAGCCGGCCACATGATGTGGCAATCCACCTCCTGGCTGTCTTTGCACAGTAAAGTATCATTTGGGGAGACCCGGGCAGGCCAGCGACCCCTGCACACCTATTGACAAGAGCCAAGGCTTGAAAGTAAAAACACAGTGTCATGGTGTGTGATCCTTTTAATGTCATGTTGGAGTCTGTTGGCTAGTATCTTGTTGAGGATTTTTGCATCTAAGTTCATCGGTGATATTGCTCTCCAGTTTTCTTTTCTTGTAGTATCTTTGTCTGGTTTGGGGATCAGGTGGATGGCTTCGTACAATGAGTTTGGGAGTGTTCTTTCCTCTGCAGTGTTTTGGAAGCGTTTGCAGAACCATGTGTACTTTAGAGAGACACGGGTGCCCCAGCTGTCACTAGCCACCTATTGACAACAGCCAAGTCTTGAAAGTAAAAACACAATGTCCATCCCCAGATGAATGGAAAGTGAAGAGTTGGTACACATAGAGCATGGAATACTGCTCAGCCATGAAACAGAATAATATCCTGCCATTTCCAGCATCTTCGATAGATCCGGAGTTCCCTGTACTCAGCATGGGACGTCCAACAGAGAAAGAGAAAATTCCAACGATAGCACGTATAGGTGGCATCTCAAAGTCGATACCAGGAAAGTAGAAAGCACAAACAGAGTCACAGATTTAGAACGCAAGTACAGGGTTTCGAGAGGGCAAAGGCATGCGGAGGTGGGTTGAATGAGGAGGGTGGGATTAACACATGCATTCTAATATGTATAAAGCAGACGATCCACAACCACCTTCTACAAAGCACAGGGAGCGGTCGCCACCACCCTGGACTAAGCTACGTGGGAAGAGAATGCGAAAGAGAATGGATGTGTATATATATACATACACGGAGAACTGAATCAAGGTGCTGCACAGTGAAAGTCAACAGCATTGTAAATTCACTAGACATGGACAGAAATTAGAATCTCTATAAAAAGCAAAATGATCGAGATCCAGTATGTTCCTCTCAGGCCTCAGAGAGATGCACGGGTGTCACTTCCCTGGAGCGTGAGCAGGCTTGGGCACCAAAGTTGGAGTGTGGTCACAGTGAGGCAGGTCGGCACGGGAGTGGGTCGCACCAGCGAATTAACCCCTTTGGACCTGTGGTGCCTGGTCCCTTCTGGTTGGCAGCAGTCTCTGTAGATGTAGGTGTGCCCTCCTGCAGCTAAGCCAAGCCCACTGCAGCCAGAGGATGGTGGTCCGACATGCACAACAGTGTTCAAACATCACCTGGTGTCCAGGTCTCCTGCTGGTGGGGTTCCCGCCATTCACCTCCTTCCTTAGAGTCACCCCACTTGCCTCCGACAACACACTCTTCAGGAGGGGTTTGCAGGGGGTGTGATGAATCGAGAGTGGGAAGGGTAAGTGGGAGAAGGAGTGAGACACAAGCCCTTAGGTGTCTGTCCGGACACGTTCCTCTCTAATTCATATTCCAAGAACACGCGTGTGCGCAAGGTCTGCGTTCCTGGGGAATCCGACCAGCTGTGGGAAAATGCTGCTGCCTTGTGGCCGCCTCCTGTAACTGCAACGTTCCAAAGGGAGCTGAGCGGCCCTTCCTGTTCAAAAGGCCAGCGGGGTTGTAATTGACACCCCCGCTGCAAAAATGTCCTGGGGATAGGCACTGGAAAAGAGCCCGAAACAGGATTGATTGGCAACAGGCGGTTTCAAGAGGTAAGTTGAATTCACCATGCGTGTTTTGTTTCCCTTTGTGTTGGTTTCTAAGAAAGGCCCAGGAAATATGCTCCACGCCCATGCGAATGGGAGAAATGGAAATTGAAATGCCTTCGCGGTTTCACCTGGCAGCCGTTAGGATTGCCAGTGTCAATACGTCTGGAAGCAATACCTTCGGGAGAGGGCCTGGAGAAAAGGGAAGCCTCCTAAGCCACTGGTGGTATTGCGCCCTGGTAACAGGCACCACTGAAAACAATCAAGAGATTCCTGCCAAAAACAAAACAAAACCAGAGAGCCGGCCACATGATGTGGCAATCCACCTCCTGGCTGTCTTTGCACAGTAAAGTATCATTTGGGGAGACCCGGGCAGGCCAGCGACCCCTGCACACCTATTGACAAGAGCCAAGGCTTGAAAGTAAAAACACAGTGTCATGGTGTGTGATCCTTTTAATGTCATGTTGGAGTCTGTTGGCTAGTATCTTGTTGAGGATTTTTGCATCTAAGTTCATCGGTGATATTGCTCTCCAGTTTTCTTTTCTTGTAGTATCTTTGTCTGGTTTGGGGATCAGGTGGATGGCTTCGTACAATGAGTTTGGGAGTGTTCTTTCCTCTGCAGTGTTTTGGAAGCGTTTGCAGAACCATGTGTACTTTAGAGAGACACGGGTGCCCCAGCTGTCACTAGCCACCTATTGACAACAGCCAAGTCTTGAAAGTAAAAACACAATGTCCATCCCCAGATGAATGGAAAGTGAAGAGTTGGTACACATAGAGCATGGAATACTGCTCAGCCATGAAACAGAATAATATCCTGCCATTTCCAGCATCTTCGATAGATCCGGAGTTCCCTGTACTCAGCATGGGACGTCCAACAGAGAAAGAGAAAATTCCAACGATAGCACGTATAGGTGGCATCTCAAAGTCGATACCAGGAAAGTAGAAAGCACAAACAGAGTCACAGATTTAGAACGCAAGTACAGGGTTTCGAGAGGGCAAAGGCATGCGGAGGTGGGTTGAATGAGGAGGGTGGGATTAACACATGCATTCTAATATGTATTAAGCAGACGATCCACAACCACCTTCTACAAAGCACAGGGAGCGGTCGCCACCACCCTGGACTAAGCTACGTGGGAAGAGAATGCGAAAGAGAATGGATGTGTATATATATACATACACGGAGAACTGAATCAAGGTGCTGCACAGCGAAAGTCAACAGCATTGTAAATTCACTAGACATGGACAGAAATTAGAATCTCTATAAAAAGCAAAATGATAGAGATCCAGTATGTTCCTCTCAGGCCTGAGAGAGATGCGCGGGTGTCACTTCCCTGGAGCGTGAGCAGGCTTGGGCACCAAAGTTGGAGTGTGGTCACAGTGAGGCAGGTCGGCGCGGGAGTGGGTCGCACCAGCGAATTATCCCCTTTGGACCTGTGGTGCCTGGTCCCTTCTGGTTGGCGGCAGTCTCTGTAGATGTAGGTGTGCCCTCCTGCAGCTAAGCCAAGCCCACTGCAGCCAGAGGATGGTGGTCCGACATGCACAACAGTGTTCAAACATCACCTGGTGTCCAGGTCTCCTGCTGGTGGGGTTCCCGCCATTCACCTCCTTCCTTAGAGTCACCCCACTTGCCTCCGACAACACACTCTTCAGGAGGGGTTTGCAGGGGGTGTGATGAATCGAGAGTGGGAAGGGTAAGTGGGAGAAGGAGTGAGACACAAGCCCTTAGGTGTCTGTCCGGACACGTTCCTCTCTAATTCATATTCCAAGAACACGCGTGTGCGCAAGGTCTGCGTTCCTGGGGAATCCGACCAGCTGTGGGAAAATGCTGCCGCCTTGTGGCCGCCTCCTGTAACTACAACGTTCCAAAGGGAGCTCAGCGGCCCTTCCTGTTCAAAAGGCCAGCGGGGTTGTAATTGACACCCCCACTGCAAAAATGTCCTGGGGATAGGCACTGGAAAAGAGCCCGAAACAGGATTGATTGGCAACAGGCGGTTTCAAGAGGTAAGTTGAATTCACCATGCGTGTTTTGTTTCCCTTTGTGTTGGTTTCTAAGAAAGGCCCAGGAAATATGCTCCACGCCCATGCGAATGGGAGAAATGGAAATTGAAACGCCTTCGCGGTTTCACCTGGCAGCCGTTAGGATTGCCAGTGTCAATACGTCTGGAAGCAATACCTTCGGGAGAGGGCCTGGAGAAAAGGGAAGCCTCCTAAGCCACTGGTGGTATTGCGCCCTGGTAACAGGCACCACTGAAAACAATCAAGAGATTCCTGCCAAAAACAAAACAAAACCAGAGAGCCGGCCACATGATGTGGCAATCCACCTCCTGGCTGTCTTTGCACAGTAAAGTATCATTTGGGGAGACCCGGGCAGGCCAGCGACCCCTGCACACCTATTGACAAGAGCCAAGGCTTGAAAGTAAAAACACAGTGTCATGGTGTGTGATCCTTTTAATGTCATGTTGGAGTCTGTTGGCTAGTATCTTGTTGAGGATTTTTGCATCTAAGTTCATCGGTGATATTGCTCTCCAGTTTTCTTTTCTTGTAGTATCTTTGTCTGGTTTGGGGATCAGGTGGATGGCTTCGTACAATGAGTTTGGGAGTGTTCTTTCCTCTGCAGTGTTTTGGAAGCGTTTGCAGAACCATGTGTACTTTAGAGAGACACGGGTGCCCCAGCTGTCACTAGCCACCTATTGACAACAGCCAAGTCTTGAAAGTAAAAACACAATGTCCATCCCCAGATGAATGGAAAGTGAAGAGTTGGTACACATAGAGCATGGAATACTGCTCAGCCATGAAACAGAATAATATCCTGCCATTTCCAGCATCTTCGATAGATCCGGAGTTCCCTGTACTCAGCATGGGACGTCCAACAGAGAAAGAGAAAATTCCAACGATAGCACGTATAGGTGGCATCTCAAAGTCGATACCAGGAAAGTAGAAAGCACAAACAGAGTCACAGATTTAGAACGCAAGTACAGGGTTTCGAGAGGGCAAAGGCATGCGGAGGTGGGTTGAATGAGGAGGGTGGGATTAACACATGCATTCTAATATGTATAAAGCAGACGATCCACAACCACCTTCTACAAAGCACAGGGAGCGGTCGGCACCACCCTGGACTAAGCTACGTGGGAAGAGAATGCGAAAGAGAATGGATGTGTATATATATACATACACGGAGAACTGAATCAAGGTGCTGCACAGTGAAAGTCAACAGCATTGTAAATTCACTAGACATGGACAGAAATTAGAATCTCTATAAAAAGCAAAATGATCGAGATCCAGTATGTTCCTCTCAGGCCTCAGAGAGATGCGCGGGTGTCACTTCCCTGGAGCGTGAGCAGGCTTGGGCACCAAAGTTGGAGTGTGGTCACAGTGAGGCAGGTCGGCACGGGAGTGGGTCGCACCAGCGAATTAACCCCTTTGGACCTGTGGTGCCTGGTCCCTTCTGGTTGGCAGCAGTCTCTGTAGATGTAGGTGTGCCCTCCTGCAGCTAAGCCAAGCCCACTGCAGCCAGAGGATGGTGGTCCGACATGCACAACAGTGTTCAAACATCACCTGGTGTCCAGGTCTCCTGCTGGTGGGGTTCCCGCCATTCACCTCCTTCCTTAGAGTCACCCCACTTGCCTCCGACAACACTCTCTTCAGGAGGGGTTTGCAGGGGGTGTGATGAATCGAGAGTGGGAAGGGTAAGTGGGAGAAGGAGTGAGACACAAGCCCTTAGGTGTCTGTCCGGACACGTTCCTCTCTAATTCATATTCCAAGAACACGCGTGTGCGCAAGGTCTGCGTTCCTGGGGAATCCGACCAGCTGTGGGAAAATGCTGCCGCCTTGTGGCCGCCTCCTGTAACTACAACGTTCCAAAGGGAGCTCAGCGGCCCTTCCTGTTCAAAAGGCCAGCGGGGTTGTAATTGACACCCCCGCTGCAAAAATGTCCTGGGGATAGGCACTGGAAAAGAGCCCGAAACAGGATTGATTGGCAACAGGCGGTTTCAAGAGGTAAGTTGAATTCACCATGCGTGTTTTGTTTCCCTTTGTGTTGGTTTCTAAGAAAGGCCCAGGAAATATGCTCCACGCCCATGCGAATGGGAGAAATGGAAATTGAAACGCCTTCGCGGTTTCACCTGGCAGCCGTTAGGATTGCCAGTGTCAATACGTCTGGAAGCAATACCTTCGGGAGAGGGCCTGTAGAAAAGGGAAGCCTCCTAAGCCACTGGTGGTATTGCGCCCTGGTAACAGGCACCACTGAAAACAATCAAGAGATTCCTGCCAAAGAAAAACAAAACCAGAGAGCCGGCCACATGATGTGGCAATCCACCTCCTGGCTGTCTTTGCACAGTAAAGTATCATTTGGGGAGACCCGGGCAGGCCAGCGACCCCTGCACACCTATTGACAAGAGCCAAGGCTTGAAAGTAAAAACACAGTGTCATGGTGTGTGATCCTTTTAATGTCATGTTGGAGTCTGTTGGCTAGTATCTTGTTGAGGATTTTTGCATCTAAGTTCATCGGTGATATTGCTCTCCAGTTTTCTTTTCTTGTAGTATCTTTGTCTGGTTTGGGGATCAGGTGGATGGCTTCGTACAATGAGTTTGGGAGTGTTCTTTCCTCTGCAGTGTTTTGGAAGCGTTTGCAGAACCATGTGTACTTTAGAGAGACACGGGTGCCCCAGCTGTCACTAGCCACCTATTGACAACAGCCAAGTCTTGAAAGTAAAAACACAATGTCCATCCCCAGATGAATGGAAAGTGAAGAGTTGGTACACATAGAGCATGGAATACTGCTCAGCCATGAAACAGAATAATATCCTGCCATTTCCAGCATCTTCGATAGATCCGGAGTTCCCTGTACTCAGCATGGGACGTCCAACAGAGAAAGAGAAAATTCCAACGATAGCACGTATAGGTGGCATCTCAAAGTCGATACCAGGAAAGTAGAAAGCACAAACAGAGTCACAGATTTAGAACGCAAGTACAGGGTTTCGAGAGGGCAAAGGCATGCGGAGGTGGGTTGAATGAGGAGGGTGGGATTAACACATGCATTCTAATATGTATAAAGCAGACGATCCACAACCACCTACTACAAAGCACAGGGAGCGGTCGGCACCACCCTGGACTAAGCTACGTGGGAAGAGAATGCGAAAGAGAATGGATGTGTATATATATACATACACGGAGAACTGAATCAAGGTGCTGCACAGCGAAAGTCAACAGCATTGTAAATTCACTAGACATGGACAGAAATTAGAATCTCTATAAAAAGCAAAATGATCGAGATCCAGTATGTTCCTCTCAGGCCTCAGAGAGATGCACGGGTGTCACTTCCCTGGAGCGTGAGCAGGCTTGGGCACCAAAGTTGGAGTGTGGTCACAGTGAGGCAGGTCGGCGCGGGAGTGGGTCGCACCAGCGAATTATCCCCTTTGGACCTGTGGTGCCTGGTCCCTTCTGGTTGGCAGCAGTCTCTGTAGATGTAGGTGTGCCCTCCTGCAGCTAAGCCAAGCCCACTGCAGCCAGAGGATGGTGGTCCGACATGCACAACAGTGTTCAAACATCACCTGGTGTCCAGGTCTCCTGATGGTGGGGTTCCTGCCATTCACCTCCTTCCTTAGAGTCACCCCACTTGCCTCCGACAACACACTCTTCAGGAGGGGTTTGCAGGGGGTGTGATGAATCGAGAGTGGGAAGGGTAAGTGGGAGAAGGAGTGAGACACAAGCCCTTAGGTGTCTGTCCAGACACGTTCCTCTCTAATTCATATTCCAAGAACACGTGTGTGCGCAAGGTCTGCGTTCCTGGGGAATCCGACCAGCTGTGGGAAAATGCTGCCGCCTTGTGGCCGCCTCCTGTAACTACAACGTTCCAAAGGGAGCTCAGCGGCCCTTCCTGTTCAAAAGGCCAGCGGGGTTGTAATTGACACCCCCGCTGCAAAAATGTCCTGGGGATAGGCACTGGAAAAGAGCCCGAAACAGGATTGATTGGCAACAGGCGGTTTCAAGAGGTAAGTTGAATTCACCATGCGTGTTTTGTTTCCCTTTGTGTTGGTTTCTAAGAAAGGCCCAGGAAATATGCTCCACGCCCATGCGAATGGGAGAAATGGAAATTGAAACGCCTTCGCGGTTTCACCTGGCAGCCGTTAGGATTGCCAGTGTCAATACGTCTGGAAGCAATACCTTCGGGAGAGGGCCTGGAGAAAAGGGAAGCCTCCTAAGCCACTGGTGGTATTGCGCCCTGGTAACAGGCACCACTGAAAACAATCAAGAGATTCCTGCCAAAGAAAAACAAAACCAGAGAGCCGGCCACATGATGTGGCAATCCACCTCCTGGCTGTCTTTGCACAGTAAAGTATCATTTGGGGAGACCCGGGCAGGCCAGCGACCCCTGCACACCTATTGACAAGAGCCAAGGCTTGAAAGTAAAAACACAGTGTCATGGTGTGTGATCCTTTTAATGTCATGTTGGAGTCTGTTGGCTAGTATCTTGTTGAGGATTTTTGCATCTAAGTTCATCGGTGATATTGCTCTCCAGTTTTCTTTTCTTGTAGTATCTTTGTCTGGTTTGGGGATCAGGTGGATGGCTTCGTACAATGAGTTTGGGAGTGTTCTTTCCTCTGCAGTGTTTTGGAAGCGTTTGCAGAACCATGTGTACTTTAGAGAGACACGGGTGCCCCAGCTGTCACTAGCCACCTATTGACAACAGCCAAGTCTTGAAAGTAAAAACACAATGTCCATCCCCAGATGAATGGAAAGTGAAGAGTTGGTACACATAGAGCATGGAATACTGCTCAGCCATGAAACAGAATAATATCCTGCCATTTCCAGCATCTTCGATAGATCCGGAGTTCCCTGTACTCAGCATGGGACATCCAACAGAGAAAGAGAAAATTCCAACGATAGCACGTATAGGTGGCATCTCAAAGTCAATACCAGGAAAGTAGAAAGCACAAACAGAGTCACAGATTTAGAACGCAAGTACAGGGTTTCGAGAGGGCAAAGGCATGCGGAGGTGGGTTGAATGAGGAGGGTGGGATTAACACATGCATTCTAATATGTATTAAGCAGACGATCCACAACCACCTTCTACAAAGCACAGGGAGCGGTCGGCACCACCCTGGACTAAGCTACGTGGGAAGAGAATGCGAAAGAGAATGGATGTGTATATATATACATACACGGAGAACTGAATCAAGGTGCTGCACAGCGAAAGTCAACAGCATTGTAAATTCACTAGACATGGACAGAAATTAGAATCTCTATAAAAAGCAAAATGATCGAGATCCAGTATGTTCCTCTCAGGCCTCAGAGAGATGCGCGGGTGTCACTTCCCTGGAGCGTGAGCAGGCTTGGGCACCAAAGTTGGAGTGTGGTCACAGTGAGGCAGGTCGGCGCGGGAGTGGGTCGCACCAGCGAATTAACCCCTTTGGACCTGTGGTGCCTGGTCCCTTCTGGTTGGCAGCAGTCTCTGTAGATGTAGGTGTGCCCTCCTGCAGCTAAGCCAAGCCCACTGCAGCCAGAGGATGGTGGTCCGACATGCACAACAGTGTTCAAACATCACCTGGTGTCCAGGTCTCCTGCTGGTGGGGTTCCCGCCATTCACCTCCTTCCTTAGAGTCACCCCACTTGCCTCCGACAACACACTCTTCAGGAGGGGTTTGCAGGGGGTGTGATGAATCGAGAGTGGGAAGGGTAAGTGGGAGAAGGAGTGAGACACAAGCCCTTAGGTGTCTGTCCGGACACGTTCCTCTCTAATTCATATTCCAAGAACACGCGTGTGCGCAAGGTCTGCGTTCCTGGGGAATCCGACCAGCTGTGGGAAAATGCTGCCGCCTTGTGGCCGCCTCCTGTAACTACAACGTTCCAAAGGGAGCTCAGCGGCCCTTCCTGTTCAAAAGGCCAGCGGGGTTGTAATTGACACCCCCGCTGCAAAAATGTCCTGGGGATAGGCACTGGAAAAGAGCCCGAAACAGGATTGATTGGCAACAGGCGGTTTCAAGAGGTAAGTTGAATTCACCATGCGTGTTTTGTTTCCCTTTGTGTTGGTTTCTAAGAAAGGCCCAGGAAATATGCTCCACGCCCATGCGAATGGGAGAAATGGAAATTGAAACGCTTTCGCGGTTTCACCTGGCAGCCGTTAGGATTGCCAATGTCAATACGTCTGGAAGCAGTACCTTCGGGAGAGGGCCTGGAGAAAAGGGAAGCCTCCTAAGCCACTGGTGGTATTGCGCCCTGGTAACAGGCACCACTGAAAACAATCGAGAGATTCCTGCCAAAGAAAAACAAAACCAGAGAGCCGGCCACATGATGTGGCAATCCACCTCCTGGCTGTCTTTGCACAGTAAAGTATCATTTGGGGAGACCCGGGCAGGCCAGCGACCCCTGCACACCTATTGACAAGAGCCAAGGCTTGAAAGTAAAAACACAGTGTCATGGTGTGTGATCCTTTTAATGTCACGTTGGAGTCTGTTGGCTAGTATCTTGTTGAGGATTTTTGCATCTAAGTTCATCGGTGATATTGCTCTCCAGTTTTCTTTTCTTGTAGTATCTTTGTCTGGTTTGGGGATCAGGTGGATGGCTTCGTACAATGAGTTTGGGAGTGTTCTTTCCTCTGCAGTGTTTTGGAAGCGTTTGCAGAACCATGTGTACTTTAGAGAGACACGGGTGCCCCAGCTGTCACTAGCCACCTATTGACAACAGCCAAGTCTTGAAAGTAAAAACACAATGTCCATCCCCAGATGAATGGAAAGTGAAGAGTTGGTACACATAGAGCATGGAATACTGCTCAGCCATGAAACAGAATAATATCCTGCCATTTCCAGCATCTTCGATAGATCCGGAGTTCCCTGTACTCAGCATGGGACGTCCAACAGAGAAAGAGAAAATTCCAACGATAGCACGTATAGGTGGCATCTCAAAGTCGATACCAGGAAAGTAGAAAGCACAAACAGAGTCACAGATTTAAAACGCAAGTACAGGGTTTCGAGAGGGCAAAGGCATGCGGAGGTGGGTTGAATGAGGAGGGTGGGATTAACACATGCATTCTAATATGTATAAAGCAGACGATCCACAACCACCTACTACAAAGCACAGGGAGCGGTCGGCACCACCCTGGACTAAGCTACGTGGGAAGAGAATGCGAAAGAGAATGGATGTGTATATATATACATACACGGAGAACTGAATCAAGGTGCTGCACAGCAAAAGTCAACAGCATTGTAAATTCACTAGACATGGACAGAAATTAGAATCTCTATAAAAAGCAAAATGATCGAGATCCAGTATGTTCCTCTCAGGCCTCAGAGAGATGCGCGGGTGTCACTTCCCTGGAGCGTGAGCAGGCTTGGGCACCAAAGTTGGAGTGTGGTCACAGTGAGGCAGGTCGGCGCGGGAGTGGGTCGCACCAGCGAATTATCCCCTTTGGACCTGTGGTGCCTGGTCCCTTCTGGTTGGCAGCAGTCTCTGTAGATGTAGGTGTGCCCTCCTGCAGCTAAGCCAAGCCCACTGCAGCCAGAGGATGGTGGTCCGACATGCACAACAGTGTTCAAACATCACCTGGTGTCCAGGTCTCCTGCTGGTGGGGTTCCCGCCATTCACCTCCTTCCTTAGAGTCACCCCACTTGCCTCCGACAACACACTCTTCAGGAGGGGTTTGCAGGGGGTGTGATGAATCGAGAGTGGGAAGGGTAAGTGGGAGAAGGAGTGAGACACAAGCCCTTAGGTGTCTGTCCGGACACGTTCCTCTCTAATTCATATTCCAAGAACACGCGTGTGCGCAAGGTCTGCGTTCCTGGGGAATCCGACCAGCTGTGGGAAAATGCTGCCGCCTTGTGGCCGCCTCCTGTAACTACAACGTTCCAAAGGGAGCTCAGCGGCCCTTCCTGTTCAAAAGGCCAGCGGGGTTGTAATTGACACCCCCGCTGCAAAAATGTCCTGGGGATAGGCACTGGAAAAGAGCCCGAAACAGGATTGATTGGCAACAGGCGGTTTCAAGAGGTAAGTTGAATTCACCATGCGTGTTTTGTTTCCCTTTGTGTTGGTTTCTAAGAAAGGCCCAAGAAATATGCTCCACGCCCATGCGAATGGGAGAAATGGAAATTGAAACGCCTTCGTGGTTTCACCTGGCAGCCGTTAGGATTGCCAGTGTCAATACGTCTGGAAGCAATACCTTCGGGAGAGGGCCTGGAGAAAAGGGAAGCCTCCTAAGCCACTGGTGGTATTGCGCCCTGGTAACAGGCACCACTGAAAACAATCAAGAGATTCCTGCCAAAAACAAAACAAAACCAGAGAGCCAGCCACATGTAGTGGCAATCCACCTCCTGGCTGTCTTTGCACAGTAAAGTATCATTTGGGGAGACCCGGGCAGGCCAGCGACCCCTGCACACCTATTGACAAGAGCCAAGGCTTGAAAGTAAAAACACAGTGTCATGGTGTGTGATCCTTTTAATGTCATGTTGGAGTCTGTTGGCTAGTATCTTGTTGAGGATTTTTGCATCTAAGTTCATCGGTGATATTGCTCTCCAGTTTTCTTTTCTTGTAGTATCTTTGTCTGGTTTGGGGATCAGGTGGATGGCTTCGTACAATGAGTTTGGGAGTGTTCTTTCCTCTGCAGTGTTTTGGAAGCGTTTGCAGAACCATGTGTACTTTAGAGAGACACGGGTGCCCCAGCTGTCACTAGCCACCTATTGACAACAGCCAAGTCTTGAAAGTAAAAACACAACGTCCATCCCCAGATGAATGGAAAGTGAAGAGTTGGTACACATAGAGCATGGAATACTGCTCAGCCATGAAACAGAATAATATCCTGCCATTTCCAGCATCTTCGATAGATCCGGAGTTCCCTGTACTCAGCATGGGACATCCAACAGTGAAAGAGAAAATTCCAACGATAGCACGTATAGGTGGCATCTCAAAGTCGATACCAGGAAAGTAGAAAGCACAAACAGAGTCACAGATTTAGAACGCAAGTACAGGGTTTCGAGAGGGCAAAGGCATGCGGAGGTGGGTTGAATGAGGAGGGTGGGATTAACACATGCATTCTAATATGTATTAAGCAGACGATCCACAACCACCTTCTACAAAGCACAGGGAGCGGTCGGCACCACCCTGGACTAAGCTACGTGGGAAGAGAATGCGAAAGAGAATGGATGTGTATATATATACATACACGGAGAACTGAATCAAGGTGCTGCACAGCGAAAGTCAACAGCATTGTAAATTCACTAGACATGGACAGAAATTAGAATCTCTATAAAAAGCAAAATGATCGAGATCCAGTATGTTCCTCTCAGGCCTCAGAGAGATGCGCGGGTGTCACTTCCCTGGAGCATGAGCAGGCTTGGGCACCAAAGTTGGAGTGTGGTCACAGTGAGGCAGGTCGGCGCGGGAGTGGGTCGCACCAGCGAATTAACCCCTTTGGACCTGTGGTGCCTGGTCCCTTCTGGTTGGCAGCAGTCTCTGTAGATGTAGGTGTGCCCTCCTGCAGCTAAGCCAAGCCCACTGCAGCCAGAGGATGGTGGTCCGACATGCACAACAGTGTTCAAACATCACCTGGTGTCCAGGTCTCCTGCTGGTGGGGTTCCTGCCATTCACCTCCTTCCTTAGAGTCACCCCACTTGCCTCCGACAACACACTCTTCAGGAGGGGTTTGCAGGGGGTGTGATGAATCGAGAGTGGGAAGGGTAAGTGGGAGAAGGAGTGAGACACAAGCCCTTAGGTGTCTGTCCGGACACGTTCCTCTCTAATTCATATTCCAAGAACACGCGTGTGCGCAAGGTCTGCGTTCCTGGGGAATCCGACCAGCTGTGGGAAAATGCTGCCGCCTTGTGGCCGCCTCCTGTAACTACAACGTTCCAAAGGGAGCTCAGCGGCCCTTCCTGTTCAAAAGGCCAGCGGGGTTGTAATTGACACCCCCGCTGCAAAAATGTCCTGGGGATAGGCACTGGAAAAGAGCCCAAAACAGGATTGATTGGCAACAGGCGGTTTCAAGAGGTAAGTTGAATTCACCATGCGTGTTTTGTTTCCCTTTGTGTTGTTTTCTAAGAAAGGCCCAGGAAATATGCTCCACGCCCATGCGAATGGGAGAAATGGAAATTGAAACGCCTTCGCGGTTTCACCTGGCAGCTGTTAGGATTGCCAGTATCAATACGTCTGGAAGCAATACCTTTGGGAGAGGGCCTGGAGAAAAGGGAAGCCTCCTAAGCCACTGGTGGTATTGCGCCCTGGTAACAGGCACCACTGAAAACAATCAAGAGATTCCTGCCAAAAACAAAACAAAACCAGAGAGCCGGCCACATGATGTGGCAATCCACCTCCTGGCTGTCTTTGCACAGTAAAGTATCATTTGGGGAGACCCGGGCAGGCCAGCGACCCCTGCACACCTATTGACAAGAGCCAAGGCTTGAAAGTAAAAACACAGTGTCATGGTGTGTGATCCTTTTAATGTCATGTTGGAGTCTGTTGGCTAGTATCTTGTTGAGGATTTTTGCATCTAAGTTCATCGGTGATATTGCTCTCCAGTTTTCTTTTCTTGTAGTATATTTGTCTGGTTTGGGGATCAGGGGGATGGCTTCGTACAATGAGTTTGGGAGTGTTCTTTCCTCTGCAGTGTTTTGGAAGCGTTTGCAGAACCATGTGTACTTTAGAGAGACATGGGTGCCCCAGCTGTCACTAGCCACCTATTGACAACAGCCAAGTCTTGAAAGTAAAAACACAATGTCCAACCCAGATGAATGGAAAGTGAAGAGATGGTACACATAGAGCATGGAATACTGCTCAGCCATGAAACAGAATAAAATCCTGCCATTTCCAGCATCCTCGATAGATCCGGAGTTCCCTGTACTCAGCATGGGATGTCCAACAGAGAAAGAGAAAATTCCAACGATAGCACGTATAGGTGGCATCTCAAAGTCGATACCAGGAAAGTAGAAAGCACAAACAGAGTCACAGATTTAGAACGCAAGTACAGGGTTTCGAGAGGGCAAAGGCATGCGGAGGTGGGTTGAATGAGGAGGGTGGGATTAACACATGCATTCTAATATGTATTAAGCAGACGATCCACAACCACCTTTTACAAAGCACAGGGAGCGGTCGGCACCACCCTGGACTAAGCTACGTGGGAAGAGAATGCGAAAGAGAATGGATGTGTATATATATACATACACGGAGAACTGAATCAAGGTGCTGCACAGCGAAAGTCAACAGCATTGTAAATTCACTAGACATGGACAGAAATTAGAATCTCTATAAAAAGCAAAATGATCGAGATCCAGTATGTTCCTCTCAGGCCTCAGAGAGATGCGCGGGTGTCACTTCCCTGGAGCGTGAGCAGGCTTGGGCACCAAAGTTGGAGTGTGGTCACAGTGAGGCAGGTCGGCGCGGGAGTGGGTCGCACCAGCGAATTAACCCCTTTGGACCTGTGGTGCCTGGTCCCTTCTGGTTGGCAGCAGTCTCTGTAGATGTAGGTGTGCCCTCCTGCAGCTAAGCCAAGCCCACTGCAGCCAGAGGATGGTGGTCCAACATGCACAACAGTGTTCAAACATCACCTGGTGTCCAGGTCTCCTGCTGGTGGAGTTCCCGCCATTCACCTCCTTCCTTAGAGTCACCCCACTTGCCTCCGACAACACACTCTTCAGGAGGGGTTTGCAGGGGGTGTGATGAATCGAGAGTGGGAAGGGTAAGTGGGAGAAGGAGTGAGACACAAGCCCTTAGGTGTCTGTCCGGACACGTTCCTCTCTAATTCATATTCCAAGAACACGCATGTGCGCAAGTCTGCGTTCCTGGGGAATCCGACCAGCTGTGGGAAAATGCTGCCGCCTTGTGGCCTCCTCCTGTAACTACAACGTTCCAAAGGGAGCTCAGCGGCCCTTCCTGTTCAAAAGGCCAGCGGGGTTGTAATTGACACCCCCGCTGCAAAAATGTCCTGGGGATAGGCACTGGAAAAGAGCCCGAAACAGGATTGATTGGCAACAGGCGGTTTCAAGAGGTAAGTTGAATTCACCATGCGTGTTTTGTTTCCCTTTGTGTTGGTTTCTAAGAAAGGCCCAGGAAATATGCTCCACACCCATGCGAATGGGAGAAATGGAAATTGAAACGCCTTCGCGGTTTCACCTGGCAGCCGTTAGGATTGCCAGTGTCAATACGTCTGGAAGCAATACCTTCGGGAGAGGGCCTGGAGAAAAGGGAAGCCTCCTAAGCCACTGGTGGTATTGCGCCCTGGTAACAGGCACCACTGAAAACAATCAAGAGATTCCTGCCAAAAACAAAACAAAACCAGAGAGCCGGCCACATGATGTGGCAATCCACCTCCTGGCTGTCTTTGCACAGTAAAGTATCATTTGGGGAGACCCGGGCAGGCCAGCGACCCCTGCACACCTATTGACAAGAGCCAAGGCTTGAAAGTAAAAACACAGTGTCATGGTGTGTGATCCTTTTAATGTCATGTTGGAGTCTGTTGGCTGGTATCTTGTTGAGGATTTTTGCATCTAAGTTCATCGGTGATATTGCTCTCCAGTTTTCTTTTCTTGTAGTATCTTTGTCTGGTTTGGGGATCAGGTGGATGGCTTCGTACAATGAGTTTGGGAGTGTTCTTTCCTCTGCAGTGTTTTGGAAGCGTTTGCAGAACCATGTGTACTTTAGAGAGACACGGGTGCCCCAGCTGTCACTAGCCACCTATTGACAACAGCCAAGTCTTGAAAGTAAAAACACAATGTCCATCCCCAGATGAATGGAAAGTGAAGAGTTGGTACACATAGAGCATGGAATACTGCTCAGCCATGAAACAGAATAATATCCTGCCATTTCCAGCATCTTCGATAGATCCGGAGTTCCCTGTACTCAGCATGGGACGTCCAACAGAGAAAGAGAAAATTCCAACGATAGCACATATAGGTGGCATCTCAAAGTCGATACCAGGAAAGTAGAAAGCACAAACAGAGTCACAGATTTAGAACGCAAGTACAGGGTTTCGAGAGGGCAAAGGCATGCGGAGGTGGGTTGAATGAGGAGGGTGGGATTAACACATGCATTCTAATATGTATTAAGCAGACGATCCACAACCACCTTCTACAAAGCACAGGGAGCGGTCGGCACCACCCTGGACTAAGCTACGTGGGAAGAGAATGCGAAAGAGAATGGATGTGTATATATATACATACACGGAGAACTGAATCAAGGTGCTGCACAGCGAAAGTCAACAGCATTGTAAATTCACTAGACATGGACAGAAATTAGAATCTCTATAAAAAGCAAAATGATCGAGATCCAGTATGTTCCTCTCAGGCCTCAGAGAGATGCGCGGGTGTCACTTCCCTGGAGCGTGAGCAGGCTTGGGCACCAAAGTTGGAGTGTGGTCACAGTGAGGCAGGTCGGCACGGGAGTGGGTCGCACCAGCGAATTAACCCCTTTGGACCTGTGGTGCCTGGTCCCTTCTGGTTGGCAGCAGTCTCTGTAGATGTAGGTGTGCCCTCCTGCAGCTAAGCCAAGCCCACTGCAGCCAGAGGATGGTGGTCCGACATGCACAACAGTGTTCAAACATCACCTGGTGTCCAGGTCTCCAGCTGGTGGGGTTCCCGCCATTCACCTCCTTCCTTAGAGTCACCCCACTTGCCTCCGACAACACACTCTTCAGGAGGGGTTTGCAGGGGGTGTGATGAATCGAGAGTGGGAAGGGTAAGTGGGAGAAGGAGTGAGACACAAGCCCTTAGGTGTCTGTCCGGACACGTTCCTCTCTAATTCATATTCCAAGAACACGCGTGTGCGCAAGGTCTGCGTTCCTGGGGAATCCGACCAGCTGTGGGAAAATGCTGCCGCCTTGTGGCCGCCTCCTGTAACTACAACGTTCCAAAGGGAGCTCAGCGGCCCTTCCTGTTCAAAAGGCCAGCGGGGTTGTAATTGACACCCCCGCTGCAAAAATGTCCTGGGGATAGGCACCGGAAAAGAGCCCGAAACAGGATTGATTGGCAACAGGCGGTTTCAAGAGGTAAGTTGAATTCACCATGCGTGTTTTGTTTCCCTTTGTGTTGGTTTCTAAGAAAGGCCCAGGAAATATGCTCCACGCCCATGCGAATGGGAGAAATGGAAATTGAAACGCCTTCGCGGTTTCACCTGGCAGCCCTTAGGATTGCCAGTGTCAATACGTCTGGAAGCAATACCTTCGGGAGAGGGCCTGGAGAAAAGGGAAGCCTCCTAAGCCACTGGTGGTATTGCGCCCTGGTAACAGGCACCACTGAAAACAATCAAGAGATTCCTGCCAAAAACAAAACAAAACCAGAGAGCCGGCCACATGATGTGGCAATCCACCTCCTGGCTGTCTTTGCACAGTAAAGTATCATTTGGGGAGACCCGGGCAGGCCAGCGACCCCTGCACACCTATTGACAAGAGCCAAGGCTTGAAAGTAAAAACACAGTGTCATGGTGTGTGATCCTTTTAATGTCATGTTGGAGTCTGTTGGCTAGTATCTTGTTGAGGATTTTTGCATCTAAGTTCATCGGTGATATTGCTCTCCAGTTTTCTTTTCTTGTAGTATCTTTGTCTGGTTTGGGGATCAGGGGGATGGCTTCGTACAATGAGTTTGGGAGTGTTCTTTCCTCTGCAGTGTTTTGGAAGCGTTTGCAGAACCATGTGTACTTTAGAGAGACACGGGTGCCCCAGCTGTCACTAGCCACCTATTGACAACAGCCAAGTCTTGAAAGTAAAAACACAATGTCCAACCCAGATGAATGGAAAGTGAAGAGATGGTACACATAGAGCATGGAATACTGCTCAGCCATGAAACAGAATAAAATCCTGCCATTTCCAGCATCTTCGATAGATCCGGAGTTCCCTGTACTCAGCATGGGACGTCCAACAGAGAAAGAGAAAATTCCAACGATAGCACGTATAGGTGGCATCTCAAAGTCGATACCAGGAAAGTAGAAAGCACAAACAGAGTCACAGATTTAGAACGCAAGTACAGGGTTTCGAGAGGGCAAAGGCATGCGGAGGTGGGTTGAATGAGGAGGGTGGGATTAACACATGCATTCTAATATGTATTAAGCAGACGATCCACAACCACCTTTTACAAAGCACAGGGAGCGGTCGGCACCACCCTGGACTAAGCTACGTGGGAAGGGAATGTGAAAGAGAATGGTTGTGTATATATATACATACACGGAGAACTGAATCAAGGTGCTGCACAGCGAAAGTCAACAGCATTGTAAATTCACTAGACATGGACAGAAATTAGAATCTCTATAAAAAGCAAAATGATCGAGATCCAGTATGTTCCTCTCAGGCCTCAGAGAGATGCGCGGGTGTCACTTCCCTGGAGCGTGAGCAGGCTTGGGCACCAAAGTTGGAGTGTGGTCACAGTGAGGCAGGTCGGCGCGGGAGTGGGTCGCACCAGCGAATTAACCCCTTTGGACCTGTGGTGCCTGGTCCCTTCTGGTTGGCAGCAGTCTCTGTAGATGTAGGTGTGCCCTCCTGCAGCTAAGCCAAGCCCACTGCAGCCAGAGGATGGTGGTCCGACATGCACAACAGTGTTCAAACATCACCTGGTGTCCAGGTCTCCTGCTGGTGGAGTTCCCGCCATTCACCTCCTTCCTTAGAGTCACCCCACTTGCCTCCGACAACACACTCTTCAGGAGGGGTTTGCAGGGGGTGTGATGAATCGAGAGTGGGAAGGGTAAGTGGGAGAAGGAGTGAGACACAAGCCCTTAGGTGTCTGTCCGGACACGTTCCTCTCTAATTCATATTCCAAGAACACGCATGTGCGCAAGTCTGCGTTCCTGGGGAATCCGACCAGCTGTGGGAAAATGCTGCCGCCTTGTGGCCGCCTCCTGTAACTACAACGTTCCAAAGTGAGCTCAGCGGCCCTTCCTGTTCAAAAGGCCAGCGGGGTTGTAATTGACACCCCCGCTGCAAAAATGTCCTGGGGATAGGCACTGGAAAAGAGCCCGAAACAGGATTGATTGGCAACAGGCGGTTTCAAGAGGTAAGTTGAATTCACCATGCGTGTTTTGTTTCCCTTTGTGTTGGTTTCTAAGAAAGGCCCAGGAAATATGCTCCACGCCCATGCGAATGGGAGAAATGGAAATTGAAACGCCTTCGCGGTTTCACCTGGCAGCCCTTAGGATTGCCAGTGTCAATACGTCTGGAAGCAATACCTTCGGGAGAGGGCCTGGAGAAAAGGGAAGCCTCCTAAGCCACTGGTGGTATTGCGCCCTGGTAACAGGCACCACTGAAAACAATCAAGAGATTCCTGCCAAAAACAAAACAAAACCAGAGAGCCGGCCACATGATGTGGCAATCCACCTCCTGGCTGTCTTTGCACAGTAAAGTATCATTTGGGGAGACCCGGGCAGGCCAGCGACCCCTGCACACCTATTGACAAGAGCCAAGGCTTGAAAGTAAAAACACAGTGTCATGGTGTGTGATCCTTTTAATGTCATGTTGGAGTCTGTTGGCTAGTATCTTGTTGAGGATTTTTGCATCTAAGTTCATCGGTGATATTGCTCTCCAGTTTTCTTTTCTTGTAGTATCTTTGTCTGGTTTGGGGATCAGGTGGATGGCTTCGTACAATGAGTTTGGGAGTGTTCTTTCCTCTGCAGTGTTTTGGAAGCGTTTGCAGAACCATGTGTACTTTAGAGAGACACGGGTGCCCCAGCTGTCACTAGCCACCTATTGACAACAGCCAAGTCTTGAAAGTAAAAACACAATGTCCATCCCCAGATGAATGGAAAGTGAAGAGTTGGTACACATAGAGCATGGAATACTGCTCAGCCATGAAACAGAATAATATCCTGCCATTTCCAGCATCTTCGATAGATCCGGAGTTCCCTGTACTCAGCATGGGACGTCCAACAGAGAAAGAGAAAATTCCAACGATAGCACATATAGGTGGCATCTCAAAGTCGATACCAGGAAAGTAGAAAGCACAAACAGAGTCACAGATTTAGAACGCAAGTACAGGGTTTCGAGAGGGCAAAGGCATGCGGAGGTGGGTTGAATGAGGAGGGTGGGATTAACACATGCATTCTAATATGTATTAAGCAGACGATCCACAACCACCTTCTACAAAGCACAGGGAGCGGTCGGCACCACCCTGGACTAAGCTACGTGGGAAGAGAATGCGAAAGAGAATGGATGTGTATATATATACATACACGGAGAACTGAATCAAGGTGCTGCACAGCGAAAGTCAACAGCATTGTAAATTCACTAGACATGGACAGAAATTAGAATCTCTATAAAAAGCAAAATGATCGAGATCCAGTATGTTCCTCTCAGGCCTCAGAGAGATGCGCGGGTGTCACTTCCCTGGAGCGTGAGCAGGCTTGGGCACCAAAGTTGGAGTGTGGTCACAGTGAGGCAGGTCGGCGCGGGAGTGGGTCGCACCAGCGAATTAACCCCTTTGGACCTGTGGTGCCTGGTCCCTTCTGGTTGGCAGCAGTCTCTGTAGATGTAGGTGTGCCCTCCTGCAGCTAAGCCAAGCCCACTGCAGCCAGAGGATGGTGGTCCGACATGCACAACAGTGTTCAAACATCACCTGGTGTCCAGGTCTCCAGCTGGTGGGGTTCCCGCCATTCACCTCCTTCCTTAGAGTCACCCCACTTGCCTCCGACAACACACTCTTCAGGAGGGGTTTGCAGGGGGTGTGATGAATCGAGAGTGGGAAGGGTAAGTGGGAGAAGGAGTGAGACACAAGCCCTTAGGTGTCTGTCCGGACACGTTCCTCTCTAATTCATATTCCAAGAACACGCGTGTGCGCAAGGTCTGCGTTCCTGGGGAATCCGACCAGCTGTGGGAAAATGCTGCCGCCTTGTGGCCGCCTCCTGTAACTACAACGTTCCAAAGGGAGCTCAGCGGCCCTTCCTGTTCAAAAGGCCAGCGGGGTTGTAATTGACACCCCCGCTGCAAAAATGTCCTGGGGATAGGCACTGGAAAAGAGCCCGAAACAGGATTGATTGGCAACAGGCGGTTTCAAGAGGTAAGTTGAATTCACCATGCGTGTTTTGTTTCCCTTTGTGTTGGTTTCTAAGAAAGGCCCAGGAAATATGCTCCACGCCCATGCGAATGGGAGAAATGGAAATTGAAACGCCTTCGCGGTTTCACCTGGCAGCCGTTAGGATTGCCAGTGTCAATACGTCTGGAAGCAATACCTTCGGGAGAGGGCCTGGAGAAAAGGGAAGCCTCCTAAGCCACTGGTGGTATTGCGCCCTGGTAACAGGCACCACTGAAAACAATCAAGAGATTCCTGCCAAAAACAAAACAAAACCAGAGAGCCGGCCACATGATGTGGCAATCCACCTCCTGGCTGTCTTTGCACAGTAAAGTATCATTTGGGGAGACCCGGGCAGGCCAGCGACCCCTGCACACCTATTGACAAGAGCCAAGGCTTGAAAGTAAAAACACAGTGTCATGGTGTGTGATCCTTTTAATGTCATGTTGGAGTCTGTTGGCTAGTATCTTGTTGAGGATTTTTGCATCTAAGTTCATCGGTGATATTGCTCTCCAGTTTTCTTTTCTTGTAGTATATTTGTCTGGTTTGGGGATCAGGGGGATGGCTTCGTACAATGAGTTTGGGAGTGTTCTTTCCTCTGCAGTGTTTTGGAAGCGTTTGCAGAACCATGTGTACTTTAGAGAGACATGGGTGCCCCAGCTGTCACTAGCCACCTATTGACAACAGCCAAGTCTTGAAAGTAAAAACACAATGTCCAACCCAGATGAATGGAAAGTGAAGAGATGGTACACATAGAGCATGGAATACTGCTCAGCCATGAAACAGAATAAAATCCTGCCATTTCCAGCATCCTCGATAGATCCGGAGTTCCCTGTACTCAGCATGGGATGTCCAACAGAGAAAGAGAAAATTCCAACGATAGCACGTATAGGTGGCATCTCAAAGTCGATACCAGGAAAGTAGAAAGCACAAACAGAGTCACAGATTTAGAACGCAAGTACAGGGTTTCGAGAGGGCAAAGGCATGCGGAGGTGGGTTGAATGAGGAGGGTGGGATTAACACATGCATTCTAATATGTATTAAGCAGACGATCCACAACCACCTTTTACAAAGCACAGGGAGCGGTCGGCACCACCCTGGACTAAGCTACGTGGGAAGAGAATGCGAAAGAGAATGGATGTGTATATATATACATACACGGAGAACTGAATCAAGGTGCTGCACAGCGAAAGTCAACAGCATTGTAAATTCACTAGACATGGACAGAAATTAGAATCTCTATAAAAAGCAAAATGATCGAGATCCAGTATGTTCCTCTCAGGCCTCAGAGAGATGCGCGGGTGTCACTTCCCTGGAGCGTGAGCAGGCTTGGGCACCAAAGTTGGAGTGTGGTCACAGTGAGGCAGGTCGGCGCGGGAGTGGGTCGCACCAGCGAATTAACCCCTTTGGACCTGTGGTGCCTGGTCCCTTCTGGTTGGCAGCAGTCTCTGTAGATGTAGGTGTGCCCTCCTGCAGCTAAGCCAAGCCCACTGCAGCCAGAGGATGGTGGTCCAACATGCACAACAGTGTTCAAACATCACCTGGTGTCCAGGTCTCCTGCTGGTGGAGTTCCCGCCATTCACCTCCTTCCTTAGAGTCACCCCACTTGCCTCCGACAACACACTCTTCAGGAGGGGTTTGCAGGGGGTGTGATGAATCGAGAGTGGGAAGGGTAAGTGGGAGAAGGAGTGAGACACAAGCCCTTAGGTGTCTGTCCGGACACGTTCCTCTCTAATTCATATTCCAAGAACACGCATGTGCGCAAGTCTGCGTTCCTGGGGAATCCGACCAGCTGTGGGAAAATGCTGCCGCCTTGTGGCCTCCTCCTGTAACTACAACGTTCCAAAGGGAGCTCAGCGGCCCTTCCTGTTCAAAAGGCCAGCGGGGTTGTAATTGACACCCCCGCTGCAAAAATGTCCTGGGGATAGGCACTGGAAAAGAGCCCGAAACAGGATTGATTGGCAACAGGCGGTTTCAAGAGGTAAGTTGAATTCACCATGCGTGTTTTGTTTCCCTTTGTGTTGGTTTCTAAGAAAGGCCCAGGAAATATGCTCCACACCCATGCGAATGGGAGAAATGGAAATTGAAACGCCTTCGCGGTTTCACCTGGCAGCCGTTAGGATTGCCAGTGTCAATACGTCTGGAAGCAATACCTTCGGGAGAGGGCCTGGAGAAAAGGGAAGCCTCCTAAGCCACTGGTGGTATTGCGCCCTGGTAACAGGCACCACTGAAAACAATCAAGAGATTCCTGCCAAAAACAAAACAAAACCAGAGAGCCGGCCACATGATGTGGCAATCCACCTCCTGGCTGTCTTTGCACAGTAAAGTATCATTTGGGGAGACCCGGGCAGGCCAGCGACCCCTGCACACCTATTGACAAGAGCCAAGGCTTGAAAGTAAAAACACAGTGTCATGGTGTGTGATCCTTTTAATGTCATGTTGGAGTCTGTTGGCTGGTATCTTGTTGAGGATTTTTGCATCTAAGTTCATCGGTGATATTGCTCTCCAGTTTTCTTTTCTTGTAGTATCTTTGTCTGGTTTGGGGATCAGGTGGATGGCTTCGTACAATGAGTTTGGGAGTGTTCTTTCCTCTGCAGTGTTTTGGAAGCGTTTGCAGAACCATGTGTACTTTAGAGAGACACGGGTGCCCCAGCTGTCACTAGCCACCTATTGACAACAGCCAAGTCTTGAAAGCAAAAACACAATGTCCATCCCCAGATGAGTGGAAAGTGAAGAGTTGGTACACATAGAGCATGGAATACTGCTCAGCCATGAAACAGAATAATATCCTGCCATTTCCAGCATCTTCGATAGATCCGGAGTTCCCTGTACTCAGCATGGGACGTCCAACAGTGAAAGAGAAAATTCCAACGATAGCACGTATAGGTGGCATCTCAAAGTCGATACCAGGAAAGTAGAAAGCACAAACAGAGTCACAGATTTAGAACGCAAGTACAGGGTTTCGAGAGGGCAAAGGCATGCGGAGGTGGGTTGAATGAGGAGGGTGGGATTAACACATGCATTCTAATATGTATTAAGCAGACGATCCACAACCACCTTCTACAAAGCACAGGGAGCGGTCGCCACCACCCTGGACTAAGCTACGTGGGAAGAGAATGCGAAAGAGAATGGATGTGTATATATATACATACACGGAGAACTGAATCAAGGTGCTGCACAGCGAAAGTCAACAGCATTGTAAATTCACTAGACATGGACAGAAATTAGAATCTCTATAAAAAGCAAAATGATCGAGATCCAGTATGTTCCTCTCAGGCCTCAGAGAGATGCGCGGGTGTCACTTCCCTGGAGCATGAGCAGGCTTGGGCACCAAAGTTGGAGTGTGGTCACAGTGAGGCAGGTCGGCGCGGGAGTGGGTCGCACCAGCGAATTAACCCCTTTGGACCTGTGGTGCCTGGTCCCTTCTGGTTGGCAGCAGTCTCTGTAGATGTAGGTGTGCCCTCCTGCAGCTAAGCCAAGCCCACTGCAGCCAGAGGATGGTGGTCCGACATGCACAACAGTGTTCAAACATCACCTGGTGTCCAGGTCTCCTGCTGGTGGGGTTCCTGCCATTCACCTCCTTCCTTAGAGTCACCCCACTTGCCTCCGACAACACACTCTTCAGGAGGGGTTTGCAGGGGGTGTGATGAATCGAGAGTGGGAAGGGTAAGTGGGAGAAGGAGTGAGACACAAGCCCTTAGGTGTCTGTCCGGACACGTTCCTCTCTAATTCATATTCCAAGAACACGCGTGTGCGCAAGGTCTGCGTTCCTGGGGAATCCGACCAGCTGTGGGAAAATGCTGCCGCCTTGTGGCCGCCTCCTGTAACTACAACGTTCCAAAGGGAGCTCAGCGGCCCTTCCTGTTCAAAAGGCCAGCGGGGTTGTAATTGACACCCCCGCTGCAAAAATGTCCTGGGGATAGGCACTGGAAAAGAGCCCGAAACAGGATTGATTGGCAACAGGCGGTTTCAAGAGGTAAGTTGAATTCACCATGCGTGTTTTGTTTCCCTTTGTGTTGGTTTCTAAGAAAGGCCCAGGAAATATGCTCCACGCCCATGCGAATGGGAGAAATGGAAATTGAAACGCCTTCGCGGTTTCACCTGGCAGCCGTTAGGATTGCCAGTGTCAATACGTCTGGAAGCAATACCTTCGGGAGAGGGCCTGGAGAAAAGGGAAGCCTCCTAAGCCACTGGTGGTATTGCGCCCTGGTAACAGGCACCACTGAAAACAATCAAGAGATTCCTGCCAAAAACAAAACAAAACCAGAGAGCCGGCCACATGATGTGGCAATCCACCTCCTGGCTGTCTTTGCACAGTAAAGTATCATTTGGGGAGACCCGGGCAGGCCAGCGACCCCTGCACACCTATTGACAAGAGCCAAGGCTTGAAAGTAAAAACACAGTGTCATGGTGTGTGATCCTTTTAATGTCATGTTGGAGTCTGTTGGCTAGTATCTTGTTGAGGATTTTTGCATCTAAGTTCATCGGTGATATTGCTCTCCAGTTTTCTTTTCTTGTAGTATCTTTGTCTGGTTTGGGGATCAGGGGGATGGCTTCGTACAATGAGTTTGGGAGTGTTCTTTCCTCTGCAGTGTTTTGGAAGCGTTTGCAGAACCATGTGTACTTTAGAGAGACACGGGTGCCCCAGCTGTCACTAGCCACCTATTGACAACAGCCAAGTCTTGAAAGTAAAAACACAATGTCCAACCCAGATGAATGGAAAGTGAAGAGATGGTACACATAGAGCATGGAATACTGCTCAGCCATGAAACAGAATAAAATCCTGCCATTTCCAGCATCTTCGATAGATCCGGAGTTCCCTGTACTCAGCATGGGACGTCCAACAGAGAAAGAGAAAATTCCAACGATAGCACGTATAGGTGGCATCTCAAAGTCGATACCAGGAAAGTAGAAAGCACAAACAGAGTCACAGATTTAGAACGCAAGTACAGGGTTTCGAGAGGGCAAAGGCATGCGGAGGTGGGTTGAATGAGGAGGGTGGGATTAACACATGCATTCTAATATGTATTAAGCAGACGATCCACAACCACCTTTTACAAAGCACAGGGAGCGGTCGGCACCACCCTGGACTAAGCTACGTGGGAAGGGAATGTGAAAGAGAATGGTTGTGTATATATATACATACACGGAGAACTGAATCAAGGTGCTGCACAGCGAAAGTCAACAGCATTGTAAATTCACTAGACATGGACAGAAATTAGAATCTCTATAAAAAGCAAAATGATCGAGATCCAGTATGTTCCTCTCAGGCCTCAGAGAGATGCGCGGGTGTCACTTCCCTGGAGCGTGAGCAGGCTTGGGCACCAAAGTTGGAGTGTGGTCACAGTGAGGCAGGTCGGCGCGGGAGTGGGTCGCACCAGCGAATTAACCCCTTTGGACCTGTGGTGCCTGGTCCCTTCTGGTTGGCAGCAGTCTCTGTAGATGTAGGTGTGCCCTCCTGCAGCTAAGCCAAGCCCACTGCAGCCAGAGGATGGTGGTCCAACATGCACAACAGTGTTCAAACATCACCTGGTGTCCAGGTCTCCTGCTGGTGGAGTTCCCGCCATTCACCTCCTTCCTTAGAGTCACCCCACTTGCCTCCGACAACACACTCTTCAGGAGGGGTTTGCAGGGGGTGTGATGAATCGAGAGTGGGAAGGGTAAGTGGGAGAAGGAGTGAGACACAAGCCCTTAGGTGTCTGTCCGGACACGTTCCTCTCTAATTCATATTCCAAGAACACGCATGTGCGCAAGTCTGCGTTCCTGGGGAATCCGACCAGCTGTGGGAAAATGCTGCCGCCTTGTGGCCGCCTCCTGTAACTACAACGTTCCAAAGTGAGCTCAGCGGCCCTTCCTGTTCAAAAGGCCAGCGGGGTTGTAATTGACACCCCCGCTGCAAAAATGTCCTGGGGATAGGCACTGGAAAAGAGCCCGAAACAGGATTGATTGGCAACAGGCGGTTTCAAGAGGTAAGTTGAATTCACCATGCGTGTTTTGTTTCCCTTTGTGTTGGTTTCTAAGAAAGGCCCAGGAAATATGCTCCACGCCCATGCGAATGGGAGAAATGGAAATTGAAACGCCTTCGCGGTTTCACCTGGCAGCCCTTAGGATTGCCAGTGTCAATACGTCTGGAAGCAATACCTTCGGGAGAGGGCCTGGAGAAAAGGGAAGCCTCCTAAGCCACTGGTGGTATTGCGCCCTGGTAACAGGCACCACTGAAAACAATCAAGAGATTCCTGCCAAAAACAAAACAAAACCAGAGAGCCGGCCACATGATGTGGCAATCCACCTCCTGGCTGTCTTTGCACAGTAAAGTATCATTTGGGGAGACCCGGGCAGGCCAGCGACCCCTGCACACCTATTGACAAGAGCCAAGGCTTGAAAGTAAAAACACAGTGTCATGGTGTGTGATCCTTTTAATGTCATGTTGGAGTCTGTTGGCTAGTATCTTGTTGAGGATTTTTGCATCTAAGTTCATCGGTGATATTGCTCTCCAGTTTTCTTTTCTTGTAGTATCTTTGTCTGGTTTGGGGATCAGGTGGATGGCTTCGTACAATGAGTTTGGGAGTGTTCTTTCCTCTGCAGTGTTTTGGAAGCGTTTGCAGAACCATGTGTACTTTAGAGAGACACGGGTGCCCCAGCTGTCACTAGCCACCTATTGACAACAGCCAAGTCTTGAAAGTAAAAACACAATGTCCATCCCCAGATGAATGGAAAGTGAAGAGTTGGTACACATAGAGCATGGAATACTGCTCAGCCATGAAACAGAATAATATCCTGCCATTTCCAGCATCTTCGATAGATCCGGAATTCCCTGTACTCAGCATGGGACGTCCAACAGAGAAAGAGAAAATTCCAACGATAGCACATATAGGTGGCATCTCAAAGTCGATACCAGGAAAGTAGAAAGCACAAACAGAGTCACAGATTTAGAACGCAAGTACAGGGTTTCGAGAGGGCAAAGGCATGCGGAGGTGGGTTGAATGAGGAGGGTGGGATTAACACATGCATTCTAATATGTATTAAGCAGACGATCCACAACCACCTTCTACAAAGCACAGGGAGCGGTCGGCACCACCCTGGACTAAGCTACGTGGGAAGAGAATGCGAAAGAGAATGGATGTGTATATATATACATACACGGAGAACTGAATCAAGGTGCTGCACAGCGAAAGTCAACAGCATTGTAAATTCACTAGACATGGACAGAAATTAGAATCTCTATAAAAAGCAAAATGATCGAGATCCAGTATGTTCCTCTCAGGCCTCAGAGAGATGCGCGGGTGTCACTTCCCTGGAGCGTGAGCAGGCTTGGGCACCAAAGTTGGAGTGTGGTCACAGTGAGGCAGGTCGGCGCGGGAGTGGGTCGCACCAGCGAATTAACCCCTTTGGACCTGTGGTGCCTGGTCCCTTCTGGTTGGCAGCAGTCTCTGTAGATGTAGGTGTGCCCTCCTGCAGCTAAGCCAAGCCCACTGCAGCCAGAGGATGGTGGTCCGACATGCACAACAGTGTTCAAACATCACCTGGTGTCCAGGTCTCCTGCTGGTGGGGTTCCCGCCATTCACCTCCTTCCTTAGAGTCACCCCACTTGCCTCCGACAACACACTCTTCAGGAGGGGTTTGCAGGGGGTGTGATGAATCGAGAGTGGGAAGGGTAAGTGGGAGAAGGAGTGAGACACAAGCCCTTAGGTGTCTGTCCGGACACGTTCCTCTCTAATTCATATTCCAAGAACACGCGTGTGCGCAAGGTCTGCGTTCCTGGGGAATCCGACCAGCTGTGGGAAAATGCTGCCGCCTTGTGGCCGCCTCCTGTAACTACAACGTTCCAAAGGGAGATCAGCGGCCCTTCCTGTTCAAACGGCCAGCGGGGTTGTAATTGACACCCCCGCTGCAAAAATGTCCTGGGGATAGGCACTGGAAAAGAGCCCGAAACAGGATTGATTGGCAACAGGCGGTTTCAAGAGGTAAGTTGAATTCACCATGCGTGTTTTGTTTCCCTTTGTGTTGGTTTCTAAGAAAGGCCCAGGAAATATGCTCCACGCCCATGCGAATGGGAGAAATGGAAATTGAAACGCCTTCGCGGTTTCACCTGGCAGCCGTTAGGATTGCCAGTGTCAATACGTCTGGAAGCAATACCTTCGGGAGAGGGCCTGGAGAAAAGGGAAGCCTCCTAAGCCACTGGTGGTATTGCGCCCTGGTAACAGGCACCACTGAAAACAATCAAGAGATTCCTGCCAAAAACAAAACAAAACCAGAGAGCCGGCCACATGATGTGGCAATCCACCTCCTGGCTGTCTTTGCACAGTAAAGTATCATTTGGGGAGACCCGGGCAGGCCAGCGACCCCTGCACACCTATTGACAAGAGCCAAGGCTTGAAAGTAAAAACACAGTGTCATGGTGTGTGATCCTTTTAATGTCATGTTGGAGTCTGTTGTCTAGTATCTTGTTGAGGATTTTTGCATCTAAGTTCATCGGTGATATTGCTCTCCAGTTTTCTTTTCTTGTAGTATCTTTGTCTGGTTTGGGGATCAGGTGGATGGCTTCGTACAATGAGTTTGGGAGTGTTCTTTCCTCTGCAGTGTTTTGGAAGCGTTTGCAGAACCATGTGTACTTTAGAGAGACACGGGTGCCCCAGCTGTCACTAGCCACCTATTGACAACAGCCAAGTCTTGAAAGTAAAAACACAATGTCCATCCCCAGATGAATGGAAAGTGAAGAGTTGGTACACATAGAGCATGGAATACTGCTCAGCCATGAAACAGAATAATATCCTGCCATTTCCAGCATCTTCGATAGATCCGGAGTTCCCTGTACTCAGCATGGGACGTCCAACAGAGAAAGAGAAAATTCCAACGATAGCACATATAGGTGGCATCTCAAAGTCGATACCAGGAAAGTAGAAAGCACAAACAGAGTCACAGATTTAGAACGCAAGTACAGGGTTTCGAGAGGGCAAAGGCATGCGGAGGTGGGTTGAATGAGGAGGGTGGGATTAACACATGCATTCTAATATGTATTAAGCAGACGATCCACAACCACCTTCTACAAAGCACAGGGAGCGGTCGGCACCACCCTGGACTAAGCTACGTGGGAAGAGAATGCGAAAGAGAATGGATGTGTATATATATACATACACGGAGAACTGAATCAAGGTGCTGCACAGCGAAAGTCAACAGCATTGTAAATTCACTAGACATGGACAGAAATTAGAATCTCTATAAAAAGCAAAATGATCGAGATCCAGTATGTTCCTCTCAGGCCTGAGAGAGATGCGCGGGTGTCACTTCCCTGGAGCGTGAGCAGGCTTGGGCACCAAAGTTGGAGTGTGGTCACAGTGAGGCAGGTCGGCGCGGGAGTGGGTCGCACCAGCGAATTAACCCCTTTGGACCTGTGGTGCCTGGTCCCTTCTGGTTGGCAGCAGTCTCTGTAGATGTAGGTGTGCCCTCCTGCAGCTAAGCCAAGCCCACTGCAGCCAGAGGATGGTGGTCCGACATGCACAACAGTGTTCAAACATCACCTGGTGTCCAGGTCTCCAGCTGGTGGGGTTCCCGCCATTCACCTCCTTCCTTAGAGTCACCCCACTTGCCTCCGACAACACACTCTTCAGGAGGGGTTTGCAGGGGGTGTGATGAATCGAGAGTGGGAAGGGTAAGTGGGAGAAGGAGTGAGACACAAGCCCTTAGGTGTCTGTCCGGACACGTTCCTCTCTAATTCATATTCCAAGAACACGCGTGTGCGCAAGGTCTGCGTTCCTGGGGAATCCGACCAGCTGTGGGAAAATGCTGCCGCCTTGTGGCCGCCTCCTGTAACTACAACGTTCCAAAGGGAGCTCAGCGGCCCTTCCTGTTCAAAAGGCCAGCGGGGTTGTAATTGACACCCCCGCTGCAAAAATGTCCTGGGGATAGGCACCGGAAAAGAGCCCGAAACAGGATTGATTGGCAACAGGCGGTTTCAAGAGGTAAGTTGAATTCACCATGCGTGTTTTGTTTCCCTTTGTGTTGGTTTCTAAGAAAGGCCCAGGAAATATGCTCCACGCCCATGCGAATGGGAGAAATGGAAATTGAAACGCCTTCGCGGTTTCACCTGGCAGCCCTTAGGATTGCCAGTGTCAATACGTCTGGAAGCAATACCTTCGGGAGAGGGCCTGGAGAAAAGGGAAGCCTCCTAAGCCACTGGTGGTATTGCGCCCTGGTAACAGGCACCACTGAAAACAATCAAGAGATTCCTGCCAAAAACAAAACAAAACCAGAGAGCCGGCCACATGATGTGGCAATCCACCTCCTGGCTGTCTTTGCACAGTAAAGTATCATTTGGGGAGACCCGGGCAGGCCAGCGACCCCTGCACACCTATTGACAAGAGCCAAGGCTTGAAAGTAAAAACACAGTGTCATGGTGTGTGATCCTTTTAATGTCATGTTGGAGTCTGTTGTCTAGTATCTTGTTGAGGATTTTTGCATCTAAGTTCATCGGTGATATTGCTCTCCAGTTTTCTTTTCTTGTAGTATCTTTGTCTGGTTTGGGGATCAGGTGGATGGCTTCGTACAATGAGTTTGGGAGTGTTCTTTCCTCTGCAGTGTTTTGGAAGCGTTTGCAGAACCATGTGTACTTTAGAGAGACACGGGTGCCCCAGCTGTCACTAGCCACCTATTGACAACAGCCAAGTCTTGAAAGTAAAAACACAATGTCCATCCCCAGATGAATGGAAAGTGAAGAGTTGGTACACATAGAGCATGGAATACTGCTCAGCCATGAAACAGAATAATATCCTGCCATTTCCAGCATCTTCGATAGATCCGGAGTTCCCTGTACTCAGCATGGGACGTCCAACAGAGAAAGAGAAAATTCCAACGATAGCACGTATAGGTGGCATCTCAAAGTCGATACCAGGAAAGTAGAAAGCACAAACAGAGTCACAGATTTAGAACGCAAGTACAGGGTTTCGAGAGGGCAAAGGCATGCGGAGGTGGGTTGAATGAGGAGGGTGGGATTAACACATGCATTCTAATATGTATTAAGCAGACGATCCACAACCACCTTCTACAAAGCACAGGGAGCGGTCGGCACCACCCTGGACTAAGCTACGTGGGAAGAGAATGCGAAAGAGAATGGATGTGTATATATATACATACACGGAGAACTGAATCAAGGTGCTGCACAGCGAAAGTCAACAGCATTGTAAATTCACTAGACATGGACAGAAATTAGAATCTCTATAAAAAGCAAAATGATCGAGATCCAGTATGTTCCTCTCAGGCCTCAGAGAGATGCGCGGGTGTCACTTCCCTGGAGCGTGAGCAGGCTTGGGCACCAAAGTTGGAGTGTGGTCACAGTGAGGCAGGTCGGCGCGGGAGTGGGTCGCACCAGCGAATTAACCCCTTTGGACCTGTGGTGCCTGGTCCCTTCTGGTTGGCAGCAGTCTCTGTAGATGTAGGTGTGCCCTCCTGCAGCTAAGCCAAGCCCACTGCAGCCAGAGGATGGTGGTCCGACATGCACAACAGTGTTCAAACATCACCTGGTGTCCAGGTCTCCAGCTGGTGGGGTTCCCGCCATTCACCTCCTTCCTTAGAGTCACCCCACTTGCCTCCGACAACACACTCTTCAGGAGGGGTTTGCAGGGGGTGTGATGAATCGAGAGTGGGAAGGGTAAGTGGGAGAAGGAGTGAGACACAAGCCCTTAGGTGTCTGTCCGGACACGTTCCTCTCTAATTCATATTCCAAGAACACGCGTGTGCGCAAGGTCTGCGTTCCTGGGGAATCCGACCAGCTGTGGGAAAATGCTGCCGCCTTGTGGCCGCCTCCTGTAACTACAACGTTCCAAAGGGAGCTCAGCGGCCCTTCCTGTTCAAAAGGCCAGCGGGGTTGTAATTGACACCCCCGCTGCAAAAATGTCCTGGGGATAGGCACTGGAAAAGAGCCCGAAACAGGATTGATTGGCAACAGGCGGTTTCAAGAGGTAAGTTGAATTCACCATGCGTGTTTTGTTTCCCTTTGTGTTGGTTTCTAAGAAAGGCCCAGGAAATATGCTCCACGCCCATGCGAATGGGAGAAATGGAAATTGAAACGCCTTCGCGGTTTCACCTGGCAGCTGTTAGGATTGCCAGTGTCAATACGTCTGGAAGCAATACCTTCGGGAGAGGGCCTGGAGAAAAGGGAAGCCTCCTAAGCCACTGGTGGTATTGCGCCCTGGTAACAGGCACCACTGAAAACAATCAAGAGATTCCTGCCAAAAACAAAACAAAACCAGAGAGCCGGCCACATGATGTGGCAATCCACCTCCTGGCTGTCTTTGCACAGTAAAGTATCATTTGGGGAGACCCGGGCAGGCCAGCGACCCCTGCACACCTATTGACAAGAGCCAAGGCTTGAAAGTAAAAACACAGTGTCATGGTGTGTGATCCTTTTAATGTCATGTTGGAGTCTGTTGTCTAGTATCTTGTTGAGGATTTTTGCATCTAAGTTCATCGGTGATATTGCTCTCCAGTTTTCTTTTCTTGTAGTATCTTTGTCTGGTTTGGGGATCAGGTGGATGGCTTCGTACAATGAGTTTGGGAGTGTTCTTTCCTCTGCAGTGTTTTGGAAGCGTTTGCAGAACCATGTGTACTTTAGAGAGACACGGGTGCCCCAGCTGTCACTAGCCACCTATTGACAACAGCCAAGTCTTGAAAGTAAAAACACAATGTCCATCCCCAGATGAATGGAAAGTGAAGAGTTGGTACACATAGAGCATGGAATACTGCTCAGCCATGAAACAGAATAATATCCTGCCATTTCCAGCATCTTCGATAGATCCGGAGTTCCCTGTACTCAGCATGGGACGTCCAACAGAGAAAGAGAAAATTCCAACGATAGCACGTATAGGTGGCATCTCAAAGTCGATACCAGGAAAGTAGAAAGCACAAACAGAGTCACAGATTTAGAACGCAAGTACAGGGTTTCGAGAGGGCAAAGGCATGCGGAGGTGGGTTGAATGAGGAGGGTGGGATTAACACATGCATTCTAATATGTATTAAGCAGACGATCCACAACCACCTTCTACAAAGCACAGGGAGCGGTCGCCACCACCCTGGACTAAGCTACGTGGGAAGAGAATGCGAAAGAGAATGGATGTGTATATATATACATACACGGAGAACTGAATCAAGGTGCTGCACAGCGAAAGTCAACAGCATTGTAAATTCACTAGACATGGACAGAAATTAGAATCTCTATAAAAAGCAAAATGATCGAGATCCAGTATGTTCCTCTCAGGCCTCAGAGAGATGCGCGGGTGTCACTTCCCTGGAGCGTGAGCAGGCTTGGGCACCAAAGTTGGAGTGTGGTCACAGTGAGGCAGGTCGGCGCGGGAGTGGGTCGCACCAGCGAATTAACCCCTTTGGACCTGTGGTGCCTGGTCCCTTCTGGTTGGCAGCAGTCTCTGTAGATGTAGGTGTGCCCTCCTGCAGCTAAGCCAAGCCCACTGCAGCCAGAGGATGGTGGTCCGACATGCACAACAGTGTTCAAACATCACCTGGTGTCCAGGTCTCCAGCTGGTGGGGTTCCCGCCATTCACCTCCTTCCTTAGAGTCACCCCACTTGCCTCCGACAACACACTCTTCAGGAGGGGTTTGCAGGGGGTGTGATGAATCGAGAGTGGGAAGGGTAAGTGGGAGAAGGAGTGAGACACAAGCCCTTAGGTGTCTGTCCGGACACGTTCCTCTCTAATTCATATTCCAAGAACACGCGTGTGCGCAAGGTCTGCGTTCCTGGGGAATCCGACCAGCTGTGGGAAAATGCTGCCGCCTTGTGGCCGCCTCCTGTAACTACAACGTTCCAAAGGGAGCTCAGCGGCCCTTCCTGTTCAAAAGGCCAGCGGGGTTGTAATTGACACCCCCGCTGCAAAAATGTCCTGGGGATAGGCACTGGAAAAGAGCCCGAAACAGGATTGATTGGCAACAGGCGGTTTCAAGAGGTAAGTTGAATTCACCATGCGTGTTTTGTTTCCCTTTGTGTTGGTTTCTAAGAAAGGCCCAGGAAATATGCTCCACGCCCATGCGAATGGGAGAAATGGAAATTGAAACGCCTTCGCGGTTTCACCTGGCAGCCGTTAGGATTGCCAGTGTCAATACGTCTGGAAGCAATACCTTCGGGAGAGGGCCTGGAGAAAAGGGAAGCCTCCTAAGCCACTGGTGGTATTGCGCCCTGGTAACAGGCACCACTGAAAACAATCAAGAGATTCCTGCCAAAAACAAAACAAAACCAGAGAGCCGGCCACATGATGTGGCAATCCACCTCCTGGCTGTCTTTGCACAGTAAAGTATCATTTGGGGAGACCCGGGCAGGCCAGCGACCCCTGCACACCTATTGACAAGAGCCAAGGCTTGAAAGTAAAAACACAGTGTCATGGTGTGTGATCCTTTTAATGTCATGTTGGAGTCTGTTGTCTAGTATCTTGTTGAGGATTTTTGCATCTAAGTTCATCGGTGATATTGCTCTCCAGTTTTCTTTTCTTGTAGTATCTTTGTCTGGTTTGGGGATCAGGTGGATGGCTTCGTACAATGAGTTTGGGAGTGTTCTTTCCTCTGCAGTGTTTTGGAAGCGTTTGCAGAACCATGTGTACTTTAGAGAGACACGGGTGCCCCAGCTGTCACTAGCCACCTATTGACAACAGCCAAGTCTTGAAAGTAAAAACACAATGTCCATCCCCAGATGAATGGAAAGTGAAGAGTTGGTACACATAGAGCATGGAATACTGCTCAGCCATGAAACAGAATAATATCCTGCCATTTCCAGCATCTTCGATAGATCCGGATTTCCCTGTACTCAGCATGGGACGTCCAACAGAGAAAGAGAAAATTCCAACGATAGCACGTATAGGTGGCATCTCAAAGTCGATACCAGGAAAGTAGAAAGCACAAACAGAGTCACAGATTTAGAACGCAAGTACAGGGTTTCGAGAGGGCAAAGGCATGCGGAGGTGGGTTGAATGAGGAGGGTGGGATTAACACATGCATTCTAATATGTATTAAGCAGACGATCCACAACCACCTTCTACAAAGCACAGGGAGCGGTCGGCACCACCCTGGACTAAGCTACGTGGGAAGAGAATGCGAAAGAGAATGGATGTGTATATATACACATACACGGAGAACTGAATCAAGGTGCTGCACAGCGAAAGTCAACAGCATTGTAAATTCACTAGACATGGACAGAAATTAGAATCTCTATAAAAAGCAAAATGATCGAGATCCAGTATGTTCCTCTCAGGCCTCAGAGAGATGCGCGGGTGTCACTTCCCTGGAGCGTGAGCAGGCTTGGGCACCAAAGTTGGAGTGTGGTCACAGTGAGGCAGGTCGGCGCGGGAGTGGGTCGCACCAGCGAATTAACCCCTTTGGACCTGTGGTGCCTGGTCCCTTCTGGTTGGCAGCAGTCTCTGTAGATGTAGGTGTGCCCTCCTGCAGCTAAGCCAAGCCCACTGCAGCCAGAGGATGGTGGTCCGACATGCACAACAGTGTTCAAACATCACCTGGTGTCCAGGTCTCCTGCTGGTGGGGTTCCCGCCATTCACCTCCTTCCTTAGAGTCACCCCACTTGCCTCCGACAACACACTCTTCAGGAGGGGTTTGCAGGGGGTGTGATGAATCGAGAGTGGGAAGGGTAAGTGGGAGAAGGAGTGAGACACAAGCCCTTAGGTGTCTGTCCGGACACGTTCCTCTCTAATTCATATTCCAAGAAAACGCGTGTGCGCAAGGTCTGCGTTCCTGGGGAATCCGAAAAGCTGTGGGAAAATGCTGCCGCCTTGTGGCCGCCTCCTGTAACTACAACGTTCCAAAGGGAGCTCAGCGGCCCTTCCTGTTCAAAAGGCCAGCGGGGTTGTAATTGACACCCCCGCTGCAAAAATGTCCTGGGGATAGGCACTGGAAAAGAGCCCGAAACAGGATTGATTGGCAACAGGCGGTTTCAAGAGGTAAGTTGAATTCACCATGCGTGTTTTGTTTCCCTTTGTGTTGGTTTCTAAGAAAGGCCCAGGAAATATGCTCCACGCCCATGCGAATGGGAGAAATGGAAATTGAAACGCCTTCGCGGTTTCACCTGGCAGCCGTTAGGATTGCCAGTGTCAATACGTCTGGAAGCAATACCTTCGGGAGAGGGCCTGGAGAAAAGGGAAGCCTCCTAAGCCACTGGTGGTATTGCGCCCTGGTAACAGGCACCACTGAAAACAATCAAGAGATTCCTGCCAAAAACAAAACAAAACCAGAGAGCCGGCCACATGATGTGGCAATCCACCTCCTGGCTGCCTTTGCACAGTAAAGTATCATTTGGGGAGACCTGGGCAGGCCAGCGACCCCTGCACACCTATTGACAAGAGCCAAGGCTTGAAAGTAAAAACACAGTGTCATGGTGTGTGATCCTTTTAATGTCATGTTGGAGTCTGTTGTCTAGTATCTTGTTGAGGATTTTTGCATCTAAGTTCATCGGTGATATTGCTCTCCAGTTTTCTTTTCTTGTAGTATCTTTGTCTGGTTTGGGGATCAGGTGGATGGCTTCGTACAATGAGTTTGGGAGTGTTCTTTCCTCTGCAGTGTTTTGGAAGCGTTTGCAGAACCATGTGTACTTTAGAGAGACACGGGTGCCCCAGCTGTCACTAGCCACCTATTGACAACAGCCAAGTCTTGAAAGTAAAAACACAATGTCCATCCCCAGATGAATGGAAAGTGAAGAGTTGGTACACATAGAGCATGGAATACTGCTCAGCCATGAAACAGAATAATATCATGCCATTTCCAGCATCTTCGATAGATCCGGAGTTCCCTGTACTCAGCATGGGACGTCCAACAGAGAAAGAGAAAATTCCAACGATAGCACGTATAGGTGGCATCTCAAAGTCGATACCAGGAAAGTAGAAAGCACAAACAGAGTCACAGATTTAGAACGCAAGTACAGGGTTTCGAGAGGGCAAAGGCATGCGGAGGTGGGTTGAATGAGGAGGGTGGGATTAACACATGCATTCTAATATGTATTAAGCAGACGATCCACAACCACCTTCTACAAAGCACAGGGAGCGGTCGGCACCACCCTGGACTAAGCTACGTGGGAAGAGAATGCGAAAGAGAATGGATGTGTATATATATACATACATGGAGAACTGAATCAAGGTGCTGCACAGCGAAAGTCAACAGCATTGTAAATTCACTAGACATGGACAGAAATTAGAATCTCTATAAAAAGCAAAATGATCGAGATCCAGTATGTTCCTCTCAGGCCTGAGAGAGATGCGCGGGTGTCACTTCCCTGGAGCGTGAGCAGGCTTGGGCACCAAAGTTGGAGTGTGGTCACAGTGAGGCAGGTCGGCGCGGGAGTGGGTCGCACCAGCGAATTATCCCCTTTGGACCTGTGGTGCCTGGTCCCTTCTGGTTGGCAGCAGTCTCTGTAGATGTAGGTGTGCCCTCCTGCAGCTAAGCCAAGCCCACTGCAGCCAGAGGATGGTGGTCCGACATGCACAACAGTGTTCAAACATCACCTGGTGTCCAGGTCTCCTGCTGGTGGGGTTCCCGCCATTCACCTCCTTCCTTAGAGTCACCCCACTTGCCTCCGACAACACACTCTTCAGGAGGGGTTTGCAGGGGGTGTGATGAATCGAGAGTGGGAAGGGTAAGTGGGAGAAGGAGTGAGACACAAGCCCTTAGGTGTCTGTCCGGACACGTTCCTCTCTAATTCATATTCCAAGAACACGCGTGTGCGCAAGGTCTGCGTTCCTGGGGAATCCGACCAGCTGTGGGAAAATGCTGCCGCCTTGTGGCCGCCTCCTGTAACTACAACGTTCCAAAGGGAGCTCAGCGGCCCTTCCTGTTCAAAAGGCCAGCGGGGTTGTAATTGACACCCCCGCTGCAAAAATGTCCTGGGGATAGGCACTGGAAAAGAGCCCGAAACAGGATTGATTGGCAACAGGCGGTTTCAAGAGGTAAGTTGAATTCACCATGCGTGTTTTGTTTCCCTTTGTGTTGGTTTCTAAGAAAGGCCCAGGAAATATGCTCCACGCCCATGCGAATGGGAGAAATGGAAATTGAAACGCCTTCGCGGTTTCACCTGGCAGCCGTTAGGATTGCCAGTGTCAATACGTCTGGAAGCAATACCTTCGGGAGAGGGCCTGGAGAAAAGGGAAGCCTCCTAAGCCAGTGGTGGTATTGCGCCCTGGTAACAGGCACCACTGAAAACAATCAAGAGATTCCTGCCAAAGAAAAACAAAACCAGAGAGCCGGCCACATGATGTGGCAATCCACCTCCTGGCTGTCTTTGCACAGTAAAGTATCATTTGGGGAGACCCGGGCAGGCCAGCGACCCCTGCACACCTATTGACAAGAGCCAAGGCTTGAAAGTAAAAACACAGTGTCATGGTGTGTGATCCTTTTAATGTCATGTTGGAGTCTGTTGGCTAGTATCTTGTTGAGGATTTTTGCATCTAAGTTCATCGGTGATATTGCTCTCCAGTTTTCTTTTCTTGTAGTATCTTTGTCTGGTTTGGGGATCAGGTGGATGGCTTCGTACAATGAGTTTGGGAGTGTTCTTTCCTCTGCAGTGTTTTGGAAGCGTTTGCAGAACCATGTGTACTTTAGAGAGACACGGGTGCCCCAGCTGTCACTAGCCACCTATTGACAACAGCCAAGTCTTGAAAGTAAAAACACAATGTCCATCCCCAGATGAATGGAAAGTGAAGAGTTGGTACACATAGAGCATGGAATACTGCTCAGCCATGAAACAGAATAATATCCTGCCATTTCCAGCATCTTCGATAGATCCGGAGTTCCCTGTACTCAGCATGGGACGTCCAACAGAGAAAGAGAAAATTCCAACGATAGCACGTATAGGTGGCATCTCAAAGTCGATACCAGGAAAGTAGAAAGCACAAACAGAGTCACAGATTTAGAACGCAAGTACAGGGTTTCGAGAGGGCAAAGGCATGCGGAGGTGGGTTGAATGAGGAGGGTGGGATTAACACATGCATTCTAATATGTATTAAGCAGACGATCCACAACCACCTTCTACAAAGCACAGGGAGCGGTCGGCACCACCCTGAACTAAGCTACGTGGGAAGAGAATGCGAAAGAGAATGGATGTGTATATATACACATACACGGAGAACTGAATCAAGGTGCTGCACAGCGAAAGTCAACAGCATTGTAAATTCACTAGACATGGACAGAAATTAGAATCTCTATAAAAAGCAAAATGATCGAGATCCAGTATGTTCCTCTCAGGCCTCAGAGAGATGCGCGGGTGTCACTTCCCTGGAGCGTGAGCAGGCTTGGGCACCAAAGTTGGAGTGTGGTCACAGTGAGGCAGGTCGGCGCGGGAGTGGGTCGCACCAGCGAATTAACCCCTTTGGACCTGTGGTGCCTGGTCCCTTCTGGTTGGCAGCAGTCTCTGTAGATGTAGGTGTGCCCTCCTGCAGCTAAGCCAAGCCCACTGCAGCCAGAGGATGGTGGTCCGACATGCACAACAGTGTTCAAACATCACCTGGTGTCCAGGTCTCCTGCTGGTGGGGTTCCCGCCATTCACCTCCTTCCTTAGAGTCACCCCACTTGCCTCCGACAACACACTCTTCAGGAGGGGTTTGCAGGGGGTGTGATGAATCGAGAGTGGGAAGGGTAAGTGGGAGAAGGAGTGAGACACAAGCCCTTAGGTGTCTGTCCGGACACGTTCCTCTCTAATTCATATTCCAAGAACACGCGTGTGCGCAAGGTCTGCGTTCCTGGGGAATCCGACCAGCTGTGGGAAAATGCTGCCGCCTTGTGGCCGCCTCCTGTAACTACAACGTTCCAAAGGGAGCTCAGCGGCCCTTCCTGTTCAAAAGGCCAGCGGGGTTGTAATTGACACCCCCGCTGCAAAAATGTCCTGGGGATAGGCACTGGAAAAGAGCCCGAAACAGGATTGATTGGCAACAGGCGGTTTCAAGAGGTAAGTTGAATTCACCATGCGTGTTTTGTTTCCCTTTGTGTTGGTTTCTAAGAAAGGCCCAGGAAATATGCTCCACGCCCATGCGAATGGGAGAAATGGAAATTGAAACGCCTTCGCGGTTTCACCTGGCAGCCGTTAGGATTGCCAGTGTCAATACGTCTGGAAGCAATACCTTCGGGAGAGGGCCTGGAGAAAAGGGAAGCCTCCTAAGCCACTGGTGGTATTGCGCCCTGGTAACAGGCACCACTGAAAACAATCAAGAGATTCCTGCCAAAAACAAAACAAAACCAGAGAGCCGGCCACATGATGTGGCAATCCACCTCCTGGCTGTCTTTGCACAGTAAAGTATCATTTGGGGAGACCCGGGCAGGCCAGCGACCCCTGCACACCTATTGACAAGAGCCAAGGCTTGAAAGTAAAAACACAGTGTCATGGTGTGTGATCCTTTTAATGTCATGTTGGAGTCTGTTGTCTAGTATCTTGTTGAGGATTTTTGCATCTAAGTTCATCGGTGATATTGCTCTCCAGTTTTCTTTTCTTGTAGTATCTTTGTCTGGTTTGGGGATCAGGTGGATGGCTTCGTACAATGAGTTTGGGAGTGTTCTTTCCTCTGCAGTGTTTTGGAAGCGTTTGCAGAACCATGTGTACTTTAGAGAGACACGGGTGCCCCAGCTGTCACTAGCCACCTATTGACAACAGCCAAGTCTTGAAAGTAAAAACACAATGTCCATCCCCAGATGAATGGAAAGTGAAGAGTTGGTACACATAGAGCATGGAATACTGCTCAGCCATGAAACAGAATAATATCCTGCCATTTCCAGCATCTTCGATAGATCCAGAGTTCCCTGTACTCAGCATGGGACGTCCAACAGAGAAAGAGAAAATTCCAACGATAGCACGTATAGGTGGCATCTCAAAGTCGATACCAGGAAAGTAGAAAGCACAAACAGAGTCACAGATTTAGAACACAAGTACAGGGTTTCGAGAGGGCAAAGGCATGCGGAGGTGGGTTGAATGAGGAGGGTGGGATGAACACATGCATTCTAATATGTATTAAGCAGACGATCCACAACCACCTTCTACAAAGCACAGGGAGCGGTCGCCACCACCCTGGACTAAGCTACGTGGGAAGAGAATGCGAAAGAGAATGGATGTGTATATATATACATACACGGAGAACTGAATCAAGGTGCTGCACAGCGAAAGTCAACAGCATTGTAAATTCACTAGACATGGACAGAAATTAGAATCTCTATAAAAAGCAAAATGATCGAGATCCAGTATGTTCCTCTCAGGCCTGAGAGAGATGCGCGGGTGTCACTTCCCTGGAGCGTGAGCAGGCTTGGGCACCAAAGTTGGAGTGTGGTCACAGTGAGGCAGGTCGGCGCGGGAGTGGGTCGCACCAGCGAATTATCCCCTTTGGACCTGTGGTGCCTGGTCCCTTCTGGTTGGCAGCAGTCTCTGTAGATGTAGGTGTGCCCTCCTGCAGCTAAGCCAAGCCCACTGCAGCCAGAGGATGGTGGTCCGACATGCACAACAGTGTTCAAACATCACCTGGTGTCCAGGTCTCCTGCTGGTGGGGTTCCCGCCATTCACCTCCTTCCTTAGAGTCACCCCACTTGCCTCCGACAACACACTCTTCAGGAGGGGTTTGCAGGGGGTGTGATGAATCGAGAGTGGGAAGGGTAAGTGGGAGAAGGAGTGAGACACAAGCCCTTAGGTGTCTGTCCGGACACGTTCCTCTCTAATTCATATTCCAAGAACACGCGTGTGCGCAAGGTCTGCGTTCCTGGGGAATCCGACCAGCTGTGGGAAAATGCTGCCGCCTTGTGGCCGCCTCCTGTAACTACAACGTTCCAAAGGGAGCTCAGCGGCCCTTCCTGTTCAAAAGGCCAGCGGGGTTGTAATTGACACCCCCGCTGCAAAAATGTCCTGGGGATAGGCACTGGAAAAGAGCCCGAAACAGGATTGATTGGCAACAGGCGGTTTCAAGAGGTAAGTTGAATTCACCATGCGTGTTTTGTTTCCCTTTGTGTTGGTTTCTAAGAAAGGCCCAGGAAATATGCTCCACGCCCATGCGAATGGGAGAAATGGAAATTGAAACGCCTTCGCGGTTTCACCTGGCAGCCGTTAGGATTGCCAGTGTCAATACGTCTGGAAGCAATACCTTCGGGAGAGGGCCTGGAGAAAAGGGAAGCCTCCTAAGCCAGTGGTGGTATTGCGCCCTGGTAACAGGCACCACTGAAAACAATCAAGAGATTCCTGCCAAAGAAAAACAAAACCAGAGAGCCGGCCACATGATGTGGCAATCCACCTCCTGGCTGTCTTTGCACAGTAAAGTATCATTTGGGGAGACCCGGGCAGGCCAGCGACCCCTGCACACCTATTGACAAGAGCCAAGGCTTGAAAGTAAAAACACAGTGTCATGGTGTGTGATCCTTTTAATGTCATGTTGGAGTCTGTTGGCTAGTATCTTGTTGAGGATTTTTGCATCTAAGTTCATCGGTGATATTGCTCTCCAGTTTTCTTTTCTTGTAGTATCTTTGTCTGGTTTGGGGATCAGGTGGATGGCTTCGTACAATGAGTTTGGGAGTGTTCTTTCCTCTGCAGTGTTTTGGAAGCGTTTGCAGAACCATGTGTACTTTAGAGAGACACGGGTGCCCCAGCTGTCACTAGCCACCTATTGACAACAGCCAAGTCTTGAAAGTAAAAACACAATGTCCATCCCCAGATGAATGGAAAGTGAAGAGTTGGTACACATAGAGCATGGAATACTGCTCAGCCATGAAACAGAATAATATCCTGCCATTTCCAGCATCTTCGATAGATCCGGAGTTCCCTGTACTCAGCATGGGACGTCCAACAGAGAAAGAGAAAATTCCAACGATAGCACGTATAGGTGGCATCTCAAAGTCGATACCAGGAAAGTAGAAAGCACAAACAGAGTCACAGATTTAGAACGCAAGTACAGGGTTTCGAGAGGGCAAAGGCATGCGGAGGTGGGTTGAATGAGGAGGGTGGGATTAACACATGCATTCTAATATGTATTAAGCAGACGATCCACAACCACCTTCTACAAAGCACAGGGAGCGGTCGGCACCACCCTGAACTAAGCTACGTGGGAAGAGAATGCGAAAGAGAATGGATGTGTATATATACACATACACGGAGAACTGAATCAAGGTGCTGCACAGCGAAAGTCAACAGCATTGTAAATTCACTAGACATGGACAGAAATTAGAATCTCTATAAAAAGCAAAATGATCGAGATCCAGTATGTTCCTCTCAGGCCTCAGAGAGATGCGCGGGTGTCACTTCCCTGGAGCGTGAGCAGGCTTGGGCACCAAAGTTGGAGTGTGGTCACAGTGAGGCAGGTCGGCGCGGGAGTGGGTCGCACCAGCGAATTAACCCCTTTGGACCTGTGGTGCCTGGTCCCTTCTGGTTGGCAGCAGTCTCTGTAGATGTAGGTGTGCCCTCCTGCAGCTAAGCCAAGCCCACTGCAGCCAGAGGATGGTGGTCCGACATGCACAACAGTGTTCAAACATCACCTGGTGTCCAGGTCTCCTGCTGGTGGGGTTCCCGCCATTCACCTCCTTCCTTAGAGTCACCCCACTTGCCTCCGACAACACACTCTTCAGGAGGGGTTTGCAGGGGGTGTGATGAATCGAGAGTGGGAAGGGTAAGTGGGAGAAGGAGTGAGACACAAGCCCTTAGGTGTCTGTCCGGACACGTTCCTCTCTAATTCATATTCCAAGAACACGCGTGTGCGCAAGGTCTGCGTTCCTGGGGAATCCGACCAGCTGTGGGAAAATGCTGCCGCCTTGTGGCCGCCTCCTGTAACTACAACGTTCCAAAGGGAGCTCAGCGGCCCTTCCTGTTCAAAAGGCCAGCGGGGTTGTAATTGACACCCCCGCTGCAAAAATGTCCTGGGGATAGGCACTGGAAAAGAGCCCGAAACAGGATTGATTGGCAACAGGCGGTTTCAAGAGGTAAGTTGAATTCACCATGCGTGTTTTGTTTCCCTTTGTGTTGGTTTCTAAGAAAGGCCCAGGAAATATGCTCCACGCCCATGCGAATGGGAGAAATGGAAATTGAAACGCCTTCGCGGTTTCACCTGGCAGCCGTTAGGATTGCCAGTGTCAATACGTCTGGAAGCAATACCTTCGGGAGAGGGCCTGGAGAAAAGGGAAGCCTCCTAAGCCACTGGTGGTATTGCGCCCTGGTAACAGGCACCACTGAAAACAATCAAGAGATTCCTGCCAAAAACAAAACAAAACCAGAGAGCCGGCCACATGATGTGGCAATCCACCTCCTGGCTGTCTTTGCACAGTAAAGTATCATTTGGGGAGACCCGGGCAGGCCAGCGACCCCTGCACACCTATTGACAAGAGCCAAGGCTTGAAAGTAAAAACACAGTGTCATGGTGTGTGATCCTTTTAATGTCATGTTGGAGTCTGTTGTCTAGTATCTTGTTGAGGATTTTTGCATCTAAGTTCATCGGTGATATTGCTCTCCAGTTTTCTTTTCTTGTAGTATCTTTGTCTGGTTTGGGGATCAGGTGGATGGCTTCGTACAATGAGTTTGGGAGTGTTCTTTCCTCTGCAGTGTTTTGGAAGCGTTTGCAGAACCATGTGTACTTTAGAGAGACACGGGTGCCCCAGCTGTCACTAGCCACCTATTGACAACAGCCAAGTCTTGAAAGTAAAAACACAATGTCCATCCCCAGATGAATGGAAAGTGAAGAGTTGGTACACATAGAGCATGGAATACTGCTCAGCCATGAAACAGAATAATATCCTGCCATTTCCAGCATCTTCGATAGATCCAGAGTTCCCTGTACTCAGCATGGGACGTCCAACAGAGAAAGAGAAAATTCCAACGATAGCACGTATAGGTGGCATCTCAAAGTCGATACCAGGAAAGTAGAAAGCACAAACAGAGTCACAGATTTAGAACACAAGTACAGGGTTTCGAGAGGGCAAAGGCATGCGGAGGTGGGTTGAATGAGGAGGGTGGGATGAACACATGCATTCTAATATGTATTAAGCAGACGATCCACAACCACCTTCTACAAAGCACAGGGAGCGGTCGCCACCACCCTGGACTAAGCTACGTGGGAAGAGAATGCGAAAGAGAATGGATGTGTATATATATACATACACGGAGAACTGAATCAAGGTGCTGCACAGCGAAAGTCAACAGCATTGTAAATTCACTAGACATGGACAGAAATTAGAATCTCTATAAAAAGCAAAATGATCGAGATCCAGTATGTTCCTCTCAGGCCTCAGAGAGATGCGCGGGTGTCACTTCCCTGGAGCGTGAGCAGGCTTGGGCACCAAAGTTGGAGTGTGGTCACAGTGAGGCAGGTCGGCGCGGGAGTGGGTCGCACCAGCGAATTAACCCCTTTGGACCTGTGGTGCCTGGTCCCTTCTGGTTGGCAGCAGTCTCTGTAGATGTAGGTGTGCCCTCCTGCAGCTAAGCCAAGCCCACTGCAGCCAGAGGATGGTGGTCCGACATGCACAACAGTGTTCAAACATCACCTGGTGTCCAGGTCTCCAGCTGGTGAGGTTCCCGCCATTCACCTCCTTCCTTAGAGTCACCCCACTTGCCTCCGACAACACACTCTTCAGGAGGGGTTTGCAGGGGGTGTGATGAATCGAGAGTGGGAAGGGTAAGTGGGAGAAGGAGTGAGACACAAGCCCTTAGGTGTCTGTCCGGACACGTTCCTCTCTAATTCATATTCCAAGAACACGCGTGTGCACAAGGTCTGCGTTCCTGGGGAATCCGACCAGCTGTGGGAAAATGCTGCCGCCTTGTGGCCGCCTCCTGTAACTACAACGTTCCAAAGGGAGCTCAGCGGCCCTTCCTGTTCAAAAGGCCAGCGGGGTTGTAATTGACACCCCCGCTGCAAAAATGTCCTGGGGATAGGCACTGGAAAAGAGCCCGAAACAGGATTGATTGGCAACAGGCGGTTTCAAGAGGTAAGTTGAATTCACCATGCGTGTTTTGTTTCCCTTTGTGTTGGTTTCTAAGAAAGGCCCAGGAAATATGCTCCACGCCCATGCGAATGGGAGAAATGGAAATTGAAACGCCTTCGCGGTTTCACCTGGCAGCCGTTAGGATTGCCAGTGTCAATACGTCTGGAAGCAATACCTTCGGGAGAGGGCCTGGAGAAAAGGGAAGCCTCCTAAGCCACTGGTGGTATTGCGCCCTGGTAACAGGCACCACTGAAAACAATCAAGAGATTCCTGCCAAAAACAAAACAAAACCAGAGAGCCGGCCACATGATGTGGCAATCCACCTCCTGGCTGTCTTTGCACAGTAAAGTATCATTTGGGGAGACCCGGGCAGGCCAGCGACCCCTGCACACCTATTGACAAGAGCCAAGGCTTGAAAGTAAAAACACAGTGTCATGGTGTGTGATCCTTTTAATGTCATGTTGGAGTCTGTTGTCTAGTATCTTGTTGAGGATTTTTGCATCTAAGTTCATCGGTGATATTGCTCTCCAGTTTTCTTTTCTTGTAGTATCTTTGTCTGGTTTGGGGATCAGGTGGATGGCTTCGTACAATGAGTTTGGGAGTGTTCTTTCCTCTGCAGTGTTTTGGAAGCGTTTGCAGAACCATGTGTACTTTAGAGAGACACGGGTGCCCCAGCTGTCACTAGCCACCTATTGACAACAGCCAAGTCTTGAAAGTAAAAACACAATGTCCATCCCCAGATGAATGGAAAGTGAAGAGTTGGTACACATAGAGCATGGAATACTGCTCAGCCATGAAACAGAATAATATCCTGCCATTTCCAGCATCTTCGATAGATCCGGAGTTCCCTGTACTCAGCATGGGACGTCCAACAGAGAAAGAGAAAATTCCAACGATAGCACGTATAGGTGGCATCTCAAAGTCGATACCAGGAAAGTAGAAAGCACAAACAGAGTCACAGATTTAGAACGCAAGTACAGGGTTTCGAGAGGGCAAAGGCATGCGGAGGTGGGTTGAATGAGGAGGGTGGGATTAACACATGCATTCTAATATGTATTAAGCAGACGATCCACAACCACCTTCTACAAAGCACAGGGAGCGGTCGGCACCACCCTGGACTAAGCTACGTGGGAAGAGAATGCGAAAGAGAATGGATGTGTATATATATACATACACGGAGAACTGAATCAAGGTGCTGCACAGCGAAAGTCAACAGCATTGTAAATTCACTAGACATGGACAGAAATTAGAATCTCTATAAAAAGCAAAATGATCGAGATCCAGTATGTTCCTCTCAGGCCTGAGAGAGATGCGCGGGTGTCACTTCCCTGGAGCGTGAGCAGGCTTGGGCACCAAAGTTGGAGTGTGGTCACAGTGAGGCAGGTCGGCGCGGGAGTGGGTCGCACCAGCGAATTATCCCCTTTGGACCTGTGGTGCCTGGTCCCTTCTGGTTGGCAGCAGTCTCTGTAGATGTAGGTGTGCCCTCCTGCAGCTAAGCCAAGCCCACTGCAGCCAGAGGATGGTGGTCCAACATGCACAACAGTGTTCAAACATCACCTGGTGTCCAGGTCTCCTGCTGGTGGGGTTCCCGCCATTCACCTCCTTCCTTAGAGTCACCCCACTTGCCTCCGACAACACACTCTTCAGGAGGGGTTTGCAGGGGGTGTGATGAATCGAGAGTGGGAAGGGTAAGTGGGAGAAGGAGTGAGACACAAGCCCTTAGGTGTCTGTCCGGACACGTTCCTCTCTAATTCATATTCCAAGAACACGCGTGTGCGCAAGGTCTGCGTTCCTGGGGAATCCGACCAGCTGTGGGAAAATGCTGCCGCCTTGTGGCCGCCTCCTGTAACTACAACGTTCCAAAGGGAGCTCAGCGGCCCTTCCTGTTCAAAAGGCCAGCGGGGTTGTAATTGACACCCCCGCTGCAAAAATGTCCTGGGGATAGGCACTGGAAAAGAGCCCGAAACAGGATTGATTGGCAACAGGCGGTTTCAAGAGGTAAGTTGAATTCACCATGCGTGTTTTGTTTCCCTTTGTGTTGGTTTCTAAGAAAGGCCCAGGAAATATGCTCCACGCCCATGCGAATGGGAGAAATGGAAATTGAAACGCCTTCGCGGTTTCACCTGGCAGCCGTTAGGATTGCCAGTGTCAATACGTCTGGAAGCAATACCTTCGGGAGAGGGCCTGGAGAAAAGGGAAGCCTCCTAAGCCACTGGTGGTATTGCGCCCTGGTAACAGGCACCACTGAAAACAATCAAGAGATTCCTGCCAAAAACAAAACAAAACCAGAGAGCCGGCCACATGATGTGGCAATCCACCTCCTGGCTGTCTTTGCACAGTAAAGTATCATTTGGGGAGACCCGGGCAGGCCAGCGACCCCTGCACACCTATTGACAAGAGCCAAGGCTTGAAAGTAAAAACACAGTGTCATGGTGTGTGATCCTTTTAATGTCATGTTGGAGTCTGTTGTCTAGTATCTTGTTGAGGATTTTTGCATCTAAGTTCATCGGTGATATTGCTCTCCAGTTTTCTTTTCTTGTAGTATCTTTGTCTGGTTTGGGGATCAGGTGGATGGCTTCGTACAATGAGTTTGGGAGTGTTCTTTCCTCTGCAGTGTTTTGGAAGCGTTTGCAGAACCATGTGTACTTTAGAGAGACACGGGTGCCCCAGCTGTCACTAGCCACCTATTGACAACAGCCAAGTCTTGAAAGTAAAAACACAATGTCCATCCCCAGATGAATGGAAAGTGAAGAGTTGGTACACATAGAGCATGGAATACTGCTCAGCCATGAAACAGAATAATATCCTGCCATTTCCAGCATCTTCGATAGATCCGGAGTTCCCTGTACTCAGCATGGGACGTCCAACAGAGAAAGAGAAAATTCCAACGATAGCACGTATAGGTGGCATCTCAAAGTCGATACCAGGAAAGTAGAAAGCACAAACAGAGTCACAGATTTAGAACGCAAGTACAGGGTTTCGAGAGGGCAAAGGCATGCGGAGCTGGGTTGAATGAGGAGGGTGGGATTAACACATGCATTCTAATATGTATTAAGCAGACTATCCACAACCACCTTCTACAAAGCACAGGGAGCGGTCGGCACCACCCTGGACTAAGCTACGTGGGAAGAGAATGCGAAAGAGAATGGATGTGTATATATATACATACACGGAGAACTGAATCAAGGTGCTGCACAGCGAAAGTCAACAGCATTGTAAATTCACTAGACATGGACAGAAATTAGAATCTCTATAAAAAGCAAAATGATCGAGATCCAGTATGTTCCTCTCAGGCCTGAGAGAGATGCGCGGGTGTCACTTCCCTGGAGCGTGAGCAGGCTTGGGCACCAAAGTTGGAGTGTGGTCACAGTGAGGCAGGTCGGCGCGGGAGTGGGTCGCACCAGCGAATTATCCCCTTTGGACCTGTGGTGCCTGGTCCCTTCTGGTTGGCAGCAGTCTCTGTAGATGTAGGTGTGCCCTCCTGCAGCTAAGCCAAGCCCACTGCAGCCAGAGGATGGTGGTCCGACATGCACAACAGTGTTCAAACATCACCTGGTGTCCAGGTCTCCTGCTGGTGGGGTTCCCGCCATTCACCTCCTTCCTTAGAGTCACCCCACTTGCCTCTGACAACACACTCTTCAGGAGGGGTTTGCAGGGGGTGTGATGAATCGAGAGTGGGAAGGGTAAGTGGGAGAAGGAGTGAGACACAAGCCCTTAGGTGTCTGTCCGGACACGTTCCTCTCTAATTCATATTCCAAGAACACGCGTGTGCGCAAGGTCTGCGTTCCTGGGGAATCCGACCAGCTGTGGGAAAATGCTGCCGCCTTGTGGCCGCCTCCTGTAACTACAACGTTCCAAAGGGAGCTCAGCGGCCCTTCCTGTTCAAAAGGCCAGCGGGGTTGTAATTGACACCCCCGCTGCAAAAATGTCCTGGGGATAGGCACTGGAAAAGAGCCCGAAACAGGATTGATTGGCAACAGGCGGTTTCAAGAGGTAAGTTGAATTCACCATGCGTGTTTTGTTTCCCTTTGTGTTGGTTTCTAAGAAAGGCCCAGGAAATATGCTCCACGCCCATGCGAATGGGAGAAATGGAAATTGAAACGCCTTCGCGGTTTCACCTGGCAGCCGTTAGGATTGCCAGTGTCAATACGTCTGGAAGCAATACCTTCGGGAGAGGGCCTGGAGAAAAGGGAAGCCTCCTAAGCCACTGGTGGTATTGCGCCCTGGTAACAGGCACCACTGAAAACAATCAAGAGATTCCTGCCAAAGAAAAACAAAACCAGAGAGCCGGCCACATGATGTGGCAATCCACCTCCTGGCTGTCTTTGCACAGTAAAGTATCATTTAGGGAGACTCGGGCAGGCCAGCGACCCCTGCACACCTATTGACAAGAGCCAAGGCTTGAAAGTAAAAACACAGTGTCATGGTGCGTGATCCTTTTAATGTCATGTTGGAGTCTGTTGGCTAGTATCTTGTTGAGGATTTTTGCATCTAAGTTCATCGGTGATATTGCTCTCCAGTTTTCTTTTCTTGTAGTATCTTTGTCTGGTTTGGGGATCAGGTGGATGGCTTCGTACAATGAGTTTGGGAGTGTTCTTTCCTCTGCAGTGTTTTGGAAGCGTTTGCAGAACCATGTGTACTTTAGAGAGACACGGGTGCCCCAGCTGTCACTAGCCACCTATTGACAACAGCCAAGTCTTGAAAGTAAAAACACAATGTCCATCCCCAGATGAATGGAAAGTGAAGAGTTGGTACACATAGAGCATGGAATACTGCTCAGCCATGAAACAGAATAATATCCTGCCATTTCCAGCATCTTCGATAGATCCGGAGTTCCCTGTACTCAGCATGGGACGTCCAACAGAGAAAGAGAAAATTCCAACGATAGCACGTATAGGTGGCATCTCAAAGTCGATACCAGGAAAGTAGAAAGCACAAACAGAGTCACAGATTTAGAACGCAAGTACAGGGTTTCGAGAGGGCAAAGGCATGCGGAGGTGGGTTGAATGAGGAGGGTGGGATGAACACATGCATTCTAATATGTATTAAGCAGACGATCCACAACCACCTTCTACAAAGCACAGGGAGCGGTCGGCACCACCCTGGACTAAGCTACGTGGGAAGAGAATGCGAAAGAGAATGGATGTGTATATATATACATACACGGAGAACTGAATCAAGGTGCTGCACAGCGAAAGTCAACAGCATTGTAAATTCACTAGACATGGACAGAAATTAGAATCTCTATAAAAAGCAAAATGATCGAGATCCAGTATGTTCCTCTCAGGCCTCAGAGAGATGCGCGGGTGTCACTTCCCTGGAGCGTGAGCAGGCTTGGGCACCAAAGTTGGAGTGTGGTCACAGTGAGGCAGGTCGGCGCGGGAGTGGGTCGCACCAGCGAATTAACCCCTTTGGACCTGTGGTGCCTGGTCCCTTCTGGTTGGCGGCAGTCTCTGTAGATGTAGGTGTGCCCTCCTGCAGCTAAGCCAAGCCCACTGCAGCCAGAGGATGGTGGTCCGACATGCACAACAGTGTTCAAACATCACCTGGTGTCCAGGTCTCCTGCTGGTGGGGTTCCCGCCATTCACCTCCTTCCTTAGAGTCACCCCACTTGCCTCCGACAACACACTCTTCAGGAGGGGTTTGCAGGGGGTGTGATGAATCGAGAGTGGGAAGGGTAAGTGGGAGAAGGAGTGAGACACAAGCCCTTAGGTGTCTGTCCGGACACGTTCCTCTCTAATTCATATTCCAAGAACACGCGTGTGCGCAAGGTCTGCGTTCCTGGGGAATCCGACCAGCTGTGGGAAAATGCTGCCGCCTTGTGGCCGCCTCCTGTAACTACAACGTTCCAAAGGGAGCTCAGCGGCCCTTCCTGTTCAAAAGGCCAGCGGGGTTGTAATTGACACCCCCGCTGCAAAAATGTCCTGGGGATAGGCACTGGAAAAGAGCCCGAAACAGGATTGATTGGCAACAGGCGGTTTCAAGAGGTAAGTTGAATTCACCATGCGTGTTTTGTTTCCCTTTGTGTTGGTTTCTAAGAAAGGCCCAGGAAATATGCTCCACGCCCATGCGAATGGGAGAAATGGAAATTGAAACGCCTTCGCGGTTTCACCTGGCAGCCGTTAGGATTGCCAGTGTCAATACGTCTGGAAGCAATACCTTCGGGAGAGGGCCTGGAGAAAAGGGAAGCCTCCTAAGCCACTGGTGGTATTGCGCCCTGGTAACAGGCACCACTGAAAACAATCAAGAGATTCCTGCCAAAAACAAAACAAAACCAGAGAGCCGGCCACATGATGTGGCAATCCACCTCCTGGCTGTCTTTGCACAGTAAAGTATCATTTGGGGAGACCCGGGCAGGCCAGCGACCCCTGCACACCTATTGACAAGAGCCAAGGCTTGAAAGTAAAAACACAGTGTCATGGTGTGTGATCCTTTTAATGTCATGTTGGAGTCTGTTGTCTAGTATCTTGTTGAGGATTTTTGCATCTAAGTTCATCGGTGATATTGCTCTCCAGTTTTCTTTTCTTGTAGTATCTTTGTCTGGTTTGGGGATCAGGTGGATGGCTTCGTACAATGAGTTTGGGAGTGTTCTTTCCTCTGCAGTGTTTTGGAAGCGTTTGCAGAACCATGTGTACTTTAGAGAGACACGGGTGCCCCAGCTGTCACTAGCCACCTATTGACAACAGCCAAGTCTTGAAAGTAAAAACACAATGTCCATCCCCAGATGAATGGAAAGTGAAGAGTTGGTACACATAGAGCATGGAATACTGCTCAGCCATGAAACAGAATAATATCCTGCCATTTCCAGCATCTTCGATAGATCCGGAGTTCCCTGTACTCAGCATGGGACGTCCAACAGAGAAAGAGAAAATTCCAACGATAGCACGTATAGGTGGCATCTCAAAGTCGATACCAGGAAAGTAGAAAGCACAAACAGAGTCACAGATTTAGAACGCAAGTACAGGGTTTCGAGAGGGCAAAGGCATGCGGAGGTGGGTTGAATGAGGAGGGTGGGATTAACACATGCATTCTAATATGTATTAAGCAGACGATCCACAACCACCTTCTACAAAGCACAGGGAGCGGTCGCCACCACCCTGGACTAAGCTACGTGGGAAGAGAATGCGAAAGAGAATGGATGTGTATATATATACATACACGGAGAACTGAATCAAGGTGCTGCACAGCGAAAGTCAACAGCATTGTAAATTCACTAGACATGGACAGAAATTAGAATCTCTATAAAAAGCAAAATGATCGAGATCCAGTATGTTCCTCTCAGGCCTCAGAGAGATGCGCGGGTGTCACTTCCCTGGAGCGTGAGCAGGCTTGGGCACCAAAGTTGGAGTGTGGTCACAGTGAGGCAGGTCGGCGCGGGAGTGGGTCGCACCAGCGAATTAACCCCTTTGGACCTGTGGTGCCTGGTCCCTTCTGGTTGGCGGCAGTCTCTGTAGATGTAGGTGTGCCCTCCTGCAGCTAAGCCAAGCCCACTGCAGCCAGAGGATGGTGGTCCGACATGCACAACAGTGTTCAAACATCACCTGGTGTCCAGGTCTCCTGCTGGTGGGGTTCCCGCCATTCACCTCCTTCCTTAGAGTCACCCCACTTGCCTCCGACAACACACTCTTCAGGAGGGGTTTGCAGGGGCTGTGATGAATCGAGAGTGGGAAGGGTAAGTGGGAGAAGGAGTGAGACACAAGCCCTTAGGTGTCTGTCCGGACACGTTCCTCTCTAATTCATATTCCAAGAACACGCGTGTGCGCAAGGTCTGCGTTCCTGGGGAATCCGACCAGCTGTGGGAAAATGCTGCCGCCTTGTGGCCGCCTCCTGTAACTACAACGTTCCAAAGGGAGCTCAGCGGCCCTTCCTGTTCAAAAGGCCAGCGGGGTTGTAATTGACACCCCCGCTGCAAAAATGTCCTGGGGATAGGCACTGGAAAAGAGCCCGAAACAGGATTGATTGGCAACAGGCGGTTTCAAGAGGTAAGTTGAATTCACCATGCGTGTTTTGTTTCCCTTTGTGTTGGTTTCTAAGAAAGGCCCAGGAAATATGCTCCACGCCCATGCGAATGGGAGAAATGGAAATTGAAACGCCTTCGCGGTTTCACCTGGCAGCCGTTAGGATTGCCAGTGTCAATACGTCTGGAAGCAATACCTTCGGGAGAGGGCCTGGAGAAAAGGGAAGCCTCCTAAGCCACTGGTGGTATTGCGCCCTGGTAACAGGCACCACTGAAAACAATCAAGAGATTCCTGCCAAAAACAAAACAAAACCAGAGAGCCGGCCACATGATGTGGCAATCCACCTCCTGGCTGTCTTTGCACAGTAAAGTATCATTTGGGGAGACCCGGGCAGGCCAGCGACCCCTGCACACCTATTGACAAGAGCCAAGGCTTGAAAGTAAAAACACAGTGTCATGGTGTGTGATCCTTTTAATGTCATGTTGGAGTCTGTTGGCTAGTATCTTGTTGAGGATTTTTGCATCTAAGTTCATCGGTGATATTGCTCTCCAGTTTTCCTTTCTTGTAGTATCTTTGTCTGGTTTGGGGATCAGGTGGATGGCTTCGTACAATGAGTTTGGGAGTGTTCTTTCCTCTGCAGTGTTTTGGAAGCGTTTGCAGAACCATGTGTACTTTAGAGAGACACGGGTGCCCCAGCTGTCACTAGCCACCTATTGACAACAGCCAAGTCTTGAAAGTAAAAACACAATGTCCATCCCCAGATGAATGGAAAGTGAAGAGTTGGTACACATAGAGCATGGAATACTGCTCAGCCATGAAACAGAATAATATCCTGCCATTTCCAGCATCTTCGATAGATCCGGAGTTCCCTGTACTCAGCATGGGACGTCCAACAGAGAAAGAGAAAATTCCAACGATAGCACGTATAGGTGGCATCTCAAAGTCGATACCAGGAAAGTAGAAAGCACAAACAGAGTCACAGATTTAGAACGCAAGTACAGGGTTTCGAGAGGGCAAAGGCATGCGGAGGTGGGTTGAATGAGGAGGGTGGGATTAACACATGCATTCTAATATGTATTAAGCAGACGATCCACAACCACCTTCTACAAAGCACAGGGAGCGGTCGCCACCACCCTGGACTAAGCTACGTGGGAAGAGAATGCGAAAGAGAATGGATGTGTATATATATACATACACGGAGAACTGAATCAAGGTGCTGCACAGCGAAAGTCAACAGCATTGTAAATTCACTAGACATGGACAGAAATTAGAATCTCTATAAAAAGCAAAATGATCGAGATCCAGTATGTTCCTCTCAGGCCTCAGAGAGATGCGCGGGTGTCACTTCCCTGGAGCGTGAGCAGGCTTGGGCACCAAAGTTGGAGTGTGGTCACAGTGAGGCAGGTCGGCGCGGGAGTGGGTCGCACCAGCGAATTATCCCCTTTGGACCTGTGGTGCCTGGTCCCTTCTGGTTGGCGGCAGTCTCTGTAGATGTAGGTGTGCCCTCCTGCAGCTAAGCCAAGCCCACTGCAGCCAGAGGATGGTGGTCCGACATGCACAACAGTGTTCAAACATCACCTGGTGTCCAGGTCTCCTGCTGGTGGGGTTCCCGCCATTCACCTCCTTCCTTAGAGTCACCCCACTTGCCTCCGACAACACACTCTTCAGGAGGGGTTTGCAGGGGGTGTGATGAATCGAGAGTGGGAAGGGTAAGTGGGAGAAGGAGTGAGACACAAGCCCTTAGGTGTCTGTCCGGACACGTTCCTCTCTAATTCATATTCCAAGAACACGCGTGTGCGCAAGGTCTGCGTTCCTGGGGAATCTGACCAGCTGTGGGAAAATGCTGCCGCCTTGTGGCCGCCTCCTGTAACTACAACGTTCCAAAGGGAGCTCAGCGGCCCTTCCTGTTCAAAAGGCCAGCGGGGTTGTAATTGACACCCCCGCTGCAAAAATGTCCTGGGGATAGGCACTGGAAAAGAGCCCGAAACAGGATTGATTGGCAACAGGCGGTTTCAAGAGGTAAGTTGAATTCACCATGCGTGTTTTGTTTCCCTTTGTGTTGGTTTCTAAGAAAGGCCCAGGAAATATGCTCCACGCCCATGCGAATGGGAGAAATGGAAATTGAAACGCCTTCGCGGTTTCACCTGGCAGCCGTTAGGATTGCCAGTGTCAATACGTCTGGAAGCAATACCTTCGGGAGAGGGCCTGGAGAAAAGGGAAGCCTCCTAAGCCACTGGTGGTATTGCGCCCTGGTAACAGGCACCACTGAAAACAATCAAGAGATTCCTGCCAAAAACAAAACAAAACCAGAGAGCCGGCCACATGATGTGGCAATCCACCTCCTGGCTGTCTTTGCACAGTAAAGTATCATTTGGGGAGACCCGGGCAGGCCAGCGACCCCTGCACACCTATTGACAAGAGCCAAGGCTTGAAAGTAAAAACACAGTGTCATGGTGTGTGATCCTTTTAATGTCATGTTGGAGTCTGTTGGCTAGTATCTTGTTGAGGATTTTTGCATCTAAGTTCATCGGTGATATTGCTCTCCAGTTTTCTTTTCTTGTAGTATCTTTGTCTGGTTTGGGGATCAGGTGGATGGCTTCGTACAATGAGTTTGGGAGTGTTCTTTCCTCTGCAGTGATTTGGAAGCGTTTGCAGAACCATGTGTACTTTAGAGAGACACGGGTGCCCCAGCTGTCACTAGCCACCTATTGACAACAGCCAAGTCTTGAAAGTAAAAACACAATGTCCATCCCCAGATGAATGGAAAGTGAAGAGTTGGTACACATAGAGCATGGAATACTGCTCAGCCATGAAACAGAATAATACCCTGCCATTTCCAGCATCTTCGATAGATCCGGAGTTCCCTGTACTCAGCATGGGACGTCCAACAGAGAAAGAGAAAATTCCAACGATAGCACGTATAGGTGGCATCTCAAAGTCGATACCAGGAAAGTAGAAAGCACAAACAGAGTCACAGATTTAGAACGCAAGTACAGGGTTTCGAGAGGGCAAAGGCATGCGGAGGTGGGTTGAATGAGGAGGGTGGGATTAACACATGCATTCTAATATGTATTAAGCAGATGATCCACAACCACCTTCTACAAAGCACAGGGAGCGGTCGCCACCACCCTGGACTAAGCTACGTGGGAAGAGAATGCGAAAGAGAATGGATGTGTATATATATACATACACGGAGAACTGAATCAAGGTGCTGCACAGCGAAAGTCAACAGCATTGTAAATTCACTAGACATGGACAGAAATTAGAATCTCTATAAAAAGCAAAATGATCGAGATCCAGTATGTTCCTCTCAGGCCTCAGAGAGATGCGCGGGTGTCACTTCCCTGGAGCGTGAGCAGGCTTGGGCACCAAAGTTGGAGTGTGGTCACAGTGAGGCAGGTCGTCGCGGGAGTGGGTCGCACCAGCGAATTAACCCCTTTGGACCTGTGGTGCCTGGTCCCTTCTGGTTGGCAGCAGTCTCTGTAGATGTAGGTGTGCCCTCCTGCAGCTAAGCCAAGCCCACTGCAGCCAGAGGATGGTGGTCCGACATGCACAACAGTGTTCAAACATCACCTGGTGTCCAGGTCTCCTGCTGGTGGGGTTCCCGCCATTCACCTCCTTCCTTAGAGTCACCCCACTTGCCTCCGACAACACACTCTTCAGGAGGGGTTTGCAGGGGGTGTGATGAATCGAGAGTGGGAAGGGTAAGTGGGAGAAGGAGTGAGACACAAGCCCTTAGGTGTCTGTCCGGACACGTTCCTCTCTAATTCATATTCCAAGAACACGCGTGTGCGCAAGGTCTGCGTTCCTGGGGAATCCGACCAGCTGTGGGAAAATGCTGCCGCCTTGTGGCCGCCTCCTGTAACTACAACGTTCCAAAGGGAGCTCAGCGGCCCTTCCTGTTCAAAAGGCCAGCGGGGTTGTAATTGACACCCCCGCTGCAAAAATGTCCTGGGGATAGGCACTGGAAAAGAGCCCGAAACAGGATTGATTGGCAACAGGCGGTTTCAAGAGGTAAGTTGAATTCACCATGCGTGTTTTGTTTCCCTTTGTGTTGGTTTCTAAGAAAGGCCCAGGAAATATGCTCCACGCCCATGCGAATGGGAGAAATGGAAATTGAAACGCCTTCGCGGTTTCACCTGGCAGCCGTTAGGATTGCCAGTGTCAATACGTCTGGAAGCAATACCTTCGGGAGAGGGCCTGGAGAAAAGGGAAGCCTCCTAAGCCACTGGTGGTATTGCGCCCTGGTAACAGGCACCACTGAAAACAATCAAGAGATTCCTGCCAAAAACAAAACAAAACCAGAGAGCCGGCCACATGATGTGGCAATCCACCTCCTGGCTGTCTTTGCACAGTAAAGTATCATTTGGGGAGACCCGGGCAGGCCAGCGACCCCTGCACACCTATTGACAAGAGCCAAGGCTTGAAAGTAAAAACACAGTGTCATGGTGCGTGATCCTTTTAATGTCATGTTGGAGTCTGTTGGCTAGTATCTTGTTGAGGATTTTTGCATCTAAGTTCATCGGTGATATTGCTCTCCAGTTTTCTTTTCTTGTAGTATCTTTGTCTGGTTTGGGGATCAGGTGGATGGCTTCGTACAATGAGTTTGGGAGTGTTCTTTCCTCTGCAGTGTTTTGGAAGCGTTTGCAGAACCATGTGTACTTTAGAGAGACACGGGTGCCCCAGCTGTCACTAGCCACCTATTGACAACAGCCAAGTCTTGAAAGTAAAAACACAATGTCCATCCCCAGATGAATGGAAAGTGAAGAGTTGGTACACATAGAGCATGGAATACTGCTCAGCCATGAAACAGAATAATATCCTGCCATTTCCAGCATCTTCGATAGATCCGGAGTTCCCTGTACTCAGCATGGGACGTCCAACAGAGAAAGAGAAAATTCCAACGATAGCACGTATAGGTGGCATCTCAAAGTCGATACCAGGAAAGTAGAAAGCACAAACAGAGTCACAGATTTAGAACGCAAGTACAGGGTTTCGAGAGGGCAAAGGCATGCGGAGGTGGGTTGAATGAGGAGGGTGGGATTAACACATGCATTCTAATATGTATTAAGCAGACGATCCACAACCACCTTCTACAAAGCACAGGGAGCGGTCGCCACCACCCTGGACTAAGCTACGTGGGAAGAGAATGCGAAAGAGAATGGATGTGTATATATATATACATACACGGAGAACTGAATCAAGGTGCTGCACAGCGAAAGTCAACAGCATTGTAAACTCACTAGACATGGACAGAAATTAGAATCTCTATAAAAAGCAAAATGATCGAGATCCAGTATGTTCCTCTCAGGCCTCAGAGAGATGCGCGGGTGTCACTTCCCTGGAGCGTGAGCAGGCTTGGGCACCAAAGTTGGAGTGTGGTCACAGTGAGGCAGGTCGGCGCGGGAGTGGGTCGCACCAGCGAATTATCCCCTTTGGACCTGTGGTGCCTGGTCCCTTCTGGTTGGCAGCAGTCTCTGTAGATGTAGGTGTGCCCTCCTGCAGCTAAGCCAAGCCCACTGCAGCCAGAGGATGGTGGTCCGACATGCACAACAGTGTTCAAACATCACCTGGTGTCCAGGTCTCCTGCTAGTGGGGTTCCTGCCATTCACCTCCTTCCTTAGAGTCACCCCACTTGCCTCCGACAACACACTCTTCAGGAGGGGTTTGCAGGGGGTGTGATGAATCGAGAGTGTGAAGGGTAAGTGGGAGAAGGAGTGAGACACAAGCCCTTAGGTGTCTGTCCGGACACGTTCCTCTCTAATTCATATTCCAAGAACACGCGTGTGCGCAAGGTCTGCGTTCCTGGGGAATCCGACCAGCTGTGGGAAAATGCTGCCGCCTTGTGGCCGCCTCCTGTAACTACAACGTTCCAAAGGGAGCTCAGCGGCCCTTCCTGTTCAAAAGGCCAGCGGGGTTGTAATTGACACCCCCGCTGCAAAAATGTCCTGGGGATAGGCACTGGAAAAGAGCCCGAAACAGGATTGATTGGCAACAGGCGGTTTCAAGAGGTAAGTTGAATTCACCATGCGTGTTTTGTTTCCCTTTGTGTTGGTTTCTAAGAAAGGCCCAGGAAATATGCTCCACGCCCATGCGAATGGGAGAAATGGAAATTGAAACGCCTTCGCGGTTTCACCTGGCAGCCGTTAGGATTGCCAGTGTCAATACGTCTGGAAGCAATACCTTCGGGAGAGGGCCTGGAGAAAAGGGAAGCCTCCTAAGCCACTGGTGGTATTGCGCCCTGGTAACAGGCACCACTGAAAACAATCAAGAGATTCCTGCCAAAAACAAAACAAAACCAGAGAGCCGGCCACATGATGTGGCAATCCACCTCCTGGCTGTCTTTGCACAGTAAAGTATCATTTGGGGAGACCCGGGCAGGCCAGCGACCCCTGCACACCTATTGACAAGAGCCAAGGCTTGAAAGTAAAAACACAGTGTCATGGTGTGTGATCCTTTTAATGTCATGTTGGAGTCTGTTGGCTAGTATCTTGTTGAGGATTTTTGCATCTAAGTTCATCGGTGATATTGCTCTCCAGTTTTCTTTTCTTGTAGTATCTTTGTCTGGTTTGGGGATCAGGTGGATGGCTTCGTACAATGAGTTTGGGAGTGTTCTTTCCTCTGCAGTGTTTTGGAAGCGTTTGCAGAACCATGTGTACTTTAGAGAGACACGGGTGCCCCAGCTGTCACTAGCCACCTATTGACAACAGCCAAGTCTTGAAAGTAAAAACACAATGTCCATCCCCAGATGAATGGAAAGTGAAGAGTTGGTACACATAGAGCATGGAATACTGCTCAGCCATGAAACAGAATAATACCCTGCCATTTCCAGCATCTTCGATAGATCCGGAGTTCCCTGTACTCAGCATGGGACGTCCAACAGAGAAAGAGAAAATTCCAACGATAGCACGTATAGGTGGCATCTCAAAGTCGATACCAGGAAAGTAGAAAGCACAAACAGAGTCACAGATTTAGAACGCAAGTACAGGGTTTCGAGAGGGCAAAGGCATGCGGAGGTGGGTTGAATGAGGAGGGTGGGATTAACACATGCATTCTAATATGTATTAAGCAGACGATCCACAACCACCTTCTACAAAGCACAGGGAGCGGTCGCCACCACCCTGGACTAAGCTACGTGGGAAGAGAATGCGAAAGAGAATGGATGTGTATATATATACATACACGGAGAACTGAATCAAGGTGCTGCACAGCGAAAGTCAACAGCATTGTAAATTCACTAGACATGGACAGAAATTAGAATCTCTATAAAAAGCAAAATGATCGAGATCCAGTATGTTCCTCTCAGGCCTCAGAGAGATGCGCGGGTGTCACTTCCCTGGAGCGTGAGCAGGCTTGGGCACCAAAGTTGGAGTGTGGTCACAGTGAGGCAGGTCGGCGCGGGAGTGGGTCGCACCAGCGAATTATCCCCTTTGGACCTGTGGTGCCTGGTCCCTTCTGGTTGGCAGCAGTCTCTGTAGATGTAGGTGTGCCCTCCTGCAGCTAAGCCAAGCCCACTGCAGCCAGAGGATGGTGGTCCGACATGCACAACAGTGTTCAAACATCACCTGGTGTCCAGGACTCCAGCTGGTGGGGTTCCCGCCATTCACCTCCTTCCTTAGAGTCACCCCACTTGCCTCCGACAACACACTCTTCAGGAGGGGTTTGCAGGGGGTGTGATGAATCGAGAGTGTGAAGGGTAAGTGGGAGAAGGAGTGAGACACAAGCCCTTAGGTGTCTGTCCGGACACGTTCCTCTCTAATTCATATTCCAAGAACACGCGTGTGCGCAAGGTCTGCGTTCCTGGGGAATCCGACCAGCTGTGGGAAAATGCTGCCGCCTTGTGGCCGCCTCCTGTAACTACAACGTTCCAAAGGGAGCTCAGCGGCCCTTCCTGTTCAAAAGGCCAGCGGGGTTGTAATTGACACCCCCGCTGCAAAAATGTCCTGGGGATAGGCACTGGAAAAGAGCCCGAAACAGGATTGATTGGCAACAGGCGGTTTCAAGAGGTAAGTTGAATTCACCATGCGTGTTTTGTTTCCCTTTGTGTTGGTTTCTAAGAAAGGCCCAGGAAATATGCTCCATGCCCATGCGAATGGGAGAAATGGAAATTGAAACGCCTTCGCGGTTTCACCTGGCAGCCGTTAGGATTGCCAGTGTCAATACGTCTGGAAGCAATACCTTCGGGAGAGGGCCTGGAGAAAAGGGAAGCCTCCTAAGCCACTGGTGGTATTGCGCCCTGGTAACAGGCACCACTGAAAACAATCAGGAGATTCCTGCCAAAAACAAAACAAAACCAGAGAGCCGGCCACATGATGTGGCAATCCACCTCCTGGCTGTCTTTGCACAGTAAAGTATCATTTGGGGAGACCCGGGCAGGCCAGCGACCCCTGCACACCTATTGACAAGAGCCAAGGCTTGAAAGTAAAAACACAGTGTCATGGTGTGTGATCCTTTTAATGTCATGTTGGAGTCTGTTGGCTAGTATCTTGTTGAGGATTTTTGCATCTAAGTTCATCGGTGATATTGCTCTCCAGTTTTCTTTTCTTGTAGTATCTTTGTCTGGTTTGGGGATCAGGTGGATGGCTTCGTACAATGAGTTTGGGAGTGTTCTTTCCTCTGCAGTGTTTTGGAAGCGTTTGCAGAACCATGTGTACTTTAGAGAGACACGGGTGCCCCAGCTGTCACTAGCCACCTATTGACAACAGCCAAGTCTTGAAAGTAAAAACACAATGTCCATCCCCAGATGAATGGAAAGTGAAGAGTTGGTACACATAGAGCATGGAATACTGCTCAGCCATGAAACAGAATAATATCCTGCCATTTCCAGCATCTTCGATAGATCCGGAGTTCCCTGTACTCAGCATGGGACGTCCAACAGAGAAAGAGAAAATTCCAACGATAGCACGTATAGGTGGCATCTCAAAGTCGATACCAGGAAAGTAGAAAGCACAAACAGAGTCACAGATTTAGAACGCAAGTACAGGGTTTCGAGAGGGCAAAGGCATGCGGAGGTGGGTTGAATGAGGAGGGTGGGATTAACACATGCATTCTAATATGTATTAAGCAGACGATCCACAACCACCTTCTACAAAGCACAGGGAGCGGTCGGCACCACCCTGGACTAAGCTACGTGGGAAGAGAATGCGAAAGAGAATGGATGTGTATATATATACATACACGGAGAACTGAATCAAGGTGCTGCACAGCGAAAGTCAACAGCATTGTAAATTCACTAGACATGGACAGAAATTAGAATCTCTATAAAAAGCAAAATGATCGAGATCCAGTATGTTCCTCTCAGGCCTCAGAGAGATGCGCGGGTGTCACTTCCCTGGAGCGTGAGCAGGCTTGGGCACCAAAGTTGGAGTGTGGTCACAGTGAGGCAGGTCGGCGCGGGAGTGGGTCGCACCAGCGAATTAACCCCTTTGGACCTGTGGTGCCTGGTCCCTTCTGGTTGGCGGCAGTCTCTGTAGATGTAGGTGTGCCCTCCTGCAGCTAAGCCAAGCCCACTGCAGCCAGAGGATGGTGGTCCGACATGCACAACAGTGTTCAAACATCACCTGGTGTCCAGGTCTCCTGCTGGTGGGGTTCCCGCCATTCACCTCCTTCCTTAGAGTCACCCCACTTGCCTCCGACAACACACTCTTCAGGAGGGGTTTGCAGGGGGTGTGATGAATCGAGAGTGGGAAGGGTAAGTGGGAGAAGGAGTGAGACACAAGCCCTTAGGTGTCTGTCCGGACACGTTCCTCTCTAATTCATATTCCAAGAACACGCGTGTGCGCAAGGTCTGCGTTCCTGGGGAATCCGACCAGCTGTGGGAAAATGCTGCCGCCTTGTGGCCGCCTCCTGTAACTACAACGTTCCAAAGGGAGCTCAGCGGCCCTTCCTGTTCAAAAGGCCAGCGGGGTTGTAATTGACACCCCCGCTGCAAAAATGTCCTGGGGATAGGCACTGGAAAAGAGCCCGAAACAGGATTGATTGGCAACAGGCGGTTTCAAGAGGTAAGTTGAATTCACCATGCGTGTTTTGTTTCCCTTTGTGTTGGTTTCTAAGAAAGGCCCAGGAAATATGCTCCACGCCCATGCGAATGGGAGAAATGGAAATTGAAACGCCTTCGCGGTTTCACCTGGCAGCCGTTAGGATTGCCAGTGTCAATACGTCTGGAAGCAATACCTTCGGGAGAGGGCCTGGAGAAAAGGGAAGCCTCCTAAGCCACTGGTGGTATTGCGCCCTGGTAACAGGCACCACTGAAAACAATCAAGAGATTCCTGCCAAAAACAAAACAAAACCAGAGAGCCGGCCACATGATGTGGCAATCCACCTCCTGGCTGTCTTTGCACAGTAAAGTATCATTTGGGGAGACCCGGGCAGGCCAGCGACCCCTGCACACCTATTGACAAGAGCCAAGGCTTGAAAGTAAAAACACAGTGTCATGGTGTGTGATCCTTTTAATGTCATGTTGGAGTCTGTTGGCTAGTATCTTGTTGAGGATTTTTGCATCTAAGTTCATCGGTGATATTGCTCTCCAGTTTTCCTTTCTTGTAGTATCTTTGTCTGGTTTGGGGATCAGGTGGATGGCTTCGTACAATGAGTTTGGGAGTGTTCTTTCCTCTGCAGTGTTTTGGAAGCGTTTGCAGAACCATGTGTACTTTAGAGAGACACGGGTGCCCCAGCTGTCACTAGCCACCTATTGACAACAGCCAAGTCTTGAAAGTAAAAACACAATGTCCATCCCCAGATGAATGGAAAGTGAAGAGTTGGTACACATAGAGCATGGAATACTGCTCAGCCATGAAACAGAATAATACCCTGCCATTTCCAGCATCTTCGATAGATCCGGAGTTCCCTGTACTCAGCATGGGACGTCCAACAGAGAAAGAGAAAATTCCAACGATAGCACGTATAGGTGGCATCTCAAAGTCGATACCAGGAAAGTAGAAAGCACAAACAGAGTCACAGATTTAGAACGCAAGTACAGGGTTTCGAGAGGGCAAAGGCATGCGGAGGTGGGTTGAATGAGGAGGGTGGGATTAACACATGCATTCTAATATGTATTAAGCAGACGATCCACAACCACCTTCTACAAAGCACAGGGAGCGGTCGCCACCACCCTGGACTAAGCTACGTGGGAAGAGAATGCGAAAGAGAATGGATGTGTATATATATACATACACGGAGAACTGAATCAAGGTGCTGCACAGCGAAAGTCAACAGCATTGTAAATTCACTAGACATGGACAGAAATTAGAATCTCTATAAAAAGCAAAATGATCGAGATCCAGTATGTTCCTCTCAGGCCTCAGAGAGATGCGCGGGTGTCACTTCCCTGGAGCGTGAGCAGGCTTGGGCACCAAAGTTGGAGTGTGGTCACAGTGAGGCAGGTCGGCGCGGGAGTGGGTCGCACCAGCGAATTATCCCCTTTGGACCTGTGGTGCCTGGTCCCTTCTGGTTGGCGGCAGTCTCTGTAGATGTAGGTGTGCCCTCCTGCAGCTAAGCCAAGCCCACTGCAGCCAGAGGATGGTGGTCCGACATGCACAACAGTGTTCAAACATCACCTGGTGTCCAGGTCTCCTGCTGGTGGGGTTCCCGCCATTCACCTCCTTCCTTAGAGTCACCCCACTTGCCTCCGACAACACACTCTTCAGGAGGGGTTTGCAGGGGGTGTGATGAATCGAGAGTGTGAAGGGTAAGTGGGAGAAGGAGTGAGACACAAGCCCTTAGGTGTCTGTCCGGACACGTTCCTCTCTAATTCATATTCCAAGAACACGCGTGTGCGCAAGGTCTGCGTTCCTGGGGAATCTGACCAGCTGTGGGAAAATGCTGCCGCCTTGTGGCCGCCTCCTGTAACTACAACGTTCCAAAGGGAGCTCAGCGGCCCTTCCTGTTCAAAAGGCCAGCGGGGTTGTAATTGACACCCCCGCTGCAAAAATGTCCTGGGGATAGGCACTGGAAAAGAGCCCGAAACAGGATTGATTGGCAACAGGCGGTTTCAAGAGGTAAGTTGAATTCACCATGCGTGTTTTGTTTCCCTTTGTGTTGGTTTCTAAGAAAGGCCCAGGAAATATGCTCCACGCCCATGCGAATGGGAGAAATGGAAATTGAAACGCCTTCGCGGTTTCACCTGGCAGCCGTTAGGATTGCCAGTGTCAATACGTCTGGAAGCAATACCTTCGGGAGAGGGCCTGGAGAAAAGGGAAGCCTCCTAAGCCACTGGTGGTATTGCGCCCTGGTAACAGGCACCACTGAAAACAATCAAGAGATTCCTGCCAAAAACAAAACAAAACCAGAGAGCCGGCCACATGATGTGGCAATCCACCTCCTGGCTGTCTTTGCACAGTAAAGTATCATTTGGGGAGACCCGGGCAGGCCAGCGACCCCTGCACACCTATTGACAAGAGCCAAGGCTTGAAAGTAAAAACACAGTGTCATGGTGTGTGATCCTTTTAATGTCATGTTGGAGTCTGTTGGCTAGTATCTTGTTGAGGATTTTTGCATCTAAGTTCATCGGTGATATTGCTCTCCAGTTTTCTTTTCTTGTAGTATCTTTGTCTGGTTTGGGGATCAGGTGGATGGCTTCGTACAATGAGTTTGGGAGTGTTCTTTCCTCTGCAGTGATTTGGAAGCGTTTGCAGAACCATGTGTACTTTAGAGAGACACGGGTGCCCCAGCTGTCACTAGCCACCTATTGACAACAGCCAAGTCTTGAAAGTAAAAACACAATGTCCATCCCCAGATGAATGGAAAGTGAAGAGTTGGTACACATAGAGCATGGAATACTGCTCAGCCATGAAACAGAATAATACCCTGCCATTTCCAGCATCTTCGATAGATCCGGAGTTCCCTGTACTCAGCATGGGACGTCCAACAGAGAAAGAGAAAATTCCAACGATAGCACGTATAGGTGGCATCTCAAAGTCGATACCAGGAAAGTAGAAAGCACAAACAGAGTCACAGATTTAGAACGCAAGTACAGGGTTTCGAGAGGGCAAAGGCATGCGGAGGTGGGTTGAATGAGGAGGGTGGGATTAACACATGCATTCTAATATGTATTAAGCAGACGATCCACAACCACCTTCTACAAAGCACAGGGAGCGGTCGCCACCACCCTGGACTAAGCTACGTGGGAAGAGAATGCGAAAGAGAATGGATGTGTATATATATACATACACGGAGAACTGAATCAAGGTGCTGCACAGCGAAAGTCAACAGCATTGTAAATTCACTAGACATGGACAGAAATTAGAATCTCTATAAAAAGCAAAATGATCGAGATCCAGTATGTTCCTCTCAGGCCTCAGAGAGATGCGCGGGTGTCACTTCCCTGGAGCGTGAGCAGGCTTGGGCACCAAAGTTGGAGTGTGGTCACAGTGAGGCAGGTCGGCGCGGGAGTGGGTCGCACCAGCGAATTAACCCCTTTGGACCTGTGGTGCCTGGTCCCTTCTGGTTGGCAGCAGTCTCTGTAGATGTAGGTGTGCCCTCCTGCAGCTAAGCCAAGCCCACTGCAGCCAGAGGATGGTGGTCCGACATGCACAACAGTGTTCAAACATCACCTGGTGTCCAGGTCTCCTGCTGGTGGGGTTCCCGCCATTCACCTCCTTCCTTAGAGTCACCCCACTTGCCTCCGACAACACACTCTTCAGGAGGGGTTTGCAGGGGGTGTGATGAATCGAGAGTGGGAAGGGTAAGTGGGAGAAGGAGTGAGACACAAGCCCTTAGGTGTCTGTCCGGACACGTTCCTCTCTAATTCATATTCCAAGAACACGCGTGTGCACAAGGTCTGCGTTCCTGGGGAATCCGACCAGCTGTGGGAAAATGCTGCCGCCTTGTGGCCGCCTCCTGTAACTACAACGTTCCAAAGGGAGCTCAGCGGCCCTTCCTGTTCAAAAGGCCAGCGGGGTTGTAATTGACACCCCCGCTGCAAAAATGTCCTGGGGATAGGCACTGGAAAAGAGCCCGAAACAGGATTGATTGGCAACAGGCGGTTTCAAGAGGTAAGTTGAATTCACCATGCGTGTTTTGTTTCCCTTTGTGTTGGTTTCTAAGAAAGGCCCAGGAAATATGCTCCACGCCCATGCGAATGGGAGAAATGGAAATTGAAACGCCTTCGCGGTTTCACCTGGCAGCCGTTAGGATTGCCAGTGTCAATACGTCTGGAAGCAATACCTTCGGGAGAGGGCCTGGAGAAAAGGGAAGCCTCCTAAGCCACTGGTGGTATTGCGCCCTGGTAACAGGCACCACTGAAAACAATCAAGAGATTCCTGCCAAAAACAAAACAAAACCAGAGAGCCGGCCACATGATGTGGCAATCCACCTCCTGGCTGTCTTTGCACAGTAAAGTATCATTTGGGGAGACCCGGGCAGGCCAGCGACCCCTGCACACCTATTGACAAGAGCCAAGGCTTGAAAGTAAAAACACAGTGTCATGGTGCGTGATCCTTTTAATGTCATGTTGGAGTCTGTTGGCTAGTATCTTGTTGAGGATTTTTGCATCTAAGTTCATCGGTGATATTGCTCTCCAGTTTTCTTTTCTTGTAGTATCTTTGTCTGGTTTGGGGATCAGGTGGATGGCTTCGTACAATGAGTTTGGGAGTGTTCTTTCCTCTGCAGTGTTTTGGAAGCGTTTGCAGAACCATGTGTACTTTAGAGAGACACGGGTGCCCCAGCTGTCACTAGCCACCTATTGACAACAGCCAAGTCTTGAAAGTAAAAACACAATGTCCATCCCCAGATGAATGGAAAGTGAAGAGTTGGTACACATAGAGCATGGAATACTGCTCAGCCATGAAACAGAATAATATCCTGCCATTTCCAGCATCTTCGATAGATCCGGAGTTCCCTGTACTCAGCATGGGACGTCCAACAGAGAAAGAGAAAATTCCAACGATAGCACGTATAGGTGGCATCTCAAAGTCGATACCAGGAAAGTAGAAAGCACAAACAGAGTCACAGATTTAGAACGCAAGTACAGGGTTTCGAGAGGGCAAAGGCATGCGGAGGTGGGTTGAATGAGGAGGGTGGGATTAACACATGCATTCTAATATGTATTAAGCAGACGATCCACAACCACCTTCTACAAAGCACAGGGAGCGGTCGGCACCACCCTGGACTAAGCTACGTGGGAAGAGAATGCGAAAGAGAATGGATGTGTATATATATACATACACGGAGAACTGAATCAAGGTGCTGCACAGCGAAAGTCAACAGCATTGTAAATTCACTAGACATGGACAGAAATTAGAATCTCTATAAAAAGCAAAATGATCGAGATCCAGTATGTTCCTCTCAGGCCTCAGAGAGATGCGCGGGTGTCACTTCCCTGGAGCGTGAGCAGGCTTGGGCACCAAAGTTGGAGTGTGGTCACAGTGAGGCAGGTCGGCGCGGGAGTGGGTCGCACCAGCGAATTATCCCCTTTGGACCTGTGGTGCCTGGTCCCTTCTGGTTGGCAGCAGTCTCTGTAGATGTAGGTGTGCCCTCCTGCAGCTAAGCCAAGCCCACTGCAGCCAGAGGATGGTGGTCCGACATGCACAACAGTGTTCAAACATCACCTGGTGTCCAGGTCTCCTGCTAGTGGGGTTCCTGCCATTCACCTCCTTCCTTAGAGTCACCCCACTTGCCTCCGACAACACACTCTTCAGGAGGGGTTTGCAGGGGGTGTGATGAATCGAGAGTGTGAAGGGTAAGTGGGAGAAGGAGTGAGACACAAGCCCTTAGGTGTCTGTCCGGACACGTTCCTCTCTAATTCATATTCCAAGAACACGCGTGTGCGCAAGGTCTGCGTTCCTGGGGAATCCGACCAGCTGTGGGAAAATGCTGCCGCCTTGTGGCCGCCTCCTGTAACTACAACGTTCCAAAGGGAGCTCAGCGGCCCTTCCTGTTCAAAAGGCCAGCGGGGTTGTAATTGACACCCCCGCTGCAAAAATGTCCTGGGGATAGGCACTGGAAAAGAGCCCGAAACAGGATTGATTGGCAACAGGCGGTTTCAAGAGGTAAGTTGAATTCACCATGCGTGTTTTGTTTCCCTTTGTGTTGGTTTCTAAGAAAGGCCCAGGAAATATGCTCCATGCCCATGCGAATGGGAGAAATGGAAATTGAAACGCCTTCGCGGTTTCACCTGGCAGCCGTTAGGATTGCCAGTGTCAATACGTCTGGAAGCAATACCTTCGGGAGAGGGCCTGGAGAAAAGGGAAGCCTCCTAAGCCACTGGTGGTATTGCGCCCTGGTAACAGGCACCACTGAAAACAATCAAGAGATTCCTGCCAAAAACAAAACAAAACCAGAGAGCCGGCCACATGATGTGGCAATCCACCTCCTGGCTGTCTTTGCACAGTAAAGTATCATTTGGGGAGACCCGGGCAGGCCAGCGACCCCTGCACACCTATTGACAAGAGCCAAGGCTTGAAAGTAAAAACACAGTGTCATGGTGTGTGATCCTTTTAATGTCATGTTGGAGTCTGTTGGCTAGTATCTTGTTGAGGATTTTTGCATCTAAGTTCATCGGTGATATTGCTCTCCAGTTTTCTTTTCTTGTAGTATCTTTGTCTGGTTTGGGGATCAGGTGGATGGCTTCGTACAATGAGTTTGGGAGTGTTCTTTCCTCTGCAGTGATTTGGAAGCGTTTGCAGAACCATGTGTACTTTAGAGAGACACGGGTGCCCCAGCTGTCACTAGCCACCTATTGACAACAGCCAAGTCTTGAAAGTAAAAACACAATGTCCATCCCCAGATGAATGGAAAGTGAAGAGTTGGTACACATAGAGCATGGAATACTGCTCAGCCATGAAACAGAATAATACCCTGCCATTTCCAGCATCTTCGATAGATCCGGAGTTCCCTGTACTCAGCATGGGACGTCCAACAGAGAAAGAGAAAATTCCAACGATAGCACGTATAGGTGGCATCTCAAAGTCGATACCAGGAAAGTAGAAAGCACAAACAGAGTCACAGATTTAGAACGCAAGTACAGGGTTTCGAGAGGGCAAAGGCATGCGGAGGTGGGTTGAATGAGGAGGGTGGGATTAACACATGCATTCTAATATGTATTAAGCAGACGATCCACAACCACCTTCTACAAAGCACAGGGAGCGGTCGCCACCACCCTGGACTAAGCTACGTGGGAAGAGAATGCGAAAGAGAATGGATGTGTATATATATACATACACGGAGAACTGAATCAAGGTGCTGCACAGCGAAAGTCAACAGCATTGTAAATTCACTAGACATGGACAGAAATTAGAATCTCTATAAAAAGCAAAATGATCGAGATCCAGTATGTTCCTCTCAGGCCTCAGAGAGATGCGCGGGTGTCACTTCCCTGGAGCGTGAGCAGGCTTGGGCACCAAAGTTGGAGTGTGGTCACAGTGAGGCAGGTCGGCGCGGGAGTGGGTCGCACCAGCGAATTAACCCCTTTGGACCTGTGGTGCCTGGTCCCTTCTGGTTGGCAGCAGTCTCTGTAGATGTAGGTGTGCCCTCCTGCAGCTAAGCCAAGCCCACTGCAGCCAGAGGATGGTGGTCCGACATGCACAACAGTGTTCAAACATCACCTGGTGTCCAGGTCTCCTGCTGGTGGGGTTCCCGCCATTCACCTCCTTCCTTAGAGTCACCCCACTTGCCTCCGACAACACACTCTTCAGGAGGGGTTTGCAGGGGGTGTGATGAATCGAGAGTGGGAAGGGTAAGTGGGAGAAGGAGTGAGACACAAGCCCTTAGGTGTCTGTCCGGACACGTTCCTCTCTAATTCATATTCCAAGAACACGCGTGTGCACAAGGTCTGCGTTCCTGGGGAATCCGACCAGCTGTGGGAAAATGCTGCCGCCTTGTGGCCGCCTCCTGTAACTACAACGTTCCAAAGGGAGCTCAGCGGCCCTTCCTGTTCAAAAGGCCAGCGGGGTTGTAATTGACACCCCCGCTGCAAAAATGTCCTGGGGATAGGCACTGGAAAAGAGCCCGAAACAGGATTGATTGGCAACAGGCGGTTTCAAGAGGTAAGTTGAATTCACCATGCGTGTTTTGTTTCCCTTTGTGTTGGTTTCTAAGAAAGGCCCAGGAAATATGCTCCACGCCCATGCGAATGGGAGAAATGGAAATTGAAACGCCTTCGCGGTTTCACCTGGCAGCCGTTAGGATTGCCAGTGTCAATACGTCTGGAAGCAATACCTTCGGGAGAGGGCCTGGAGAAAAGGGAAGCCTCCTAAGCCACTGGTGGTATTGCGCCCTGGTAACAGGCACCACTGAAAACAATCAAGAGATTCCTGCCAAAAACAAAACAAAACCAGAGAGCCGGCCACATGATGTGGCAATCCACCTCCTGGCTGTCTTTGCACAGTAAAGTATCATTTGGGGAGACCCGGGCAGGCCAGCGACCCCTGCACACCTATTGACAAGAGCCAAGGCTTGAAAGTAAAAACACAGTGTCATGGTGCGTGATCCTTTTAATGTCATGTTGGAGTCTGTTGGCTAGTATCTTGTTGAGGATTTTTGCATCTAAGTTCATCGGTGATATTGCTCTCCAGTTTTCTTTTCTTGTAGTATCTTTGTCTGGTTTGGGGATCAGGTGGATGGCTTCGTACAATGAGTTTGGGAGTGTTCTTTCCTCTGCAGTGTTTTGGAAGCGTTTGCAGAACCATGTGTACTTTAGAGAGACACGGGTGCCCCAGCTGTCACTAGCCACCTATTGACAACAGCCAAGTCTTGAAAGTAAAAACACAATGTCCATCCCCAGATGAATGGAAAGTGAAGAGTTGGTACACATAGAGCATGGAATACTGCTCAGCCATGAAACAGAATAATATCCTGCCATTTCCAGCATCTTCGATAGATCCGGAGTTCCCTGTACTCAGCATGGGACGTCCAACAGAGAAAGAGAAAATTCCAACGATAGCACGTATAGGTGGCATCTCAAAGTCGATACCAGGAAAGTAGAAAGCACAAACAGAGTCACAGATTTAGAACGCAAGTACAGGGTTTCGAGAGGGCAAAGGCATGCGGAGGTGGGTTGAATGAGGAGGGTGGGATTAACACATGCATTCTAATATGTATTAAGCAGACGATCCACAACCACCTTCTACAAAGCACAGGGAGCGGTCGGCACCACCCTGGACTAAGCTACGTGGGAAGAGAATGCGAAAGAGAATGGATGTGTATATATATACATACACGGAGAACTGAATCAAGGTGCTGCACAGCGAAAGTCAACAGCATTGTAAATTCACTAGACATGGACAGAAATTAGAATCTCTATAAAAAGCAAAATGATCGAGATCCAGTATGTTCCTCTCAGGCCTCAGAGAGATGCGCGGGTGTCACTTCCCTGGAGCGTGAGCAGGCTTGGGCACCAAAGTTGGAGTGTGGTCACAGTGAGGCAGGTCGGCGCGGGAGTGGGTCGCACCAGCGAATTATCCCCTTTGGACCTGTGGTGCCTGGTCCCTTCTGGTTGGCAGCAGTCTCTGTAGATGTAGGTGTGCCCTCCTGCAGCTAAGCCAAGCCCACTGCAGCCAGAGGATGGTGGTCCGACATGCACAACAGTGTTCAAACATCACCTGGTGTCCAGGTCTCCTGCTAGTGGGGTTCCTGCCATTCACCTCCTTCCTTAGAGTCACCCCACTTGCCTCCGACAACACACTCTTCAGGAGGGGTTTGCAGGGGGTGTGATGAATCGAGAGTGTGAAGGGTAAGTGGGAGAAGGAGTGAGACACAAGCCCTTAGGTGTCTGTCCGGACACGTTCCTCTCTAATTCATATTCCAAGAACACGCGTGTGCGCAAGGTCTGCGTTCCTGGGGAATCCGACCAGCTGTGGGAAAATGCTGCCGCCTTGTGGCCGCCTCCTGTAACTACAACGTTCCAAAGGGAGCTCAGCGGCCCTTCCTGTTCAAAAGGCCAGCGGGGTTGTAATTGACACCCCCGCTGCAAAAATGTCCTGGGGATAGGCACTGGAAAAGAGCCCGCAACAGGATTGATTGGCAACAGGCGGTTTCAAGAGGTAAGTTGAATTCACCATGCGTGTTTTGTTTCCCTTTGTGTTGGTTTCTAAGAAAGGCCCAGGAAATATGCTCCATGCCCATGCGAATGGGAGAAATGGAAATTGAAACGCCTTCGCGGTTTCACCTGGCAGCCGTTAGGATTGCCAGTGTCAATACGTCTGGAAGCAATACCTTCGGGAGAGGGCCTGGAGAAAAGGGAAGCCTCCTAAGCCACTGGTGGTATTGCGCCCTGGTAACAGGCACCACTGAAAACAATCAAGAGATTCCTGCCAAAAACAAAACAAAACCAGAGAGCCGGCCACATGATGTGGCAATCCACCTCCTGGCTGTCTTTGCACAGTAAAGTATCATTTGGGGAGACCCGGGCAGGCCAGCGACCCCTGCACACCTATTGACAAGAGCCAAGGCTTGAAAGTAAAAACACAGTGTCATGGTGTGTGATCCTTTTAATGTCATGTTGGAGTCTGTTGGCTAGTATCTTGTTGAGGATTTTTGCATCTAAGTTCATCGGTGATATTGCTCTCCAGTTTTCTTTTCTTGTAGTATCTTTGTCTGGTTTGGGGATCAGGTGGATGGCTTCGTACAATGAGTTTGGGAGTGTTCTTTCCTCTGCAGTGTTTTGGAAGCGTTTGCAGAACCATGTGTACTTTAGAGAGACACGGGTGCCCCAGCTGTCACTAGCCACCTATTGACAACAGCCAAGTCTTGAAAGTAAAAACACAATGTCCATCCCCAGATGAATGGAAAGTGAAGAGTTGGTACACATAGAGCATGGAATACTGCTCAGCCATGAAACAGAATAATACCCTGCCATTTCCAGCATCTTCGATAGATCCGGAGTTCCCTGTACTCAGCATGGGACGTCCAACAGAGAAAGAGAAAATTCCAACGATAGCACGTATAGGTGGCATCTCAAAGTCGATACCAGGAAAGTAGAAAGCACAAACAGAGTCACAGATTTAGAACGCAAGTACAGGGTTTCGAGAGGGCAAAGGCATGCGGAGGTGGGTTGAATGAGGAGGGTGGGATTAACACATGCATTCTAATATGTATTAAGCAGACGATCCACAACCACCTTCTACAAAGCACAGGGAGCGGTCGCCACCACCCTGGACTAAGCTACGTGGGAAGAGAATGCGAAAGAGAATGGATGTGTATATATATACATACACGGAGAACTGAATCAAGGTGCTGCACAGCGAAAGTCAACAGCATTGTAAATTCACTAGACATGGACAGAAATTAGAATCTCTATAAAAAGCAAAATGATCGAGATCCAGTATGTTCCTCTCAGGCCTGAGAGAGATGCGCGGGTGTCACTTCCCTGGAGCGTGAGCAGGCTTGGGCACCAAAGTTGGAGTGTGGTCACAGTGAGGCAGGTCGGCGCGGGAGTGGGTCGCACCAGCGAATTATCCCCTTTGGACCTGTGGTGCCTGGTCCCTTCTGGTTGGCAGCAGTCTCTGTAGATGTAGGTGTGCCCTCCTGCAGCTAAGCCAAGCCCACTGCAGCCAGAGGATGGTGGTCCGACATGCACAACAGTGTTCAAACATCACCTGGTGTCCAGGTCTCCTGCTAGTGGGGTTCCTGCCATTCACCTCCTTCCTTAGAGTCACCCCACTTGCCTCCGACAACACACTCTTCAGGAGGGGTTTGCAGGGGGTGTGATGAATCGAGAGTGTGAAGGGTAAGTGGGAGAAGGAGTGAGACACAAGCCCTTAGGTGTCTGTCCGGACACGTTCCTCTCTAATTCATATTCCAAGAACACGCGTGTGCGCAAGGTCTGCGTTCCTGGGGAATCCGACCAGCTGTGG